>NW_025064852.1:1200000-1790000 GCF_014595645.1 Diaporthe citri | reverse complement strand
TTATATATTTAGTTAGCTAGGAACTTTTTATAATTAATTTTTACCTTATATTAATTTTATAAAGATATTTAAGGGGCAGTTAAAAAGCTTCTTAAAAAAGGTTTGCCTTATGTTTAAGGACCCTTTTAAGCAAAGGCATGCTGGGTTTAGCTTAATTATATTATAATAGCGTTATAAGAAAGGAATGATAAAATTTCTTACTTAATTTAATTAATTAGCTTATATAATAAAGGCTTAAAGTTAGCTAAATAAGTATAAAATATTATTAATAATTAATAGCTTAACCTTTATAGCAAAAGCTTAGCTTAATTATAAAGAATAATTAAATATATTTAAGGCTTTTTACTTTACCTTATAGCAATATAAGGATGTTTTTAATATTATAATAAGGAAAGATAATACTTAATTTTAAAATAATAAAGCAATAAATATTAATATTATAATAATCTTAATAAGCAAAGTTAAATATTTTATATATAGCTAACTTAGCTATTATAAGCATAATTACCTTAATTATTATAAGAAAATAAGAATATAGCTTTTATTAATTAAGGTTAGCAAGGGAAAGGAATTTATTTAAAAGGGCGTAAAATTTTTTTTATAAGGTAAGGCTTAAAAGCAATGCTAACTTAGCATTAGCTTAAGCTTAAAGTAAATTAATTATATATTAATTAATTTAACGTTATAAAAACGCTTAAAATTTAAGAAATTCCTATTAATAAAGCAAATTACTTATAATTAAGTATTAATTAATTATAAATTATATAATAAATCCATAGTTTTAAGATTTTAAGTAAGGGAGCTTATATAAAAGGCTTATATTAAAGGATTATAAAAATGCTATTAATTTAGCTACTAGCTTGCGCTTAAATAATTATTTCTTATTAGCTTGCTTTAGCTAGCATATTAAATTATAAGGGTTAAAGCATGCTAATTATAAATAATAAGCTAGGCCTTTAGCATAATTAAAAGGGCATTAAGGTATAATTAAATAGCTAGGCAAAAAGCAATGTTTAATTCATAATTAAATCATAGCGTTTTTTATTTTTATTATATAGCTGCCCTTTAGGGCTTATTATAAGGACTTAAAGAAAGAGGATATATTATGGTTTAGGCTTTGCTTATTGTAATTAGTTAATAGGCTTTGGCTTTATAAGAATAGGCTTTGGCGCGGGTATAAATAGGGAGTAAACCTTTTCCTTTATACTTTAAATATAAACCCTATTTAAATACCTTACGGCAGACAACCCAAGGCTAGCCCATAACATTATAATATTAAAAATGCTTTTATATTATTATAAAGTAAAGTAAAAGGCTTCAAATATATTTAATTATTTTATAATTAAGTTAAGTTTTTATTATAAAAGTTAAATTATTAATTATTAATAATATTTTATATTTATTTAATTAATTTTAAGCTTTTATTATATAAGTTAATTAATTAAATTAAATAAGAAATTTTATTATTTTTTTATAATATTATTATAATATAATTAAGTTAAGCTTAATATATTTTTATTTAAATAAGTTTTTAAATATAAGGTAAATCTTTTTTATTATAAAAGGAAATATAAAAATAAAGCAGTTATTTTTAATATGTTAATTTAAATTAAGACGGCGCTACTTTTTATATAAGGAAGAAGTTTTATGGAAATTATAAGGTAAGGGTTTTATGTTTAAGGGGTATAAGGCTTAAAGCCTTAATAAATGCTTGCAATTAATAAGGTTTTTTACTTATATACTTATTTATATTCTTTAAAAAGCTTTTTAACTGCCCCTTAAATATCTTTATAAAATTAATATAAAATAAAAATTAATTATAAAAAGTTTTTAAATAATTAAATATATAAAAAAATTAAGCTTTTTTAATATTAATTATTTCTTTATTTATTATAAACTTAATCTTTATTTTTATTAATTAAATTATTAAATATTCTTAAAATAAAAGTTTTTTAAAATAAAAAAAACCTTAATAAGTTATTATTATTTTTTTTAAATCTTATTATATTAAGTTTTATATAATTATATTATAAGTTTATAATATAAAAGGATTTTAAATATATATTATAAATTAACTTAAGGTTATTTATTAAAAAATACTTAAATAAGATTTATATTTAAAGTATAAAGAAAAAAGTTTGCTTTTTATTTATATTTATATTAAAGCTTATTTTTATAAGATTAAAGCTTATTAATTAATTATAATAAATAAAGCTTAAATTATAATAACTTTATTTATTTTATTTTAAAATTATAAAAAGTTTTTATATATAAATATATAAATTTATATAACTTTTATTAATAATTTTTAACTTTATTTTATATTATATATTATTATATAAATTATTTTCTTTATAAAATAATATATTTTTTATAAAATTAAAGTTATTATAACTTTTTATAAATAAAAGTTAAAAATTTATATATATATATATATATATTTATAAGCTTTAAAATTTTAATATTTTATATAATATTATATATAACCTTTTTTATAACTTTAACTTTATAAAAATTATATTATTATAAAGTTATTAAATAAATATATATTTTATATAATATAAATTAAAATTAAATTAAATATTTTATAAAGTTAAAATTATTTTTAAAAAAAGTTATATATATATATAATTATAATTTTACTTTATTTACTTTATTTACTTTATTTACTTTATTTACTTTATTACTTTATTTACTTTATTTACTTTATTTACTTTATTTACTTTATTTACTTTATTTACTTTATTTACTTTATTTACTTTATTTACTTTATTTATTTTATTTACTTTATTTACTTTATTTACTTTATTTACTTTATTTACTTTATTTACTTTATTTACTTTATTTACTTTATTTACTTTATTTACTTTATTTATTTTTTAACCTTTTAATGCTTTATTTACTTTTAAATAACCTTTTATATAATAATAAGTTATTCCTTAATTATGCTTATTTCTTAATATAATTCCTTAAAGGCCCCTTTAATTAATAATATAATTATAACCCCCTTGCCTGGCAATTTAAAGGCTAGGCAAAATTAATACTATCCTTATAGTGTGCAAAGGGCCGTATAATATTAAATTTGCGGAACCGCACCTGGCCTCTAGTACATCAACTATTAGCATGTGTGGACGGTGCGGAGGGATGTGATATTTAGGAACATCGGGTCGGTGGCCGACTTTCAGGGGCTAAAGCTCAATTTCAGGGAAGCTCAGAAGAGGCTTTACGAAGAGGAATAGATTTTAGAAATGAGCGAGATGGCATCCAATAGCATGCAGTTTAGACACCGCCAGGATTCGGAATTGCCCACCAGTCCGGTAGAGAGCTGAACATCATCATTACTCAGCGAAACAAATTTGAGAGCATTCGTAACATTGGAACAACACATGGAGCTTCGGCTCTACCCTGTAGCCTCATTGACAAGCCCTGTAATTATGTGCTGAATTCCTCAACGCGGTGCAGGCATGTCTTGGCTGGATAGGTGCTATAAATATTCCTGTTTACACTGGTGGCTGAGATACCACATGCCCTATTATTGGAACATGTAAGGTACCTGAGACAGGTCCGGAAAACCTTAGGCCTTTTTGCTGATGATGAACTTGGTTCTTCATTGTGGATGACAAGAGAGTGCCGTCCCGGCCTGTTCGAGGAGACGTTGTATCAGCTTCTACACCAGAGAAAAAGATTTCCTTTGAAAACCCCTCCAATATGGCAATTACATCATAATGGACACAGGGCTTTCAGAGGTGTAACCAGGCTGAGATTCCGATCTTCATTATGCTTGTTGGAGTAAGAATTCTTCGAGGCCGGGTCGATTGCTTCAAGCCCTGGCTGCTCGGGTTCCTGACGCCACGGCAAAAGGGCAAGGAGCAAAGCATAGCTCAATAAAACACGAGTTTGGATGTCGAGTCGCTTATGCAGGGGAGGCCTTGCTGTTGATTTTCTGGCATCCCGAGATCTCAAGCTGTAAACTTCATTTCGTTTAGTTTGCCGGTTTAGAAGCTTGCTGGCACGCTCGCCTGCAAGTGTCACCCATTCCGAGCCGCAGTCACATTTATTAGTTTTCGCAGCATATCGAGGCGCTAGAACCTACCTCGGCGACCTTGTCTGTGGAAGGGACTCTTTGCAATTCAATGCAATCAATTTTGATTGGTTAGTGGTTACTGTGTAATATTACAAGTGGCGCGGTAGGGAATTAAACAACGTTGAAAGCCTAATGGTGCCAAGTCGCCTGTCTTGCTCCAAAGGCCAACGCATGTGTGTGCCAGGCGTGTCGATGCATTCTCGTCTTATTGGCCATGGAGTAACGCATCACCTACCTCGTGGGCCACTCGGCTTCAGAGCCAGGAGAGAGCCCCCTCCCCCCCCCACCACCCCACACCATTTCAGTTCAATGAAGGAGGCATCGCGATGACAGGTAGGGCCTAGGCCATGGTGGCAAGATTAAGCACCGCGCCACGGCGAGGCGGCTGATGTGAGCTAAGTTTAGCCTCGGTTGTTGAGGACACACGGTACGACTGTACCTGTGTAAATGCGGGTGGAACAGCAGATAAGAGTCAATCTTGGGTGTGATGGGAGGAGCGAACCATACAAGGGTGTGGGTTCGTTCTCCAGGCACGGGCCGCGATGGTGTGATGGGCGTGGGCGGCAGCGTAGCAGCCTCCTGGAGATGGCCCCCAGGGACGTTTGCGGGCGGCAGGAAGGACGAACGAAAGGTGTGGGCTCTGGGCTCGCCGGGCTCCCGTCATTGGCTTGTTAACGCACCGAGGCGACGTGTGTCCCTCAGCCGGCGCCGGCACTCCCGCGCTCTTCCCCAGAGGGGAGGCCCAGGAGTTGCAGGAGTGGCATTGCAGACAAGAAACAGGGCAGGGCAAGCCGACCTCCGAGGGCTGTGGAATGCTAGGGGACTCAGGCGCAGAAACCAGGCGCAGACGGGCCGGCGCGTTGGCCATTATCAATGATGAGTGGGCTTTTCTGAGGGTGTGCCACTTGTCGCACGCTGTCTGCACACACACACACACACACGCTCGGTGCTTCTCGTTGTCTCGGTGAGGGAGCCGTGTCCGGAAGTGATCAGATGGAGATTGAAGACCGAGGCATCAACAGCTGAGAAGGGACGGGGAGGCCGGGCGGACTTTTCAAGGAGGCCACGATAGGAGGACAGCGACAGAATGGCAGATTGTCTGAGATTACCTGGCCGGCCGGATGGTTGCATCTGGCAGGTACAGGAGACGCCCGGCTAGGACGGCGGATGACTGGGGTAGAAAAAAATCAAAATCTTGAAGTGTGAGGGTGAGTGATGAGTGAGGCGTGCATGTTGCAGGTGGCATTGCATTTGGGCTGTTGGCGGCTGCGGCTTTGATCGGCGGTGGCATTGCACTAACAGACTGCCGGGCAGTGCTTCGCCTTGCGGCCAAAGCCGACACATGCAACTTCAGTTACGCATGCAATTTGATGATGGCATCGACATCGACATCTCCGGGGAGAAATAGTAATAATGATGCATTTGTTGCCCAGGCCGGCACCCAGGCACAGTGCGCAATGCGTGGGTCATGGACTGCCGGCTGGGTAAGGTTTTCTTCTGTTGCTCTTGCTCTCGCATCGCATCGTCTCAACGAGATACATGTGCAAGCAGTAGAGTGTAGAGTTCGCACACAGAGAGTAACGGGTGGATGGAGGTGGGGAGGCTTGGTACATGGTACATGGAGTGCAAGACGGCCCCACAGTAGATTGGGCAGAGCGTCATGTAGTCTACTGCGTACACTGCCTCCGCCGGGGCCGAGGGGCGATCCGTCGTTCTTCCCTCTCCGCTCCACTCCAGGCCCATGTCCCCCGTCCCCATGCTCTCATGCCCAACCAAACCTTGTGAAGCCGCGCTCCTCCTCCTTCCAGTCCTCCCTACTAGTCCTCCTCCCGCTTCACCACCAGCACAGCACAGCACTGCACCGCACCGCACCGCAAGGCGCTGCGCCTTCGCAGCACCTTCCCCACCTATGATGCTCCCCTTACTTCCCCTACTCCCTCCCCCTCCCCCCATGCTGCCCGTCCCCGTGTCTCCTAGAGCCTTGGCTCCTCGTGGGCTTGGTCTGAGCACACGACCGTCTAGGTCCCGTCGCAAGCAACCGTGTATTCTATTCACGGAACCCACACTGTGACTGTGGCTTGGGCCAAAGATCTGGACATGCATCCCCAATGCCACTAGACAAAGGAAGGACCCTTTAACTAACCTTGGGGACCTTTTCTTCATCTTTGATCTTCAACCCCCATCCCATCGTTGCGTGTGTGTGTCTCACTCGACCCTCCTCACCGCCGCGTCACTGGAGACGATCAAAGAACATTCTACATTCTTTTCGAGACGGGCGAACAAGAAGGAACAAATCCTGCCCTGCCCCCCCGGTCCGGCGTTATACGTACATAGACGCTCATATACTTGCCCTGCTGCGCTGCCCTGCCACCTCGGGTGATCCATAATCAACCCACCCAGCTGCTCAGCCCGCTCCAAAAACCCACCCGACTCACAGGCTGGTCGGGCTCTGACGTCGTGACCTATACTACGCCCTTTTATCGCATCGCATCGCATCACGTCGCGTCGCCGGCTCGCCTGGCCTCATCTTGCGCCGTCCGCGCCGCCCTCTTCCAGCCATCTAATCCTTTTCGACGGCTCTGCAAGAGGGTGCGCAAAGAAGCTTCTTTCCCCCCACATCCCACGACGCACGACGCAGCTCCCAGCACCCAGCGAACGCCGTCATGTCTGGCTATCCCGGCTACCAAACCTCGTACGGCGGCGCGCCCCCGCCAGGAGCCTTCCCCTCCTCCCAGGGCTACTACCCGTATGACTCTCGCCTGTCTCTTCCTGGGCCTCTGCCTCTTGTCTGACCTGCCATGGCCCTCTCTTTTACGAACTCTCCACTGACCACTGCATCCCCCTGTGCACCAGTCCTCCGCAACAGAATTACAACGGCTACGCCCCTCCGCCCCAGCCTGGCTATGGCTATCAGTCCTCGCCTCAGCCCTACGGTTTCAACGGTGGGGTACGTACGACTTACCTCGCGCCTGCTCCCCAAGCCCACCCCCGTCTCCCCAAGCCGCACGACATCGCATCACATCGCCTCCCATAGCTGACCGTGCTCGTGTTCCACAGCCCCCACCGCCGCAGCAGTACGGCTACAACGCGCCGCACCAGGGCCAGTACGGCCGACCAAGTGAGCAGCTCCCCCCCGCCCGAGCATACCGGAACCCGCCCTCTGGCACGTTGGCCCCCTTCTAACACAATGCTCGCCACGCAGACGCACCGCCCTCGAATTCGTACGGCCATGCTCCTCGCCCACCCCCAGCCACCCCACAGCACTTTGGCACCGGCGCCCCCACCAACTATGCATTCCAGTACTCGCAGTGCAATGGTCGCCGGAAGGCCCTTCTCGTCGGCATCAACTACTTCGGCCAGCGCGGCCAGCTGAGAGGCTGCATCAATGACGTGCGCAACATGTCCGCGTACCTGGTCGAGCACTTTGGCTACAAGCGGGAGGACATGGTCCTGCTCACCGACGACCAGCAGAACCCCATGAGCCAGCCTACCAAGCAGAACATCTTGCGCGCAATGCATTGGCTCGTCAAGGACGCCCGCCCCAACGACTCGTTATTCTTCCACTACTCAGGTGCGCCCGCATTTCCGGCCCTTTGGACCCCGTTTGGGCCGCGTTTGCTGACAGAGACGCAGGACACGGTGGACAGACAAAGGACCTGGACGGCGACGAGGAGGACGGTTATGACGAGGTGATATATCCGGTCGATTTCCGGCAGGTCGGGCACATCACAGACGACGAGATGCACAGGATATTAGTCAAGCCATTACAGCCCGGCACCCGGCTGACGGCAATCTTCGATTCGTGCCACTCGGGCACAGCGTTGGACCTGCCGTACATCTACTCGACCCAGGGCATTCTCAAGGAGCCTAACCTGGCCAAGGAGGCCGGTCAGGGCCTGCTGGGCGTCATCGCCTCCTACAGCCAGGGCGATATCGGCGGCATGATCAAGAAGGGCATGGGTTTCTTCAAGAAGGCCACCAATGGGGAGGACGCTCATAACCGTACTATTGCCACAAAGACTTCGCCGGCAGACGTTATCATGCTTTCAGGTAGCAAGGATGACCAGACCTCGTACGTATCTCTTTTGTTGTCTATTTTATTATTGACCGTATTTTGGTCTCGTCTGTTATACATTCGGCTGCGCAGGGACCATGGACAGCTTGGCGTCTGTCTGGGATTCAAACATCGAGGTGCCGGAGAAGGAAACCAAGGCTCCCAAGATTGCTCCCAATTTATTTTCATTTTCTTTCTATTTCTCGGTTATTTTCTCTTGAAGTTCGAGGATTTTGTTGGCCTCCGAAGGATACAGCGGAGGAGTGGGTACTTCGAAGGCGATGACCCTGCAACGAAACTCATCTACCAGGGAGAGCTCTCATCCGTGATCGCCTCTTCACTGCTTCACGGCCACATCTCTTCCCGCGCAATGCTATACTGTCATTTTACGCTCACACCTGCTGACCTTATCATCAGAGCCGACGCAACCATTGCCGCCCAGGCAACCGGCGCCATGTCCTGGGCCTTCATCACCGCCCTGAAGAAGAACCCGCAACAAAGCTACGTCCAGCTGCTCAACAGTATCCGCGACGAGCTCGCCAGCAAATACAGCCAACGGCCTCAACTCTCGAGCAGCCACCCTCTTAGTGAGTCACATGACGGTCACCGCGCCGCTTGGGACGGCTGTAAAAACTCGACCATACTGACCCTGTCTTCTCCGAGTAGATACGAACCTCCTCTTCGTGATGTAGGAGAGCCAGTTGGGCACGACATTAAAAAGAAGCAAGGTGTTTCGTGACACAATCATGACTTGTGAATAATTGTATATGCAGAACCCGGAGGTGCGCGGACTTGCACACCAAAACGGGCGGAAGCGTGTGGCTGGCAGAAAAGTTCGGAGTTGTTGAATATCAATCATTCCACCAGTCAATCTTGGTGGTAATCCCCACAAAACAGCGAAGGGTCATATCCATCTTTCTACGAGTGTTGGGAGTGACCCAGCGAGGACGAGTCATCAGTTACGAAGTTCCGGGACGATGGCATGGAAACGGTTTTACTATTGGATATGAGCAGGTGTATAGCATTGGGAAGGGTCAACATTTAGTATATCTCCAAGCATCATCATCATCATCATCATCATCAAGGTTTCGCTTGGATCCTCATCGTCTGCTCCTCTGTGACCGTTGAAAAATGAGACGTGGGGAGAATGGAAAGACAACGTCGCTTGATTGTTCATTTGGCATAATTCAAGGGAACGCTCCCGTCGCTCCTTGTTCGGCCTTGAAAACGGAAAAATGTTGATGTACAAGGACAACCTCATGTCTCGTCATAGAGTCCCGTTCGCGGCCAGGCCGACCCACCCTTGTCCTGACCACGGGAAATAAAACGCCCAGAATCTATGCATGAACGCATATTACATGCAGCTGCCAGTCCTTAACTCCCCTTCGCCTATGCAACCAATCAATGTCTTTTGGTAAAAAGTCACCCCCTGCCCCCTGGTGCGTACAACAACACTCATGGCCATGCCCCAGCCTCGATCACCCCAACTCCACGGTAACAGCCCAGGCCGGCCAACACTCAAGGCAGCGCAACCCCCTTAAGCCTCCCGCCGCCGCCGGAAGGGACGAACGCGGCCGCGGCGCGGGCCTCGCGGAAGCGCAGCTGGTGGGCGCGGATGCGGTCCTCGCGCTTGTAGCTCTCCCACTTGTCGGCGAGCATCTTGCGCGTCTTCTCGTGCTTCTGCCACTCGCGCGAGGCGATGCGCAGCTTCGCGATGAAGCGCAGCGCGATCGCCAGCCGCTTGAGCGTGAAGGGCCGCTTGGCGTTGGTGCGCTCGTTGTGGGCCGCCACGTGCGAGTACGGCCGCTCCTTCATGCCCAGCTGCTTGAAGACGCCCTCGAGCTTGAGGAGGTCCGCTTGGTTACTATGTTCTCGATTAGCATCCGGTGTGTACACAGACAGACTCCACTAAGTAAACGCCGGCGCGATCATCTTGTCACGTACCAGGCATCCCTCGAGCTGAGCTCCAGCTGCAGGTACTTCTTCGCGAAGGCCGCGTCGTCCCGCATCCGCAGCTCCCTCTCCCACCGCGCCTGCATCCACTCCATCTGCATGGTCATGCCGCGCATCTGCTTGACGTGCCGGTGCTCCGCCGCCTCGGCTGCCCGCACGATCGCGTCCGTGTGCACCTGGGTGTCGTTATCATCCCGGAAGTGAATCACGCGCGCCGCGTTGTCGTCGTTAGCGGCTTCTGCGGCGCTGTCCTCGTCGTCCACCTCTTCCAGCTCCACGGCCCGTGGCACTGGTTCGCTGCCTTCCTTTGCTTTGCCCTTCCACGAGGAGGAAGCGGACACAGAGGACACAGTGGCGCGGGCGCGGGCCACAGCTGCCGCTGCCTTGGCTGCTTCGGCCATCTTCTCGGCTTCGTCCTTGCCTTTCTTGACATGTTTCAAGTCGCGCTGCAACTTCTCTACGTCAGAGCGGTACTGTGCACGCTCGGATCTGGCCCGGTCAAGTTTGACGCGCAGGGTTTTCTCGAGTGTAACAAGCTCGTCGAGGGCTTCTTTGTGCTCCCGCACTTCTCGCTCCAAGGCCTCCGCGTCAATTTGTGTTTTGCGGAGGATCGAGTAGAGGTCATGGCGCTCCTCCCGCGTCATTTCACTTGTCACGGTGCCGTTACCCACGCTGCTAATGTTGGAGGTGATGCTGGAGTCGTGCATGTGGTTGCGCATGTCGCGGCGGGTGGTTGCCAGGGTGTCGGCCACTGAGTCGCGCTCCTTCTTGTACCTTTCAGCTTTGCGCTTGTACTTGTTTGATGCTTCATGAACATCGGCCCTGGCCTCCTCCGCTGCCAGCTGCGCATCCTCGAGAGCTTGCTCCAAGGCCATCTTTTCATCCTCGACATTCTCAAGGTGGCGCTGGAGATCGCGTTCCACTGATGCCGCGTGACGCTCTGATTCACGCAGCTTCTTCTTCAGCTCGCTGATCGACTGGTGGGCGGTGGAGAGTTGGTGACGAAGCTCTGAGACTTCGGCCTTGCGGGCAGAGGCATTCTCTGACAGAGGTGACTGAACCATGCGTGAGATGTCCGCTTCATGCGCTCGTCGCTCGAGGTCACCAATCTGGCGCTTCAGGCCCCGGATTTGGGCTCTGTGGTCACCTTCCTTTTGCATAAACTCAAGCTCCTTCTGGCGCGCTGCGGAAAGGTCACGCTTGATCAGCGATAGCTCACTATTGCCCTCCAGAGCGTTGATCGGAATGGTGGCCTGGGCGAGCTGATGCTCGTAGTTCGCAATCTTGCGCTCCAGTTCTCGGATGGTGCGTCGGGATTTGGACACGTCCTGGGTATCTGGGACCTGGCCTTGTCTGACTTTGGTCTGCAGTGAGAGGATCTCCTGGTTCAGACGCTCCTCCTCGGCCTCCGCCTTGTCAAGCTCATCCTCCAGAGTCTTCTCCAGCGAGTCTCGCTGGTCCGCTAGAGACCTGTTGTCCTCCTTGAGACGGCGAATCTCGTTCTCAAGACGTGCTTTTGTCGCTCGGAGGTTGATCCTCTCTTGGTCGATTTGGAATGTGTCGTTATCCTGCTCTTTGGAGCGCTGCAGTTCGGCGTCGATTTCATCTCGTTCTGCCTGTGTCTCAGCAAGTCGTGTCTGAACAGAGTGAAGCTCACCCCTGATGCTGGTCAGTTGGCTTTGGATGTCCTTCTTCTCTTGTGTGACTTGAGCGATGTTGCGTTTGAACTCAGCAAGTTGGCTTTCCAAGCGCTGGACTGCTCTGGCGTTGTACTCGGCCTCTTCGTGGGATGCATCAGTTGAAGCCTTGGCGGACTCGGTGAGCCTGCGTAGCTCCCTAAGCTGCTGTCGCAGTTCTTCGCATTCCCGATCGCTGACTCTCTTCTCCTGAGTAGCTTTTGACAGGTTGGACCTGTACTCGTCGAGCTGCTTCTCCAGACGCTCCATTGCCTTTGCGTTCAGCTCGGCGGTCTGGCGGGAGGAGTCTGTTGAAGCATGGGCAGCTTCCGAAGCTCGGCGCAACTCTCTGAGCTGCTGACGCAGTTCATCGCACTCCTTGGTCAAGGTCTCAATCTCCTGGGCTGACTTCTCGCTTTCCTCGTCCAGAGCAACCTGAAGGACCTCGACCTCGTCTTCCAAGCCCTCGGCCTTTTCGGCTGCTGCCTGCTTGTCCAATTGGGCTTGTCGAAGCTCGTCACGTACAGCAGAGAGCTCGCTCCGGAGGTCCTCAAGAATCTGCTGTCGATCAGAGAGATCTTGCTGAAGGTCAAGAATCTGTCTGCTGAGGACTGCCTCTTCGTTGTGGTGCCGATCCGTCTCACTCTGGAGGGCTCGCTGTAGCTTGGATTCTTTGTCGTTCAGACTGCCCTCGGCATCTCTCAATCTCTCGATTGTCTTCTGCAGTCCGAGTACGCGCTCTTCTGCCCGATCGCGCTCTGACTCGAGGTTGTGGCGCTCAGTCTCCCATTTTTCGCAGTCGTTATCGTAGAGGTTCTCCTTCTCACGAACCTCAGCTTGCAAGTCAGAAATCTCGTTGTTCAATTTGTCGAAGTCGGCCTTATACTGCGCTCTAAGCTCCCGCTCGATGCTTAACGAGTGCTGTCGTTCTTGTTCGAGATCGCCTTGAAGATCTGTCATCGACTTCTGCAAGCGACTAACATCTCGCTGCAGAGAAGCGGACTCAGCAGTCAAAGAATCGTGCCGGCTCTGGAGCAGGTTCTTCTCGTCGGTCCTGGAATTTAAGTCCGCCTGAAGCTCCTCCATCCTGGTAGCAATTGCTCGCCGCTCGTGTTCCGAAGCATCTCGTTCTTGGCGAGAATCCTTCAGCTTGAACTTCAAATCATCGATCTCTGCCTGCTTGGTATGGAATTGATTTTCCAGTGATTCGTAGTCGTGACGACCTGCCTCGACCTCATCCTGGAGTCGTGCAAGCTTCTCCTCCAGCTGCCTTGGCAAGCCCTTCGTGACTACTGACTTGTTGGCCATTTCTTCTTGGAGTTCCTCGAGATCAGCCTCTGCACGTTCCTTTTCTGACAAGGCGTCTTCCAGCTTTTCTTGTGCGTCATCAACTTGTCGTTCCAGGTCTCGAACATTTGCTTCGAGATCTTGGATGGATTCTCTGGCCTCTTTGAGCTTGTCGCTGGCCTGTGCCTTTTCCTCAAGCTCGATCATGCGTATTTGTGCTTTCTTTGCCCTGTCCTCCGCTTGCTGAGTTCTGGATCGGAGATCACCCAGCTCATCTTCGTGTTCGCCGATGACTCGATCCTTCTCACGGAGATTGGCTTGCAGGTCTTCAATGTCGTCCTTGAGCTGATCAACCTCATCCTGGCTTCGATGGTCGGTTTGCCTGGCTTTTGATCTCAACTCGTCCAGCTCGTCGTCACGCTCACTGATGGCTCGTTCCTTCTCTCTAAGATCAGCCTCGAGATCGCCGATCTCGTCTTGGAGCTTCGCAACCCTGTCGACATTTTGTAGGTCTGACTGTATCCGATGCTGCATGTCTTCCAGATCTGCATCTTTCTCGCCCAAGTCCCGACGAAGCTTTTCGAGCTCGGCTGAGTGTTCGTGCGATCCTTGCTTGTTCCGTGCCAACTCCTGCATTCGTTCCATCTGCTGTCGATAGTTCTCGAGATCCTTCTCCGCCGACGTCAGATGCTTCTTGTAGCGCTGCAGTTCCCGTGACATGGTGACCTTGTCCACCTTCAACTCGGTGTTCTCCTTTAGAGCTGCCTCGCCGAAGCCGGGCCCAGCCTTCCGCAGTGCTTCTTCGAGGAAATGGATCTTGAGCTTGAGGCCAAAGTTCTCCTTCTCGATCTTGTCGATGACGCTCTCCTGCTCGCGAAGGGAGAGCTGTTGGCCGTCCTGCAGGGGGCCTCCGTCTCCGCCCTTGCCGCGTCGCATGATCATTGGTGTCGAGGCGGTACTATCGCTGTCGGCTTCTGGCAATGGCGTGCGGTCTACGTATGACTGGTCTCTGGATCTATACATGCTGCTCTCACCGACCTGTATGGGAGTCATATCTTCGCTGATCTTACCCAGCGCGGGCGTGGTGAGGCCGTTTTCCTTGCCACTGCGCCGGCGGGCACTATTTCGCGTGGCAGACTTGAGGAGGGGGGTGAACTCGGCACCGCCAATGCCGCCGGGGAGGTTCATCCTGTCGGAGAAGGGAGCACGGTTCTTCGCACCGCGAGGTGTCCGCAGGCCTGGACGGGCTGTGCCGTTGCGCAGAGACTGGAAGACATTTGGCTCCTTGCTTGGGGATTGGAAGGAAGGTTCTTGAGTGATGTCGAAGTCTGGTGCCCGATCGAGGTATGTCGCGTCGCCGACATTTGTCCTGGGCGTGTCGAGCCCTATGCCGGGCTGCACCATGGTGGGTATGGGCGGGGATCAATTGGTGATGAGGCCGGGCACGAGCAACGCCGGGAGACGCGTCGTTGATAGCTTTGCAACTGCTAGGCGCGTGGTGGTGTGTTTGATACAGAAGGACATATGGGTCAATTGGATAGTAGAAAGCTAGATGTGAGTGGGCTCTTTATTAGTAGGGAGCAGCTGTAAACCGTGTTGGTTTGGGGAGTGCAGAAGCAAGTCGCGTCGTGGTGGGCGTGGGTGAGGGCGGGCGGATGGGGGGGTTGTTTACTTTGATGGCCAGGCTGCGGCTCCCTGACCACACACGGTAGCAGACGCGACTGCTCTGAAGTTTCGTCAGGCTCTTTGGACCCTGCACTGGCGCTGCAGGCCTGGGAAGCTTTGGCCAATCAACTCACACGCCCGCGCCCCGCCTTGTGCAAGCCAGCAACGCTGGTTGCCAGTGCCCATCCAGGTACACAGGTACCTATTCTACCGGTACAGCTAGGATGAGTCTCTGTCATATATCATGTGTCTTGCGGCCTTCAATCGAGCAAATTTTTTCCTCATGGAGTTCTCGTTGTTGATCAGTTCTCCGACGTCCAAATACTGTACGAGTGTGGAATCTGATATCCTGGCGGGCAGGAACCGCACCGCGCAGTACCTGACGTGGGGCATCCCTGCCGGCCCGCCGCTCATGTGAGCTAGTCTCAAAATAGCAAGGCCAAGCCATAAGTGCGCTTGCCGGCCGAGCAAACTTTCTCCACGAAATTCTCGATGCCTCAAAATTTACTGCAGACAGCACAGCCCAATAAATCTGTCCCCCAATAAAACGACACGCCACCGCAAACACGGCCAGGACTCGACGAAATAATTCGTGACGTCAGAATAAACCACGAATAGACGTCGTCATGTCGTTCAGAGGAGCTCCGCGAGGTCGCGGAGGGTTTGGTGGCCGGGGTGGTGGTACGTCCTGATCAACCAACCAAAAGATGCTCAACCTGCATGCGACCACATATAGCTAACCATACGTTTTGTCACAGGCCGAGGCGGCTTCCAACAACGCGATTTCGGCCCACCAGCCGAGGTGCAGGAGATGGGCAAGTTCCTCCACTCATGCGAGGGCGAGATGGTCTGCGAGAGCATCAACCCTCGAGTCCCCCAGTTCAACGCGATCATGTACCTCGAGAACAAGACCTCCGTCGGTAAGATAGACGAGGTGCTCGGCCCGATCAACCAACTCTTCTTCACGATAAAGCCCTCCGAGGGCATCCAGGCCTCCAGTTTCAAGCCTGGCGACAAGTTCTACATCGACGGCATGAAGACCCTGACTATGGACCGCTTCCTGCCCAAACCCAAGCCACTGGCCGGTCTTCCCAAGGTCAAGAAGCCCAGCCGCGGCGGCGCCGGTGGACGAGGAGGCGCGAGGGGTAGGGGAGGCTTTGGAGGTCGCGGTGGCTTCGGAGACCGCGGTGGCCGTGGAGGGTCAAGGGGTGGCAGCTTTGGAGGCCGGGGCGGTGGCCGTGGAGGTGGTGGATTCGGCGGACGAGGCAACTCGGGCTCAGGCGGTTTCTCACGAGGCGGCGGCCGTGGTAGGGGTGGCTTCAGCAGGGGACGCGGCTAGAAGGAATAATCTTTCCCGTTGCGCATTTTCTCGGTTTTATTTTTGCAGGTGGGACGTCCAAAATCTCCCACGGCTGGGCACATTCTCGGCGTTCGGGAAAAGGAAAGGGGGTTCTGTGTTATCTGAAAGATTTAAAGCAAAACAGCCGGGTCGTATTATGCCCTGGTGATATTCGACTCAAACCTCTCCGAACGCCGAATACGTTGAAAGTCGGCTGGTCAGTCTGCGGCAGGGACGAGTGGCGCAACTGATCGCCGTGCGCTCACCAGCTCGCCCATACGGGCCTGGAAGAGTCCAACTCTGCCATAGGGACGTTCGTCTTGGAAGGAAGCCCACCTCGAGTTACGAGAAACGGACAAGCCTACATTCGTAGGGAGACGAGTTGCGTGCATTCAGCCTACCGGAAGAAGGGGAGGAGGAAGCAGGCATCAGCCCGATCTACGAGTACTGTGAAGAAGCTTTGCTTGTGGTCTGTGGAGAGCCAGCAGTGAAGATGATGAAGACTGACAGCACATTTCGCTATTCAGATAGGGAAAAGTTTCAAAAAAAAAGGAGCAGCGGAAGTTGCCAAATCCAGGAATTGAACATGACCACTTCGAGGTTGGAGTTGCTCACTGATCCCTAACTCGCTAGCAAAGTTAGGGGACCGAAGTCACCAGCTGCACCATACACAACTTCCTGGCCAGTGCTAGGTTTCGAAATGGGAGAGTTTGGCTTGCCTATAGGGAGGGGATTGGGGTCGCTGCATAGACCACGCCAGGCATTGGTCACACTCACCAAGGGCAACTCGTAAGCAGCAGTAACCGTTGCTCATACCTAGACACCTGGGCAGTTCGATACGGTGCGAATACCACTGACTCCGTGCGTCTTCCCATTTTTCCTTCTGCAGCCAATTATGATCTTTCTGCCAGTACCTTGTGCGCTCGCTCAATTCATCATGTCTATCGTATGCTCTGTGCGGATGAAATGTCTATCGTATCAAGGTAGCCTTCAAGGGCTGCCTCATGCCTACCCAACCTTCGCCACCGCCTCAGTCCCATGCGATGCCTTCCTTCTAGATCGCAACGCAAACACCGCAGCCAGTATAAGACCCAAGCCGCCGAGGCCAAGGCCCATATACTGGGCGCCCCTATAACCAGCCAGCACATCATTTCTCCCCCGTCTAGCCGCCAGCTCGACGGACCCCGCGATGCCCAAGGCCAGCGAAATGCTGTAGTTCACAGTCGTCACCACGAGGCTGGCCGCAGTCCCTTGGTGTTCCTTGGCCATGCTGTTGCTGAGCAGGATCGACGCGGCTGGATTCGACATGTCCATCCCAAAAGGGATGATGAGCACCCCGATGAAGGAGTTCAGCCAGTAAGTCTGTCCAACAGGAGCGAGCGACCAGATCAGGCTGCCCGCGAAGAACGCCCACATGCTCATCAGCAGGACAATGTATGGCTTGACCTTCTTGCTGAGCAGGAACCCCGCCAGCATCGATGCTGCGAGTCCCGTCACCGGGGCAGGGGATAGGGCTGCCGAGGCGAGCAGGGGCGAGTAGCCGCGGAGCTGTTCCATGAAGCTGAGCGCATCTAGCCATGTCGTCAGTTACGAGACGTTCAGGACTGACCGTTTTTGTGACAGGTCTGGACTGTGGCAAGATAGACCATTAGGAGAATACTTACAGTAAACCCAAATCGAGAAGCACGCCCAGCCAGCCCCAGTACAGCCCAGTACGAAATTCGTAGTCGGAGTCATGCCCGCGATGGGGACCAGAGGGTGAGAAGCGTGCAACTCGACGTACACAAAGCTCCCCAGGAGCAGCACGCCGATGATCAGGATGAAGTACACGTACGGCGTGCTCCAGGAGACGATAGGCGCCTGGTTGAAGGCGAAGTTGAATAACACCAAGCCGGACACACCCAGGAAGACGCCCGGACCATCGGCCTGCTTCCACAAGCTGACCCCGACCTCCCTCGTCGTCTTCTTCCCTGAGGGCGGCAAGACCAGCACCGAGACGCCCGCCAGTCCGGCACAAACCGCCGCCATGGTCCAAAACGCCCACGGCCACGAGACGAGCTGCGCGAACAGCGACGCCATAGCACCGCCCGCCACAAACCCCAGCGGCGCCGCCGCGCCGAACAGGCTCATGACGATGTTCTTCCTCGGGCCCGGCGGGTATCCCCTGCCGATCATGGCCTGGCCGTTCGGGACGAGTAGGGCCGCCCCGACGCCCTGCATGGCCCGGCAGGCGATGAAGAAGGCGGTTCCGCTGCCAGATCCGCGCTGTTGTACATATCCGCTGAAGCCGCCTGCGAGCTCCCACAGCCCGAGCCAGATGAACCCGATGATGAAAATTCTTTTGTGCCCGAAGATGTCGCCCAGCCTGCCGGACGGGAGGACAAAGGACCCCGAGGTCAGCCCGTAGGCCGCCGAGTACCACGCGAGGCTCCCGGGGTTCGTGTCCGGGAACGTGGCACCGATGATGTGCTGCGGGATGAGGGCTTGGGCGAGCCCAGCCAGCATCAGCACCTGGGCGAGGATTATAACCGCCACGAAGAAGACCTCCCTCGTGGCTGAAAAGCCGTAGGGTCTATTTGGTGGTGTTTTGGTGGGTGGACTCGACGCCCGAGATTTGGCACTGCTGCTCTGGTTCGATGATTGTTGGTCTTGCCAGTGTGGATCTTGCAGAGATGCCCCGAGTTCTCCTGTGTTGGTCCGTATGTACGTGTACCTGCCCATCCTGATGATGGGTGAGAAATATTCACCCTGAGCATCATCCACGTCTTTGGTACCAGCAGGACCCATTCCTGGCAAAGGTTGTTCCAAAGGCCACCGGGTTGCAGGAAACCGATTGTTCTGCTCTGCCTCCTGGAATAGGTTCGACCGTGATCCATAAGGCTCGTCATATTCAGGCGCGTAAGGGCCCTGGTCCTCGAATACAGGCTGTATCGGCCATGATGGGTCCACCTTATGGAAGGCTTCAGAGGGAAGACTCCACTGCTGCCCAGCTCCAATGCCCGAGCTTTTATTGATCAAGGTTGAACCTTCAGACAATGTCGTCCTTCGTGATGATCCCCGCAGGTTCTGGTGACTCGTCCGGCGGGTTGCTGATGACAGACGACGGGTATGAGTGGAAAGGCGTGGCGGATACTGCAACGCTGCTGGGAGATGACCATCTTGAGAGGTAGGAGGTGCCACACTCGTTGCGAGACGGGACGAAGGAATTCCATCTTCTGGGATGCGGTCATCCTGTTTGTGCAGGTTTCTGAGATCATCTCGAGATAGTGCTGCTGCCAACTGATGGACGGATAAAACTCGATCCCGGCTTGGACTTCCCGGTCGTGTGCCTCCGAATTCGTCTTGATCATTTTCTGCTTGTCTGTAAGGCAGTGATGTTGTCCGCCTCGAGACGAGCTCCTCATGCAACAGGGTCTGCCGTCGAAACGACGCAGTCGCGGCAGTCATTGCATCAGCGGCCGCTTGCATGGCTTCCGTCGCCATTCTCAGGCCTTCTTGCATATCCGGCTCATGCGGCAACATGGAATCAGGCCTTTGGCCCTCCGGTGGTGACTCTTCCATCCTGGCCGAAGTCTCCGTCCTGCTTATTGCGACCTGGTTGCACTGATGAACGCTCTGTGGGTGAAAATTGAAACGATTTCCAAATTCTTCAAGAACAAGAGCACAGCAAAAAGACGAGGGATGGGACAAGGGAAAAGTTCTGTACACGGAAGGCTCGCAGCTGCCAGCTAGCTATCTGTGTCAAGGGCAGACGATTCAACCGATGTGCTGCCAGAAACATTCATCGGAATTAGGTGGGATCACCCACAACATCGAGTGATTTCTTTCGAGGTCCCAGAAGGCAGACTCGAGGATAGTGCAAGGGCAACGCAACACATGCTCATCATAAAGGCCAGTCAACACCTCGTCAACTGGCCAATGCGCCCATCGCGTTGCCCATGTTGACTCTGATCTCGAGGGATCATCCGAGAACTCAGGGAGCGAGACCGATTCGACACGATTTTGTCTGGACTCTGTGACTCTAGGCGAGGACGTGAAGCAGATTGCATACCGCAGACGAACCCCGAGTGCACGCTTTGATTTCTCGCGAAGGTTACAGACGAATAAGCTCCCTCACCATTTGACCCTTGCGACGTAAGGATACTATCGACCTCGCTGACCCTGGCATATTTCTGACAAGACATGAGAAGCTTAATTGTGGTTCGTCCAAACAGCTTCGAAGGGAAGCAACATCTTGCTTCCCTTGACCATTGCAGGGACATCGTTGGTCGATGCTCAATCGGTCTGAGGCCCCGGGTGGTCGGCTGCGCGCAGTGCCTCGTCCATCTTGTTCGTCGTCGGGACTTAATAGTCTAGGTCGGCCGGGCCGAGCGGGTGGTTTGGAAACTGTGGCAGGTCTTCGTGTCCATGAGGCTAAGGTGTTTTGTTTGAAGCCAGAGCCCGAAGTGGCTTCGGGTAAGGTTGACGTCAAGGGTTGACCATGTTCTCGCTGGCACTTGACAGCTCCCGCGGGAACGTCAAAGCAACCCAAATTAGTGGGAGCATCCCTGGAAGATCTGATGCACATCCCCAAACTTCGTCGCCCGAGGTCAGAAACACTAGATGGAGTTCATCCTTTTCCATCAGCTTGCAAAGCACTCACAACATCCGGCACGAAACAACCCGGGAATTGGAGACGCCACGTGGGAGAATCGCTCTGCCCGATGCTTAGCGGCTTCCCGAAGGTGAAGTGGCAGATCTACAAGGCGCAACGAAATCCATGTTTCACGACAGGTCACCTACTTAAACGCCACACCACCATGAACGAGCACATGCGACCATATCCACAAGAAAATATCGGATCCCGTCCGCTCTCCTGTAATCGAGCTTGTGAGAGGTCGATTAATACTGTAGTTGGGTCGGTGACGACCAGCGAATCCCGACTGTTGCATGTCATCTTATGCCTCTTTTTTTCTCGGCTGGGAGAGGCCCACAGCGGATATTCGAAGGTGCCGCTGTGGGCGACGACCACAGTCAAAGACGTGGGTGATAAGTTGAATTGAAGTTCCCGATCTGGCTGAAAAGAACATGCGGTGTCCATGTCCCCCAAAAATAAATCCCTCGCACTGGTTTCTCCCGTCAAACTCAGACATTGGTCTTCGTCGTGTGGCAGCTACTGGGCGACAGTAGAGATTGCCTCTGGGATTGGCATCGTGCTTCACTGCACCGTGAATGTGGAGGCTTTATGCTTCTGTGGTCGGCATAGGCTTGAATTTCTATGGGACGAGGACAGCCCAGACTCTATGGCCATTTACGGCATCAACAGTCCTGAGCTCGTTGAGTGTCCAGCCTGCGCTTGGTCCCTTCTATCCAAAGTCCCCGACGGGTCATGCCAAGGCGAGCTCTTCCAAGGGATCACGCCACGAGGCAACAACTGGATCGCTTGACGGCAGAGCACTCGCATCACATCGCATGCTGATAGGCTAGTAAGCAACGATAACAGGTTCTGCACTCCGGGGTATTATCAACCTTGCCATTTTGGATATATTTTGCGGGGACGCGGGCATAGAGCCGCGGCATAAGAGACGGTGATCATGGGTACCACAATGTGCAACAGCGGGGCATTGGGACTATATTGGGATTATGTATACCGGTATATATAGACCGGAGAACCTTGCGTTCTAGACGAAGAGTCCCGCCGGTTGTGATCAGACTCCGCGAAGCCCCGATCGACAAACATGGCGCCGTCCTCTACGAAGCAGTGGGTCCTCGCATCTAGACCATCAGGAGCCCCGATTCTGTCTGGCCCTGACGCAACATTTAAGCTGCAGACGGCGGAGCTGCCAGCTCTCAAGGAGGGCCAGGTGCTCGCCAAAGTGCAATATTTCTCCAACGACACGGGACTGCGCCATTGTAAGATCCACCGCTACTCATGCTGCTTACCAGGCGTCTCGCTGACAATGCCGACTTGAAGTCATTGGCAGCACAGTGGCCCAGGAGCGGCATTATGTGCCCAATGTGCCTGTCGGCTGTCCCATGCGCTGCGGTGTCTTGGCTGAGATTGTAGAGTCTGAGTCTTCTTCCTATAAGCCGGGTGATCTGGTTGTGAACTTGTTCGTCAGCCCCCGTTTCTCTCCCCTCCTCGTATTGCTCCAGAGGCAAGAAGGACCAGCTAAGACCCTCAAGGTCAGATTTGACTGACGTCGCATCTTACACAAAGCCACCTCGGTATCTGGAGTGAGTATGTGGTACTGGAGGCGGCGGTATGCCAGCCCCTGGCCCCTCTTCCCAATGGGTTCCCAGTGACGCACTACCTGGGCGCGTTCGGCGCATCCGGCATGACGGCCTACGTCGGGCTGTACTTCGCGGGCGAGGCCAAGCCGGGGCAGACAATCGTCATCTCGGCAGCAGCCGGGGCGACGGGGTCGATGGCGGTCCAGATCGCCGTCAAGCTCCTCAAGGCGGGGAGGGTGGTTGGTATCGCGGGGTCGGATGAGAAGTGCGCGTGGGTCAGGGACGAGCTCGGCGCTCACGAGTGCATCAACTACAACAGCCCGATCTTCCACGAGGAGCTGAAGGCCGCCACGCCGGACGAGGTGGATGTGTACTTTGACAACGTGGGCGGGTTCGTGCTGGATGCGGTGCTGACGCGGGTTAAGAAGTTCGGAAACGTCGCTGTTTGTGGGAATGTTGCGTCGTACAATTCCCAGGACAAGCCGATGGAGTTGAGGAATTGGTTCGAGGTTATTTCTATGAGGATCACGCTGAGGGGTTTTATCATGTTGGACTATATGGACAAGGTGCCTCAGATGCTTGAAGAGCTCATCGGTGCTGCTGTAGATGGGAGGATCAAGTTGGACCACGGGGAGACCATTGTGGAGGCGAGGATTGAGGAGCAGCCTGAGATCTGGATGCGGCTCTTCAGTGGCCAGAACCAGGGGAAGCTTCTGACCAAGCTGATTGTTGACTGAGGAAGAACCTTAGCATCTGGTTTGAATTAGCGAATCGATTTTGTAGCAGCTTTAGGCAAAGTCAAGCAAAATGAGCCCTTCCAACCTTCTTCATTCAGAAAACGCTGACTGGCGTAGCTTGGACCCCATGAAAAACAAGCTCCAAGCTTTGTTGGTCTCCAATGCTGTTTTGTCGCAATCAATTGTCAAGCTGAACTAGAGATGTCTGGTTGCACACTGCTTCAAGTTCTCGGAGAAGGCAAGAGGTGAATGGGTCGAGGAGTCGACTAAGGCTTCTTGGTTCCAACCCCAGTGGTCATTTAAATATGCTCCATCTCGAGACATAAGGAACAGACGACTATCGTGGCCGTCTTGAGAGCTTATGAAGGCTGAAGAGAAGTACGCAAAGTTGGTCTTGAGGAAGCCATGTTTGATATCCCCAGCTGCAGAGGACTTTTGAAGCTGAGGGATGCCCAAAAAAAAGAACCGTCAAGTCATCAACACCAAGCCTGGAGGCTGAACCTCGATACTCCCGAACGCATCAGGTAGCAAGTTGTCTCGCCGAGGGGATTCGAACCGGTGCCGCCGAGGGTGTCGAGCCTTGTCACAATGTAGGTAAACCTAACCTGCGGGTCCGGTTCACGAGTGCTAAGCACGACGCTATAACCGTTCCACCACTCAGGCGGTCGATTCGAATCGATTGCGAGTCTGTCGAGGCGTTGGTATTTAAGCTGCGGTCGTCTGATGTTGAGGCAGTTGTTGGCGGGCAGGTCGGGGGGGGGGAGGCAGCTGGCAGCTGGCAGGCAGCCAGTCACTCCCCATCAGCTCAAGCGTTTGGAACGGCTGGCCCACCATGGGCATATGAGTGAATTATGTGGGGGAGAACTCACGTCTAGACCTACGTGCCTGCAGGGCTCTCTGCTTGGGAACCCTGGGAGGATTTGCCTGATATCTCATCTGCCACTCATCCCTCGAGAATGACCAGACGAAGCCACTTCTGTCCAAGTAAGAGACATCGCCGCACGCCCTCATGACACAAATCAACCTCGAACCCTCACACAACCCAAAAGCCCACCTGTAACTGTCACTCGCGGGCACAAACCTGATTTTAGAGTGTATCGACCCCGTACTTCATGTGAGTATGCTTGCCTCTGCGAAGCTGGGATCTGAGGACCGATTTCATATTTCCAACCCCATAGGAGAAAGCCAGCGAGAGAACAAACAACCTCCATCAAATATCTAAGTCTTTCAGATACATCCCTGATGCTGACTTCTGTCCTCCACAGTCACTGCACAGCTTCCAGGAAGTGGAAGGACAAAACGACATGACCGCACTCAGTTGCCAACAGCACGAGCGTTGAGCCCGTCAAGATCAGCGAGCGAGGACTGCTTCCTGTTTCTGCCCACTCCCGGGCTAGACCTCGACTATCTATGCCTGGTCCATCTGAAGACATCGAAATAGAAGGAATGAATAGCCTTCTCGACTCGGGGTGTGCCCATATCTCTGACTTGCGCGAAGAACCGCAACACCCGTGAGAGATTTCGACATAATGCAGCCTCGAAAAGGGAGCAGGATGTGGAGGCTAGAGAGAATGAGCATATGTGCTGAACCGCTAAAATCACCAAATTGATGAAGAAGGGAATCATGTCGAGCGTATCTGTTTCAGTATGGCGAAATAACAAATAGGGGAATACTGTACTAATATGGGCCTCTGTAATGCCCTAATGATGACCCCGGCGATGATCTTTGGATTGAGGGCAATACGGAGCAGCGTCTTCATCCCGCTGGACATATCTACGCTCAAGTCTCGCACAAAAGTCGAGGGCGAGAAATGTCTGTACAAAGTACCGAGAAGCTGTGGAATATTGGAGGCACTACCTCAACAGAGCAGAGGCCAAAGTAGCCAAATCTGATACACTCAAGCAAGAGAAGCACTTGTGCCGCATGAACTGCCACTGGAAACCCAGGGTTTGGCCTTTCTAGATTTTGAGATCACAAAAAAGCGAGGTCGTGGAATCCGGTTCCATGGCTGGAGGTCACAGCCCAGGTTTGGACAAGTGGGCATGCGCTGGTAAAAACCATCAGCCACCAACCCGTGCATACTCGTCAGGTGTCATCGTCAGAGCGTCACCATAAGAATTTCACACGATAGCATGTCTTGGAAATGATCTTGTATTACTGACGCACGCCCTGCGTTCCGAGCGGCGTCGTCCTGTTCTTCGTCACAGCGTCCTACCCTGTGGCCATCCTTGAGGCCACCCTCGACTCGCTGTATGCCTTTCATCAATCATTCTCTGGAGCTGTGCTGATAGAAAGCCGAATATCCCTGTGTTCGGAAGACCGAGAGCAGGACCATGGTATGCGACATGGATGGAGCTGGCCCTCAGGTGTGACCGTAGAGGCTCGTAGCGATACCTCGCAATTCATGTCATCGACAAAGTTCCTCATGTCCTCGGATCGCTGGCCTGATTATGCACCAACTGAGGCACTAGGCCTAAACTTCGGAGCCTGTTACCGGTATGAATCCCCTGCCCTCCAATCGCGGAGCGGGTATAGTAGAGCAGATTTGCTGAGCTTGGAGACGGAGGACCAGGAGAGGGGACCATCGGATAAGAAGATAAGCAACCAATCCGTCCACCCGCGGGAGATCAGGACATGTCGACGTCGTCGGTCTTGGGCTTCCCAGGGCCCTTGTTGTCGGTCCACAGGCCCGTGGCGGCCTCGGCCTCCTTCTGCGTGTACGGCTCCTCCTTCAGCTGCTTGACCCTACAGACAAGACGTCAATACACATGCACAGTTATGATGGCGACAGGATGAGAGAGAGGCAGGCAAAACTCACCTCCGCTTGTGAGGCTTTCCGCGCCTGTGGGCGACGAGGGCCGACTCGGCCTCGTACCACTTTGCGCACTCGACGCAGTAGTGCTTGCCCAGGGCGGGCAGGTCCTCGACCAGCTTGGTGTCCTTGTACTGCTTGAGGTGCTTGGGCGATAGCAGATCGGCCTTTATCTGGTCGACATCCCTGGTTTCGGGTCAGTCAGTGCTGGCTCATGGACGATTTTGGTCAAGGGCTGCTTGCTCACCTTCTGTACCGCCGGGTCTTTGTCAGCGTCCGCTTGTTTTGGACACCCATTTTGATTGATTGGAGAGCTTGGGGTGGGACTTGGAAATGAGGTTTGGATATGCTCTGAATATGGAGTGTCTGTGGTGGCCTTGTGGGCGTGGCGTTTTCACATGCGATTTGATTGTACGGTGTGAGAAAGTTTTGATGAGAGTGAGTTGAAAATTCCCGATGGTGATTTTTTAGCCTAAAGGGACAGGGTGGTGCAAACAAGCGCAACCACACATCTCAGGCTATTATTCTATCTGCTCGACACAAGCATATTGCTGCTCTCGGTGTTGTCACCCTATTCCAACCTCAAATTACAATTAACCAGACGCCAATGTGAATGTGAGCAGGGGCTGCGAGGTGTCCCAAGCAACTGCGATTAGAAGCTGCAACGCCGAAAGGCTATTCCAACCACACAATTGCGCAGGGTTCCTGCAGGGAAAGACTGCAGTTGAATGAAGGATTCCGCATAAAATTTGTCGGATAATCAGCAGCAGTGCCCCCTGATGGCGACACGAGGGTTCGTGCTATGTATCAGAGATGAGATCCGACGGCGGTCGCGTGCGCATTGCCACGACCCGAGTCGGCTTTGGGCCGAAAAACGAGGTTGTCGTCGAGCTCGCGGCTTAACGCCTTTCTTAGCCGACGCGGATTCTCGTAGACCGAGGCGTCGCGGCCCCAGTGGGAGTCGCCAGGACCCACAGGAGCTTCCCAAAAAAGCGCGCTCCTCCACAAGGGCTCTCCAGGTTCTGGGGCGCCGGATGGGCCACTGCAACCTTGGGAATGACCACGCCCCCATCCACCCGCCTGCAAGGCTCCAGGCCGTCTAGGCTGGTCTGCAGGCCGTTGAAAATTTTCATCAAAGGGTTTGATTTTGCCGCACCGCCGCGTTACAGATTGGGACTGCGACTATTCTGCTCCGATATGCCTGTCGGTCCGGCATTGTGTTTACGAAATTACATTTGGTATATATTTGGCCAAGGGCTATCTACAGCATTTTGTAAGGTCGAGATCAAATCAGCATGAGGGCATCCCCAGTTTTCCGGATGCGGCTGAGAGCTTTGGCCAGTCAACGGGGCCTGATTCAGCAGCCGAGGGTGACCTACAGGTCGATGCAACAGAGCTCGGTGCGGCTGGTGGGCGGCCGGATGGATGGGCTGGGCCCCACGGAGGCACCGGTAGCGCAGTCGACAACACGCCCGACGCCGACGCCATGTCCCTGTGAGGCATTTCTAGCACTGCAGGTCCTATAGGCTACACCGGCCAGTGAATGTCGATAATATCCCATTGCGATGATTCGAACTGTCAATGGAGGTTATCCCACTGCCAGACATTAGCTGGTGAAGATTACTACAGGGAGGTTATCCCACAGGAGGTTATCCTATCGTCGATTATTCCAGTGGAGGTCATCCCATAGCAGGTTATCCCATAGCAGGTTATCCCACGGTAGGTTATTCCAATGGAAGGTGTCTTATGGGAGGTTGTCTAGAAGAGAATATCCTACTCTTCGACTCTTGTACCTGCCAGTAGCCAGATCTGAAGGAGACAAGCACATGCCTCGAGCTTGACAAGACACAGTCCCACGCATGTGCATGCTCTGGACAGGTGGATGCGACAACCACCTACTAGATAAGGTAGACCTAGCCCCGGTGACTCGAAAGGTCGGAGAATATTCTCCCCTATGTACTCGGCAGCAGGTGATTGTAATACATCCGTCTTTAACGGTCGTGGCGGTCGTCGACGTTGCACATGTCCGGTCGAAAATACGTATCCTCTTCCGAGCGGCAGCCCGGCTGTACACCGGCCGCATCCTTGTGACGTTTTGGCTACACAACCTTCTGAGGATCCTTGCCTCCGAGCATTTGAAAATCAAACGCGCATGATTGGCTGGCCCGGCTATGCCCAGGACGTAAAACTGGGGGAGACGAACCTCGGTGGGGCTGGAGGTGAGGTGGCAGGGGTGCCAGCTTTGCGTGCGGGTTGCTCTAGCGCCCAGTGCCAATGCCAGTCCCGCCTCTGCGCCGAGGGCGAGGAGAGCCACGGGCCACCGGCCACGGGGGAGTTTCCAAGGTTGCCATCTAAAACCTCGTTGCTCCTCTCACACTTTTCACCCGCTGCTCTTCCTTCCACGTTTTCACTCCTCCACAGTCACGATCAATTCCTGTCCCCCCTCTCCAAGACTCAGGTGGCAGTTCAATGCCTTCTTTCTAATCAAGAGAGCTCCATTCGTGTGACCTCTCCACTCTCCACTCAGATCGTTGATTCTACACACACGCCTCCCCCCAGCCAAAGGGACCACCACACACAATGTTGGCCTCCCGTCAGGTTTTGGGCCACGTCGCCCGGAGCCGTGCCGCCCTCGGCTCCCTGGGCCTGCGACGATGCATGGCCACCGTCACAGACTCTCCTCTTGACCGCAAGGTGCGTTCCTCGTCCTCCCACTGGCGCGCGAGGTGAAGCTGAGCTTGGCTTCGCTTCCGCACGCCCGTGCTCTTGTGTGTGTGTTTCCAAGCTGCCGCTGACGTCAACCTCGCATGTGAACAGGTCAAGCAGAACAACTGGGAAGAGGGCAACTTCATCAACTACAAGAAGATGTCTGAGAACCTTGCCATTGTCCGCAGCAGGCTGAACCGACCCCTCACATACGCAGAGAAGATCCTGTACTCCCATCTGGACGACCCAGAAGGCCAGGACATCAACCGTGGCAGCTCCTACCTCAAGCTGAGGCCAGACCGTGTCGCCTGCCAGGATGCCACCGCACAAATGGCCATCCTCCAGTTCATGTCCGCCGGTATGCCCTCCGTGGCAAATCCCTCCACCGTCCACTGCGACCACTTGATCGAGGCCCAGATCGGTGGTGAGAAGGATTTGGATCGCGCCGTCAGCATCAACGAGGAGGTCTACAACTTCCTTTCCTCCGCCTGCGCCAAGTACAACATCGGTTTCTGGAAGCCCGGCTCTGGTATTATCCACCAGATTCTGCTCGAGAACTACGCTTTCCCTGGTGGTCTCCTCATCGGTACTGACTCTCACACCCCCAACGCTGGTGGTCTTGGCATGTGCGCTATTGGTGTTGGTGGTGCCGACGCCGTCGACGTTATGGCCAACCTGCCCTGGGAGCTTAAGGCCCCCAAGATCATCGGTGTCAAGCTGACCGGCAAATTGAATGGTTGGACTTCGCCAAAGGGTGAGTTGGCCCCCCTTCGCTGTCTGTGGTGTGGTGTTCTAACAGTTCTACAGATATCATTCTCAAGGTTGCTGGTATCCTCACCGTCAAGGGTGGCACTGTATGTCCAGTTTCTTAACCACTGCTTCAGAATTGGCTGCTAACACTTTTACAGGGAAGTATTACCGAGTATTTGTATGTTAGATTTTCACAATTCCTCGTCTGTCATGCCTGGGATTTTTTCCCAAAATGCATGGCTTAGTTTCCGTATCAGATTGCTAACACACAACAGTGGTAGGCGCAACTTCCTTCTTCGGCTTCAACG
This sequence comes from Diaporthe citri, assembly GCF_014595645.1. NCBI lineage: Eukaryota > Fungi > Ascomycota > Sordariomycetes > Diaporthales > Diaporthaceae > Diaporthe > Diaporthe citri. Next base: position 1,760,415 of record NW_025064852.1, on the reverse strand, counting down.
GTTCCTTCCTTCCCCATGAGTACCTCCTTCCTCCCTCACCCATGACTGCCTGCTCAAGGAGCAAAATTTTCTTTTGTTGAACTCCCCCAACCTTGTTCACCTTCTCTGGAACCCCTCCATCACCGTGGATCATCTACGACGGCCGCATCTGGAACCCCTTCATCACCGTGGATCATCCATACTGGGCCATCTTTGGACGCCGTCCAACAGCACCACGGGAGTACGACAATTTGCACCACAAGAACACGACGCTGCCTTGAGCGGTGCTCCTCCAACTCCTGCGCCTCTGCCCCCAAGATGGATTTCCCCAAGAGCTCGCCCTTCCTCCTCAGTCTGGTCCTGCACATGACCTGGCTGTGCCCTGTCGACGATCAATCCTCGTCGCAAGAATCCTCACTACGAGAAGTACCACCCCCACCAAGGCTGTCCTCAAGCACCTTGCCGCCTCCTTGCCTCTGTATTTCGCGCCTGGTCTTCTCAAGGTCCTCACCAAGAGCACTCCTCCAACCGTCAAAGATCTGAAGCGGATGGTTTTTCGCAGCAACAAGATTCTTCAACACCGTCTCAAGTTGATCTGGGTTATGTACTTGGTGATACTTGAGAAGCAGGATTGTCGTGCCAAGATCTACGTCGGAACTGGCACAAAAGCATAGGGTGCTCGGGTACGTCTTCAACACTACGAGACCGAGGAGCAGCTCTCCCGCAATGTTCGGAGAGCCTTGGCTCAAGGATGCAACATCACCCACAAGTTCTGCTTGTGCTGGGCACCTCTTCCATCTGCTGCTCAGAGACCAATGTTTCGAGCTGTCTTCATCGCACTTGAGGCTGCCTTCTCCTTCATGTTCTGGGCATACGACACGAAAAAGGACTACTCCATGCCTCAGATGCTGCTGTGGCCTGTCGAGGCCTTCGAGTACGATGGTCTCTGTTCCCATATCGCTCTGAGCGAAGCCATTCCCGGCAAGCATGATCTCACTCCTGAGGAGCGAGTAATCTTTGAAGCCGAAATGGAACATCGACAAAAGCTGCTCAAACAGAAATCCCACCAGAAGATCAAGGCCAAGGATCCCGAGGCCTTTAATGCCAAAGGTGCCGCAGTCATGCGAAAACTCAGAAAGAAGAATCCCGATAGGATCAAGGCGAACATCAAGAGACATCGGGCCAAGAACGTGGCGGAGAAGAAATTTCACTGCGCCTTCTGTAACAAGGGTTTCGCCGACAAGTCGAAGTTGGAGCGTCATAACAATTCTCAGGCGCATCGTGAGCTTGCAGGACTACCACGGCAACCAGTCGTCAAGGACAAATACGCTCTCACCAGAGATCGTGTCAAGTTTGCGGCGACGAAGAAGAAAACCAACGCAAAAGCCGTGGCGGAGAAGAAGTTCTACTGCACCTTCTGCGACGCAGCGTGCCCCGACAAGAGCAAGTTGGATCGCCACTACAACACCAACAAGCGTCGTGACCGTGTGGCCTTCCTGGATTCGCTGGGTATCTCTGATATCCCGACATCCTAACCCATCTACGACACAACATTTTTGGACGACGTCCGTTGCTACTGCGTCAACTCAACAACATTTTGCCGGATCACCAACATTTTTGCGCCTGTTCTTCAACAATTTTTATGCCTGTCCAACATTTTTTCCAGCTTTCCACCACTTAAACTCGGTTTCTATCTTGTTCCAACATCACTAATCGTTTTGATTCGTCATTTAGGTCCCGGTGTCGATAGCGTTTCTGCAACAGGAATGGCTACAGTGTGCAATATGGGGTGAATATTTCCGGAAATATTCCTGATTTTACATTTTCTGACAGCTAACGTTGGATGCCTTAGTGCGGAGATCGGTGCGACAACTTCAGTCTTCCCCTTCAACGACCGCATGTACGACTACCTCGCAGCCACCAAGCGCAAGGACATTGGTGACTTCTCCCGCGTCTACGCCAAGGATCTGCGCGAGGACGAGGGCGCCGAGTACGACCAGCTGATCGAGATCAACCTGTCCGAGCTCGAGCCTCACATCAACGGTCCCTTCACCCCCGATCTGGCCACTCCCATCTCCAAGTTCAGCGAGGCTGTCAAGGCCAACAACTGGCCCGAGGAGCTCAAGGTCGGTCTGATCGGATCTTGCACCAACTCCTCTTACGAGGACATGTCCCGCGCTGCCTCTATCGCTCAGGATGCCATGGCCCACGGTCTGAAGGCCAAGTCTGCCTTCTTCGTCACCCCTGGCTCCGAGCAGATCCGTGCCACCATTGCCCGCGACGGTCAGTTGGAGACTTTCGAGGAGTACGGCGGTGTTGTCCTGGCCAACGCCTGTGGTCCTTGCATTGGTCAATGGGATCGCCGTGACGTCAAGAAGGGCGATGCCAACTCGATCATCTCCTCCTACAACCGAAACTTCACCGGCCGAAACGATGGCAACCCTGCCACTCACTCTTTCGTGACTTCTCCTGACCTGGTCGTCGCCATGACTGTTGCTGGATCGCTGTCCTTCAACCCTCTGACCGACAAGCTCAAGGACAAGGATGGCAACGAGTTCACGCTGAAGGCTCCCACCGGTGATGGTCTTCCCACAAGGGGATACGACCCGGGCATGGACACCTACCAGGCCCCTCCCGCCGACCGATCCACCGTCACCGTTCAGGTTTCTCCTTCCTCGGACCGTCTCCAGGTCCTCGAGCCTTTCAACGAATGGGACGGCAAGGACTACGTTGATGCCCCTATCCTGATCAAGACCCAGGGCAAGACCACCACCGACCACATCTCTATGGCTGGCCCTTGGCTGAAGTACCGTGGCCACTTGGACAACATCTCCAACAACATGCTGATTGGTGCCATGAACGCCGCCAACGGCGAGGCCAACAAGATTCAGAACTTTACCAACGGCTCATGGGATGCCGTGCCAGCTGTTGCCCGTGACTACAAGGCCAAGGGTATCAAGTGGGTTGTCATCGGTGACTGGAACTACGGTGAGGGTTCTTCTCGTGAGCACGCTGCTCTGGAGCCCCGTCACCTTGGTGGAGTTGCCATCATTACCCGATCCTTCGCCCGTATCCACGAGACCAACCTGAAGAAGCAAGGCATGCTGCCATTGACCTTCTCCAACCCTGAGGACTACGACAAGATCCCCACGGATGCCAAGGTAAGTTTTCACCGGAATGGATCGTGCAAAAAATTATACTAATTGTGTTTCTGTAGGTTGACCTCAAGGCCACCGAGCTCGAGGTTGGCAAGCCTCTGACCATGGTCGTCAAGCCCAAGGACGGCAAGCCATTCGAGGTCAAGCTGTCGCACACCTTCAACGCTGGCCAGATCGAGTGGTTCAAGAACGGCAGTGCTCTTAACACCATGGCCAAGGCCAACAAATAAATATAACACCTTTATACGGGTGCTTAGGCACCCACTCGACTGTGTCAAGATATAAGGCGATAAGTACGATCAGCCACGGTCCAAAACAGGGCCAAAATGGGGTGTGGGAAGGACAAGAGACGAAGAAGACGATACTTTAAATACCATACTGGCTTGTTTTCGGCGGAGGGGTTCTCGGGTTATGGAGCTCATCGGTTTTGGAACTTTACATCACCCGGACAGGCAACGTCGCATTTTCTTTAAGTTGTACAAATGGAATCATTATAAATGTTCAGAATCAGCTCAAGCATCAAAGCCGGTGACACGTGAACAGCAGTTTGTAAAGACGTGGTATTTCCTGGTTAGTGGCATATTTCCATTGCACGATGGTCATTGCGATAGACATTTAGCGGGGCCGCCCGATAAGATATACACCCCTGCCCGGGGTGGCATCTATTTGCGACAGGCCGCCAGCATGCGATTCAATTTCCCGATGCTCAAGTCGTGTCAATTACTCCTGCGCCAGCAACACCATTGGGACACTTCGAGCGGAAATACCGCTCGCAAGATGACCACGGACTGGGTATCTCAGCTCAAGAGAACTTAGACTCGGACCCCACTGGACTATAACGTCGGCAGACCCGGGACACGTGCGCAACCCACTTCATCTCTTCCTCCGAGCAACATCTTTCCGGCCGGTCCCCCGCGAAGTCATTGCGATGTCGACACCGACCATCCAGTCCTTCAGCGCCGGGCGCGCAAAATCATACGTTTACAAGCTGCCTCTCTTCACCAGGCTTACCGTATTCATACTCGTGGCCACGTGGGCCGCAGGCGTGGTACTGGGGTCGAGATGGGACATCCAGGCGTGGGGGGCGCTGGTGCCGGATGAGGTCGGATTGACCAGCTGTGAGTGCTTCCGTCCACAGGAATCATCGGACCAAAGGACAATGGGTCCGCGGAGGAAATTGGACGTATATGCACGTAACGCGAGAGCTGACAGCCACGGGCAGTATACCGGACCAACACGTACCCGCTGATACACCTCAACTTCCTGCACATGATTATGAACGTCTTCGCCCTGACGCCTCTCCTGGAGCGATTCGAGAGCGAATATGGGACATTGACAAGCTTGGCGCTCTTCTTTGGACGTGAGACTCACCTGATTCCCACCCCCCTTCTAAATCTTGCCCGGGAGTAAGCTGACCACGACGACAAACCCCACAGCCTTCTCGACCCTCCCGGCATTCCTCTACGTCCTCATCGAAAAGGCGATCCTGCACTCGAACAACGGCGTCATGGGCGCGAGCGTGTGGTTCTTCCTGCTGCTGGGCGCGGAGGCGATGCGCACGTACCGGACGAACCCGCACTTCACCATCGCGACGTACAACATCCCGACGTGGGCGACGCCGCTGATCCTGGTCCTGATCATCGCGGCGCTCGTCCCCAGCACGAGCCTGCTGGGTCACGTGGCCGGGCTCGCCGTCGGCTACGTGTGCGGGCTGGGCTACCTCAAGTTCCTGTCGCCGCCCGAGAAGGCGCTGCGCTGGGTCGAGGCCCGCCTCAAGCTGCTGCAGAGGCTGCCGCGCTACGTGAGCGTCGACCAGAAGACGTACGGGCGCTTCGGCGTGCTGCCCACGGCCGGTGCGGGCGGCGGGGCGTCGCAGGGCGTGCCGTTGGGGGTTGTTGGTACCGGGGGTGCTGGGCAGAGGCTGGGCCCTTAGGTGACACAAGCGTTGGCTCGCTTGGATTCCTTCTTTTTTGGCGAAAAGAGCACTTACATCATGGGCGCGGTGCGGTGGTGCATGTTACGGCGGACAAGGGAAGGGATTTGCTGGCGTTCCTGGTCGGGAAATATTACGGTCTCGCCGGAGTCTTTACTTTGTGGTAGCTCGCAGAGCCATTTACTCATTTGCCTAATTAAATCAGGACTGGATATTCCGAATGTCCCAGTATTGATTTCCGTATCAATGACCTGGAATTTCATAGATAAATGTCGGCCAAGCTCTTCGTCAAGCGCCGGCTGTGATATGCATGTATCGGGTCTGTTATGCAATTGATAGCTACGAGCCAGCTAAGCTCCTTGGAGTCTCCGTCATCAACTGCACCATCAAAACCACAGCAGGACGCGGCAATTGCTACATCAGAAAGCCGGTTCTGGGGAGTGAAGTTGTGCTCTGACTCCATGGATCCTTGAACTTTTAGCTGTGACTCCGCTGGGTAATTCATTGGCTTGCAGGCGTCTGAAGGGACACCTGCTGCCAGCACCACTCTCCTTTTCGAACACCGTTCTCCCCTGAACGCCCACGGCAGCCAGAGCTCGACAAGATGTCGCGGCTCCTATGTAAGTTCTAACCCGTCCCGCCCTCCGAACGTCTTCCCATACAGGCTGCCAGTATTCCCTTCCTCATGACTGACATCTATGCTTCAGCCGGCGCCCTGCGCCTCCGACGGGACCCGCGCCTCCTCAAGCTGCCGCCCTACATATCCCTACTCTGCATCGTCGTCGGCGTCGCATGGCTGCTCATGCTCCCGCAGAACGACTACTCGCGGCGGACCTACATCTCCGAGAATGCCCTGCTGCCGGGCCAGGTGCACACGTACTTTGGCGGCAGCGACCAGAACGTCTTCCGGGCGTACAAGCACGAGGTGGACGGGCTCGTGGGACGGAGCAACATCGAGGTCAACGACGGGCTCGAGGGCATCTTCAAGGCGGTGGGGCTCAAGGTCGGCCGGCAGAACTTCACGTACTCAAGCTCGGGGAACACGTACGCCGGCGAGAACGTCTACGCCATCCTGCAGGCGCCGAGGGGCGACGCCACCGAGGCCATCGTGCTGGTCGCCGCGTGGGAGAACGCCCGGGGCGAACTCAACAAGCGGGGGGTTGCGCTGCTTCTGACCCTGGCGCGATACTTCCGGCGGTGGTCACTGTGGTCCAAGGACATCATCCTCGTGGTGCCACCCGACAGCCTGGCGGGCCCGCAGGCGTGGGTGGACGCGTACCACGACGCCCACGACACGCGGCGCATCGACCCGCTGCCCATGAAGTCCGGGGCGCTGCAGGGCGCCATCGTGCTCGACTACACGCAGGAGCACCGCTTCCACTCGGTGCACGTCGTGTACGACGGCATCAACGGGCAGCTGCCCAACCTCGACCTCATCAACAGCGTCGTCAACATCGCCGGCGGGCAGATGGGCATCGGCGTGTCGATCCAGGAGATGTGGTCGCACGGCGACTCGTACGACGACAGGCTGCGCACCATGCTGCGCGGCATGATGAAGCAGGGGCTCGGCATGGCGTCCGGCCCGCACAGCTGCTTCATCCCCTACCACGTCGACGCCGTCACCCTCCGGCCCTACGGCGAGGGCTGGCAGGACGAGATGGCCATGGGCCGCGTCGTCGAGGGCACCTTCCGCTCCCTCAACAACCTGCTCGAGCACCTGCACCAGAGCTTCTTCTTCTACCTGCTCATGCACAAGGACCGCTTCGTCAGCATCGGCACCTACCTGCCGAGCGCCATGCTGGTCGCGGCCAACTTTACCATCATATCGATTGCGCTATGGGTGAAGAGCGGCCAGGCCGGTGAGGTCGAAAAGCCGGCAGAGACTACCGTGAAGGAGAAGGGGGCGACAGACGCAAAGGGCCCGGCCGATGCTATCTTAACGCCGGCTACAGAGAGGGACCTGCTTCTACCTTTGGTTCTTGTCGCTGGGAGTCAGTTTCTGGGAGTCGTCCCATTTTACATCTTTAACAACCTACTTGAGGGCGTAAGTTTCGCTACACTCTCCATATATATATCCAGACAAACAGAACTGACGACTCCCAGATGCACACCCCAGTCTTCATCCTCTTCACAATCCTCAACGCCGCCCTCCCACACGTCGCCTCCCACCTCCTAACAACCAAATTCCGCCCCACGGCGCAACAGTACGCGCTGATGCAATCCTTCTCTCTGCTCCTGCTGGGCATGTTCCTCTCCACGCTGGCGACGCTCAACTTCTCGCTCTCGCTGATGGTGGGGCTCCTCTCGGTGCCGCTTTCGTTCGTGCGGCCGTGGCCCTCGCTACCTGAGGCGAGGTGGGCTTCGGCGCTGCTGCTCCATCTGCTGGCGCCCACGGCGGTGCTGGCGCTGTGGAGCGCCTACTGGTCCGCGTGGTCGGGCCTGGGCGAGGTGCTGCGCGAGGCGGCATTCGGGTGGCACGTTTGGAGCATGTACACGAGCGTTGTCGTCTGGGGCGTCTGGTGGCCCGCGTGGCTTGTCGGCACTGTCGCTGTGCTGGGGCGGCCGGGTACGGAGGGAACGGAGAAGAAGAAGGCTGGGGAGTGAGCGAGCGAGCGAGCTTTATATTGCTTCCCAACCATGGGGCCACTTTGAAGACGCCTTTTCTCTTTCACTGTCAAAGATATCATAGATCTCAAATAAATGTGTCACCTACAATCTAGACTACATCCCGCCCCCCCTCTCTCCTGCTTTTTTTTTTCTGCACTGTGCTCTTTCCACAGACACTTGCTTTCAAATTTTTCAGAATGCTGCCAGCAAACTAGCAAGGACCGCTGAGGTTGACTAGGTGCGTAGCAGGGTGGGCGGCAGGCCGTTTGTTACGCGTCTCATGCATCTTCATTGTTGAACATGTCACTGGGAGTCTGGTGTAGTGGTAGCATTGGTGTTTCTGCATGGTCCTTTGTGACCACCCGTCCGCTGCATGGGGGCCACCAAGGGGTGGCATGGCTAACAGAGACAACATGGGCTGGGTTCAGTTCCCGGGGCTCTCGTCTATCTTGATTTCTTTTTTGCAACAAGGGCGTGGATACATGGTGGTTTGTCCATATAAACTTCGGCCTGGATGATTGTAAGAAAATGCTGAGGTCCGACGCGCTTGACTGGGTAACAGATGACACGCGAACATGTAGAATGGGGAAACCCAATGCTTTGTTTTCGTTTCTGGTGGTTGAACTTTTGTCAAAGATACCGAATGGTCCATCAACACCTGGAATTCTTCGCTGTGCGCCTCGCAGATGAGATGCAATGCGTGGCCAGTTTTCCTACCGCGCCGTATCCGCCATTGATTACTGTACCACAAGAAAACAATGGACATGATGTAGTACCCTTTTTGCCTCTCTTTGTGTGTTTTGGTACCAAAGTCGAAACGTCATCCTCAACTCCTCCATGCATCAACACAGCTGCATTGCATGCTTCCGTCGGACCGCCTCACCTCCCTATCGGGTGCTCAAAACGTCCACAGGCAAAGCTTCTTATCGTAGAAACTGGTCGAAACACACACGATCTTCCTCCCCTCCCCCTCGCCGAAGAATTCGCGCCGGTCGACCCACGTGTAGTCGCTCCCGTAGTTCATACTCTCGTGCTCCTCGAAGCGCCAGAGCACCTCGATGCTGTTGACGGCGGCGGGGTTGCCCTCGAGGCGGACGACCCTCGCGCCGGCGTGCATGCACGACACCAAGAGAGTCACCGTCCAGCTGTGCGCGGGGTAATCGCTAAGCTCCTCGATGGCCTTGAGCCGCCACACGCCGCCGCCGAGGTCCCTCCTCTTCAGCAGCTTTCTGAGCACCGAGACGCCGTGGTATTTGTAGGGAGGAAAGACGCCCCACACCGAGATATGGTCGCTGTAGCTGCCCGTCACAACGATGTCGCATCCGTCCGAGGTCCTGAGGGGCAGCGGCAGGATAGCCGTCACGCCCGCGTCGTGGCGGATGACCTGGCTATCGCGGGGCGGCGCGGAATCCTGCTCGGACTCGAAGTCGGAGCCGGAGGACGCGGCGGGTTCTGGGTCTGAAGGCTTGACTTCTTGAGTGTCTGTGCTCGTGATGTGGGTGCGGAGCAGTAGCTTGAAGTCGTCGCCGCCCGAGAACACCGTCGAGAGCGTTACCTCTGAGCTGAGTGCTCGACGTGAGAGCGGTGAGAAGGCGACGCACCAGGCCTCCGCCTCGTGCTTGAGGATGGTGCCGAGTCTCTTGATCTTCTTGTAGTCGCTCTGCACGCGGGCGAGGATCACTTTCCCCGTGGAGGTGGTGATGGCCATGAGGCCTGGGGTTTCTGGGTGCCAGATGAAGTAGGTGAACGAGTCATCCTCGGGCAGCCGTGGGATCCTGAGGACACTCAGAGCCTGGAGATATTGCCCATCTTCTGTCCTCTCGGTTGATGTTGGTGGGTCTGGGATCAGTCTGAAGAAGGATATGGTGCCGGTGCTAGAGACCGCGGCACAAATATCTCCCCGGTCTGCCTGTGGCGCAAAGTGCAGGTCAAAGACCGCAGAAGGCTGAGGAACTGTCTGTTTTATGTGCCTGTAAGAGCCATTAGCATGCTTCCTTGATGATAATTATAACTGAGAGACATGCGCCTGTCCATCCTTGAGCTCGAACACGATGATGCTCCCTGACTTGCTCTGGGCCTGCCTTGCCTCAACCTCGACATCGGCCCCGTCGTTGTCCTTCTCCGTATCCTTCGCTTCTGCTTCGCTCGTCTCAAGGTAATATGTACCCACCAGAAAATGCGAGGGATAACGAGGACAGATCTCGACGCAGCTGGGTGGGAGGTCAAGTATCATGGATTGGAAGGAATTGATCTTCTCACCCCCGTCGGCCATTTTGCCGGCGGCCTAAGAGGCCCTAATGTATTTTGAGTCTTAGTTCAAGACTCGAAATAGAAATGCAACCTTGGACTATATCTTGCCAGTTTGCGACAAGGAATCAATGTGGCTCAGGTCGAGGGGGAAATAGCTGGGGTAAATGGCCTGCTATGTGCAAGGGTTCCAGGGGTCGTCGATATCGACTTCGAGGGCAGCTGCAACCCTGGCTCAGTGACGTCCTGCAGTGCACGTCGAACGCGTCTGTTGTTTCGAGACTCGTCTCTCGCTATTGTCGATTGTCATGTTCTTTCTATCATTTCATTTGATCATTCAAAAGTGAGAAATACCAGTTCCCTCGTCGCCGGCCGCTCCGTTATAAGATGGACTCAGACTCCGACTTCTACGGTAAGCGCCGTCCACACCATCTCACACACCAACAAACAGAGCCCAACCCACTAACACCCTCAACAGGAGACGAAGAGGAAGTCGCAGCCCTGGGATCCAGAGCAAAAGACTTCGACGTGCAGGATTACTGGCGTGACATTGATGAGCATGACACGGTGCACCCGGGACGTAAGAAGAACTCGGCCTCGTCGCCATCATCGGCAGCCATGACACCCGCAGCAGCAGCGCCGAAGCTGCACAACCCCTACGAGGGCCAGTTGTCAGCCAAGCAGCTAAACGAGACCATGGCCGCCTTCCTGTCGCGCCTCCCGCCCGCCACGACGGACGTGACACCCGACATCCCCTGGATCTACGTCGCCAACCCGTTCATCCCGCGCGAGGGGGGCGCTGGCGGCGGGGAGGCGCCCGCCGAGTCAGGCGCCCAGCTGAGCACCTTCATCGAGGGCGGGGGCGAGCGGCTGGAGCTGTTCGGGGACTTTCTGCGGACCGTGGACGAGAAGAAGAGGGGCGGCGGCGGGCGCGTGAGCGCCGCGATGAGCAGGCAGGTCACGGCGGAGAGGGAGGGGTGCGTCAACGACATCCTGATGTTGGCGAGGGCGTTGAAGGTCAGGACAGGCAAGGCAAGTTCTAGCCCACCCACCCCCCGCCCCCCAATCCCTCAAAATCCATTGGCCCCCTTTACGTCCTACTGGTGCATGCACCGCTAACGCGCCGGTCCGCCCGCAGTGGATGCTCTTCGTCGAGCCGACCCGCGTCAACGAGGTCTGGGAGCGGGTGGCGACGGCGACGGCGCGCAACGAGCTCGGGATCGCGGCCAAGGTGGCGCCGCGCGAGGAGCGCGGGTCGGCCAGGGAGCGCCTGGTGTGCATCTACACGTACGACTTCCGCGACAGGGACGACATCGCCCGCGTGCTGCACCGCCTGCGGCAGCTGGAGCTCGTGCGGGACCGCGCGTCCGGGAAGCCTATCTACTACAAGGCCGGTGGGTGTTTTGCCCCCCCCCCCTTTCCTTTCCTTTCCTACTCTTTACCTCCGCGTGTGTATGAATGTGCGAGAAGGGCCCGTTCGCTAATTGGGAACACAGATGCGTTCACGTACCTGGGAATAGGTTCCGGCAATCCTTGGGGGGTGAGGTCGTCGCTCTATAGCTCGAGAGATGTCTTCGGGTACCTCAAGGAGAAGGAGGGCAAGTCACCGACGAAGATGAAGCCAGTGAGCAAAGGCGACGACGAGGTGGAAGAGGAGGGGTGGGAATTCTGATAATGCCGGTGATATTGTCAGTGCTCTTTCGCGATCTGGTTATTTTGCGACTCCCAAGCGAGATGGGATTTCGAGCTGTGTGATACCCTTGCTGTAACTGTTGCTTGATATCGCTGGTTGACAAGTTGAGCGTTCATGTCACGGAAGAAGCGCGAGAAATTGAGTCGTTCCGCGAATTTCATTGTCATTGCGCCGAAGCCAAATTATATCTCATGTCTCCAGATAGGAGTGGGTATACGTTACGCATAATACATGCCGCGTGAGTCTACAACCGCGAGACCCCCTCTGTCTAGATACGCCCCACGACGCCTTCCATGTCTAGACCACGCCACATGCAAATACAGAAAAGAAAACGCGGCGAACTCGGAAGTCCGCCTGATTAATTCTCGTCTTCAAATACCTGGACCCTCTCCGCATACTGTGAAATGTTGCTCACGACGTAGTTGTTGATGGTGTTCCCCCTCCCGGCGGCCACCCTCAAGATAAGCTCGTTAAGCGTCGCCCTGCCGAGGATGTCGACGTGGTCCGCCGTGTTCGGCCCGCCCCGCGGGTTGAACCTGTCCGGCTCGTGCGGCATCTCGACCACCGTGACCTTGACCCCGGAAGGGTTGTACCGCTTCATGTGCCAGCCCTTGTTGCACATGAAACCAGAGCTCAGCAGGTTCACTGTCCCATCGCCCTCACCCATAATGACGCCGTGGTCGATGACCCCGTGTATGAGCCCCGTGTCGATCGTGATGTTGAGGTTCGATGTCGCCTCTGGGGTTCTATAGTAATAAGCCCGCTCGGTCGGCTTCCCGACGCCGTAGAAGCAGTAGACCTTGAGGCTGGGGGCGAGCGGCAGGCGCGTCTCCAGCGGGTTGATCCACTTCCTGGGGTCGTGCTCGTTCTCCTCGACCTCCTTGATCGTGCGCGCGATCCCGTGCGAGTAGCTGCTGCGGATCTGGTCTTGATACCAGTCCTCGGTCGAGTTCAGGAGGTAGCGCATCGTCCCGTCGACCGTCATGTTCTTTTCCGGGACGGTCCAGTTGACGCCCTGACGGAAGTTCAGGAAGGAACCGAACGAATTCTCCTGGCCGGGCAGATCGTCTGGAGCCCCTGAAAGATTACCCCAGACGGCGTCGCCCCCGATGGGGAGCATCGAGGAGATGCCTGGCATTGCGCGGAACATTTCCGCCCTCTCTTCCCTGCTCAGGAATTTTTCCAGGCCATAGACGGCAAAGGCATTCTCCAGCATTTGCAGTCAGTATCTTTTTGGGAAGTCGGGAATCCTGGGTTTCGACTCACAAGCTGGGCAGTGTCCTTCATCTCCCCAGAGAGTACTGCCGGTATGTCCTTCAGTGCCCCTAGCATGCAACCGCTGACGTTGATCCAGGCCTCGACGTGGTCCTCAACCCAGGAGTCGCCGCCGCGACCGCCCTGCTCAGATGCGACCCAGTGGAAGAAATAGAAGAGAACCTGACTGCCCATGCTGTGCGACACGAGCACCACCTTGCGGTTCTGGCCCAGCGTCGCAGCCTCGACGTAGAGCTTGAGCCGTGTGAAGTACTGGTCCCTCACCTCGAGGTTCTGGTACGACAGGCGCCAGTCGTAGGCTGCAGTGAAGGAGTTGGTGGGATCGTAGCCTAGCGAGGCGAGGTTCTCGTATATCTTGCTCCAGATCCAGTAGCCCGTGATGAAGAAGTCGGTGGCATCGAAGCCCTGGGCGGCGCGCAGCTTGACGTTTGGCGGGTCCAGCCCCGTCTTCTTGTCCAGCATGATGTGCTTCTTCCAGTTGTCCTTCTCCATCACCAGAGCCTTCATCATGGTCCATGACCCCCACAGGCGTTTGCGGAAGTAGGGGCGAGAGGCGTTAGCGGTGCCCCACGACTCAAGCCCGGTCGAGATGACGCCGGGGATCATAATCATAGGATGGTGGGCCTCGAGGCCCTCGGACCGCACCTTCATGCCGACGGAGAAGGCATCGTAGGAATCCACCAGGTCGCGCTCTCCTTTCTATTCGTTGAGACAACAAATGGTTCAGATAGATGCCCATGCAGCACAGATAGGAGAGCCTGGGGGATTTGATCAACATACCACCAGGTCGCGCACATCCTTGACCAGACCTGCGGGTAGGACATCCAGCAGGCTGTCGACGCTCAGGTCACCGATCTCAGGGAAGTCTATCAGGTCGTTGCTCTTGGCGAAGAAGCCGGCAGCGATGAGACCGAACAGGCTGCCGAGCAGGAAGATGGCGCCGGTCCTCCTCTTGCGCGTCTTCTGGCTGTGGTGGACGACCTTGACCTTGTCGCCGGGCCGGATGGGGCTGTCGTCGCGCTCGGGTGTGACCGAGATGGGCGACCCGGGTGGAGTGCCGTCTCCCTTGAGGGCGACTCGGCGGCGCAATTCCGAGGCCATGGCTTCGGCTGGCTGTGCCGGCTGGGCTGGGCTTGCTGGGGCTCGTCGAAGGGCGGTCGCTTTGTGTGCGCTGGCTGTGCGGTGCTTTGTGCGGTGCGGCGGAGGGGCTGCGGGTCCCCTGAGCTGCCGGTGAGCTCTGGGCTCGCTGCTGGCGGGTGGTACGTCTTGGAGCTAGTGTCAGCCCTGTCTCGGGACTTGTTTTCTTCTTGTAAAAGAATAGGGTCAGCCTGGGCGAGGGCATAGATCTAATCTATATGGCGTCTCCTTCCCGCTTCCCTCTTGTTTGCGCGAGGTTTAATTTTGGCCGAGATCGACGTCATGGGTGCTGCGCAGTAGCGGCGTCGGAGGCTAACCTCGGGGCCGGGTAGCCTGCAGGGCCCCAGGAGCTCTGGCTGGTCTGGCTGGGCGTGGGCTGGCAGGCTGGCTGGCTGGCTGAAGGAAGCCCCGTCTGCCGTTCTACTACCCCTTTAGATCTCTAATCCCTGTCTTGTCTCACCCAGGCAGTCCAGGGTGTGCAGTCGACTGCGACACTCTGCGCTGCACGCGGTCCAGCAGGGCAGTCTAGCACTTCATATTTCAAGCATGTGAAAGCTCACATAGTCAGTCAGTCAGTCCGTCCCACCTAGTCTATCAGCTGCGAGCTGGCTGACAGCCATTATTGGGCCTGGGTCGGCTGCTGAATTTTTCCCTCTCTCTTCCCTCCGCGACATCACTTCCAGATCAGTGTGAGCAGGACCGTCTCCGCACCTGGCGATAGCCTAGCGTAACGGTTTCCAGAAGCTGGCCAGCCTTGACGGTGCAAACGGAGCCGGCCACCTCTCACCACCTTTGACGCACCCGTGCCCGTAACATTAACCTGCCCATTCCGCCCACTTCATACCCGCCCGCCGGCACGGGGCTGCCACTCTTCAACCTGCTCACTGCCTCCCGCCCTCGCACAATGATCCTTTGGAGGCACGTCTCGGTGCTGCGCTTATGATTTCGCTCCTCTCTTTTTACCTGCTGTCGTCTCTTGTAATCATTCTTGTCCCCGCCGTAAAAAGCATCTCCAGGCCCAAGATGAGCCTCCCGTCAGAGCTCAAGTACATCCAGTACGCCCACCGTCTCGAGGCCCAGTACCTGCCCTCCATACGCGCCCTCATCTCAAAGGACCTGAGCGAGCCCTACAGCATCTATGTCTACCGGTACTTTCTGTACCAATGGGGCCACCTTTGCTTCATGGTAAGAAATACTTGACAGCCTCTCCCTCCTCGCCGGACCACGGCAACGCACCGCACCTCATGCCCAACGTGGCCACACCGGCGCTGACCCCTGACCAGGCGCTCAACCCCGAGGACTCGTCCCTCATAGGCGTGATAGTCTGCAAGCTGGAGACCCACTCGTCACACTCGCCGCCCACGCGCCGGGGTTACATAGCCATGCTCGCCGTCTCCTCGTCCTTCCGAGGCCAGGGCGTGGCCACGGCGCTGGTCAAGAAGGCCATCGATGCAATGGCAGAGAGAAACGCCGACGAGGTCGTCCTCGAGACCGAGGAGACCAACATCCCCGCCATGCGCTTGTACGAGCGCCTAGGCTTCCTCCGGTCCAAGAAGCTGCACAGGTACTACCTCAACGGCAACAGCGCGTACCGGCTCGTGCTGCTGCTCAAGAGCGTCGACCCGGACTCGGCGACCGACTTTGCGCTGGACGAGAGCGAGAGGCAGAGATAGGGTCCTGCTGGCTCTCAGTCACAGTCCTACGGCCTGGTTGGTCACGGGTTGGGTGAAGATGCGGGGATGCCCATGGACCCCACGCCGCTCGGCTTGCACACGACGTCGGTTGCATCCGTGGGAGGCGGCTTGTGGACCCCGGCTGCCGAGAGGGCTTGCCTCGAACAGCTTTATTGCTGAGCCCGCTGCCCCCTCACGTGGTTGGAGGTCACAAGATCGACGCCGGATGGAACAGGAGCAGTGCATTAGCTGTCATCGACACAGTAAGCATCGGCACGGCTGAGCCGATGACCGCCAGGCGTTGGTCGTGTCTGCATTCTCCGCGAGGCACATACGACCAACACTGCCTCCGGCGGGTCTGACGGCGAGATCAGAGTCGGAGGACATGCGAAGGCTTGATCGGGGTATTTCGGGGGGTGGTCCAGCAGAAGTTCCTCACAGCTCGGCGTTTGGGTACCGAACATCACATCTTAGTTTTGGAAGCATCAGGGTGCATTCGGGCGGCGAATTGGTTTGTGGGACTACCCAGGCATTTCTAAACAAGACATACATCTACCAACGACAAGCTTTGCCACCGTGCTTGTCACGCTTGGAGTCTATCTATCGTCTGGCGGTCTTGGCTGACGGGGCGAGGGCCAACGGGCGGGCTGGCTGACTGGCAGACTGGGTGGCTGACAGAAGTCAAAGAACTCCTTTGAATCAACCATGCCGATCGTCCAATGTGCAATACAGTAGACGGCCCTTCCTATCCATGTTGTGCATGTATGTGTGTAGGGAGGAACGGCATAATAAACCACACCAGAAACCACCCTCCATGAGGGATAGTCTGTTTCGGAATGCCATCAGGGTCAGTGGTCGAGATGGCTCGAGAACGGCAGAGCTTGGCCACACATACTCAAAACGGCTGCCAAACCGGGATGCGTCGCGGCGGGGTCCGTATGCAACGACTCCTTTTCCCCACACTTGGCTCCTGCGCGGTGCCCACTGACTGGACTTGCAGGTGGGCTGGATGTCAGGCTGGGCGGTGTTGGCGGTCCCACGCGCTGCCTCGCCTGCAGGTGCGGTCAACTCAGACTAAATTGAATCTCCAACTTTGTTCGTATCTGCTGCACACCCGACCTCGGGACGTTTCCAACCCCCCCAGAACAAAACAACCCCCAGAAATATCCAACCCGGGCATTCTTTGCGCTGCCACCAGTCCCGAGCCAAAACCCGCCATTTTTCTTACTCTCTTTGTTCTTACGACACCGCGCCCGTCGTCGTGCGACTCGGCTGCTTCGTGATGATAGTGCGAAAGCTCGCGGCTTCCTACCTTCATCATGGCGGACATTGAAGTGTCCGTGGAGACAGAAGAGCAGTTCTGGGACGGTCAGTCCACCCTCCAGTTCGCACTCCCGCCTTCGCGCGACGGTGATCGCATCACCCAGGCAGTCAAGTGACGCTGACGGCTGACCATTCTGAGGGTTGTAGAGCTCCGAGAAATCGTATCGGTGGCACAATGCGACTCGCACGAGACCATCGACGACTCCCTGCGGTCCTGGCTCTACCTCGTCTCTACCTGCCGCGACACCTTCCTCCACAGCGAGGATGACGTTGCCACCTGCTCCCAGATGCTCATCGAAAGCCAGATCTTCTGCGCGAACCAGGAATACGTCCGCACCCAGATCATGTATAGCCTGCTCCAGGAGGACGACCCGAGCTCCCTCAACGTCATCGCCAACTTCCTGCTGCTCGACGGCCGATCCGACGAGACCACCTTCAAGTCCATGATAGACGAGGGATGTTTCCCCAAGCTGGTAGAGCTGATCAAGAGCCGCAGGGATGATGACAGGAGGCTGCACCGGCTGCTGCTGGAGCTCATGTACGAGATGGCGCGCATCGAGCGCCTGCGCCTCGACGACCTGCTGTGTGTCGACGACGACTTCGTCACCTATATGTTCCAGCTGATCGAGGGCCTCTCGGACGACGTGAACGACCCATATCACTACCCAATCATACGGGTGCTGTTGGTCATGAATGAGCAGTACATGGTCGCCGCTACTACCGCCGCCGTCGATGCTTCCACGCCGGCGGTCCCCATAACGAATCGGGTCATCAAGATACTCAGCCTCCACGGCCCCAGCTTCAGGACGTTCGGCGAGAACATCATCCTCCTGCTGAACAGGGAGACGGAGACGTCGCTGCAGCTCCTGATACTGAAGCTGCTCTACCTCCTGTTCACGACCAAGGGCACCTACGAGTACTTCTACACCAACGACCTGCGCGTCCTCCTGGACGTCATCATCCGCAACCTCCTCGATCTCCCAGACGAGTCCATGTCGCTGCGCCACACCTACCTGCGTGTGCTGTACCCCCTCCTGGCGCACACCCAGCTGAGCCACCCGCCGCACTACAAGCGCGAGGAGATCCTCAAGGTTCTGTCCATTCTCAGCGGCGAGGGCAGCCTCCACTTCGCCCCCGCCGACGAGACCACCCTGCGCCTGGTCGACCGCGTGTCCAAGGTCAAGTGGCTGGGCGAGAGCGCCGAGGGCGAGGTCGCCCGCAAGTTCCTGGGAATTAGCCTATCGCACTCCCAGACACAGAGCAACGTCAGCGTCGTCGACGTCGCCGCCGTCATGGAGAAGCCCGGGGTCAAGACGCCCAGCCGGACCAGGCCCGCCGCGGCCGACGCCAAGGATGCAGCGGAGGAGGTAAAACAGGAGCTGACGGGGGCCGCACCGGCGCCAGCGGCAGGGACAGGGACGGAGGCGGCGCCGAAACCTAAGAAGGTCCTGCCCGCGGTGCCGAGGCACAGGCACGGCAAGCCTACCACGCCCGTCCTGCCTGAGGTGCTGGTCAACGGCAGCGGCAACAACAGCACCAGTAACAACATCAACAGCAACAGCGCCAGCAATGGCGGCGCGCCTGCAAAGAAGCTTCCGCCCAAGACGCCGCCTCCTCGTAGGACGAGGCTGAGAGTCGCAGAGGCGCCGCCTCCGACCCCGGCAGCAGCGTCCTCTGCGCAGGCGTCGTAATGACGAGAGGCTCCTTTGATGTTCTGATGAGGCACTCAAGATGAGATGCCTTGTGCCAGGTGGGCCGTCGTGCCGAGCGTAGTAATCAAACCAGCCACTACATTTTTCTATTTATTTCTTCCAATACCATGGCATAGCACAAGGGAAACGGCGCATACATAGCTTCGGACAGGGCTGGTTGTTTTGTTGTTCCTCTAATTTCCGCCTTTCTCCTCCTTCTCTGTCTGCGCCCATGCCGACTGAGGCATCACGGACTGGACAGGGAGGTGAGTGTCACGGAGAGGCAGGCGGGTCGATGGGCGGGTCAGGACGGGGGAAAGTCCCAAGGCAGGGCACGGAATACTTTCAGGTTTAATGAGGTATAAGACAGGGAAACATATGCGACGAGCATTCTAAATCGAGGAATCCCATGGGTGAAGCTGTAGTTCTTGTCTGCCTGTCTGCCTGTGACCATCTTTTTTCGATGAAAATGGAGATTCGCACCTGCAAAAGCGGAGGGTGCACCGATACATCAACTCGCGCCAAAGCTATAGGTAATCAGAGCGCATCACCCAGGCCTGATTCACACACCCACACACTCAACACCTACACACATACACACCTATACATATACACACCTAATACCCATATGAGTATTATGTATGTAAATTGGGTGTGGCTGTTAGGTGCTAGGTGTGCGAATTCTCATGTGGTTTAGTGCCCGCGATGGACCGGTGTACCCTTCGTTTTAACAGGTGCGAATCTCCGGACCCTTTTCAATAATTAGCCCGCGGAGACAGGCTCCTACGTCCCACGGCGTGCGCTGGGCCAGGGGCCGTACTCGTTGCCACAAGCGCGCCCCCACCCCCCCAAATCTCCCTAGCACAATACAAGAACACTGAGCCCCAATAGTCCAGAAGGGGGTTGATGATAGACATTCTTCTTATTTCATATCAAGGTTTCAAGCAAAACCCACAGTCGAGCAGGCTATACATACGTGTTTATAGATGAGGTAAAGGAAGTGAGAGCGAGTGAGTGTGAGAGACAGAGAGAAAGCGAAAGCTGAAAAGACAGCAAGACCAAGGAGACCTGAAAGCGCAACGGGTATTTAGACAACTCCAGAACAGAAGACCCCCCAATTCCACCAACCCATCGTGTATAATTCCCCGTCTTCCCGTCCCATGCCCATTCCGCAGTATGCCAAACTCCATCAAGCCACTTTTCTGGTCTAATTCGCGGACGCTTTCGGATACTCGCCTGGGATGTGTAGGTTCGAGATGGTCGGCACCGTGACCTGGCTACTAAGCGTGGCGTCGCTCTCCGTCCTCTCGCTAGGTGCCGGTCTGTTCAGGTGTTCCGCCGTGTTGTGCGTGTGCTCCGATGGCATGGGCGCGATCGTTGTTTGTGGGAGCTTTTTCAAGTTAAAGTACTGATATTCATGCGCCGAGATAGCCTGGTCGTTGTTCAAGGTGCCATCCATACAAACACCTGTGTTATTGATGCCACCACTTCGGTCATTGGGTTGCCGGTTGTTTCTGTCGGCAACGACTGGGATGGCAGCAGCCTCCACAGGGCCCCCGCCCAACCAATTGGCCTCATGGCTGCTCTTCCTCCGCATCCTCAAAGCTTCGGTCTTGGTATCATCGCTATGTGCCTGTCTGGCAGTGTTCGTGGCTGGCTGGTGATCGTAGAGCACATATCCACCTTGGTTCTGAACTGACTCGTTTGTGTATGGGTTTATGCCATCCTCTCGGGCCTCCTGGCTGGCCTCAGCGGCACGGGCGTGGGTCTGCTCAATCGGAGCGTGAACAGCACTGCCATAATCGAATCCCGGCTCCCTTGGCGCCGCTGTCGCGGACGGGTAATGCTGTTCAAAGCTGCTTCCTGGTAGGGCTCCTGCCGCAGCTACAATATCGCGGTCGTTCCTTGGTCGTTGCTGCCTATCGTTGAAGCCCTGCGAGCTTGAGCTAGAGGGCGAGAGGGGAGCCTGTAAGCCTCGTTGTGCGGTGACCTGGAGATCTGACGGAAATCGCCCACCTGGAGAGGGACGTCTCGGTACGTCTTGCTGGTATGCTGAGCCCGGCTGGCCGAGCGCCGCTGCGGAATTGTGTGCCGAGTACGGTTCCTCGTCGTCCTCGTCGACAACTCCGTCACTGGACACCGATCGTCGCGATGAGGATCGGCTGAAGCTTCTCGAGTGGCCACGGACGAACTCGGACCGTTCCTGGGGGGTCTTCTCGGTGAGGGCCTTGATGTCCTCGTACCAAGCCAACATGGTGTCGAAGCTCTCGGCACGGAAGACCCACGAGTGTCCCCTATGAACGCCGCCGGTCTGTCGGCCCTTCAGGATGAACTTCGGCGAGCTTCCACCGACCTGCGAGCGGGACCCCAATTTCTGTTCCGGGAGGTAGAGAGACATGACAGGAGACTGTGTCTTGTCCGCAGATTTGAACTCATGAAGATGAGTTGGAGAGAGCACGTACCTAGACGTGGAGTCAGTAAAGGTGCATCAGTCTTGAAAAGGGCTATACTTGCCACCCAGCACTATAGCTCTTGAGGTACTTCGTCTTCCGTTCGAGAAGACCGGCCCTAATCTCCTGGCAAGCATAGTGATCTTTTCCAGGATAGTGTATGAATTGTGAGGACCGGATGGGAATATTTGGATCCACGAATTGGTCGTCCTTCTTCACAAAGCTGGCCCATTCGTGGTCCTTGGGCATGGCAACGGGTCCTACACGGAGCTCCTCGATAGCATTCCAGGCAGCCTCAGCTAAATTAAATTGATCAGTGAAATCCTAGGGGCCAAGGCCATGGGGGTCTGGAGGACGAAGAGCTGAAAAGGGGAGGTCTGAGTGTAGGGGGCGGTGCACGGGGTCGTTACCTTCCCGCTTCATGATGCCGGCGTAGGCGTTATAAGACTTTTGAATCTCCCCAACGACAATAGACTCAAGCTCGCGGCCAGAGTTTTCCAGATTCAGATAGGCCTGCATTGACTTAGTATATAGGTTGGGGCCGCATTCCGGGTGTTCTCACCTGGTGTAAGTAGTTCTCCTCATCGAGCTGCCTCTCAAGCTGCCTATCCACGGCCAGGCGCAGAAGGTACGGGTCCTCCTTGCCGGTCGTCAAGGCAGAGTCAAGATCGGTCTTGCCGAGTACTTCCTGGAGGGTGCTGACAACGCGGGCCGTTGCGTCCATCTCCTTCTCAACCGAGTTCTTGAAGTCGCCCGATAGACCTTTGATTTCCTTTATTTTAAGTTGCAGATCGCTTCTCAGCCCCGTCAGAGCCAAGATGACATCCTCCTCGATTTCGCGGGCTTTGTTTGCTTCAATTATGGCCTGTGAGTTGTAGTTGCGCAAGACCTGCACTGCATCGTCGAGGCCGCCGGAGGACAGGAACCCTGGCGGCATATGCACATTGTTCAAAACGTTGGCAAGCTTCACTAGCGATTTGGACTTTGATTCATAGTGAGTCTGGATCTCTTTGAAGTAGGTGATCAAGTCCTTTAGGACCTTGCGCCATTCTGTGGAGAGCGAGGTTCAGCTTCGTGGTTCGGGATCGCTGGAATCGATCGGGAAATACGTACCTTGGAAGCGGTTGGCAAGGGCTTCAGTCGGATTGCCCTTGGTGGGCACTGGACAGTGGAAGGCGCTGTGCAGCTCATCCTCATCCGGGTTGCTCTGCAGCGCCAGGCTCCTGACACTGCCGGCCTTCATGCTCCGACGGCTGCCAGACCTCCTCATACTGCTAGCCCTTCGCAGCGAAGACCTCTTCTTGAGGGTGTTGTTCCGCGACAGCTGGACGCTGCTGTGGCCATCCAGCCCGCCGAGGGCGCTGCCAGTGGTGGAGCCGGAGAAGGAGTTGGAGCGCTGTATGCTGCCCGCCATGGTGTTGTTGCGACGGGGGACAGGACCGTTGATGATGGAGCTTCCGCGCTGGCTAGCATCCCATTCCTCGGTAAACTTGGGCCCGCCGCCGAATCTGGTAGGAGCGGGCGCGATGAGGTGGTCGATAATAGCGTGATGGTGCGAATTCGCGAGGGTGTTGGAGAGGGTCTGCTCGTTTTCCTGGTGGTCGGGAAACTGGGGATGGCGGCTGTGCGACGTAGAATAGGGATCGCCGTGGTCCTGCGTCGATGACGAAGGTTGATCCAAAAGGGCGCCGTGGCTAGCAGGCACTGGTGCGGGCTGGTGGTAATAAGTGTTGCTCGAATAGTCATAGCTGGTCGTCCCGTTGACAGCAGAGGCCGAGGCCGAGGGCAGGTGAGGGCCACTGGTATGTGGGGGATTGGCAGCCATGGTGCTGTGCCCGAGGCTCGACTCTCCAGCGCGAAACAGAATGATGCTCGTTGACGTAGCTAGCAGCAGCTGCTACTGTCTCCTGTGTGGTCGGTCGTTTCTGGTACGCTGCTACGCCAGCACCGCTGTGTCAGCCGCTTTGGTCAGTGCTAATATCCTTTTAGGTGGTAGCACGTCACACGGGCGACTGTTATGATTTGGGCTTTGGCCTTTGTTGATTAGGAGCTTGGTCTGGCGGTTGTCTCGGTCAGGAGGGAGGGGTATTGCTGCAAGAGCCAGATGCAGCTGATGCTGAAGCTGAAGCTGGGCGTTTTGACGGTTGTGGATTCCGGAGCTCGACAGGACAGAGGTCGTACGGAAGCGGAGAGGGAGGAAGGAGTTATGAATCGTCCACCTCTGGGCAGTGACGCAGCAGCACAAGGGAATCTACTTAGGTACATAAATACCCGTCCACATTCGGTATCTACGGCCCATGCCACGCAGGACATGGCTAGATTAGATGGCACCACCGCAACAATCTTGGAAGGACCCTTGGTGGGAAGGAATGTCAGGCTTTGTGGTGTCAGTTGGTGTGGGTGAAGCTACCCCAAACTGGCCCAGACTGGACCCCTTCCAAGGCTCGCGGCCTCAACACCCGGCAGGGATCCAAAAGTCTCCGATGTCGAATTCTTGGGGGGGGGGGTTACAGGACTGTTCCCAGGACGGGGCTCCCGACGCTACGGTTCACCAGCTCCACGGTAGCTTTGCTGGGTCATTGGCGAATCCTGGGCCCTCTCTCAGCGACGGCGGCCGACACCTCAGCATCTAAGCTCCACCCAACATGTGCTGCGTTGATGGGTCCATGTGCTGTGTGGTGTAATCCACAGGGTTCCCGAGTGCTGGCATGTGAAATACTCAGTACTGTGCTCTACGCATGTACTCTCTTTGGACAACCTCTTTTACGGCGACTTCCTACCTTCTCATCTTCTTACCTCCGCAGCCTACCTTGTCGAACCAAATATGTGCTACGGAATAGACTCGAGCAAAGTTCCAGCCCCTGCTGTCGATCGCTCCCCTTTGCAACTTTCAGCCCGACAATCAGTCAAGGTTATTGTAGCTTTGTGTACAGTGGTATCCCAGACAGGCGCGGCTATGACGTAGCTTGCTGATGATTCCTGGCCTGTTGCTGCCCGGAGGTGTTCGCACTAAGCCCTTTTTGCGCCACTGGTGACAGCCGTGGGTGGGTCACTATCGTCGACCTCACTTCCTCAGCGCCACGGCAGTAACCTCGGGCTCTCCCTCTAACATGCACAGCCCCGGCACTAATGTCAAGGTCTGTAACGTGGTAAACACACAATGGATCGGCTGTTGCAAATTGCAGGAAATAGTCAAGCTGTCTGCATACCCCTGATGGTCGGGAACTCACATACGACATCATATCAGATTTGATCTGGCACGGCGACCAAGGTTACCCTTATCCGGGGTCGTTCGCATGAATTTCAGGGTCCAATCCGGGGAATTTTCCTAGCTTGTGTTCGCTGGCTGGATCAAGGCCAGTGCCAGGAGGTTTTTCTCCCCCCCTGGGTAAATCCAAGTTGCATCCTTGATCACACTCGTCGTGCTACAATCTACTATAGGACAACCTACTATGGCATAATCTACCATAGGGTAGCCTACCATAGGATAACCTACCATGGGATAACCTACCATGGTACAGCCCACTATAGGGTGACCTGCTGTAAGACAGCCTCTTGTTGAATAGTCTCCTGTTGAATGTCCTCCTGCGGGATAACCTCTTCTAGTGTGTTGTCTCGAGACTTTCTACACCTTGCATCCCCGAAGTGGAGTGACAGACCGATACTCATCGATCGTGCAAACTTCACATGCCCGGGTTTGCTGTGCTGGCTTTTGTGCTCGCAATCGCCTCAAACTGATGTACTGTACTCACACTGCCAGACATAACACTCAGCATCAATATTTCGTATGGCCGTGCATTGCGTGGTTTCGGGGAGCCTCCGCACCTTGAACAAGCAGTTTTGCTAGACCCGACGCAGCGATGACCTTCACTGTGTCATTCAGCGAGTTGAGAAATCGGGATATGATCACCCTATAGATAGACAACGAGGGCAGTTGGGCCATTTCTGCGAGACTTTCCGTAGAGGTAGAATCACAGAGGGCCAATTTTCACTATGAGGTTTGGAGGGTTGGATACTCGAGCCTTGGTTGCCCTTGGTTGACAAATTGACCCTTCACATTAACCAGAACCATCCACCGGATAGCCCGTACAACGTGCAAGTCGGGCGAGTTTCCGGGAGACGTATCTAAATATCCTGCAGCCAAATTCCTGGGATGCTGCCTAGAGCTACCGACTAGGTACTTAGAGGTGAGGCGCCTTCCTTCCTGCAGAGTCCAATGAGACTGTCCAATCTGCGTCGTGTCTCTGCAATAAGCAGTTTGGCCCCATCCTCAGCCTCACTTCGACACCCGGGCACCCCCACCTCTCTGCGGTCTTTTCGTTGAGCCAGTTGAAAACGACTTACTTATCCAGCGTGGCTGGTAGGATCCGGCAAGAAGCACTATTGGACTCCTGATCAACAGCCCTGTGGGCTGGGCTGCGCGGCCGCATCTAGGCGCAGCGATGGACCTTGCCCTGTTCCTGGGCCATATTGGTCTTCACGGCGTTCTCTTCACCCCACACAGCGTGCAAAGTTCTCTATTACTTTCTGCTCTTGCCATACGGGATGAGCAACCAAATTCGGGAAGAAAGCCGACGGGAATCCTCCCCAGGTTCCCCAAAAAGCGAGAACACACAGAGCCTCGGTGTGCCCCGGCACGTGGATGATGACGACACGCGGGAGAAGGAATGCTTCAGCCCGATCGAGCTCGACAGTCCCACGGTCGCACGTGAGAGGCATTTCAGCGAGACGTCCTCCGTCATTGTCCCCCAGGTCATCAGTACGAACATCACCTGGCCAGATGCCCACAGCCTCGACACGACGGACAAGTCGGTGGCGACCGAAGTCGTCGCCGCACCAAACGCCAGGCATAGTGGTCTAGTCCCGAGGGGAGTAGGAACATTATGGAGACGGATGTCCAAGACGGTCCGGAACGTTCTGCTGGTGGTCGTGATATTCGTCGTCATCGTGGTGGTGGCCACTGTCCTCGGCGTCCTCCTCGGGCGTCGGCAAGAAGATGAAAAGGACACAAACCCAGGCCAGTACGACATCCTCGGCACGTCAAAGCTTGCCGCAGTCGCCTTCCAGAACGAGGGCAACACGACAGACAAGTCGGTCTTCTTCCAGCTCTCCGGGTCCTTGGCCATCATGCGCGCGCGGTGGAACAACTCAGATGTGGGCTGGACGTTCGAGAACGTCTCGCAATCCATGACTGACGGCGGATCGTCCGTCTTCCCCAGGGCTGGCACGCCGCTCACCGCCGTAGCTCCGGACGCAGTAGACCGAGACGACCTGCCGCACTTCTGGGTCGACCTGTACTTCATGTCGATGTCCAACGTACCTTACCAGATCTGGACGTGGAGCGTGCCGCAGACGGACCCCTCCAAGGACCTGCTATGGCATCAGGAGGGTCTGCAGACATACCAGGTCATATTCACCACAGGCTTCGCGAGGGGCTCGCAGCTGGCCGCGTACCGCGACCAGTGCGCGGCGGACAGGTGCTCGCAGCACAGCCGGCTGCTCTACCAGGGTGCCAACAACGACTTGATGCTCGCGTCGAGCCCGGTCCAGAACTGGATGATATGGAATGTGACAAACCTCTCGGGTGACGAGGTGCCTGAGCTGCGGCTGCCGCAGCTGGAGATGAACTCCAGTCTCGCCGTGACGAGGTTCTCACCAGGCCCCGGGGTGGAGCCGAGCGGGATGCGGATGTACTACGACGTGAGCCACCAGTTGGAGGAGTACATATTCGTGAATGGGACGTGGACGAACGGTATGGCCGCATGCTCTACGTGCTCCCTTCCGACTCACACACTGGTGTGAGTGCCGACGCAGCATATCTGACCCACAAACTCCAGGTAGCTTTGAGGCATCGCTGGGCGATCAAGTCACGCCGCCCGATGTGGCCGTCGTGGCGTACGCAAGCGAGACCGGCAACGT
The DNA here is from genome assembly GCF_014595645.1 of Diaporthe citri. Taxonomy (NCBI): domain Eukaryota; kingdom Fungi; phylum Ascomycota; class Sordariomycetes; order Diaporthales; family Diaporthaceae; genus Diaporthe; species Diaporthe citri. The sequence continues at coordinate 1,733,330 of NW_025064852.1, read as the reverse complement.
CGACAGCGAGGGCGGCCTGGGCCATACCCTCATCACAATCCTTTTCCAGAACGGTACCGTCGTCCTGCACTGGCAGAAGTCCCTGGGCGGGCCGTGGCAGACGGGGCTGGCGCCAGCGGAGGTGAATGCGACGGCCCTAGCTCTTGATTATGACTTACGGGCATACTCTCTGTCCCCCGGTGGGCTGATCCAGGAGTGGCAGATCGACGGGTCTGATCCGACTCTGTGGAGGCTGATCAGTAATGTGACGAGAGCGCAGGGCTAAGCTGAGACCGAGGGGAGTGGCTACGGATCAGGATGTGTGCAATATACAGATAGCATACACCGCGCACTTATATAGGTCCAATTATGTATACAGAATTTCGAACTAAAAGCATCCTTGGGCAGTGCTTGCGTGAGATTTACAAGACGGACTCGACGCATGGTCAGATGGGTCTATTGGCCACAGCTATTACCAGTTCTTCGGGCGGGGGGGGGGGGGGGGCCCGGCTTAGATATTGGCGTCAAGACAAGAAATGTTAAACACCGAGGGCAATGTGCTTGGAGATGAAAATCCACGCTGAGGAAGACGAAGCTCCACATGCCAGCCCAAGCCTGTGACAGCTGCATTTGCAGACATATGGTAGATGCCAACGCGCCAGCATGTGTAATGGGATAGAGGTGGATCCAGTCACGGAAATCCTCTTTGGTTGAGGTAGTAATCTGGGGTAGCAGGGAGTGCACGGTGTACGTGCTGAACAGCTTCTGGGGCAGTCAGGCTACTGTAGCTCGCGCTAGGACATCGAGTTCCTGCAGGGAGCCTTCAGCACCTTGAGTAAGCTCGATAACTGACGTCGGTCCACAGTAACTTTTCAGAACCCTGCCACAACCCCGCGACCCTTGATCAACAACCTCATCGCCAATTCGCAGATACGCGCGCTACACTAGACTACATACTGCCATGTTCCACTGGCGTTGAAGTCGGCTGTCGAACAAGCTTCAACAATCCCAACACTCTGTTAATCGCTCCTCACATGCTGGCCGCCCGGCTTCGAAGGCTTCGCATTGTCTCGAAGAAGTTGTCAGTTCCACCACAGCCTCCCATGGCCCCAAACTATGGCCCTGGCGCCCTGGCCCAGCATGGCCAGCAGGCGCCATTGAACCCGACCTCCATGAGCAGGTGGTCCGTCTCTGCAAACCAGCTGCCCCCCGTTGAAGAGATCAGGTCGCTACACGTCTACGATTTCGACAACACACGTAAGTCTCACCTGCGACCTTCGGTCCACGCAACCCGTTGAGTCCACCAGCGTCAGCACTGACCAGATATCCGGCCGCGTCGCAGTGTTCAAGACCCCCTTACCCAACCAGAAGCTATGGAATGGAATGACAATAGGTCTCCTCTCCAATCAGGACGCCTTCGCCAACGGCGGATGGTGGCACGACTCGCGCATCCTCGAGGCAACAGGCGAGGGCATCGAGAAGGAGGAGCCGCGCGCCTGGGACGGCTGGTGGAACGAGAAGATTGTGGAGCTCGTGAAGCTGAGCATAAGGCAGAAGGACGCGCTGTGCGTGCTGCTGACGGGCCGGTCCGAGTCTGGCTTTGGCGAGTTGGTCAAGCGCATCGCCGCGTCGAGAGGTCTGGATTTCGATATGGTTTCGCTCAAGCCCGCCGTCGGCCCCAACAACGAGCGGTTCAACTCCACAATGCACTTCAAGCAGGTCTTCCTGCGGAATCTCATGGAGACGTATAAGACCGCCGAAGAGATCAGGATCTACGAGGACCGTGTGAAGCACGTCAGGGACTTCCGGGACTTCTTTCAGGAGTACAACAAGAGACTGCAGATCGCTGGGCCGGGGGCTGCGAGGAGCCCCATACTCGCCGAGGTCATCGAGGTCGCAGATATGTCCACGAATCTCGATCCGGTGGTGGAGATTGCCGAGGTGCAGAAGCTGATCAATGACCACAACGACACAGCGATGAGCCGGACGAAGGCGCGCGAGAAGCTAGTCATGAAGAAGACGGTCTTCTTCACGGGGTACATGATCGATCAGGCAGATACCAAGAGGCTGCTTACTCTGGCGCAGATCCCCCTGGGAGTGCCGGCCCAGGACCTGAAATACCACGCCAACAACATCATGATCTGCCCGCGGCCTTGTCCGGCTAGCATTCTGGAGAAGGTAGGCGGTATGGGCAGCAAGATGAAGTGGGTGGTCACAGGGACAGCCTGCCATGAGAATAGCATATGGGCTGCGTGCTTGAGGCCTGTGCCCAGCACCGCAAAATTCCATACCGACAATCCCAGCCCGCTCGTGGTCCTAGCACTGCGAAAAGGCGCCAAACCCATTGATGCTGCCAAGATCAAGAACTGGCAACCTGTGCCGCCCGACAAGGCCTTCGAGTTCGAGACGACCGTCAACGAGAAGGTGCTTTTGAGGATCGAGCCCGAGGACCCTAGTGAGAATGCCTACGAGAGCCTGTTCCCCAATAAGACATCCAAGAGGAAGTACGCCGGCGACGATTCTCCAAGTGACCGGGGAGGCGGCCACTTCAACCAACGCAGGGAGCATTTCAACAACAACAACAACAACAATAACAACAACCACGGCGGTGGAAAAGGCCGAACGGCATTCGGCCAATTCCGTGGCGGTGGCGGCGGCTATCGCGGGGGACAGGGTCCCAAGGGCGGACGGGGCGGTGCACGCGGCCGCGGAGGTCGCGGAGGGCGAGGTAACCACTACCGCTCCCTGGACGACGTCGGCACGCGCGAATTCAGTGGTTCGTCGAGGCCCAGCGGTGGCGGATCCGGAGGAGGCGGGCCCGAGAACTTGCAAAACTACTACTAGCAGCGGCAAGTCGGAGTTCCAACCATCCATGGAGATGAGAACAAGGAGAGCGAACCCCAACAACAACAATCTCCCATCGAAATCCCCCATGAGGGCAACAGGGACACCAATATCCTGACCGCGGTCAAGGTGACTCGTGTAGAGCGCGTCGAGGTCATAGACTCCAGTGCCGCTCGGCCTGCCTTGCCCCTTGCCCCGCCCTCGCGATACCCGAAGGCCCCGTGGAGCCGTGCTTCCTGGGCGTCCAGACACGTCGACAACATGCTCGACAACGTCCCCGAGGCGGCGGACCTGCTGGGCTTCTACTGAGCGGACGCCCATGCCTGGGGCGCCCTGTACGACCTACCCTGTACAGGTACCAGTCTATGAACATTGGCTTAGAAGTACTGCTGAGAAACTCCTATGTACGTTTATATACGCATACGCGCATGTATGTTTACATCCGTTCTGTCCGGCCGGGCGGACGGCAGCGACGGTGGCGTGGTTCCTTCGCTCTTCATGAGCAGAGTGGGAGAGCGGAGCCAGCTCAGAGGAGTCACCGGCGGTTAAGAAAGAGGAGGACAGGAACGGAGGAATCGAACTAGATACGCTCTTTTCTTGGAGGAGGTCAGAGCGAGGAGGTTGTTTGGCTGGCTCCGCCGCGGGATGCGGAATGCTTGTCGGCGCAGAGACACACAACCATCTACTGTACAATATAAGCATCGAGTCAGAAGTATCATTGCCAGGAAGCTAGGGTGCTCGTAGCCCATTTCGACGCATGGAAGTAACCCTAAAGTCGACTCTCCATGCCCTTCTACTTCTTCTCTTCTTCCTTGCGCGATAGCACTTGATCCTGTGTTCCAGTCCAAGCGTGGCCTCATTCCTGAGAGGATGCGACTTTCGTGGTGATTGCAGCTTGAATTCCAAGTCATGTGAGACTGCTGCGATGTCTGTCTAAGGCGTGCAATAATTCAATAATTGCAACGGCTTCCCCCGTAATGGAACCGAGGAGTGCGATCCATCCCCTCCCTGAATCATGTCGAGGGCAGTGTCTCCTAGTCGCTGTCGTCCCCATCATCATCGTCGTCCTCACTATCCGCCTCCTCCAGCCAGTCCACGAGGACCTTGCACCTGCCCCGGACGACGGACATGCTCTCGCCGTCGGCGGCGCGCCCGTCGGCCCACCACGCCAGGATGCCGTCCTCTTCGACGACGTCCTCGTTGTACATCTGCTGCAGCATGACGGCGAGCAGCGTGCCCGCGCGCGGCGTCTCGACCTCGCTGTGGCCCACGAGCGCCTTCTGCAGCGCCAGCACGAACTCGACCTGCTCAGCCACGCTGCCGCCGCCCACGCCCACCTCGCGGAGGAACTTGGCCGTGCCGGTCTTAGAGGCGACCGCCTGCTCCGCCGCCTTGGACGGCTCCAGCGGCCCGCCGTGCCCGGGCTGAAGGAGCTCCGCGGCCCGCCGCACGAACGCCGCCGCCACCGCCCGCCGCACCGAGGTGTCCGACGCGTCCTGGCTGAGGCGCAGGCCCATGAACTCGAGCTTGGCGCCGTCGAAGTCGTTCTCCTCGCCGCGGAGGGCGTCGAGGAGCCCGTTGACGGCCTCCTTGTGGAAGGCCGCCTTGCTGTGGCCTGACCCGGAGTCGTCAGAGGCGAAGGATGAAAGACGTTGGCGTTGGATGGGGTCTGCTGCGGCGGCCGGCTCGTCGTCCTCCGAGTCGGATTCGATTTCTGAGGAGAGGGTGGAGACGGACGATGTGGAGATGTTGAACTTCTCGATCGAGTAGATGAGGGGTTTCTGGAGTTGTGACGGGTCTGAGGGGTCGATGTCGTCCTCATCCTCATCCTCGTCCTCGTATCTGTAAATGGCTCCCCTGCCCTTCGGCCCGAGAAGCTTGGTGTCACTCTTTACAGGCTTCTTCTCGTGCGTGATGACCGACAGTACTGTTGATGGGGAGATCGAGATGCCATCGCTGATGGTGACGCCGTTCGATATTATTGATCCCGCACCAATCTTGCAGTTCTTGCCCACAGTAACTGACTCGCCGATAATAGAACGCGTTACGGTCGTACCGTCCTCAATCGTCGCGTCGTCCCATATGTAGCTGTCCTCAATGGTGACATTCTTGCCGATGAAGCATCGCCTTCCGACAACGCTGTTGGTTACTCTGCTGCCACTGGAAACGGTGACCCTACTACCAAACACCGACTTGGAGGCGAACGTATCCGATTCGAGTTTGACTCCTTTCTCTCGGCTCACGCCTCCTTTGGTCATGACATATGAGTGGCCCGACACCAGATTTGAGTCGGGCACAAGAGGGAAAGTCCATCCGCCCAGAACGTCTCGCGTGATGGATTCGTACATTTGTAGACTGCTGGCTCTTGCAGCGTAGCCGTCATCCACGATGTGGGTGTATATGAGTTTGCCGTTGAGCTCCCAGTCCTTCAAGACGCCGTGCAGAAAGTTCTTCCGGGGAAGCTCGTAGTCAAAGCTTTCTGACCACAGGGCTAGCACGTCGGGTGTACAGATGTCGATGCCGGGGTCGATGAGATCGGTTCGGATTTCTAATGCGTCATGTTCGAAAATTGCTGGGTCCAGGATGGCGTAATGGTCACTCTGCAGGGGGTTCATCTCCTCGTAATGCAGACATCGGCTCGTATTTGATTCGACGGCAAAGATGGGCGTGAAGCCCTTGGGCTTGGCGCGGTGCTCGCTCACGCCACCGGATCTGAGCACGACAGTCATGATATTGTCCCGGTTTGCCTCACGCCTGGCCTTGTGGGCTGCCAGAGCGGCATCCAACTGGATGTTTGCAACACAGTCACCATGGACCAGGATGAAGTCACCCGAAACCAAGCCCCGCCCGTCCAGGTCACGGAGGAAGTCGCCGACGGAGCTGGCGTCCGATACTCGTATGAAGTCGAGGGACGTGAAAGGGTTCATCTTGCTGGTGGGGCTCCATCGGGGGTGCTCGTTTATGTAGCTCTCGATCTGGTCTGTGTGATTTCCGGTGTAAACGATGACATCCTCTACCCCGTTCATGTCCAAGAACTCGAGTGTGTACTCGATCAGGGGGGTGTTGGCCAGGGGCAGGAGGCACTGCAGAGCGGGGCCGTGGTCAGCTTGGGCGGACGGCGCGCAAGAACAACAGAATGGGGTTGGTGCTGCTCACTCTCGGCTTCTCGTGGGTAAATGGCATGAATCTGTCCTGGAAGTAGTCTGCCAGGATCTGATGGAGGCGTCAGCGAGGCATCCGAGACAAGAATGCCTTTAGCATACTCACGACTGCTTGGAGGGCATCCTCGCGCTTCTCGTCTGCTCCAGCCTTGGCACCGGGCTTCTTGCCCTTGGCTGCGGCGCTTTGCCGCCTTTCTGGGACATGACGGGCGACCTGGGGGCGGTAGAGGTGGTTGTTGTATCGGAGGTAGGGACGGATCAGCGAGGGCTGGCGGAAATCAAGTCAAGATGCACGTCATGGTCTGGAAGCTGCAGAGCGTGCGTGTGTTCCCTTGCAGCCCCGAGTGACTCAACGCCCAAAAAAGGGAGGGCAAAAAAGTAGGCGGGGCAGGCCGCCGTCCCGCCATGGCAGGGGTCAGAGAGCTATGGGCCAATCACGGCGGGATCGCATTTCTGAGCCTCGCAAGAGCCGTCAAGGCCCTCAACCGCGGGCCCCTCCTCCTTCATGGATTTTGTTAATTATTTCATCAGCGCCGGATGGTGATGAGCCACGACCGACCTCTACAGTTGGAAGAAGTAACCCTCCCGGCAATTCCATCATCACCTGTTCTGCCTGGGCAGCATGCATGCTTGCATCGCGTTGCGTTGGATCAGGGCATGCACGGCGACCTGCACCATCCCTGGCGATGATGAGGAGCACAAAGCCTATCTTTGATCGTGTCAACGCAGTACCACGGGAATGCGACCTTCTCCTGGATGTCTCGGGAATAATTGTGCGATGTCTCAGTCTGCCCCCATCCTAGCGCAGGCATCAAGATTGCCTGGCGCGAAATAGCTAGGTACTGTTGTCGAGTCACAACATCCCATCAGTACCAACAGTATAGACTTTGGAACGGAACGTGTGATCTGACATCTGGCTCGGGTGGGTGTTGACGATGGTAGATCAACATGCCATCTCGGCGAGACAGAAACGTATGTCTTCACCTGCAGTGCTCCGGCTCGATGGAGAGAATACGCGGGCTCGAATGTCCGTGGTCAACAAACAGTCTCACCCGGCATTCGCAGACAAGCCCACAGGGTGTGCAAAAGAGCAGGAGCTGACCTGACCTGACAGTCTGGATCTCGGGTCTGTAACTCATGGACTCTTCCAGACCCTGCGGCCATCCTTGTCTCGTCCAGTCGTCGGCGATCCACCCGCTCGCACGCTTACACGAGCAGTTGCGGCAGGGATCCCGCGGCGGCGCTCGTCAGGTCAGCACCTCCGCCCTTGGGCTCGGCTGGTCTAGGTCGGATCGAGCACTATAGAGTCGAGTTTCAAACCCGCCTTATCTGCCACTCTGCCCCGTCCGTCTGTCAGTCAGTAATAGCCGAGACTGGGGCATAGCGTCGTGTGTCGGCTAGTGACTCCCGTCCCGGGGTATCATTCCAGTTCGATTGGTACATGGGCCACTCGCCCGTCCGTCTCTTCCTGCCTTATGGGACCGCCTCCTATCTACTAGGTAGGCACGCAGGCGTGTACTACCACTGTAGTATGGACATTAGACGACCTAGGTACATATGGTCTGGACTAGATTGTGCGCCTAGACTCGGCCGTGTCTCTCTGTCTCTCCACGTAACTTCCCTCCCCCGGATGCCAGCCACTCAGCCATGCTGAGACGGAGGAGCAGGTTGCAGGAACAAGAATCCAGAGAGGTGCTTGCGCGCGACGGGAAGCCGCATCATCCATGCAGAGTCAAGCCGCAGGGTGCGGAGCGATCCCAAGAGGGTCCATGACAGTCTGGGCCCTGGTCATGGCCTCCTTGCCGGCGCAACGTCCCCTCCTGATTCGACAATCCACCTGGGACCGGACGGGTAGAAAGACACACAAACACAGAAGGCGCGACAGGAGCCAGAGGTCTGGAAGCCCAGCCTGCCAGCCTACGAGTGCCTACCGTTTCCTATTCTCCCGCTACTACCACCTCGAGCACCTCCCAGAGGGTCCAGATCTGGTCCCTTGCTCCGTTTGTGCCTAGCGGCGGGATAATGAGGCGCACTTATGACCACCTGCTTCCCCCAGACCATCCTAGCTCCAACGGCGCCGGTCTTGACAGGCCCAGGCCGATTTTGTCTTTTGCTGGCTGGTTCACTGGCATCTCTGGATTCACCTGGGGGTCTAGCCCACGGCACTCGGGCGAGACGTGACGGTCCCATTTGTTGGTCCAATGTAACCATCAGCAAAGCAGAGATGCGAATGGAGGGGAGGGGGCGTGGTCCGGAACACTCTCAGGTACACACTCACTCATATTTAATAAGCCAGCCCGCCTTGCTCCCACTCCGTCCTAGCTGCCAATGCAGTGAAACTTTGTGAGGTTTGCCTCACCCCTCTGGTTCTCACCGGGGGCCCTTGGGGGAGGGCAGGGCTCCGCCGGCGGACCCTATCATCATCCCGTGCTGACCTGGCTGACTGACTCTGCGCTGCTTTCCCTTTCTACACTCACTCTCCTCCTTGTCCTCTCCTGCCCCAGAACCTTCATCCCAACCCTCAGCAGTCCGCCTGTCTGTCCCTCCGCGCTCGACTACCCACCGGCTGCTTGTTCCGGCAACCCTCCCGGTGTTGACGGGCAAGCCCAGCCCCATGGGCAGCACCTACCCACCCCAGCCCTTCACCCCGTCCCCCTGCCTCCGCTCCGCTCGGGCCAGAGATCCCTTCCTGGTGCTCGGGTGTCACTCGCTCGCTCACTCGGGGGGTGGCACTGCAGCCTCACCCATGGACGACAGGGCTACGACTATCTCCCCAGGCGAAGGAAGGTGCCAGAACCAGCATCTCCCCGATCCTTGTGGGGCTTAGACTTTCTTCCTCCCCGGCAGTCACTAGATCATCTAGACCACTAGGGGGCCCCAAAGGGTTCCGGAAGGAGCTCCGGATCTCCCAAGGCCCAAGCAACACAGGTCCCAGGGAGGCAGAGAGGGTGGGGGGTGGCTTGGTTGGTTGGCCCTGCGGCTGTTGGCAAAACCAGCGCGACATATAGATCCACTCATGCATCCCGCCTTCATCACCACCGTCCTCTCCCCCTTCCTTGTCCTGTCTCGTCCAGCTTACCAGCTAGCTTCCTCGGGTCGACAGTATTCCACCACCGCCATGACAGCAACACAACAACAGGGCCGGTTGACAGTCACACTCGACCACCAGCACATACATATCCAGCGATTATCAGATCCCACGTGGCCTACACCATCCATCGTCCCGCCTCGTCCCCGTCAGCTTCACGCGGAAGTCCCAGCTGTCCCGAGCTTTCGTTCTCTGGTACGACAGGTCCAGCTTGAGTGACACGCCCGGGCAACTCGACGAGGATCCGGTCTCGCAGCTCGCCATCTACATACTACTCAGCACCTTGTGACTTCCCTTGCACTTTTCGACGATGAGATTTGTCCGAGAAACTGGATGAGGAGACCGACATGGCAGCCAGCCATGCCAACCATACACACACTCACTCACTCACTCGCGGTGTAGACTTCCCTCGAGCTGAGTCCGACCTAGGAACACGACGCGATCGAGGGACTCACGAGACAAGATCGGCACTCACAGCTCACCAGCCATCCAGTCACTACCGTGCCGCGTTGGCTCAAGCGCCCCCAACATGAGGAATCGACACACTCGAGGAACACGATGAGAAGGAACCCAAGTCTGGCAGCTCGGCATGCATACACTCACTCCTACGTGGCCGTTCGTGAGCTCGACACTGGGACGAGAAACAGAGAAACAGAGAAACGACAGATACAAACACCATCCAACCTACGATCGATTTGGACGATGAAGGCCTCGCGAGGCGCGCAAGCCTGAAGCCATCAGGACAACAGAGTGCGATCACTCGGCGGCAGCAGCAGTCACAAGACCGACGGCAGCCCGGCGAGAACAGTCAACCTTTCATATGCACTTCGATCCAATTTGACATTTCTCATTATTTATCCCAGAGCTCGCCAAAAAGATAAGGAGGAAAAGCACCTGTCAACAACCCTTTTCCCATCACCAATTTTTTGCCGCCGAGAGGGGTTTTCTTTTCTGTTCTCATCTTCCCTTAACCATCAAAAGATACCGTGCATACGTAAGTACATATATGCTCATGTCTCCTCTCCAAAAAGAGGAAGACACCAACGTTGCACGCCTCACCTCGACTCGTCACTGGGGAGGAGGGCATCCTCACGAATGTCTCCGCCCCAAACACTACTACTAGCCATACAGCAACATGCAATAAGAGGGCGACGAATGGACCATCGCGCCATCTTAACGATCGAACGAAGGGCATGGTGAGGATGAGCGAAGCGAAGAAGAAACGATGAAGTGAAGAAGCCCCGAGAAACGCCGTCGGTCCTGGCCAACCGTTCAACTCCGTTATATCATATGCGTTTGGCTACCGTTTATTCGCCAAGATGATCAAGATCCCCACCGAAAATGAAAACCACACCGAAAACCAGCTTCTCGAGAAACAGGAGTGCCCGGGGACAGCACTCAAGACGGATGGTATCTTTTAACCCACAGATTGGGGGGCAGACGCGAATACCCGAACCGACAATTCTATGCGACACCACGAAGACTTGTTGCCTGTCTCACAATGACCGGCCGGATTTCCCCAGCGGCCAGTCTGTACAGCGCGCTGCGCCGGTTTCTATACCAGGAAAGGATTCGAATTCGAGCAAATCGTCGTTATTGTTGCATATAACCACCGGGCCCGGGCCCATACATTCGTTGTCTTTTCTCCGGCCGCTCGTCGCCCATGTTATCGGGCATTCGTTGGATGGGCGGCGTGCCGACCTGCGGAGGGAACCCGCCCCGATGCATACCCCCGGGTGTCAGGACCATCTGGGGCCCGCTGACGCCGCCACCGGCTGTCATGTATCCTCCGGCATCTAGGTTTGGTGACGCGTGAGCTAATTGTTGGCCAGGCGAGTGCCACGAGCCCGTTGTTGCTGGAGACTGGATTGGGGTTCCGGATTCGAACTTGACGGTACTCCCAGCCGTCGACATGGTTCCGGAAGGCATACCTGAATATGAGGGCGTCGAGCCCGAAGGCACTGGCACGGGGGCGACTCCATTGGGCTCCACGTCTGCGGCGGCAGGGTTCTTCAGCAGGTGTCGAAGATGCTGCTTCAGGATCCTGATCATCCCGTCCTTGGTAAAAGGTTTTGCAAGCACTCCATTCATTCCTGTCGCATTGTCAGATCAGTCTGCTTGGCCACAACAGAACGGGCAAGCGAGTGCTTACCCCAGCTGTAATAGCTCGATATGTCCTCTTGTCGGATATTGGACGTCATCGCAATGATGGGGACCTGGGAGTTCACAGCCCTGATATAAACCGTCGCCGAGATTCCATCGCAATTGGGCATGATGATGTCCATGAAGATGAGGTCGAACCGTTCGGGATCATTATTGATCTTATTGGATGCTTCCTCGCCGTCTCTCTGCGGGCATTGTCAGTTGCGATTCTTTTAATCTGTTGTCAAACCCGCGGTTTGGGGTAGGGGAATCGCTTACTGCTACCTCGACGGAGCACTCAACTTGGGACAAGAACTTGGAGCCTATCCGGGAGCAGGTTTTATCATCCTCGACGAGGAAGATTCGTGGTTTCTTGGGGCCCCACAACGACGTGTCCATTTCTTTGCCTGGCGGAGGTGTTATTTGTGCTGGTGGCTCTGAGGGACCGCTCTGATTAACAAAATAGGGAACGTGTTGAATATGATCTGGATGGAAGGGATCGATACCGACTGTCTGTCCCACGGGATACACCAGGTGCCGCGGGTCCTCGACGAAGGGGTTGTGCATCATGGCGGCCGGCATTGCTGCGGCGGCAGTAGCAGCGGAGCTGGGCTGAGGGTACATGGCAACCTGAGAGCTCGCGGAGTCCGGAGGCGTTTGTGTCTGCCAGGCCATGGATAATCGATGGAATGCGCGGTCTGCGACGGGGTCTGGCTCGATGCCAGTCATAAGCTCTCGCGCCCTGCGCAGCTCGGCGGAAGGCTCGTCGTTGCCATCTGGAAGAACGCCCAAGGTGCCGTTGTGGAAGTTGGCCGATGCCTGGCCGGAATGGTTCGAATGCGCCGAGTGCCGGCTGTTGCGCCTACGTTCATCGAGACTAGTAAGGTGGTTGAGCAGCTCATGATTGACCTGAGTTGTCATATTCAGGGTTTTCTTGAGGGATGTTATTTCATCTATCAGTACCTTGTTGGACTGGGCCAGAGTGAAGTAGTTCTCCTGCAGCTGCTGGACCTGATGCTGAGTCGCATTCAGGGTCTCGCTCAGGAGCGCGACTTGCTGGTTAGCTGGAAAAGCTTCCTCGGTAGGCTGCGCCTTTCTTGGTGCCGGCGCCTTTCGACGGATGTTGTCGAGGTTGTGCTTCTGATCCATGCGGAATTCAGGGTGCTTGAACTCCCAGGCCTGCAGTGACGATGTGAGCCAAGGAAATTCTTCCGGAACCACACAGGGCGGTGGCACCTACCTGTGGACCATATGGAGACTGGCCGTTCTCTTCGTTTTGTCTGACTTTATGGAAGTCATATTTGTTTAATTGGCGAACAAAGCTGGCAAAGTTGCTGTGCTTGAAGTGCTTCGGCAATATCGTTTTTGTAAACTTCTCGTTCTGCTCACCGCATCTTGCTTAGCATCCTGTCTACCACATATTAGGCGAATGTTGGGTCGTACCTCAAGGACAACGAAACTGTCTCCCTCATTTCCCCATCGAACCACCGATGCGTATTGGGGGTCTTCCAGCATCCTTTATTCCGGGTCAGCTCTGGCGCGTTGCGATATGGAAGGGGCAGGGCATACTTGTAGAGTTTGCGAACCTGTTGGCGATGTCAGCGCCGGAGCTTGCGGCTGGGTCTGCGATATGGAGCAGATGAGGGGTTGGAAGGGGACGGGGCTCTGGACTGGACTCACAAAGTCGCTGGAATTACTTCCTCCCGTCTGCGCAGCCATGTCACCTTCGGGCGGCATGTCGATGCCAGCGTAGGGGAGCCTCAGGTGTGTGAAATGTAGTAGCCCTTCTTTAAAGGCAGGTTGTCGAGATCCCGCCGACCCTGTCCCTTAGACCATAGCCCGGACAGACAAGACTGTTGAGTTCGGATGGCAATCGCCGGGGCCGGAGCGCGGGCGGTGGACCTGTGCAGTATGCGATGTGCGCGCGCGCGCGAGGTCAATTTGCGATATTCGGGGGTGATGAGCGTTGTTGTTGAGCCCGATTTCAGGTGGTGGTGGGTTGGGCGTACGTAATCGAAGGGGCCAGCCGCTGCAGCGGGGAAGTTGGCCGCGGACGTTTGGGCGGGATCGCGGGCGTTGTGACGGGCAGTGCGGGCGTGCGTTGCTTGTGTGAGCGAGCGAGCGAGTGGGCGGGCGTACGTGCGTGCGTCTTTATCGAGCAGGCGAGACAGAATGTCGAGGCACTCGTGGGCTGGATTCTAGAGGAGACCGGTTCGATTTTAGGTTGGGCCCAGTGGAACTGTCAGGAATGTGTCGACTGCTCGAGGCCAGAGAAGAGCTTTTTTTGGTGCCTCGTGCTGGAGAGGACGTGGTGGCAGAGGGGTCTAGCAGGCTATAATCTAACAGTATGGATACGAGAGACGCAACTCAATTTGTTAGGAGGGCTGGAAGGTGCAGGTGCAGGTGCGGATGCAGATGCAAAGAATTGGCAAGCCAAGGCAAGGTGAGACCCGAGGAGAGTGACTCTGCCCAGCGCGGCATGGTCCCAATGGGGATTTAGAGTAGGGCAGGGCGGACGCTGGTCGCTCGAATCGAATCGCAGAGCCAAATCAGACGAGGTCGGATAAAATCATACAGACCAAGCCAAGGGTAGGTAGGTCAGGTCCCCAAGTCAAAGTCAAGGTCAAGGAGAGGCGAGGAAGAGAAAGTGACGAACAAGGCCTGGTCAAGTCACTGCCCAGTTGCTTGTTGCTTTGGCACTTTGCTCCTCGCACTGCTTGCTTGGTTGCTTTGCTGGGTGGCTTGGTGCTGGGGTGCTTGGCTGCTGATTGGGAAGGGGGGAAGGGGGCCCGGGGTGGGAGAGATCAGGATCAGAATGGGATAGGGATTGGGGCTGATTGGCAGGCGGCCAAAGGAACCAGAGGCAGGAGCAGAGGCAGACTGTGTGTGGTACATCAATCACATCATACATGATGCAGTAGGAGCGAGGTACATGCAAAACGCTGCAAATTCCGCATGCCAAAGGAGGTAACCTACTGTCCCGGCTGCACGGCAGCCAACGCACCGTATCTTAAACCACCAGTCTACGGTCATTAGTCTTGTTGCCTCTTGCCTGCAGGCCAGGCAGGCCTGTCATTCTTGCCGCTGATGACTGCAGCAGCAGCCCACATGCCCACCCGCGAGCCCGCCCACTTCGTCATCCACCCAGTGGCACTCACAGACGACGACAGGGAAGAGCCCAGCATAGGGCCTCAAGGAAGGTGCCCGCCACCAGCGTGGAGGCAGGTGCACGCACAGCTGGTCGGGTAGCCGCGGAGAATGGGGCCCCCGACCCCAAGGGTACTAGTGCGAGACTGGTGGCTCGGGGGCTTGCCCGATGGGGTAGGTGCCTCATCAGCCCCGAAACTGCCCAAGAACTCAAAACAACCGCCAACGACTCGAGCAGGTCGAACGAGCATCAAACCGCTCAATGCCCTGGCCTCGAGCTGCAAGGGTGAAGGCTGGATTTGTTTCTATCTTTTATTTCTGGTGGTGAGATCACTGACTCTTGGGTCAGCCCGTGTGTGGGCATATGCAAGAGTGTTTTTGGACGACAGACAGACAGACACAGACCCGCAGACCCGCAGACACACAGCCAGAGACACACAGACGGAAGGCGGCAAGACGAGGAAAGAAGGCAGGGCCGCAGGAGAGAAAAAGGTCAGAGTCCGAGGAGTTGATGGAGGCGGTGGGGGTGGGTTAAAGGATCTTCTTACCTTGAACTTGGCTCATCGTCCCTCATTAGGGGGAGATTGACGACGATCACCAGATAGTGGCCTCCCGTCTTCCATCGCCCTCCTCCTTCTCCTCCTCTGCCTCCTGCTCTCCCCTTCTCCAGGCTCTTTGATCAATCTGCTGCCCGTCTGGGCTCCACTCTGTGCACCCTGCCCTGTTACGTAGCCAGCTCCGGTCCTGTTGGGACCAATTCGCTCATCGAGCATTGGCGATGCGTATTGTCTGGTTTGTCTGCGCTTTGTGCGGCCTCTCTCTGTCTCTCATTTCCCCCGTGGTCTCGGTTTCGCTATCTAGTCGTCCCCAGCAGCACCCGCCAGCCCGCACAGTATCTGGATGTTAGGTACGTAGACGCCAAAGGTTAGACGGTAGTACAGCACGCTGGACGGGTCTCAGCTGGACGGGATCCGAGCCGAGTAGTCGAGGCAGCCTTCCTGATCTCGTCACATTTCTGGCCAGTGGGCACTGTCAAATGACAGACTGGCATGGCTGACTGGCCCCTACAGCGTGCAGATTGCGGCCGCGGGAGCACCTCTGCTGTCCTCCGTGCCTAAGCTCCCACTGCATCCGAGACTGTACTGCCTCGGCGGTGTGTGTCCTTATTGGGCGTTCGTCACTGCCATTTGTGAACTCTAACCAAATACCGGGAATGCCCTCACCCTCCGCCAGGAAGTGGCATCACCCGTGCCCGGTTAATAAAGCGGTGGCATTTACCCCTACCGTGATTTCTTGCAGGAGCACCTGAGGACAAAGTGGCACGTGCGTGTTGGTGACTTTTGCGTGTGCGCACTCTCGCAGAGGGCGGCCCGCTCGCGCTGCCCTATCTAGACCCATCAGTCACCTCCTGACGCAGGTTTGTCCTGTCAGCCTTCCTCAGAAGTAGCAGCAGCAGCAGCAGCAGCAGCCGCGGGAGGGTCCCAAAACCTGTCACCTCGCCCAAACAGCCGGCGACAGCGATATGGCTGCCATCTTGTATGCTCCCCACGTTTTCCCCCTGGTGGTCTAGACCTGTCCATGGAAACACCCAAGGTCCCTGACTTGCAAAGCTTAAGCGAATCGCAGCCCGCCCAAGCGTGCCTTCCCGGCATGGGACCCGTTCGCCCTCCAGGTGGTCCAGAGGGATCTAGACCTAGAGATCTCTCACTGCCCTGGCGGTACTTGGGATGGCTGCTGCTGCCGCGCAAGGGCTCGTTTGAGCTCCCTTTCCCTAGCCTTCATTGCCTTGCTTGCCTTTGTTACCTTATTACCACCGCTACCCCCTTCCCGGAACGCTGAGCCTCTCGAGCCGGGCCTTGGTGGGCACCCTGCTTCCATTGACTTAAGCTTCTCATGCCCTGGACAAACATACGGTGAAGTCGCGCGCCCAGCAAGAGCCTCAGACACTCGTCCATGCGGTAGATCTTGGTTCGGAGACTTCAAATCTCCTTCGGGCCCGGGGCCACCGACAGAAGCTCATTTCCTTCCAGCAGGACACATGGCCCGCAGGGTTCATCCAGCGTATGATGTTCGTTGTCTCAGCCCGAGATTTCGCGGGCCTGCTTGCTTGCTTGCTTCCTGCCTGCCTGATGAGTCTGCTCTACAACGGTGGCACTGGCCAGGGAGGAACCGTCTTTCATACACTAATGACGACGATCTTCCTCTCAGTACTGTAATGCGCTGGATGGAGGGTTGGCTCGTGTGAAGCCAAGGTCGTATCCGCTCGTTCGACCCCAACCAGCAGTGACAGAGCTCGGGCTACTACCCGTCTCAGGGCCGCCTTTCTCTTTCTCTCTGGGTGCTGTCTGTGTGCTCTCAACGCCACACACGTCTCTAACGCCGTCCCTGAAGGGAAACTCGGAGCCTTCCGCTCCAAAGCCCGAGATAATTCGGGCAGCCCACTGACACATCCCGCGCGCGTTGACTTTCCGCCCTAGGAGCTGAAATCGCTCGGCCCGAGACACTATGTGCCGAGAGTTCCAATATGACAGACATACTGCAAGGACGATCCTGCTTGTCACAGCTTGCGTCGCCATGTTTACAATGCTATCTCTGCTGTGTGTAGCTCCGGGTTACGACAGGGCATCGACAGCTTCGTCGACAGGATTCGTGGCGGGCTTCAATGGCTAGCTTGTCAATCACCGCAAGGGGGGCGCATCCTGGATGCTCCATGTGACTGACTCTTCGTCCACCACTCGGCCACATTCCCACATATCACCATCAACGTTTAAGGTTTCGGAGTGGTGTTCGAAGGGAGCGTTTGTTGTGGGCGAGGCTCCCTGGTCACCATGAACCTACACGATAGCAGAGAATCACCGCCCAGGACCGCCCAGGACCGCCCAGGACGTACTGACTCCTGAATAGCAGCAACCTTGTTTGCCGAGGCAGTGAGCCCCCGCGATGCCCGAGAGGCCTCAAGTTCGGAGGAATCGTAGGAGCACCGTGGCAAGTGGCGGCCTAGGGGCTGAGCTCGGGTTCAGACAAAGACCACCGCGCACAAGCAACAAGCTCTAGGGCAAGGACTACCGCAGGCGAGCAACGGCACAATAGCGCCCACCAGGCGCGGCGGAGCTGAAACCAGAGCTCTCCAGCAGCTAGAAAGTAGCCCGCGTGCGGCTAAGACGCGGGCGGTGGATGTGGATGTGAAGGCCCCCATGGGCGCGCAAGCAAGCAAGCACAGGGGACTGGGTTCCCCGCTGGGCAGATACAACTTCACCACGCGTTCGCTTTTCATAATGGCTCCTATTAAATCCTGCGCCGGCCAGGTTCTCCAGAGCTGGGCCGCATAGATCGTGGAGGCGGGCAGGCCGCCCTGTTGGCCCGATTCGCCGCCGGCCGTCTCGGCGGGGGCCACGGGATCGTAGGCGAAGAGAGCCCGGCGCCTTGGTTTTCCTTCACGTCGAACCCAAGCTTCCTGCCGTGTCTGCCTATCGAGTAGATCACAAAACCTTGGAGCAATAAGTAGCTTGTGTTCTAGCTTCAGCATAATCGAAACAATGCGAGCTCAAACATCCTCAGATGTGCTAAAGGGCTATTCGTGGCCCATCTCGCAACCCAATGCCAGACGCCCGGGGGACTTGGCTGGGCACTCTGGTGATGGGTGGGTGAAGCGAAGCAGGGGAGGACGTTCCAAATTCTGGAAGCACCAGTGTGTTGAAAAAGAAAAGTCAAGGAACAAAAATAGAAGCATTAAACTCCAAAACAAAAGGTTGGATGCCAGCAGTGCGGTTCGAACGCACGCATCCTTTCGGATAGCAGAGTGTTAATTGCTTAAATCTGCCGCCTTAGACCACTTTTCGGGGTAGTGTGAGCGCGCGTATTTGGACGGTTTCAGGGAGTCTGAACAAAGTCTTACCTCGGCCATACTGGCAAATTCTGATTGGTCCAGAGTGGCTTTTTGGGCAGATTATATACCCAATTCAAGCAGTTGCTAACAGCATCCTGCCCCCTTCCCCATGGCCTAAGACCATGGGGAGCTGGGATTGCAGGGAGGAAGTTGCTTTCTTCCGCTGGGGAGGCTCCTTTATCTGTCTCTTCGGGGTTCCGTGTGCGCGCGCTGTGTTAACCACCTCCGGAGTGCACACAGTCCGTTGCTCTTTGTGCTCGAAGCAATTGAGACTGGGGAGATGAGCTAGAGACCGATGAGCACGTGAAGACATTTTGAGCTTGATTGAGGGGAACGCGAGAAAAATCAGAGCGACCTTGTGGCGATGTTAGAGGCGAGGGACATGGCGTGACTGAGCCCAGCGTGAGCCCTCGCCGCAACAAACCGCAGGAGCGCACAAGGCCATCGAGCACTGTCTCATCTACAGCGTTTGAACTTCCGAGACAGGAAGTCGGAAGGACATGCGACTGATTCGGCACGGAGAAGGGACAAGAACAGATCTGGACAGTCACAGTCATGGAAATTAGACCCGGTGGGTCTAAATTGGGGCCACTGGCATTGAGAAGCAATCTCAACCGTGGACAAACTTATTACAATACGGCCCGTTTTCCCTTCTCTCTTCTATTGCCATATCAGGGATGAAGCGGCTGTGAATAATCATCATTCAGAGTCTAGGGTATGTATGACTGGAAAAAAGAAGAAGTGAAAAAGAAGAAAGGTTCATCCGCTTGATGCAAACTCCCGTAGTGATACCATGCCAAACCCCACAATTAGTCATCGGGGAAGTACTCCTTGATGTTAGACACAAACGTGCACGTCTTGCGGTCGAACCGCTTGAAAAACTTCCCGGCCATCTGCATCAGGGCGTCGGGGATGAGCCTCGGGTCGCGCACGATCTCGATCCTGTCCTGCGCGACGACGTGGCGGTCGTGATCATGCTTGCTGTCATAATGGGGTTTGTCAGTCAGCTGTCCACGACAGTGGGCTGCAATGATCAGAACTCACAGGCAGGTGTAGAAAGTCTTCTTTCGGAGCCGTTGCCTGACCGTGTCGCTATCCGTCCCGGAGTCCCCCATGTCGTCCATGGCCTCCTCGAACGACATGTTGTGCGGCATAGGCAGTGACTGGGTGCCTCTCTCGCCCCATCCGTTGATGATACCAACGTAGCCATATCTCTTGTGCCGGAACACCTGCCCGACCGAGTACCACACGTTCTGATGGATCTCCTGGGTGTATCGCCGGTTGACTGTTGGCTGCCTGTTGTCCATGTTGCGGATAATCCCGAGCATCTCGGGGACGTTCTCCCACGTGAACCTGATGCGCGGCTGGACAGACTGCGTATAGATGGTGTACAGTGGTAGTATGTACTCCTCAACCATCCAGCCGTCCTCTGGGAACTGCTGCGCGAGCTGGTTGAGGAACTGGTCGAGCGTGCTGTCCCACTGGAAGTTGCTCACGGGGGTCATCAGCAGGTTGGCCCACCGCGCCGCGTACGCAGCGCTTTCCACAGTCAGCTTGGAAGCGGGACGGCCGTATAATGCCGCCAAGTCTTCCTGTCTCGTGGTCCAAAATGTGCCGAACGTCGCCGCCAGACTCCTAGAGACCCGCTGCACCATCACGGGAACAGGCGCGGCGACCAGGAAGGCCTCCCTGCCGTTGATCCAGTCTAGCTCCACCAGTCGCGACCGCAAGTCGTCGAACTGTATCTCCTCGCTCGAACCGTATGGATCCAGGAACATCCTGTCCACATCCTTGACGGGGGCAGACGATGCCTTCCCGTTGAGATCCTGCCCGGCTGGTGCCAAAACCATGGCATGCACATGGCTTGGGAAGGCGCAGCATACCGCGCGCAGGCCGACCCTCTCAGCCAGGGAGGCGTAGATCGCAGCAGATATGATGGGGAGGGAGGGGTGTCTGTCATCATGTAGGGCGTGCCCGATGAGGCAGTTCCGCAGGTTGCGATAGTTCTCGTCAGGCTCGTCCATGCCGACCAGGTTCCTGTTGCGGACCCATTTCAGCAGGGCGAGCGCCTTGTCGCGTGCGCAGAGCTTCTTGGGGTTTTGTTGCTCCTCGAGGAAGGTGGCGGCTAGTCGGTCGAGCTCGGCGCACGTGTCGTCGATGTCGTCGTCCTCTCCGCGAACAAAGAACATGTCGAAGGCGGCGAGGGCGCGGTCGAGGCCCTGGGCGGCCAGGGGTGCGCGCTGGTACTGGGACCACTCGTGGACTGCGATGCTCCGGTGTATACTGGCCAGGGCCGTGTTCGCATAGTATCGCCGGGCGAGGACGTCGGCGGCGGAGTCGTCGATCTGGGCCTGCCTCACGAGAAAGTCTTTCGCATCGTAGCCGAACTTGCATATCTGGCCGATCTTCTGCAGCCGGCCGACCTTGGTTGAGATGACATCGTCAAGCAGCTGAGCTACTTCCAGGTTCCGCCTCTTGCGCTTCGTCCAGAGCTTCTTCCAGGCAGTCTGCGAGGCCCTCAGGGAGAGCTTGCCGTCGAGATTCTGCGAGTGGTCCCAGTAGCGGAAGGAGGCCAGGCAGTAGTACCTCCACAGAAGTGCCTCGTTGGTGAGACGATTGAACCTCGTGGAGACCAGCTGTATGTTTGCGCAGCAGTCCTCGGGGGAGACGTAGTGGAGGATGTGGCGGATGATTTCGTCGGGGACGCTGTCGAGGGTTGCCATCGCAATTCTCCCAGAGCGGAGCCAAAGATGTATTTCCCCGGTCTGGACCGCCTAGTCGCGAGTGGAGAAGGGGATCGGAAGCTGCGGTTTGGGGGATCACCCCATATTTGAAAGGTTGCGACAATAAAGAAGGGCTGATTTGATGTTTTTTTTTTTTTCGCTCTGGTGTCGAGGCCAATCGCAATTGTAGTTCAAATCACCAATAGTTGCCGCTGGTTGCGGCTAGGTCGAGCGATTCAATGTCGTCAGTACCTGACTCGACAGGGGTCCGGTGGGACTTTTCGCGCCCGATACCGAAGCCGACAAGACAGAAGGTGTCCACTGTCTCCGACCTTGGAACAAGCCTGGAAGCCTGGGGGCGTTGTTGGGGGGGGGGCGAAGGGTCCGGGGACCCCCTCCTTGGTGCTGATTATCCGCTGCGACTTGGCAGCCAAAGCAGGCATTTGAGCCGCGGGGGCGGCTGGCCGTTTCGTTTGGCCGTCTTGGTGCAGTAGTCCAATTGCAAGGCCTTCCTCCTTCGATCTGCGCTTTCCCAGCTGCTTGTGGCACAGCAGGCTGCCGGGCTAGCTGTACCGTACGAATGAAGGACCATGCAGCCGGCGTCCAAGTGCTACGGGGCTGGTCGATAGCCTGGTCATCATAATCTGGGATCAGAGATCCGGATTCTCTCATCAAAAATATTCATTCATTCATCCCACCGTATATTGTTGTGCTGTGCGCTGCCCACCAGCACAGTCTGTCTGCTTGTATATCTTCGTTGATGTTGTGGTTCCACTTGACCCGGCTTTCTTGGTTCCCTGTGCACAATTGCCTCACACCAATGCCCATGCACATGCTCTCGCTATAACGGTAGCGGTAGCACCATGGGTCTCATTCTGATGCGCCTGCTGGCCGTTGGCACTCTGCTCAACGCATGGCTCGTCTCTTCCGCCCTGATCGGCGACAGCAACAATAAGCTTGACTGGCAGACATGGGGTCCCTACAGACCAAATTTATACTTTGGTGTCCGGCCACAAATACCCAAGACTCTTCTCATGGGGCTCATCTGGGCAGGCGGGGATGACCGCATCCGACTTGTTGATAGTATGTGACCCCCAACAAACCACACTGGCCATCAAGTACGCAGTGCTCACATCATGTTACACAGCATTACGGGACACTTGTGAGCAGGAGGACGGGGTGAGAGGATATGGCTGGACAACCTATGACCCACGGATCGGTGGCTCTCAGCTCATCCACGACCAGGAGCTTCAGATCGATCTCACTACTGAATTCGTCAAGAGCGAAGATGGCCAGGGCTGGTCCGTCAGAGTCACCGGCACCCCGCGGCCAGGTGCTCCTGCCCCCACCAAGACAACCCTCATCTTCCATGTTGCCCTCGAAGGCATGGCTGGCTCAACAAGCAAGGGCAAGAGCCTTTACTGCGAACATCTGAACAAGGGGACTGGTCACTCGCTGGCGTTCGGCGCGTCTTGTCATGGCCAGGATCCAAAGCTGGGGCCTTTTGACCTCGTCATCAGCACGGACAGCAGGGAGAACATCATCCACCGTACCGCTGTCAAGAGCACCGATGTTCCCGAGGACAGAATTTGGCAGGCTAAATGTAAGTGGGCCAGCCAGCAAAGGGGACTTGGAAGCGCATACTAATCAGGAGCCCGCACAGCTGTCTTCACTGATCTACTCAAGAACGACGACTCAGATGACGACAGGAAGGTTGTGCCATCCAGCAATACAGGCGACGGCAACATGCACTTTGTGCACTACAATTTCATTGGCGCCTTCTCAGCAACGTTCAACTACCGCAACTCTCGTAGGTAAATTGTGGAAGACACTGGATGCATTCATGCTGACCGATTCCGCTAGCAAACGTCACGAGACTGGACGAGCTGCGCAAGTCGTTCCCTTCACAAGTGGACAAGGTGTTCCCCCGGTCTTCTGTTTTCCATGAAGACAAGTACGCAGTCTTCGCTCAGGGACTACTGTCAAACCTCTTGGGTGGCCTGGGTTTCTTCCACGGGGACAGCAAGGTTGCCGCGAAGGAACCAGAGTTTGAGGAGACAGACCCCGATTTCTGGATGAAAGAAAAAGCGGCTATGGGCCGTGCCTCGGTCACCACAACAGAACCGTCATCACTCCTCTCGTTTACACCCTCGAGATCTGTTTTCCCAAGGGGTTTCCTCTGGGACGAGGGCTTCCACCTGCTGCCCGTCATCGAATGGGACCTCGACCTGGCCGTCTCCGTGGTCAGGAGCTGGTTCAAGCAGATGAACGCTGAGGGATGGATCGCCCGCGAACAGATACTTGGGCCCGAAGCACGCAATAAGGTGCCACCTCAGTTCCAGACACAGTATCTCCACCATGCTAATCCTCCCACAATGCTGGCGCTGGTCCTGCCCGCTATCCTCAAGAAAGTGACGAGACCGTCCAGCTACTTTGGCCATCCGTCGAAATATCTCGCCAGCGACGAGGCAGGAAAGGCTCTGATCAAAGAGCTGTATCCCCTCTTCGACCGGCATTTCTCGTGGTTCCGCCGCACGCAAGCCGGCGACCTGAACGCCTGGCCTCGGCCCGACAACCACGTAATGGTCGAGAGTTACCGCTGGCGTGGCAGGACCCCAAAGCACACGCTGACGAGCGGGCTCGACGACTATCCCAGGGCGAACCCACCCCACCCAGGCGAGCTGCACGTCGATGCGCTCGCGTGGGTCGGTGCGTCGTCGCGCGCTCTGATGCAGGCGGCACAGGCACTCGGCGACAAGAACGCTGCGGATGTCCACCGGGAACAGATGGAGGCGGTGCAGCACAACATGGACGTGCTGCACTGGAACGAGAATGAGAACGCCTACTGTGACGCAACGATCGTGGGACACGATGACAGTGCGCAGTTCCAACATGTGTGCCACCAGGGCTATGTCTCACTGTTTCCGCTGCTCATGGGGCTCATGAAGGCAGACCACCCGCACCTCCCGGCGGTGCTGGACCTGTTGTCAGATCCCCATAAGCTGTACTCGCGGCAAGGCCTGCGAAGCCTCAGCTCTGAGGACCACGGCTACAGGAAAGACGAGGATTACTGGCGTGGGGCGGTCTGGATGAACATCAACGTGCTGGCCGTCCAGCGCTTGAGAGCCGTTGGCCTCGAGGGCCACCAGAGGCCCCCGACAGCTGTGCAGGAGCGGGCCCTGACCCTCGGGGCTGAACTCAGGGACCGAGTTGTCAAGACGGTGTACAGGAACTACCAGCAAACTGGGTTCGCCTGGGAGCAGTACGACGACAAGACTGGCAAGGGGCGGCATAGCAGGGCGTTCACCGGCTGGACGGCGTGCATAATTATGTTGATGGGCCTGGAGTTCACGAGAGGGCAAGCGGTGGAAGACATCATTGAACAAGCGTTCGAGGACCTAAGCCGGGACATGGGCGTATCGACGAGCACGCCCTTCATCTTTCTGGCAGTTGTGCTGTTTGTTGTGTTGTTCAGACGAAAGGTGATGGGCGTGATTGCATCCGTTGTGGAGTGCTGGCAAGCACGGACGGGGGGCAGGGGGGCTAGAGGCCGGTATGAGACCGTTGAGCTGAACGGCCGCAAGCCGTGAGGCACTGTATAGATCTGTATAGTATTTTCTTGGATTCTGAGTCGATAAAATGTTATAGAAAGGGTCATATTGGTCTTTTGGACAGTCCGCCTCGCTTCTTCCTGAGAACATGTCAGGCGCACACCCAGGCAATCACCGACCGAGGTACCTGCGTGCATCGCAGGAGGCACAGTAGCACTGTACTACAGTAGGACCCTGACCCCTGGCACTTGGGCCTTGGGCTTGGAATGAATTGAGTGGAGGGGTCGATCTTCGCGGGGCAGAACCTTCAATTCCTACCGTCTGGCCAGGTGCAATGTGCTGCAGTTGAAATTGGAGACACGCACCATTTTCGAAACTGCAACGCCCACCTTACATTTACGACCTCGACGTGTGAGTCACCGGGAAGACAAGCCCATGCCCAGCACTGC
This sequence comes from Diaporthe citri, assembly GCF_014595645.1. Taxonomy (NCBI): domain Eukaryota; kingdom Fungi; phylum Ascomycota; class Sordariomycetes; order Diaporthales; family Diaporthaceae; genus Diaporthe; species Diaporthe citri. The sequence continues at coordinate 1,708,360 of NW_025064852.1, read as the reverse complement.
CCTCGCTGACTCCCTCACTTACCTAGTATCACAGGTATAACAAGTGAGGCGGAAGGCATTCGTGCACCGTTCAAAGTCCCACAACTCTTCGAACCCGCCCGCCGTACAGTCACAGGCTTGAACCACCAACGACGCGACCATGGCGGACGCCGCAGCACCACCACCGAAGCAGAAGGCTCCCAAGAAGGAGAAGAAGGCTGCCGCTCCCAAGGCCGAGGACTCGGGTCCCTTGGAGATGCAGCCTCCTCCCTCCTTCTTGCAGGACAGGCTCGACCTCTTCGACCGCCTCAAGGCCAAGCAGGACGAGCAGGCCGCCAAGCAGCCCCGCGAGCCCATCAAGATCACCATGCCCGACGGAAAGGTCATTGACGGCACATCCTGGGAGACCACACCCGGCGAGATCGCCAAGGGCATCTCCAACTCTCTGTACAAGCGCACCGTGGTCGCGAGGCTAGATAAGAACGACGAGAAACTGTGGGACCTCGACCGCCCGCTCGAGGCCAGCTGCGCCCTCGAGCTCCTGGATTTCGACCACCCCGTCGGCAAGACCGTCTTCTGGCACAGCTCAGCCCACGTGCTAGGCGAGGCCTGCGAGAGGCGATTCGGGTGCTCGCTGTGCATAGGACCCCCTATCGACACGGGCTTCTACTACGAGATGGCCCTCCCCGACGGCGCGGCCGTCCAGAACTCGGACTGGAAGCCGCTTGAGACGATCGTGAGCAAGATCGCCAAGGAGAAGCAGAAGTTTGAGCGCCTGGTCATGTCCAAGGAGGAGCTCTTGGAGATGTTCAAATACAACAAGTACAAGGTACGGACTCTCGACCGTTGTGTCGCACGCGCAGTTGAGGCTAATTGTAAATTTTCTAGCAACACATCATCAAGGACAAGATTGCCGACGGAACGTTCACCACTGTATATAGGAATGGACCGCTTATCGATCTCTGCCGAGGACCCCACGTGCCCGACACTGGAAGGATAGAAGCCTTCTCTATCCTCAAGAACTCGGCCAGTTACTTCTTGGGCAACCAAGAGAACGACTCCCTCCAGCGTGTTTACGGTGTCAGTTTCCCTGACAAGAAGAAGATGGCCGAGCACAAGAAGCTGCTTGAGGAGGCCGCCAAGAGAGACCACCGGAAGATTGGAAGGGACCAGGAACTGTTCTTCTTCGACGGTGTCAGCCCTGGATCGGCATTCTGGCTGCCCCATGGTGCCCGTATATTCAACAAGATTGTCGAGTTTTTGAAGGAGCAGTACTGGAAGAGAGACTATGACGAGGTCATCACCCCCAACATGTACAACGCGGACCTGTGGAAGCAGTCCGGCCACTGGGCGCACTACAAGGACGATATGTTCATCCAGAAGGTGGACAAGGAGGAGTTTGGCCTAAAGCCAATGAACTGCCCGGCTCACTGTCTGATGTTCGACAACCGCGAACGCTCACACAGGGAGCTACCTCTACGTCTCGCGGACTTCGGTGTCCTGCACCGAAATGAGGCGTCCGGAGCGCTGTCCGGTCTGACACGTGTGCGGAGATTCCAGCAGGACGACGCGCACATCTTCTGCCGGCAGGACCAGATCAAGCAGGAAATGGACGACTGTTTCGACTTCCTGAAGGAATTCTACGGACTGCTGGGCATGTCTTTCAAACTGAAGCTCTCCACAAGGCCAGAAGACTACATGGGCGAGATCGCCACCTGGGACAAGGCAGAGGCAGCCCTCAAGGAAGCGCTGGACGACTTTACCCAAAAGATCGGAGCCTCGTGGGAGCTGAACCCCGGCGATGGTGCCTTCTACGGGCCCAAGATCGACATCAAGGTCGTCGACAGCCTGGGCAGAGAATGGCAGTGCGCCACGGCCCAGCTGGACTTTGTTCAGCCCGAGAACTTCTCGCTCGAGTACATGACGGCCGAGGGCGTCAACGCCACTGCCAAGGCAAAGGAGGAGAAGGAGAAGGAGGCCCCGAAGGCGGCGCCGACGCCAGCGGCGGCGGAGGAGAACGCCGACAAGGAGGTCAAGAGGGCGACCAAGAAGCCGCTGAGCCCCGGGTGCGCGCGGCCAGTGATCATCCACCGCGCCATGGCCGGGTCGGTGGAGCGGTTCGCGGCGATCCTGTGCGAGCACTACGGCGGCAAGTGGCCGCTATGGCTGTCGCCGCGGCAGATCATGGTGATCCCGGTGGGCAAGGGCTTCTACGGGTACGCCGAGGAGGTGCGGAAGCTGTTCAAGACGCGCATGCGCATGTACGTCGACGTCGACACGAGCGGCGAGACGCTGCCCAAGAAGATCCGCCGCGCCCAGCTCGCGCAGTACAACTTCGTCCTCGTCGTCGGCGACGAGGAGATGCGCAACCGCCAGGTCAACATCCGCTACCGCGACGACACCGACACCCAGTCGCGCGGCACGCCCGTGGGGCTCGACGAGGCCGCCGAGAAGATCGGCAAGCTCAGGGACGAGCGCGCCACTTACAACCCGTTCCCCGCGGCCAAGGAGCTACCCGTGCAGACCAAGAAGGAGGGGGAGTAAGCGGTAGATGTGGGAGTCGCGACGCACGAGGAGTTAAGAAGATAAAAACATGAGAAAATTGAATAGAGAATTTTTCAATTGGGGCCCATCTTTGCCTCGGGCCATATTTATTTGTTGTTTTCTGAACCCTCGTTTCTCCCACCATGCTAGCAAAAAGGTATCATCAACAAGTTGCCCGTTTAGAAACAATCCATATAGATAGAATTCTCCGTTCTGGCCCCAATCGACGCATGACTCCGTACAGTGCTACCGCGGGAGAGAGAAGAAAAAGAAAAAAGCAGCGTCAATATCAGGCCTGAAAACCCTCACACGGCCAGGAGTAATAGCAGCAGCAGCAGCAGCCCATCTGTCGTTTTCAAACACGCCAGGCCAGCCCCAAAGTCGGCGCAAATCGTCCCGATGTCTTACGGCTTGGGGACGTGAATGGTCTTGCTGGTCATGAGGCAGCCGTGCAGCATGAAGACGGCGACGACGGGGTGGACGGCGAAGGGGGTGTCGGCGAACCACAGGCCGCCGGGGATGGCGTCGTGGACCCAGCCCTGCGAGACCCAGTAGGCCATGACGGCGTCGAGCCCGAGGCTGGTGGGGATGGGCGTGCCCTCGAAGTAGTGCGCCTTGCCCGAGGCGTCCTTGGGGATCGCCGTCGCCGTGACGTTGAAGCGCGCCAGCCGCGTCAGGCCGCACAGCACGAAGAAGGCCAGGCACACGTGGTCGAGCGTCGTGCGCATGCCGATCGAGAAGGCGACCACGGCCGGGGCGAGGCCGAAGGAGATCTGTAGGAGGGGAGAAGTAACCTGTCAGCGGCCTTTTTTTACGGGGGGTGGGATGGTTGGGTGGGTAGGTGTATATGTAGTTATATGTGTATATAAATATCCCAGAGTGGAAACGTACCAGGTCCGCCAGACTGTCGAGCTCCTGGCCCATCATGCTGCTCTTCTTCCTCCAGCGCGCGACCTTGCCGTCCATAAAGTCGAAGAACAAGCCGAAGGGCAGGAAGGCGAGGGCGGCGTAGATGTTGCCGCGCGAATAGTCGTCCTGGAGGCAGTATCGCAGGGAGGAGAAGACGGACATGATGCCGCAGAAGCCTGAGAAAGAGGAATCTAGGTCAGCTGGTGCTGGATGCGTCACAGCGGGCTTGGGCACCTCGTACCATTCATCTCCGTGATCAGGTCTGCCAGGTGCATGGCCCGGATCAGGGAGAAGTGGCCCGTCTCGGATGAGAGGAGGTCCTTCTGCTTGTCATAAGCTGGGGTCGCGGGGGCGAAGATGTCAGCGCTTCGTTTCTGCTTTGTCTGCCTAGGTGGGGAGAGGGATGCTGGGGACAGGAACGTACACGACACTTGCCCGGCCTTTTGGGCACCGCCGTTGGTGGCGGCGGACGAGGTTCTCTTTGACATGGCGGCGGCGCTTGTGGTGGGCGATGCAGTCGGTGTGCGAAGAGGCAGGGAGTGCTCTTACGGTGTGGAGTGAAGACTCTGCCGGGCAGCTTTGTTTTTGTTGTGTGAAATGGATGGAGGAGAGAATTATCAAGCAGGTTCGAGGGTTGGGAGGTGTCCTAAGGTGGTGGCGCGGTGGTGGTACTGGAGTGGTTTGTGCAGATATTATCGCGCTGCACGGCGGTTGAGGTTGAGTGGGCACCGGGCAGCAGAGTAGAGCAGCCAAGTGCGGTTGAAGCTTTTCTTGGCCTGCGAGGGCGCCAATGCCGTCATTTCGTATGCTGGCCGCCCTGTTTCGGGCCTAGATCGTCACCCACCCACCAGAGAGGGGCCCCGCCCAGGGTCCAGCCTCCCCTGCCTGAAGTCACAGCTTGCAGCTCCAGACCTTCCAGACCTTAGCTGCAGTGCCGTCGCACTAACAACTCAACACCACGTCACAGAGACGTATACTACCGCACGTTGTCTCGCTGCTGCCCTGGGTATGCAAGCAACATTGCCAGCAACATGAGCAATGTCGCACGAGCCGGACGTCCGATTCCTATGATGGCGCCTCTGCCAGCACTAAGCTCACTCAAAGAGAAAAACAAAGGATGGCCAACGTCAACTCCTGAGGGCCGTCATTGGTGGCCACAACTCATCTGTGTGAAATCCTACCACCTTTTTTAAACTAAATATATACACATCAGAAAATCTATGTTTATACCTATGTCAATGTTACGCCAGCCAGTACATCAGAGCGAGTACCTGAACCCGGGATTGTCCAGCTCAGTCTCGTCGTGCATTCCCCTCTCGATCGCCGCCCGGTCGTCGGTGTGCCCTGCCGCGTCTCTCGCCTTGTTGACCCGCCACATGTAAATGTACAGCACCACCACGGCCAGCAGCTTGATCGTGTACCCGACAAGCATGGCGATATACGCGCTGTGGTATCCAGCTGCGGTAGGAGAACGGTCGGTTAGCCGTGCTGCGCTGTCATTGTCCACTCGCGAGAGTCATCTCTGGAGGATGAGGGCGTATCAACAGCAGCGGGGACTCACGAGCTTCACTGTCTATAAAGGTCTGTGGCCCGATGATGTTGCCAACGCAATAGCCGGTGAACAATATGGCGGCGGTGAGCTGCTTCTTGGTGCTGCCCGCGATGTTGGACGATATCATCGTCAGAGACATGCTGAATCCCAGCCCTTGGAAGTAGCACAGCCAGAGTGCCACCAGGCGTCCCCACTACACAACAAACACCATGGTCAGTACTCACTATTCATGTCTACCGTCCTTCGCAGAGGGTTGGCGGGGATCTCACCTTGTTGTTATCCGGCAGGCCGACCAGCAAGGCCGCCCCGATGATACAGATGGTGTTGGCCACGATCATGGTGATGCACCGGCTCTGCGGCCACTTGGTGCATACCCAGCCGCCAATGATGAGCGCCAGGAACTGGACCGCACCGCCGGGGATCTGCAGGTACTGCGAGCCGAGGGTGTCGAATCCGAAGCTGTTGATGATGATGCTGGTAAAGCTGGTGATGGCGGCGTTGGGCACCTGCGCAGCGACAGCAAGCACAAACAAGATCCACGTCTTTGGGTCCTCGATGCACTGTACGGCCTGGTACTTGCGGAAGTGGCGGTTCTTGACACCCTGTCTGTTGCGCGCGACGCGGTCGACGGCAATAGCCTTCTCGCGCTCGTCGAGGAACCTGGCCATCGACGGGAGGTCCGGCAGCACGATCAGGCTGACGAAGCCCCAGAAGACGCTGAGCGAGCCGAAGATGATGAAGACATACATCCAGCGCGCGATGCCCGTCGTGATATGACCCACCGCGTAGCCGATGAGGCCGCCGAACATGGTCGCGATGCCGTTGGTGCAGTAGTACGCCTCAAGCCGCAGCGGCTGCTCCTCGGACGTGTACCAGATGCTCATGATTAGCACGAAGGCCGGGTTGATGGCCGCCTCGAAGAACCCCAGCAGGAACCGGTTCGTTGCGATGCCGGCGAAAGACGTGCACGCCGGCGTCGTCATCAGGATCGCTCCCCATAGCACGGTAATGATGCTGACGAACTTGCCGATAGGGAAGGCCTGGAGCGCGAACGACGACGGGAACTGCGCGACGAGGTAGCCAAAGTAGAATATCGATCCTGTGGAGGGAGGTGTGTGAGTATGTACAGCAATGAATCAGTCGGCGGACGGGAGAGACGAACCTAGCCACGAGTAATCCTGCCCGTGCAAGTCTGTCCCCTTCTTAAGACCATATACGCTGGCAAAGTTCAGGGAATCTATCCGGGAAAGAGAAGTGTCAGCATGCACCCTCAAAGGCTAAGAGTCCGCACAAAAGGGGCCTTTTTCCTCGTCCCGAAAACTCACTCTTGTCGAGGTACTGTAGCATATATGTGATGAACAGCACAGGCACCACCCTCCAGTCGATTTTTCGCACCACGCGCTTCGCCTCGGCCGGGTCGACCTGAAGGTCCTCGGTCGCCTTGAACACCTGGTAGCTGTCGTCGAGCGACTCGTCCGAGCTGGACTCGACGCCGTGGTCCACGGACGCCGACCCCATCGTGCCCGCCTCCGCCGCGGGCGCGGAGGAGACGACCTCCCCGTCCTTCTCTATCCTGAGATCCTTGGCGGAGGACATCTCGGGAATCGGTCTTTCTCAGGTGTGGTATTTGAATAATAAAACAAAATGAAACAAATAAATACCAAGAGTGACCAAGAGATGCGGCTCAAGCTAGAATAAGCTAGACGTCCCAAGTAGCCGGTTCGCAGGGTGTCGATTCGCATCAACGTTGCGCTAGGTCAGGCTGTCTTGGCTTACTTATTATATTCTACCAAGCCATCGGTCCAGGGGTAGACGAGAAACAAGAGAGATAAAAAAGCTTTCGCACAGGCCAACCAGGGGGGAGACGTAATACACCGAGATATCACTGCTAGCCCGCGAGCACGCAATGCGGGTCATGAGGGGAGCTCTTCAGGGAAACTCGTTCCCTGGCGGGTCTCGGGGCGAGAACTCTCATGCATGGGGAGGAGAAGCGCACATGGTGGGCGGGTAGGGATAGTAGCAAGGGGAGGGGGGAGGAGAGGAGCCAGTGTTACCATGGGGGTAGTGATGAGTGGGTGGGCGAGAAGAAAGTCGACGACTTCCGAGAGAGTTCACCACATATCTCCCTCCTTCCCCCACCAGGACTGAGCAGCGAGTGCCGGGGCGGCGTGGGGTGGGATGGGATGTGGGAATAGGACCCAGCCAGCCTGCAGGCATTTCATTATCACGCTGCTTGCAGTGCAGATGGGACATCTTCCGGATGGGTAATAGTGAACAAGTTTTGGGTGCTGCACCCGAGCGTGCTCTTCCATGACGAGATCCGCGGCCAAAGCACGTCAACGGTCGGGTGGCCAACCAGAACGGACCGGGAGTCCCAATCACGCCAGCCCCCGGGGCGGGGAACGGCAGTCATTAGCAGGGCCGAGGTTTTAGTCAGAGAATCAATTCGACTTTGGGGTTGCTCGGAAAAGCTGGTATGCAATGCTTGATACACTGGATACATAACAAGTCTATGCAGTACGCATAGGCGGTTACAGACTACCCAATGCGGGTGCCCACATCTCGGCCGAGTCCTGTCCCGTCTGGCGTCGGATCCGAAGCAGAAACAGAAGGCTGAGCACAAAGGCGATTGACACATCAAGAATCACGGAAGAGATATGTGAGTTGATTCATGTATTGTATACTATCTCATCCGTCTGTCCGTCGCCCCTCAATCTGTGTGGCGCAGAGGACGACGCATGTGTTGCGACCAACGTGATTATCCTCAAAATCCGAGAATCGGAAAATGCCATGCCCTGCCCTGCCCGCCAACCAACCGACCGACCGGAACAGGTGTTCACATATTCAATACAAATGCACAAACCAACACGCCATACCTCGCCCGCCTCCAGAAGAGATCAAGCTATAAAATAAAAGCATGCAGTTCCGCACCTCTACTTGTGCTGAACGCATTGAAGCCACATGGTCTGAGGAGACCTGTCATGTCCAAGTCCATGGCGCGGGTATTGGGTGATTTTGAAGGAGAGAACAACGCCAGCCTCGGCATTGACCGAGGTTCCATGCTGATTAGCAATTAAAAAATTGTACGAACTGTTGCCTCTTGCCAGAATGTTGTCGTGTACCACCGTCTGTAAATGCAGTTTCGTCAAGGTATTGCCCCGGCCGCTCGTGGCAAAGGGCGTGGTCGCTTTGACCAATATGTGCGTGCGTACCCGTGTCGTCTCTCAGATGCCGGGTCACCGTTCTTTGGGACTATATGTGTCCCATACAGAGCCATCTGCCTGTCTGGCAGTCTCGCTGCTTATTACTTCCGGATAATGACACCAAAGCCATCAATCCACTGGGCGCATGATCCCCACACGCCGCAGATGTTGTATCCGTAAGGAGGAATGAGCGTGTGCCTTAGAACGGTGATGTTAGTTCATCTTTCCTGGACCAGCAGATGAGCTTTTTGGTTTCACTCACATGTCTCCTCCATGGGCGTTTCCAAAAAATGGTGAACGGTTGCCCAGACTCGTCAGAACCTGGATGCCATCGACCCAGAAACCGGATCGGATGTGGAAGCCTGAAATGTACTCGCCCTTACGAATATCTTTACATTCCGATGTTAACGCGTGCTCAAGTCTCCCAGCGCGAGGGTGTTGAGCAGGGATCCTGAACTTACCGAGATCGAACACCCCGACTTGCACGTTGCCACCAACCTTTCCAAAGACTTGCCTTGAATCATCATCATAGATGAACTCCACGCCATCCAATGCAGCGCCATGGTAAAACACAATTCGACTGAGCACCCTCTCCTGCTTTGTGGCGCTCGTAAACACAAATTCAATCGGCTGAGTTCCGTCCATCTGGCTCATCCCGAACTTCTTGCTACGGTATGCCGTCCATCCCGTCACAGGGTTGCCGACGGTCAGCTTACTCTCCTTGCCGCATAGGACCCGCACGTCCTCGATCTCCAGATCGCCGCCGCTCTGGGACTTCACGGCCAGCCTTATCTTGCCCTTGCGCTTGTTCTCGGGGAGGCGTTTCCGAAGGTCTTCTTCGGTAACCACGAGTTGTCGCTTTATTTGTTCACCTTCAGTGGGGCATTCCATCCACGTTGTGCACAAGTCATCTCCGTCGCCGTAGATCTCAATAAAGGATATGCCGGATGGCGCTGTTATCGCCACCTTGCCGTCCTCCATAGGCCAGGCTTGCACGGAGTCGTCGGGGTGTCGCGGCGGGTCGTTAGGGAGCGAGAAGCACGGATGGCCCCGGAAGCGTAGAAGGTCAAGGCGATGCCATGTGCACTCGTCTGCCTGGGCGACAGATCCGCCCTTGGATTTTGTTCGGGTGCAATAAGCCTCGTGGGTCACAAACGACCGGTGCAGGTAGACGTAATCTCGGAGCATCACACCATTGGCTTGGTGTGGGCAGCCGAAAAGGTGGCCCGTCTCGTGCAGATGCGCACCAATTCCAATATTGGCGTTCTCCCAGGAGCTGCCAGCCTCATTGCAGTCGTTGGCGACGAACTTCGTGTCTGTGGGGGTGCAGTCGGTGAAAGCGGGGACGACCTCCTCCAGCATCGTTGGGTAGCTGTGCAGACTGTGCGATCCAAAGATGGCCAACTTCAAGTCTCCGCTGGAGCTACCAAGCGCAGCATGGCCCCGGATGATCTTCTCCTTAGGGTCCCATTGGCTGTCCAAGAACATGCAAGAAACATACTGCTGTTGTCCTGGCTTCAGGTTGAAGTACTTCCTTACAGCCTCAGCTGCGATCGGGAATAGCCCGCCCTGGTCCGCAGCGTTCTGATTTTGCTGCGCAATGTTCATGTCCCGGATCTCAGCCAGCGTCTTATTCATCCGGATAACGTGGATTCGAGCCTCGTTGCGCATGCGCCCGGTTTCGTGGTCTCTGGCGCAAGTCGTGCCCTGTGTCCACTCCTCTTCAAACCTGAAAGTGCGGCGACCAAACTTGTTGCGGAACATCTGCTCAGCCGTGTATGCCTGCCATAAATAAGCAGCCATGCGGAACTTCCGGGTAGCTACCTCCAAATTGTTCCCTTCTCGCTCGGCCCGTGCCGGCGGTGCATCGAAAGTACCTGGCGAGTCCTTTGCCAGTAGTATAGCCAACTGCAATGGCGGAGAATTGGACACAGGCATCACATTGACGGTGAGTTGCGTAGAGTGGATCGGGTTTGTTGTATTGCTGTGCGGAAGTTTGGGACTTGCAAAGTCGAAGCGCAGCCTGTTCAGACCTGACTGCAGATAGACCAGTGCCTTGAATTGACAGTCGTGCACCGGCCAAGAGACTGCTGGGTAGTCGTCGTCTATTCGCGAAACTGTGACCTCACCATCGATGGACCGCCCGCCCGGCCCAGGTACGACGCCCGTGATGATAAGAACTTTCTGAGAGACCTATAGAAGTTGACAACATTAGCCAAATACCGCAAGATCGAAAGCGCAAAGTGGAGTATCTTTTGCGTAACGAAGCAGCCCCAATTGCGGCTCAGAAAGCCATCAACTGTCCGACAGACCCTACCATGAATGCTGGAGTTCTGCAACGCGTCAAAAAGAAGTACTGGAAGTGCCGGAACTCACCCATGCTCCATGTCTAACATTATCAATCTGGGGCGCGTAAGGCGACACAGGCAGTTGTGGGTACGGTCCCCGTCCTCCCATCGACGGCGATCCCAGGCCCGTCATGCCCGACACGCTATTCCGGTTGGACCCATTGGTAGCCGACCGCAGTGGTGGTCGGAACTGGGGAATCGGAGGGACTGGTGGGGTCAATAAGTCGCCATGGAGCTTCTCTCTAGAGAGCTGATGGTTCAGGGAGGGATCCGACTGGCCTGCCACGGACGGTGCAATCGAAGGAGGTGTCAATGAGCCGGTCGTGGGGGTCTGGCCGTTGCTTGCATCACTCGAAGTATCGTTGGCATCTGTGGCGGACTTCTCGGTCTTGAAGCTGGCCTTTGATCGTCGTCTGATAGACTTGAGGGTCAACAGGCTCGGTGCCATAACGGCTGGGGCAGGCTCAAGGCGAATTTGCCGCGAGGCGGATCAGCGCAAGGGTCGGCGAGAAGAATCGGGCCCTATGTTTGTTTGCTTGATTGTACGCAGGATACGTCGGAATTGGTTTTATGCGATCGCCCAACTGCTTTCTCGTTGGGATAAGGCAAGCTATGAATTGCCCAGGATGGCGGCGTACAGGTTCGGGAGGGCCGGCCAAAAGAGTGAGGTGAGCGGGATTGTCGTGGGACTAGGCAAGGTCCAACATGTGAGGATGGTCGAAAAGAGGGGGGTTGTTGCTAGGAGGCAAAGAAAGTGTGGCCTCCCACCATGGAAAAGAAAGCTCGTGAAAATCAAGGGGGGCGTGGAATAGATACGCAATGAGCTCAGGTCCCAGTTGAATTGGCCGGAAGTGCAGGGTTGGCAGGGTGGGCAGAGTGGGCTGGCCAGGATTCCTTGCTTGAGATGCCGTAGAGTTGCGACGGATGTGGATGTCGACGTTGTGGCTGGACTGCTTTTAATAAACGGATTCGTCTGAGGCGATTGGGCGGGAAAAAAGGCAGTGCAGGGAAGGAGGAACCAGTGGGATGGATGGGCGACGGACGGGCTTCAGGTTCCCACTCTGCACGAGCTCAGCGTGGATCAGTGGTATCTCGCTGAAGAGGGTGGATTGCTCTTTGATGACGTCGGGCCGTTTCGAAATTTCGGCGATATTGGGACAACGAACGCTCGCAAGGCCAAAGGAAGCCAAACAGAAGGGCGCTATGGGCCAACGGAAATAGTCCGGCGCAGAAGCACAGAAGGGGCCAGGTTCTAAGATGGAAAGAGGATGGGGGGCTGGGCTTGGGACCCGGCCGAGCACTGATTGCAGTCCGTCCGGCCCTGCTGGTCTTGATTGCCTGGGAAGATACGGTCAGGGGTTGTCCGGATGATCTTGATTCAGAGAAAGGAGGCTGATTGACTGACTGACTGATAGCAAGTCTCGGATTGGTCTTGAAAACGAGAGAGAGAGGCTGGAGGAAGCAGGAGCCGCAGGAGGGAATGAGGTAAATCGACAGACAGGCAGACAAGCATACAGACAGACGGTGAGGATGCGATGCGAAGCGGCGATGCAGTGCCGCTGAGCTGACGTTGGACCAAAACAAACAGGACGAGGTAAGGGCCAGCCAGCAGTGCAGGTCGGTTGGGTGCAGTTGGACGGTGGTTTACAACATCTGATCACCACCAGTCGTCCTCTCCTGAATTTCAAGGTTCTTTCAGACTGCAATTGTGAAGAGCACAAGATGGGTTGACTTGCGCTGGTGGATGATTGCTTGATCGGTGGGGTGAAGCGAATGCTTGCTGACTGGACGGGACGGCACAAGACGGACAGATAGACGGACACAGACCAGTGCAGCAAATGGTGGTCTCTTGTCTCCTATCAGGGAAAGTGGGAAGCAGTTCCAAGTTTCCGTGTGCACGCGCGGACAGACTTGACTTGATGTGACTTCGACTTGACCGGGCCAGGCAAGAACAGGCCAGATCAGACCGGGGGAGGGAAGAGGAGGATGGCAGGCCGCATTCCAGGGAGATTAGAGATGGAAATATGTTTCAAGCCTTGAGAGCAGCACCGAGCAGCACCGAGCAGCACCGAGTCCCATCAATACGAAAGCTTGACCTGATATCGCCCACGTGTGCAGCCTGCAGTCTGTTGGCTGTTGAGTTGTTGAAGCAGAAAGCAGCCTCTGACAGCTCGTGTAATGCCCGGCCGATGCTGTGCCACGGTGACGAAGACAGGGGTGGCCGAGCCCTGGCCGCTCGTCTGTTTCCTGACTGACCCCTGCCGTTTCTCAAGCTTGACACTCAATTGACATGCCGATGGGGCCTGTTTCAGCATCCCAAGCTGTGTCTATGTCTGCACAGCACCGCGCCCTGAACACGGCATGCATGGGATGGAAACATTTTTCTGTGAACGACTCAGCTCTTGACTCCCTCCAATCTACCGTGCAACGTGCAGCGGCCAGACGCCAGGCCTCGGCTCGTGGAGAGGTGGACGACTCGCTCGAGAACGAAGGAGAGTCGTCCCGTCTCAGTGGAACCGGAACCCAAAGGGCAGCGACAAGCTGCCCGCTACCGAGTTACCCCCCTCTGCGCCTGCCGTTGCGCCATCGGCCGTGTATCTCTTAGCGCGGCCAGGTCGTCAGTGCGCCCCAGGCTCGGTGGGGAGCTATCAGCAGCTTGGGCGAGTTGGGCGTTTTGAACGAAACCGATGAATGCATGCAGACAGAATACGAGAAGCCAACCTGCCGAGTCTCCGTGTGGACTATAGCAGTGTGCAACCCAGGCAATGCCAGCTGACCCACCTTTACAAGTTTACTGTTACTATAGTATGTGCTTCTCAATTCCTCCGGAGCCCTTAATATAAGAGAAGAACCACGGCACAAGCAGCCTCCCACGAGTCACCTCGGCATTGCCCGGCCTATCCTCCCCGTGCAGGCGTACCGTTGGCCTGGATGCAGCATGCTGTGGGCGCCCGGTCCGTGACCACCGAGTGGAATCTCTACGTGAGATCTTGTAAGTCGTGGGGATATTACCGCAGTCACACAACATCCCCTGACCATCGAGTGTATCACAGCTTGGATGCAAGCCTCTGCAGTCTAGCGGACATGGCCAGATCGGCGTCGGCTCGTTCCCCCCCAACTTGGGCTGGCTCGGCCAAGCTGGCTCGGCCCACCAGATCCGATCCTCCCACGCCCGCCCTGCCTCGCTTGGCCTGATCTGCACATGATGAGGACGTTGCATCTCGCCAGACAAGCAACGCGGCCGCACCGAGGGAGGCCTGGCTCAATATAGGTGAACCATCTCGTCGACGTCCTCGGTTTTGTCGAAAGAGCACTGAGACAACGCTGCACCATTGCACACATGGACCGTGTCTTTCACCAAGCAATAGGTGTCGGTCTTATTGCCGTCATTTCCCCGTCAGCACAGGCTCGGCCGGACCCGTTCTGATGCAGGTCGAACTTGGTGCACACTCCACATGCCACCACCTGGACGGAGGCTGTGGGATCTATTCGGGGTGATGTGCGTTGCTACCAACGGTGCGACTCTCGACCCATCCTTCCCATACGAGGTGATCGCTGGCCGACATCTCAATCCACTTGGGATGATGCATCCGCGAACCTGCTCTGCGAACATGCTGGTTAGAGCCTCAATACTTAATCGCAACATGTAATAGGCAGGCGGGCACACGATGTACTGCCCGTATTTGGGATGCTTAATGAACTATGGTATTGTAGAGATATAACATAGCAGAAATATAGCATTGCGCGGACTACTCAAAGAAGACGAGGAAAGCCTCCGATATCTCGATCGAGGGATCCACAGCGCGGAGTAATCTGGGATCCCCAGGCCCGCTCGACACAGGGGAGCTTGAGAATCTAAAAGGACTGGCCAATGTGAGTGTCGCAAGGGGGTTGCGTAGCTTGGAATTCCACGAAGCGCCCGAGGACCGACCTGGCCAGTCACTCTTCGCTGGCGGGTGGCAGGGGGTTTAATTGAAAGTCACATCGCACCAGCGTTTGCCAATAGTTTTGGACCGGCTTTCTGGGAAATGCCATGCATATATGTGCAGCTACGGATATGACAGAAGTAGGCGCCAGCCATGAGCCAGATGTCACCATCAGAGACACGAAAAGCTTCGCGGGTCCACCCATCTACTGTGCATCCGTCTGTCCTGGCTGTTGCTGAAACAGCAACATCGAGTGTCAGGCAACCCGACAGCTGCCGACCGGACCGTCACAGCGTCACGAATGCGCAGCTGGATCCCGCCCGGAAGCAATTGAATCCATTACCGTACAAGATGCTTGCGGCTGATGGCGATGATCGATCAAACCGTTGGCAGTCTCGCCCTGGCTGGCTGTCCAACATGCTCAGTGTTCATTGACTCAAGAGCCGAGCCTTGCATTCCAGGTTTTGTTGTGGGGTTGTTGGCCTCGAGTCTGTCTTAACCAGTGAAGATCTGCGAGCGCATTCAATCCATTTAACAAGGCCGGAACAATAGAATAACACATGTAATTAGATACAGAGCAGAGGATGGTAGCTGGAGCTTGCCAGAACTGATTGGAAACATCGGAAACCGGAAGGCTCTCGACGCATCTGGGCACGGTGAACGGTGCAGCAAGATGCCTGTGCCCCTTGGCTCTACCTTTGTGTTGGTGTCGAGTCGGCCCAAACAGGAAGACTAGCGAGCAGGGATGAGTGGATCACGCACTCGCACCGGGCTGCTCTAGCTGCAGCTGCGCCGCAGGGCAAAGATTAATAAGTGTCGAGCAAGCAACTCCCGTCTTCCTCCTGGATCTCCTGGCCTGTCTGGGGGAATTGACGCTTCTGCTGGTGCCAATCGCCGGCCATGCAAGCACTACCAGGCATGGCGGTCGGACCACACTAACCAGAGTTAGTTGGTGAACTGATACCTCAGCCTGGTTTCGTCCCCCAACTGCCCAGGTGCACCTGGGCAACTGGAACGGAATGCCTGGGCGCCAGCAGCACCAGCTCACCTTCCTGGCCTTCCTGGCCCTCTCCTCCTCGTGCTCCTCTCACTCAGCCCGTCGACTCCCTGCTGATACGGCATAATCCTCATTCCGGGCTCTGTGGTTTTTCTTTCCCATCCTTGGCCCATCGTGATTCTCCTTTCACCATCTCTGGTGCGAAGCGTCTACCCAGCCCTGTCCCCGACCCAAGCCAAGGTCTTGCCTCGGAGGGGCGGACGCTCGAGTTGCAAAAGTGCAGCGGCAGTACCGTGCAGCGACAGTACATCAACCACTAGGCGCCCGGCCATTTTTACCGAGCCGTCGTCTCATTGGCACCACCAAGAAACTTCTTACCCCGATTCCCACTTCTCGACCTGGTCTTTGGCTGAGAACAACCCACTTTGACGACCATCAGACCAGCCTCCCTCAAACATCATGTCGAGATCGATAAGCATGTCATCGGCGTCGACCCAGCAGCCCGAGGCTGTGGCCGACAAGGTCCTCAAGAGAACCGAGGTGGGCAAGGTAAGTCTCTGCTGCCGCTGCCGCCAGCGGCGTTCTCCACGGCCTTTCTTGTCTCCGGGAGCCCTCCATCCCTTCGTTTGTCAACCTGGGCATGGGCATCTCGTGTCCAAGCATCAGTAGCCGCTGACCATGGGCCCATCCTCCCTCGCAGATGGCCCGCCAGCTCCAGAGCCGCCTGGCACTGGCACAATTCAAGGCCAAGCGAGGCTGGGAAGACCTGTCACTGGACGTTATCGAGCCCAAGATCGAGGAAGAGCTTCGCCAGCGAAAGGCTGCCATCCGCCGCAGACGCATTGCCGACGGCGAAATCCTATCCGACTCCTCGTCCAGTGCATCCGACCTGCCATACCCCACAAGAGCCCTGATGAGCTCTCCGCTAAAAGCACCCTTGTTCTCTGATGCCATCGGCTCCAGCAACGGCAGTACCGGCCACCGCAAACGCACATACATCTCCAGCTTCGACGTCGATGTCAACCTGTCCTCCAGTCCCACCAAGCGTTACAGAGTCTCCCCCACAGCCCACAAGTCCTTCTCAAACCACGTATCGTGGAGTGACAACCACCAGCTTGCAAAATCGTCGCCCATCAAGCAACGCCGCCAAACACACTTCAAAACCTCGACTGGCCCCGACGTGTCCTTCTTCCAGTCATCGACGGATCTCGGCCGCAGCCTTGCTTCACCCAACTTCACCGCCCCCGACGAGGATGATGAAGACCTCCTACCTGCCCATTCCTTCCAAGTTAATGGCTCGAGGTCATCCCCGCCCAGTACACCCCCAATGCGCAACCGGCGCCTCCCCCCGAACAATTCTGTTGGGAAGGACGGGCCGAACTTTGAGTCAAGAGACGAAGGTGCACAGCTGCTACTATACATGAAGTCGTCACCGACTCCGGCCAATCTGCCCCCCAGGAGTCAGATGGAGCCACCGTCCACGCCGCCCCCGAAGCATCTTGGCTTCACGCCACAGGCCATGTCGACGCCCAACCTGAACAATCCTTTGTTCCCCCACACGCCAGGCCAGGGCTTTGACTTTGCCGATTACCTCACCTTCACGCCCAGTCCGGCGCAGAAGACCTGGAAGACTCCCAACGGCATTGGATCGGCCAGGACTCCCCGAACCGTGGCGAGGAGACGGCTCGGAGCTTTTGACCAGCCATGATCGGAGCCTCTGGGCTTCGGGCATTTAGGATCTCTCGTATTGTCCTCTTCTACGACTCCTCCACCAAATACCTGCCGCTATAGCGGCCGTCCCCTTTCCTATGTACATGATACCTGGGCTCCAACAAAGCCCCCCGGAACCCAACCCAGGGCCACGAAAATACCTGCAAGCCCTCCGTCATCCATGTTTCTTTCCGACCTGCCCCCAGAATTGAGTAATTATTTCCGGCCCGGATGCAACCAACCTGTCTTCTCGTCGCAAGAAGATCCGACGAGCAGCACGACATCAGCTGATTGCACGGACACGGCTTCCACCGATCATGCCCCTGTCATATCACGCGTTTTTTTGAAATTGTACGAATCTGCATTTAGGATGGATGGAAAGAAAGAAAGAATTGAACGAATCGACGACGCCAATTTGGACCAGTCAGAAAAACATTGGAATGGTGGTCTTGTCTGAGCGCGACAGAGGTGGTTGCATCGGAGGGGTGGTGGTGGAAGGAGGTGTGGAAGAAGGGGGTGGTAGGTTTCACGGTCTGCCCCTCATCGAAGATGGGAAGCTGTTGGAGAGCCAGCCCCGAGGGAGACGCGCACCGCGACTTTACGCGAGCAGCTCGCGGCTGGTACCTTGCATCTGGCCAATGAGCGACTGCGTGTCCCTCCGGGTGGAGAACGGGATGACGTCAGCAGTGAGCCGAGGCGAAGACCCCCCATCGGAGTTTGCTTAGGTACCCACATTTGCGAATGACTAAGTTGAGCTTTGAGCTTTTGAAGCTTCTGTTGCGTATACTGTGATGTTTTGGGTGTCCATGGTGCCTGTCCTATTCGATGAGCTGTGCTGCGCGTGGTCTTCAGACTGGAGCATCGGTTTCGGCCAGTATGAGTGCAATTCCGGGAGCCTATTGCGGCCCAGGCAGGTCATGTAAAACACGACGTCACGTCTCCTAGTCCTCCGTTCCTCCATCTTTGCGACCGTGCTGATGCACCTTGGGAGACATTAGAGACAGAGCTTATTGAATTTTGTCACCGTGGTTCAATATGGTTCCTGTCAGAGCATCATTGAATATAATACACTGGATTCAGATATGCGGCTCCTCTGGCTTCACCTGTTGCGACTCCGAGAAACGCTGTTACGTTGTCTGAATGCGATGTCTTTACACCTTTCCAGGGAAACTCAGTCTATTCTCCGTTTGGCATATTAATATCTATTGCGCCCTGCTCCAAGAAAAAAGAAAAAAAACACCAGACCCAGGACTGTGGCCCGATCTTCACGCCCCGTCCCCCGGTCAATGGGATCTCTCCACGGCCAAACAGTCGCCCCGGCATAGCCGCACAGCTGTGCTCCCCTCGGTCCCAATCAGCAGCGTTGGTCTCTCATGCAGCCTCAACCGGAAAGCTCCGGAGGCTCAAGCAGTGGGTCATACTCAAGGGGGTCATCCTTCAGCAGCTCGAGAGACTTCGACATCACGGTGTCCTCGTCGTATCGCACCTTGAAGACGCCCTTCTCCGCCGGCCTGGCATAACCGAATTCGTAGCCCTTGATTGCGGCGTATGCGGCCACCCATCTTCCCCCGCGTAGATTGCTGCGGACGTAGTCACCATCGTTTTCATAGTCTTCGAAAGGACGACCTCTTCTCGCGGAGTTGTAATCGTAGACCAAAGCGATGGTCAGGTCGTCCGAGCTGGTCTGCTGCTTCAGAGTCGCGAGCAATTCCCAGTACTCGGAGTCGTAGCAGTGCTCCTCGAAGCGGTGGCGGATCTGGTCTTCCGAACTCAGGCCCTGGAACTCTTCACAGTCGCAGGGTACGACCGTGGACTGCCAGCTGTCGTCGTACACGGCCGTCTCCGGAGGGAGATAGTCCCATGGGACGAGGATCTCCAGGAGCTTGAGGCCAGCCATATCGCGGAGCTGACGGAAGCCCCTGCGCACGGTGATGTCGTGATTGCACTCGGCTTCTGTGCCTCCTTGGCTGCGCTGCTTCGCTCGGCGCCCGATGAAAGGGATGCGCATGCCTCGGGATCTCTGGATACAGGTGAAGCGATCCCACCTCCTCAGTCTGCAGCTGGACAGGTAACCGCAGGGCATCCTGACCGTGATGTGGTTGATGAAGCTGCAGTTCAAGAACCTGATGCTGTGGTTGAACATTGTCATGACGAGAAATCCGCTCGAGTCGCTGAACCGCATGTTGAAGCGTCCGTAGAAGTAGTCAGCTACCTCCTCGCGGATCTTCTTGCTCAGGCGCATGATCCGCATGGCTTTCTTGTTCGAGGCGTACTTGCGGAACAGGTTCTGCCACTTCTCCTTTCCTCTGGTCTTCTCCTGCGGGGCCCAGAACTCAAATTGGTCACCTGGGATGGGGAAGAGGAAATCGTAGATACGGAGACGAATTTCCGTGGGCAGATCGTCCGTGAAGCTGAGATTCTGCTTCGTCTATGATGGATGGTCAGTCTTCCTGCTTACGAGAGGGCGGCATAAAGGTGTTGTCTGTTGAGACTCACGAATTCCTGAGCGAACTTGCGCTCACCGTACAGTATCTTGTACTTCCGGTAAGGCTCAATGTCCTTCTTTGAGCATGTCTGCCAAGGTTGGACAGCTGGCTTGTTGCTGGTGGCATCTTTGTCAGTATCAGAGCATCAGGAATGCTGTGAGGGTAAGTGATAAGGGAGGCGATGTCTTTGTTAAAGCCATAGACTTACCGGTGAACCTTGGTGGAAGCCTTGGTGGTAGTTTCGGTCTGAGCAGGACCAAGTGTTGTGGGCTCATCATAGCCTAAACCCCATTCCTCAGTGGGCTCCTCATAGCCCCAGCCCCAATCCTCACTGGATGCCATGATGTTTCTTATGACAAAAGTCCCTCTCGTGGAAGATCGAGTGTGGTATATATGCAAAGTCGAACTTGTCTTCGGTAGTAAAAAGGACTTGGTATGTCAGAGGAAGAAGGTTGTTGGATGTCGAAGGTAGGAGGAAAATAGAGGATCGGGCCTGGAAATTTCTCTTAAGTAGTTTCTCACAGCCAAGTGACTTTGATGTGATTATGAATGATCTCAGGCACTGATAGAAAAGTTTGAATGATATGGTGGCACCAAGTTTCGGTGCTAGTCAAATGGATTCACCGGATTTATATGATGACGTTGCGTATGCACGTCTTGTGATAGTGTCTCCTATATTCACTCCGTGGCATTATCCTTTCAACCCACAGTCGCCAGGACAATACTGCTTACACCGCAGAACATGAGCGGTACGTGCAAGAGAAGTAATCATATGGACTACTGAGCCTTTAATAAGTGGTCTACTAAGTCTCACTTGTGACATGACCAACGTCTGCAGGTCTGAATCTTCAGAGTGTGCCCTCAAGCGTATTTCTCAAGAAACTGGGTGCTGTTCTCGCCGCATGAGGAGTAATCATCTACTCAGAAATATTCCAACCAAGTGGAAGTGCATATAAGCCCATTAGGGTGTCTCACGGGCACGGACAGATGCAGGTGGCTCAAGCGGATTGAACAAGTACAAAGCAAATGAAGTACGTGGCACTACCAAACTGGAGATGGCTTCGACCTTGCTGGACTGGCCTGGTGTCAAGCTTGACGGCGTCAGCACGAATGGTCCCGGAGACTAGTCATGGCCTGTCACTGAGACTTTGGTGGAAAACAGTGGCTTCTAACACGATGCTGGTTCACAGAAGATTGAATAATATCTGTCTGAAGCCTAACACAGCGAAAATCACTAGAATATCCTGTGATATTCCCTGTCTCTTGTCCCACTAGCTCAGTAGAGCAACTCAAAGAACAGAAATAGTCTATGCAGTAAGAAAGGAAGCTGCCCTTCTAGGACCTCGCGTTTGATCCGAACCACATCTAGCATCCATGGAGTACCTGCGAGATGCCACACAACGAGAAAACCGTTTCTAGCCACTGAGACTTGTTTGTAGATGGCCTGGAGTGAAATCAGAGGACACTGTGCTGCTCGGAATAGAAATTTTCACTCACTCATGTAGTATAAAGCAGTGTGGAAATAGAACGATTTATATAATGAATATTTGGCCCTTGATATCGGCAAGATTCATCATGAGTCACTATGTAGAAGATTGCATGCCACATGCGGAATAGAGCAACAGACTTGTAGTGTTCTGTGATGCTGTAGCGGAGCAAATTGCCATGACTGTATTAGAGGAGGGAGAAAAGTGCTGTCTGTACATGCAGAGGAAAGGTGGCAAATAGACAGAAATTACTTATTTATTTAACATATCTTCAAGACTTGATGCGTCTCTATTATCGTATGCTGCTGCCTCTTGTAAAAATGATTCATACCTGAATATGGTGGGAGTCTAGGTATTTGTGTTTGTAGGTTTGCTCTTGTGAAAGCACTGGTTGACTTGTACAAGCTCTCTGATTTGGAATCAATACATATTTGGCCAGTCAGTACCATATTGTCAGGCTTAAAAACCTCGTAGATTGCCTCGTGTGACAGCACCTCCTGACCGCAATCTGAGAGTTAGCTCTTTCCCTAGCAATACATGCACGACATTGACCAAATGCTGGTAGATATCACTCCATTAAGCTCTGTTTGGGTGGATATGCTCTGCTGGCACTGAATACTGAGCACCTCCAAACCGGCCATGTCTCTACTTCCCTGGATCGCTTCCATATCCATATAATCTCTGGCCCACGTACCTATGTGGAAAAGTACTTTTGTCCTTTACCCATCATTTGGACTCATCCAGCAGCCTCTCGAGTACACCCATCTTGGAGAGTTTCTCAACCCACTTGTTGGCGAGCGGCATGTAGTTCTTCTTCCGGCCAGTGCAGCTCTCCTCAACCTCGTGGATGAGACCCATCTCCTGGTTGTACTCGCTCTTAATCCTGGCCTGCTCAGTTTCGAGATGCCGCACAAGCTCGAGTTTCGAAGAGCCGTCAGCACTCGTCAATCGCGACTCGTCCGGCTCGGTCTCGTCAAGCATCGCCCACGAAACACCGTAGTGCCGCAGCTGGACTTCGTTAAAGTCCTCAAGGTAGAAACGGCCCTCCGCCGGCTCGGGCCTGGCGTCATCCGGGATTGCAGCGCGCGCTGCCGATAGGGTCTTGATGTTGGCGGCGAGCTCCTTCCGCAGCGCGACGGTGGGGCTCTGGGAGATGGCGAGGATGCTCGAGAGGTCACCGGCAACGGCCAGCTTCTTGACGAGCTCCTCGATGGCGAGGGGGATCCAGGCATCGGGTGACGCCTCACCCAGGCACACGGGATTCCACTCCAGGCCGTCCAGGATCCAGACCTTGCCATCCAAGGGAACGAAGGCCTTGTAGTGACATGCGTCGTCGGTCCTCTTCTTCTTGGGGGTGGGACGCTTCTGGGCCTTGGTTTTGCGCTTGCCGCGGTTCTTGGGAGGCTCTTCGGCCTTGGGCACGCCCTTACACTCGTCGTACTCGTTCGAGAGGAGGAGGTCCGCGTTAAGGAGCTCGAGGCGCCGGGCGTAGGCGTTGTGGATGGTCCGCATGCTTGCATCGGACTCGAGTCGGTAGCCCCGTAGGACGGACGAGAGGTCTTGTGTTGTCCTCTTGAACTCGCTCAGTTTCTCCCCCAGCTCGACCTCTGGTGAGTTCATGAGGATGTTGAGTAGGGCCACAGTGGCGCATCCGTTTGCCATGGTCTGATTTGCGAACCAGAGTGAATTCGGTACTTCCTCGGTGTCTTCGTCATCCTCCCCCGCATACTTGCACAACAGGACGAAGCCTAGCACAGGCTGTGGGAGGAAGTCAACCTCGTCCACTGAGAATAGCTCCGTCACCTTAATATCTTGTGCGCCTAGGTCGCGAAGCAAACCGTTGAAAAAGGCCTGCGGTGTGTTAGTGATCGTGAACACCATAATCAAGCAAACGGCTGTGATCGGGGCTTACAGGGTCAGATTCAATCTCCACCCATGCTTTCCACTGGTTCTGCTCCACTTCCCTAAGGGGAGCCAAGGTCTCATGCAACAGGTCCTCGGGAGGGATGCTGAGGTTGTGTTCAAGAGTGCTCTCAGTTCGAGCAGCGTGAGAGATAATGGTGGATGCTTTGGTCGCAGCACCCCGCTGAGGTCGAGTTCTCTTCTGATCTGGCAGGGTATCACCCGAAGAGGAGGGACTTGATCGCTTCGGGGCCATGTTTGCAGATATGATTGGCTGTATTGGGTCGGGGATGAGAAGACAGGCTTCCAAGTTGTCGGAAGGATGTAGGTATTAGGCACTCGGTACAGGTAGAAATTCACGGGAGGTTGATTAGGCCTCTATGTTGGTGATATTCCCGAAATATTGTGCCTTACTTTTGGTTGTTGGCAGCCGAGTTGGGCGAAAGTGGGAGGTTCTCAGCTGCGCCTCAGGCTGCTTCTCAGGCTGCCCAATGACAGACAATGAAGGCACTGTGATGCAGTTTCTTGAAAGGGAATACCTGCCTGCCCAAGGCTCCAGGCTCACTTATCGATAGGGACTGCAATGTGATATTCCGAAAAGGTGTTGCCTCATCTTGACAATGACTTTTGCATGACAACTTGACAGTGTGATGTTCATATAGCCGGATGAGTGCGGGAAGAGAAGGTGCTACAGCCGATCTGTGGATTGCTGCTGCAGTGATGGCAGAACTTGAGGAGGTTCAAGCCACAGCATGGATGGCCAGGCTAGAGATTCAGTGCATCATTGGTCTTGGCTGAAAGACAATTCTACCAGTCATTCCCTTTCCACAAAGCAGCACATATCCACCAGAAAGGAATCAACAGTAGACTATTGTTGGCATGAGAGGAGGTGTGGCAGGCAGAGGAAGCTTGAATGAAGTGGAATGCTTAGTGGTGCCTTGGTACATGCACATGCAGCATTGCATCTAAGCCAATCATTGAGGTGGCAGGGTGGTCTCGAAGCAGGGGGAGGGTCCAGGCCCACTGTACAGCTACATCCCTGCTCCTAACAACCCGCCGTGCCATGCCTGAACAGGTCGTTCTTTTTTTCAAGGCGCGTCAACTGCCCTGCCCTCTGTTGACGTCGCGGGACTGGTTGCCAACCAAGACTTCTGGACACGCCCACAAAGCACCGCTTCCCTCAATCGAACAGGCCTGGAAGCTCTCTCTGGCTCGAACCGTTTTCGACTTGCGATATGATGACCTAGCAGGAAAGGTCCGTCTTGCTTTGCCCTACTCGTCTGCCTTGTCGCAACTCGTTCCCTGACCAGCTTCGCAGATATCGGCCGCCGAGAGCTTACCACGACTACCACGACTACCACGACCACCACCGTCTGCGACCGACACAGAACGACTTTGCTTCCCTCGACAGTAATGCTATGAATGCAACACCAGAACGGGTCACGGGGGCGTTCCCCGCCACCCCTGCCACGAAAGTCCGAGGCAGAGCTCCTCCAACACCAGACGGAACCCCCGATCGAGCGCCGCCCAACAGAGGGCCACCCGCGAATCCCCTGCCGCCGGCCCCCGAGAATCAAGGACGACGACAACAACCCCAGAGCAACCCAGTGATACCCCTTACCGTCCTCGATGCGCCTACACAACGCTTCTATGCCCTCGGGTTCTACATGGCCCTCGTGGCCTGGAAGCTCTACGACTGGGTCGGCTTGATGGAGGACGAGTCCAGCTCGGTCTGGCTGTTCCTCAAATGGAACGTCATCGACCTCATATTCGTTATGGGCCTTCCTGAGCTCAGAATACCATGGCTAGAGCTGACACAGCCTGCTTGTCTCGTCCTGTTCTTCGGGCATGCCGTTTTTAACTTCATTTTGATGTTCAACATCACGGTACGCACCCGCGAGCCCCAGCCCTCCGACCTCTTCGCTGACTTCGCTAGGCTGGCTTCACGGCTGCGCTTCTTGCTTTCCTGAAAGTCTTCTACGATCGAGAGCTGGCCATTTCCGAGCATTACGTCCAGCCAGCCCACGTCTTGCACAATGCGTCTGTGATCTTGGGTAAACAAATCATCAATATTTTGCCTGAAGGGTATGTATAACGCATTTTGTGGGCAACGATGATGTAGCTAACATCTTTTAGCTCCGCCGTCCTCAACCCCGACGGCAAGGCCTTTTGCCTAGGAGACTCCCAGCCCACGATCACGCTGCCTATGCTGTTTAACGAGACAGTCCCGGTCGAAGTTGAGGTCATCCGCGTTGATCTAGAGACGAGCGTCCAAGAGACCCTGAAGCTCGGCAAAGACCAGATCCGGACAATCACCAAGATGGCCAAGAGACGAGCGGATAATCCAGATGAACCCGACGTTCAATTCGACTACCCGGTTAAAAAGCCCGGTGTCTACAGGCTAGGGAGGGTTCTGGACGAGTACAAATTGGAGGTGCAGCGCCTGACTGGGAACACCTATGTTGTTCCATGTCCGAAGGCTCGCGTCTTGCCGTCTCCATCCTCTGATCGCTGCCTCGGCGATCTGTCTGACTTGTCGCTGCAGGTGGAGGGTACGCCACCACTGAAGATTGTCTACAGCCAGATGATCAACGGCAAAGACCACAGCTTCCACTTTCAAAGTTTGCAGCCGGAAGGCTTCTCGTCTCCACTGATGGGCTCGAGCAGGTCATCGGCCCTGGTTCTTCCCGATGACGACTCATACGTCACGTGGGCTCGAGCTCAGATAGTGACAGTGGGCTTGAACGAGTCCATGAACTCTGGGGGAGAGTGGCAGTACTCTGTGGATGAGGTTCAAGATGCTTTTGGCAACATCGTTAAGTACGCCTCGCCAGCAGAAGACCCAGAGATGAAACCGAAACCGAAACACCTAGTACAGCAGTTCAGCGTCAAGGACCGGCCGACAGTGAGCCTTTTCGATTGCAACATGCGCCATCCCCTCAAGGTTGCCAAAGGAAAGTCTACGAGCCTGCCTGTCAAATATGAGATTGCAGATGAGAAGAAGAACTCCAAACACTCTCTCACCTGGCTCTTTTCGCCTATCGACACCCTTACGAAGAATGGCGATCACGGCGAGGCAGCGACTTTGGGTACCTACCATGCAAAGAAGGCGGATGATGTGCCAAGTGTCTCGGCACCTGGACTGTACACACTCAAATCCGTCTCGGCTGGCGTTTGTGAGGGTGAGGTGCAAGAGCCGTCGTCCTGCCTCCTGTTGAATCCGCTCGAACCGAGCCTCGTGCTGCGTTCCAGCGACATTCCAGACAAATGTGCAGGCAACTCGATTGGTGTTTCTGTGGATTTCGACTTCGTCGGAACTCCGCCGTTCACAGTCTACTACAAGGCGATTCACAACGGATCTCCCGAGAGGAGGAGCTTCAAAGCCAATAGTATGAGGCACCAAGAGGAGTTCATACCCACTGTCGCAGGGACACACAAGTATGTCTTTGAGTACATCAGTGATAAAGTGTACCCTCAGCAACAGCTCAGCGGACCAGGCATGACCCTGGAAACCACAGTCAAGCCTGTGGCCTCAGCCAGTATTCGCAAGCCTTCCGAAGTTGTCAACGCTTGCCTGGAGGAGGAAGTCGAGGTCGACGTGGTACTACAAGGTGAAGCACCTTTCACGCTGGAATGGGAACTCGTCCACGATGGCAGGAGAAGACAACACAAGATCTCGGATATCCAGGACAAGCACGTCAAGCTCCGGACACCGCCACTGTCACAGGGTGGAGAATATTCAGTTGCCCTGATTGCTATTACGGACACTTCAGGCTGCCGCGCTTTCTTGCAGGATGAGATGAAGATTTCTGTCCGACGCCAGCGGCCCCGAGGAGCGTTTGGCCAACTGGACGGCAAGTTCAGGACCAGAACCCTCGAGGAGGCCAAGGTCAAGCTTCCTGTGCGTTTGAGCGGAGAGGGACCTTGGGATGTCTACTTCAAGAACTTGGACGACGGCGACGCAGCCCCATTGAAGAAGCGGAAGCTCAAGTCTGGCAATGATTTCTTGACTGTCGACAGACGTGGAGTCTACGAGATCGTTGATGTATCGGATAACAAGTGTCCCGGACTTGTCGACCCAAGAGCGGCGCAATTCGAAGTCGACTGGCTTCCTCGGCCAGAGCTTGGCCTGGTGCTCACCCCAAGCATAAACCTAGACCGTGAATTCGTCTATTCCAAAAACGAAGTATGCGAGGGAGACATTGACGGCTTTGAGATTGCTCTCAAGGGTAAGTTTGCAAGACGCGGCCCCCAAACCACACTCCATTCTATACCCTTTGTGAATGTACTTGTTGAATATCTAACCTTGTCTAGGCTCGCCACCGTTCCACGTGGAGTATGAAGTTAAGCACAAGCCTGACGTCGGCGGTGTGTCCTCGCCGCACAAAAAGACCGTCGATGCGGCTCTCGGCAAGGCCTCGATACAGATGGACACATCGAAGTCGGGCCTATACGCATACAAGTTCACCGGGGTACAGGATAGCGTTTACGTCGACAACAAGAAGCTCAATCCCGTCACCTTGCACCAGACGGTTAACCCCAGGCCCTCTGCGTCCTTCACAAAACCCGGACAAACATACAAATCCTGCATGGCGGACCAAGATATCGAAGAGACTATCCCCGTCGAACTCACGGGCACTGCTCCGTTCTCATTGGAGATAGAGATCAAGCATCAATCCGGCGCAGGCCTGGAGACCTACCGCATCCCATCTATTCCGACAAATAAGTTCGACGTCCGAATTCCCCGGCAGTATCTCAAGCTGGGCGGCCAATCTGTCCGCATCCGCCAGGTCGGTGATGCCCACGGGTGCCGACGGATTTATGATACCAGTGGTCCAGCTGTGCAGGTTCAACTTTACGACGCACCAACCATCTACGAGCTTGAAGGAAGGCAGGACTACTGCGTGGGTGAGCGCATCGGATACACACTGTCCGGCACGCCGCCGTTCGAGGTATGGTACAACTTTGATGGCTCGCAACGCAAAGCCAAGTCCCCGACTACCAGCTTCCGCCGTTTGGCCGAGTACCCCGGCACCTTCGCTATCACGTCGATCAGCGACCGGGCGTCCGAGTGCAACTCCAACGTCAACATCACCAAGGTCATCCATCCGATGCCGTCCGTCAAGATCTCCAAGGGAAAGACATCCCGGGCATCTATCCATGAGGGCGGAGAGGTGAACATTCTCTTCGAGTTCACTGGCTCGCCGCCGTTTGAGTTCGTCTACACGCGAAGCACCAACGCCAAGAAGGGCCAGCGGAGTCAGGTCCTTGAGACACGGTCTGACATAAGCTACGACTTCTCGAAGGTGGTCAAGGCTAGCCAGGAGGGTACGTACGAGGTCATCTCAATCAGAGACCAGCACTGCTCGTTCCAGACGGCCCAGGTCCATGCGGAGTCGAGCGATAAGCTTCTGCAGTATTGAGACGCTGTAGAGTGGATGTAAGGCGGAGATTGTGAAATTGAGACCGGAAGAGACGGTGGGAATGGATTTATCACAAATACCCAGGCAGTGTTGGGGGAGGTAGACCGAGGGTGGGCTAGGGTTGCATGAGCATGGCGTTATGTTGTGTTCCTTTTATGGGAGGCCCTTGTGCCATGGGAAATGAATGGAACTATATGTTTGACCCAGCTATAACACAGCAATTGTGTTTCTGAAGCAATACCATCCCTGAGATGGGTTTATGTGGCGCCCGTGAACAGACATCGTTCTACCGTGTCCTCGGCCACCGACTTCTCTGGGCTTCAAAGGCGATTGAGCAAAGGTACGTCCGACCATGGCGCTCTGTCACTCTAGCGCTAACTCATGGCAAGACAGATCCATACGCATGGTTTCCGTTGGCTTGTTCAGAAGGTGGCCAGTCCACTTGTATCACACCGCATTTGATGCACTTGCCTCCATTGTAAGCATGGAGTCAGTTGGGTGAAGAGGGAATCTCTGTTCGACAGTGCATGGACAGAAAGTTGTAAATCATCGTCAGAGCTTCCATCTTCGACCAGAGATGTCTCAATCCGGCACGTCTATGACCGGTGCGTTATTCTGGTCTATAATCTACCATTGGCAGTTATATAATCTCGATAACCCCCGAACCACCACTCATACTTGAAGTCGTACTATGCCTTCGCCTTACGCCGAACAGCTTCCCCCCAGACCTGCCACCGCCCTCTTTCCTCTTCGACTTGCCACCACCACCTCCGGGGGCCGGTGAGCTGGCGTCGTCCCTCAGGGAGGATTCATCTATGTGGCTCTTGGGGAACACCCCGAACTTCCCTTTCGAGGTCGACCCGCTCCAGCACCACGCCTCCTTGCCCGCGTCGACCGGCCACCCCACGTTTGTCAGTTTCTCGCCCTTGTCGAACCCGAGCCAGCCCTCTTTCGCAGCCGCACTAGGATCCCACTTCCACTTGGCCACCACGACCACCCCGTTCCCGCCCATGCCATGTAGGAGTGGCGGCGCGTCGAGCCTGCCTGGCTTCGGCTTCTCCAGTTCGATGCTCTTAGCCGGGAAGTAACCCCATGTCCCATCGTGCCACCCTGTACACCATTTCCCCACGTGTTTGCCCGGGTACTCGACCCCAATGATCCGTGCGCCCTCGAAGAATTGGAGCAGGCTCTCGGAGCCCTTCCCGTCCGGCTTGGGTAGCTTCTTCTCCCCGTACCGCTGCACGTGGCCCTTGACGGCCGTCGCGACGGGCAGCCTGGCGACCTCGGCCTCCACCTCGGGCGGGATCCCTCCTGGCTGCGGCGGCTCGGTGAGCCACACGTCGAAATCGTTGACCCGCGGGTCCGTGGCGAGTATCTCCTTGCCATACAGCACCGTCAGCCCAGGAACATCGGGCAGCGGCTGCGGATGGGACGCCAGGTGGCGGAGGAGCTCGTCGGAGCCCCTGAAGACGGTGGCGTCCCCCTCGCGCACGACGCGGCCCACCTGCGCGCAGAACAGGCACCCGTAGAAGGCCTCGCTGGGCCGCGGGGCGCCGAGGTGCGACTTGTACAGCAGGCGGATGCGGAAGAGCAGCCCGCCCTCCCGAGGGAAGGTCGCGCGCGGCATGCGGTCGCGCACGTCGAGGTCCAGCTCCGACCACGCGTGGCCGTAGGAGCAGGACGAGCACCGCGCCGTCGCCGTCGACTGCCCCGCCACGTGGCCCGCCAGCCTGCGCACGCCGTCCTCGTGGCCCGAGGACCGGAACTGCTGCGCGCCGGCGCAGAACCCCCGGAGCAGGTAGAGGCTGCTGCGCGGGCCGATGGCCGTGTCCGCCTCGCGGGGGTGTGAGGCCGAGGAGAAGTTGGCGGTCGACGCGCGGTCTGAGACGGAGAGGACGGTGCGGGTCGCCCAGTCCTCTGAGGCGGAGGTGGCGGACGCCTGCGCCACCGCGGCGTCGGGCAGCCGGCTGTGGCTCTCGGGGCCCTCGAGGGCGGCTGGTGGGAGGGTTATGGGCGAGAAGGAGGGCTTGTGCTGGGCGTTGTCGCCGGGCGTGATTGGTGTCCTGCCGCCGTTGCTGGGTCTCGTGTGGGCGGAGCCGGTCTGGATCGACGACATGCTCGTAGCGTGGCTCAGGGTCGCGCTGCGCGATGTCTCGGGGCTGTTGGGGCCGGCAGACGGGCTGGAGTCGCCGGGTGGGGAGTCGACGCCGAACCTGCCCAGCTCCGATATGATGGGCGTCAGTGGCGTGTCGAAGTTTATGAAGGAGTGGCCTGCCCTCCTGGAGGGCATGCTCGCGGTCACGGCCTGGTCCTCCGGGATGGTCGTCTGCTGGAGGTTCTGGATCGCCTGCAGGGAGTGCGGCTCGTACCGCGAGGGCGGCCGGTGCCCGTGGTACCTTGGGTTCGACGTCCCTCCGGCTTGGTCGCTCACCCACGCGGTCGTCCTCGTCCCGGTCTGTGGCTGTGGCTGTGGCACTGGGAAATCGGGTATCTCGGGGATGCTGCTGGTGTCTGTCGTCGGCAGGCTGGGCTGACGGGCGTGGGTTGGGCTCTGCGGCGCTTGGGCGTTATGTGATCCCAGAGCCGATGATGCTCGGCTCTGAGGCCGCTCAGTCATGTTGTGATGTGTGATTTGAGGGACAGGAGGCGCCTCGCCATCAGCTGTGTATGCCGGCGGAGGCAGTGACCCGACGCTGAACGCACTGGACGCCCGTGAATGTGCTGTACCATTGCTCCTCAGGCTGCGTTGTGAGCCAGTGTTCACTCTTCCAAGATCACGCCTGCCAGGTGGGAGCCTGACGCGGGATACTGGGACTGCCGCCTCTGATGGATCGGGCGGCGGCACAGGTGTGCTTTGTTCGGTGCGGTCTGGAGAGGGCGTGGCAGACGGTGGCAGAGGGGCGAGTAACGGCGTTGGTGTGCGGCCTCCTTTCCTCCCTGGTGGTGTTGGTGGTCTCGGAGATCGTGCCCCGTTTCCTATCCGTGATGGACTCTTCAGGGGCAGAGGGGGCAGAGGAGGAAGAGGCGGGAACTTGGAGGGCGACGGCGGCGAGTAGGGCGGAGTGATGGGTGTGTCAAGCTTCATCTTCTTGATGGCATCGATTACATCCATGGCGAGCGATTTGGTAGCCGCCTGAAGCTCGGTGAACCGTTCCGATTCGAACGTGTCTGGCTCGGCGTAGTCCTCGAAGTCGTACAGGAGATCCTCCAGCTTGCGCCGCTTCTCCTCTATTGCGGCATTCTGGCTCAGACACTCCTTGAATGCATCGCCGTACTTTTCGACCTGGCCGTCCCAAAGAGGCTGCAGCCTCTTCAAGGCCCGCTCGCCTTCCTTGACGACTGCGACTCCGGCCTTCGCCATGAGCCGCGAGACCTCAGCATCCTCATCTGCTGCATTTTCCGCATTGGTGACGGCTTCCTTTCCTCGGTCGATCACTTCCTGGAAAGGATTTAGGATCAGCTCCTCAGCGTCGACACCCATCTTCCTAGGCTGAAAATAGGAAGTGGACGTCCGAGGGGTCTGTTCTCTGGGATCGGCCCACGGACCGGGACAACGTGGTGCTGAGGGGCCGGGGCGGAGCGGGACAAGATGGGTCCCAAGGCTTGGAAGATCGGTCGAGTCGGAGATCGTGCCGAATCTCGAACACAGTAACAATCACGGTGGAAGATGCTGCATCAAGCAGTCCGGACGATTCACGCTGGACGTCCCCGCTGCATTTCACCTGGAAAACATCAATTGGCAACGGATGAGCAGAAGACACTGAGTTCCTCGGCTACACGACAAAAGAAGGTAGGAAGCGAGGACTCGTTGGTTAGAAGAGGAGACTCGGCGTCGAATGGCTTGGCGGGCTTGCATCTGGCCCCCCAGAGGACCCCTGATCTTGACATGGTCCAAATTTCTCCCCCAAAGCTTACCATCCTGCCGTCCAGGCACGAGTCGCCCAGCTCGACCAGGCGGACCCTGTCGCAGGATCCACCTCTCAGCGTATCATCGAACAAAGGCGTGTGCAAGACACGCTATTGGCGCGAACCATCACTGGCTCGGTCGGCCTTTTCGGGGCCAGCCTATGCCCATCCTGCTTAGCGACTTAGACTTTCCGGCCCCATCTCCCTGCCCTCCACTCGAATCTTACTACGCGGACATTTCGAGCGGAGAAATGAGAGGCAATTCGACAGGTCCGCGGTGTGACTGCCCAGGTTACCCAGTGCGGCGGTTGTGAGTGGCCTCTCCCGAGATACGATTTGGTGGCCGGTGTTGGTGAAACGGGTGTGTGACAGCATTCCGGATGCACATCCATCACATCAACGCTTCACACCTGTGGTCCTGGCGGTTATCATGCGTTGCGGCCCGCGTCCGTCGCCCTCCGGGGCAGGTGTGTGTGTGTGTGTGGCGTCTCCCAAGGTTAATGAAATCCTTCAACCTCCGGGAACCCCCCGTCCAATTTGAAACTAAATCGCCAAACTTGCCTCCGTATCCCGTCCCGCAAATTTTATTTCATGGCAACGGGTTTTCCGGGCGAACCGGGAGGGTTTACCATTTGTCACTCGGGGCGGTTCCCCATGCTTGGTGAGTAAGGCAGCCTTCATAAGGCCGGGAAGCGTGTGACATGAATAGGCCTATTCCAACTGAACTATCAGACCGAGGAACAGCTCGCACAGGATGGTACTGGATCTCCGAGATGGGAGCTTCCTTCAGGCATTAGCTCCATTGCGACAACCTTGCACTCTTTAGATCCGTCGAGGTGCATATTTGAGAACGTCTCCGGATGCGTTCCCTGCCTCCCTGTCTGATCGTCCTCTCGTTTCGCGAAGAAAGAGAAGCTGGAGCAGACCAGATATCTTGAACGCCCCTTACAAATGACCTTGAATGAGCCATCGCTTTGAGGGAGGTTCGTATAATTGGATCGCCCGCTCCCCTCTCATCTGTATCTCTCATCATACCCGGTTCACATATCTTCCATGGACTCGAGGCCCTTCATAAGCATACAATAAAATACGCGTTATGTTTGTGGAGTGTCTGCTAAAGTTGGTGACAAGAAAACACGTCAATCATGTTCGATACCATGATCCCTTGCCGGTGCTACCTTGCGATTGTGGTATCGTTCTCTCATCACTACATCTACTCAGAATCTTGCGGGGATACCGCGAAACACTCGCATTCTTGAGATTCCTGAGACATAACACTGTTACTTGGAGTCGAAATGTTGAGTCAACGTCATACTCCTGCGGATAGAGAGAATAACGAGAAATAGCGATGAAGCCTTGACTCAAAATGAGCGAATTTTCTAGCTCAAGGTAATACGGCCTGATCTCAACTGGCATGCAGGAATCAACAAAAATGAGATGAGGAACAAAGCTGCATAGATAGCTGGTGCAACCGTTGCATAATTCTCTAGTTCATATTATGAACTGTCATTACAACGAATTGTGCCTGTATAGATTGAGTGTACAAAGACTATTACACAAAGACTTGCTGTAAGTCTAGGTGTGTATGCTCTATTGCCTGATTGTATCCAGGCACTTTGTCTTGTTTGCCGACCAGCGATCTATTGTCCATTGTTCAACCTTTTGAGACCGTAGTACACGAACTCAGACTTACTCATAGATCAGATGAAATTTACCAGTCACAATGCACAATTGCAGACGCTGTCATCCACACATGGAAGACATTGAGCCCTTTCAGCAAACGTCGCAGCAAACGGTCAGAACAGAGTCTTATAAAAAGTCACGGTCTCGACCTGGACTTTTCCATATCTGTGAGCACTGCAAATCACCTGCGACATCATCGCTCACCTGATCATTGACACGGACAAAACCCTCTCAGCTTGCATCAATCACAAACGAAATGGTGTCGATGAAGAAGAAGTCTCCCCGCAAGGCCGGGTCCAACCAGGACTCGAGCGACGTCTCGCCTCAGCCGCGCTTGGCTTCAGGTACCCTCCCTCCTCATGCGGCCCATGCCCCCGAGTTTGTGCCAGGTGAGGCACCTCAGCCATCCATCTCGGACCAGCAAATTGACAACCAGCCAGGTGAACAGAAGACGTCCGAGGCCAGCTCAGACAAGGAGACGGCCCCTCGAAAGAAGACCAAGAAGGTCAAGGAGCCCACGAAGGCGGAGGAGGAGGCCCAGGAGAAGGCTCAGAAGGAGCAAGCGATGGAGGAAGAGTGGTGGTCTGGTGACGAAATTTTCGTTCCCAATCTGAAGCAGAAGGATGATCTTTGGAACAATGGACAGATCTGAGGAATTCTCCATTCTGGCTTGACAAGCCTGCTTGTTGAGTGTCTGGGCTGAAATCTCGTCACAAGCCTGTTCGTTTGCTCTGAGCAAGAGCCTCATGTGGGCCACCAGCTGCCACCGAATTTTCCCAAGGCAGATCTTCTTCCCCGTAAGCGCATCTCAGTGAAGCTGTGCAGGACGAAAACCACATCACATGTGACAGCAGGTAAGGAGCCAGCTGGTATCGAGTGACCCGATTTGAAACCATTTTATTCACCCCCATACCATGCCACCAATGTGATAATACTTTCTACCTCCTTTTGATACGAAACATGTGATACAAAAACTCCGCAGGAGGCGCCGAATGCGAATGGAGGTCATGTTGTTTCCGGGCTATCTAGTAGACCGTACGACCATAATCTTTTGGACCATGATTATGGCTCATCATGTCTCACTTGGTTTCCCCAGTGGCAGAGTACATTCAGCAGATGACGACGACTCCTATTGATTTGATTAACCCAGGGCCGCTACCCTCGGTTCGGACATCCGACCCGAACGGAGCTCCTTCCCTTGTCGCCTTTGCAGTTCTGGCCAATCTCGATGTGGTTGGCTCAAATCTCGGTCGCCATCGGCAATGCAAAATAATTGAAAACTTTTATTCGACAGCTGTACTATGCCCAGTGGAAGATCCCGAAAGCGCCGGCCGGCGAACGTCATCTCCTCCACGGCCAGTCCACTCTGCGTCATCTTCAGCAGTGTGCAACTCCTGCCTTCTTTCCCGAGATACCGAATCCTCCTGCAAACGGGAACATGTACTCTGTTCTGCCGTACTTCTTGACAAGGTCCCGAAAGGGAGTACTGTCTCCCGAACCATGCGTCGAGACCATCCTTGAGAGCAGCTCTTCTCATGGGTGTTGTGATTCCCTGGCATCTAGATTGTCTCAAGTCACCTGGTCAGTGTGCTGTGATTTGAGTGAACAGAATCTCCAGGTCGAACAACAGACCATCGTCTACGAGAACACGATTCCGTTTCGCATACACCTCCGAGATGATGCCTTTGATGGCCAACACCCTCACAGATATGGCCAAGAAACTTTTATGAAGGCGTTGCCTCCATCCTGGCCGCAGATCCCAGTGAGAGGCCGGTCTCGCCCGCGATGGATGCGTAGTTGTTGAGGTCTCGACCTGTCGCTCGACCTGTCGAGGCCCGGATGGAAGAGGCACGTCCCAGTTGTAGCAAGCGTAAAAATAGTCGGCCATGGCTCCCCCCGCTGCAAATGGCCCAAGAGGATCTCGGGGGGGCGTGCGGCGCAGTGCGGAGGGTAGCGGTTGGCTTAATGGTTCGCAGGGGGGCCGGACCTTTGGGGCTGCACACGCACGCATTCCCATGCCACGCAGCTGCGGACACCGAGTTTAATTTAAGCTCCCGAATATTCCTGATGCTCCGTCCGGCCCTTCGAAGTAGCACATAGCACAAGCTGCGTTGCAGCTGAAAGCTCAGCCTACCCTCACATGGACATCGACCATAATTGCCCCCTTCCCTCCCTCAGCTTCGGGTTGTGACTCTCCACATTCCCAGATTACCCGCGCCTCTCGCCTTTTGTTTGGAAGCTGACAGTCAGCCACACCCGACTGCCGACGCGCCCCCGTCAGCACTGCAACGAACTTCTCCGTCAGCACCTGCACGCCCAGAGATATATCGAACTCGTTCCCGGCAGCAGCAAAGTCACCGGGGCCCATTTGGAAATGCGAACAGCAGCAACACACTCGGCGTCAACGTCAGTCCACTCCTTTGAGCAAGACGACCAGAGAAGCGACACCATGGCCGACGAAGCCATCTTCTCCCACAGATGCGCAGTCCCAGCTCCGCTCCGGATTTCCCCAAAGCCCGCCAGCGACCCTGGTCACAGCCATACACAACAAACCAGCCCGGACCCGAGGGCGACCCCCTGCCCCCTGCGCTCCAGGCTACCGGGTCAGCCAGTCTTCGACCCTGCCGAAGGATTCAACCCCGAGAGCCTGCGGGCGACCAACAACAAGTGCAGCTGCCCAAAAAGCCCAGCCTCACCAATCCCCCCCTCGCCGCTCTCGCCCAGGCAGAGCTTCCTCCTCGGCAGCAGCAGGCCCAGCTCCGCCAGCACCGCCAGCAGGGGCCCGTCGCTGGACTTTTCCTCGCTCTTCATGAGGTCCGAGACACTACGCCATGAGCTCGAGACTTGTGCATGCCACCAACAGGCGGACACTGCTCGGCCTTCTGGCTGTGTCGTGCCTGTTGGGTCTGACCGGAGCTACAGGAGAGACAGCAACAGTTCCGG
Organism: Diaporthe citri; assembly: GCF_014595645.1. Taxonomy (NCBI): domain Eukaryota; kingdom Fungi; phylum Ascomycota; class Sordariomycetes; order Diaporthales; family Diaporthaceae; genus Diaporthe; species Diaporthe citri. The sequence goes on along the minus strand of NW_025064852.1, from coordinate 1,671,362 downwards.
TTACACATCCTTCTATTCAAATTGATACACTCAACGGGACCGTACGGGGAGGCCGGTGTCGCGAGACGGACGTGGACCATTTCTTCTCAATCCCTTATGCAAAGCCCCCAGTAGGAGACCTTCGCTTTGCACCGCCGGTGTCCCATACCGACGCCTACGATGGGGTATTGGATGGTACCGTCGCCGCGCCCGCGTGCCCTCAGTTCGGCACAAGCTTCGTGGAAAAGGGCCCGCAGGACGAGGATTGGTTAGCTGAAGCGCGCGTGCCATCCTGAAAAAAGACGTTCACTAACTCGGCTAGTTTGTTCGTCGATGTTTGGAAACCAGCGGGTGCAACTCCAGCTTCCGGACTGCCGGTGAAGGTCTGGATATTCGGCGGGAGTGACGAGGCGGGCGGCATCTCTAATCCGACTTACGATGGCTGCTACTCAGCAACAGATTCGATTGTGGTGTCCATCAACTATCGTGTAGGCCCTTTGGGCTTCCTTGCACTCCCGGACCTTGGCCTCTACGGCAACTTTGGCATTATGGATCAGATCTTGGCGTTGCGATGGGTCCAAGAAAACATTGCTAATTTTGGTGGGGATCCAGTATGTCAATACAAGCCCGGACCACTCTGGTACCCTTGGAGAGCAGCTATTCAGGTTTTGTGCTATTCTGTTGCTGACATGCGGTGAAGAACAGGGTCCTACTGTTCGGGCAATCGGCTGGTGCTTCTAATGCATTCGTTATTGCAACAATGGAAAATGCCCCAAAACTCATGAGAGCAGCGGCCTTGCAATCTGGTGGTGGGCGCGACTACGCCACCGTTGCCCAGGCAGAGGCATGGCATCGCAGCTTTGCCGAACAGCTGGGTTGTAAAAAGATCGACGTAGGTCACCTACCCGAGGTGTGACTGTGCGAACGATCGCTGTCTTTACACTAACATTGAAAACTAGATGTCTTGCTTGCGCTCTGCTCCTGTTCCCTCCCTCAAAAGAGCCCACCTGAGGATGCCAAGCAGTTTAACCCCCGGTGCAAGCACTCTCCTGGAGCACAACGGAACAGGTCCAGGTTGGGGCCCGTTAGTAGATGGGGGCCTCATTCCTACCAATCCAGGAGGCGCAGGTGTCCGCGTTCCGTCCATATTTGGCTCGAATACCCAAGAGGGTAGCTTGTCTCTCTTGTCCAGATATGGGCCGCGAGTCACCAAGCTCAACCAGTCAACATACAACGAATTCCTCATATTCAATTTCGGCCCGCTCGCCCCGGTTGTGAACCAGACATACAGCCTGTCCAAATTCGCGCGAACAGGAGTGCCGGGATATGCCGCAATGATGACAGTCCTGACAGCTTACTCCTACCGATGTGCCGCGCACCGGGGACTGAAGGGAGCAGCCAGGAACGGCGTACCTGCTTGGACATACAGCTTCGGCCATACGCCCTCTTGTGCCTGGTATCATATGATCCCAGACGTGAAACCTATCCTGCGGCTACTCGGACCTACTCACACAGCTGAGCTTCCCTTTGTGTTTAACTTGACAACATATATGCCACCACCGGATGGAAAATGCCATCTCAGTGGCCAGGAGAAGGAACTTGCGTCGACAATGTCGACACTCTGGACGAATATGGCTGCGACGGGGAATCCTGGGGACCAAAGTCGGTGGCCCGAATGGAACATGGGAGACAGTTACGGAGTGAACATCAACGATGGTCTGGACACCGGAGTAGTGGACTATTCCATGTGTGAGGCCTTCTGGGACCAAATCATGGAAGGTGTCAAGAGAATCGCTCAACCCCCAACTGGCTTCGAAAAGCAGACACCAGAAGCTGAAGACTGGACTTCAAGAATTCTTGTTGAAGATGAGCTTTGACCAGAGTTTAAGCGGCAGAGTTGTAGAAAATGAGGCATATAATGTTGAACCAGACCACGGAAGGCATGAAAACATTAGGGAACTCTTTAGGAATATAATGCCTGCGAGGTCGCATACTGAGAAACTCAAAGATGGATTGAGTTCTTTTTTTTTTTTTTTTTTTTTTTTTTCAAGTCTACTCGGGTGTTTTGAAAATTGGTGTCACCGCCTTGTCCTGATGACTCTTGCATGACCACCAGAAATGGAGAAGCATCTGGCGGTCACGAGAGATACAGAAGCAGGATTGCAGGAGTTTTCAACATCGAATCCAATGTCTTCAAGTTCTGGATTAGAATCTGTGGCGCGCAAAAGCAGTTGCCAGTGCGATATCACAACGATGGGGCATTTAGGAGCTCCCAATCATTTGTTTGCAGAAGATTGGTGGCTGGCCGTTTGGGGAGAGACATGCATTGTGGCTAACTCGTACGACGTGGGCAGCGAGAGGGGGAGGGGGCGGGAAAGGGAGCGAATGCCTAGTGAAGGGATTCACAGAAGAGACACGGATCCTCGTATAGTCCATACACAGCAGACAGGCAGATATCCTCACATGTATCCGTCAACTGGGTCCTGTATGGTACAGTCCTGAGGAAGAAGCAGACCTAAAACGGCATGAGTTTCCGAGAGCGTGTTTACTATGAATCCCAATTCAATCGATTCTTCCATGCCGTACATGAAGGCATACAACACGCCTACGCAAACTTTGGAAGGGCTGCGCAATCAACCGCTAACCCCCCCCCCCCAGGACTCCCGCATCTCCCGGGACCTCCACAACTTTACGCCCCCCAGAACCACCACCCCGAGCCCCCGCCGCGCCTCCTCCTCTGCGGTGCCGGGTCCGACCCGTTGCCGCCCAGCAGGATGGCAAACGCCCACTCGGCCGTGGCGTTGTGGGGCTCCGTCAGGTTCGCCTTCATCCAGCAGCTGTGCTCGGTGCCGTTGTCGCCCTCGAGGTAGCCCCACCCCGCTCCCGTGCAGTTGGACTGCGAGGCACAGGCGTCCATGCACGCGCCCATGCTCGTGACCTTGACGCTGCCCACGTCGACGGCCTGGTCGCCCGAGAAGTCGATGCCGCAGTACTGCTGGAACTGCTTCGAGTTGTTGTCGGCGTCGGCCGTGTACAGCGTGTTGTTGGACCCCGGGCAGGTGATGTTGGAGGTGTCCGGCGTGGCCGAGGCCGAGGAGGAGGATGATGTTGCCGTTGGTGTTGATGTCGGCTTGGCCGTCACGAAGACGGTTGTTGCTGCTGGCCTGTTTGCCGTGTTAGTCAGCCATGCAGCCCGAGGAAGGCGAAAGCTGTAAACTGTTCGGCCGAGACGTGGGGCGGGCACTCACGATCCTGTTGCCCTCGCGAGGTCTGCCTGCGCGTTGTGCAGGTTCCTCTGGCTCACTCCCAGGCCGGCGCTCAGCCCGATGACCGCGGCGATGAGGATGAGAAGCGCAGCCATCAGGGCGAAGCACGAGCTCCGCCTGGTTCCCGACGATGCGCCGGATTGGGGCTGCGAATAGACGGCTGATTGCGGCGCATGGCCGTAGCCAGCAGGGTTGTGCCCGTTCCCATATGCGAATTGTTGTTGGTTCGGGTTGTATCCCATCCCCTGAGGCGGTGCTCCCATTGTGTGTCCCTTTTCGATGCCTTGCTGGGGTGGGTAGTATTGCCCTTGGGGCTGCTGATACTGGGTGGCCATCTTCAGCTTCAATTGACTAGTTGAGCACCTGCCGAGAAACCTTTGTGTGTCCTCTACAGTACAAACGCTCGAAGCTGGGCCGGTAGAAGAGACCGCACGAGAACTTCAAAATGTTTGCCCGGGGTCATCTCTTTACTTATCTCTTCCCATTTCCTAATGCAGCCCCCCCATCCTTCATCCTTGCCATTCTATATGGCTCGAGTGCCCATGACTTGCTTCTGATGATGGGGGTTGAGTGAAATAGGTGGCTTTCGATACAGTACTAGGCACAATCTACCGCCCCCCCGGCTAGCGTACTCAGCTCGCGTCGAAGGATCCACGCGAAAGTCTGGATCTTCCCGGTGGGCAAGCCCACTCGCAAGCTCGAATCGCTCTGTTTGGCCCGGGAGGCGGCTGAGTAAGAAGCCTGCATTCCAGGCAGCTGTTTCAAAGGAACTGTTTTTAGAACCCGCAGACTGCCGTGGTGGTATTGTGCTTCCGTGGGCGCCCCCTAGCGGTACATCGTGCGGATCCTGCAGAAATAGCGGCAGCCGTGGTGTCCTCCCAAGACAAACCTGGTGTGGGGGGGCGGAAAGTTTGAGCTCTCCCTGAAGGTTAATTGATTGAGGATCGGCTACAGCCGTGGCTTTGATATACCGTGCGACTATATTCTCTGTTTCACAGACAGCGATGGGTGCGGCTCCTATGTGCTCACATGCTCTCTTTCTGGGCCCGCCAAAAGACGTCCTCCCTGAGATTTCATCTCACAGCCCTTGTGCATAATCCCGGCCGAGTTGTAGTCCAGTAAGCCCTATCCCTGTCGTTGTTGTCGGGGCTGAATCCGTCCTCCTATCAGCTCATTCCTATACGTTGAAATGCTCCCTCGACTACAGTATGGCAGCATTCTTTGGATAAGCTCTACAATAATCTTTTCAAATCGCATATAGCCGGTATATTAAGGTGCCAACTTGTAGTCTTTGCTCCCACAGACGGGGGTTGGCACGGCTGTTCATGGCAGGGAGGACAGCGACATTCACAGCCGCAGTGCTCCCGGATTTGACAACAGGCACCACCATGACAATGCAGACAAAACTAATCAGGACCACATGACCACATGACCACATGACCACATGACCACATGACCCCAAACTTTGGACCAGGTGGAGAGAACCGATGAACCTTGTTCGGGGACTCACACTACGATACCGGAATACATAGTCTTGGCTACATTCATCGGTAGTGTGTCTGATGAGCGGCATCTTGTTCAACAATTTGATTTCTCACAGCTGGCGAGGCCGGGTCGTCAAGATCAGTATGTTTGTATTCTGACCAGGTTGGAAGTTTGGTCTGTGGTCACTGCACAGCTGAATTCCGCTCTTATACTGTAAGTGTATCTTACAAGAGCCCTTGGTCATGATGACAGCTTTCACACCAAAAGACGGTTGAGTCAGAAGAAAAATCAGAAGATAGCACTGTCTCTCAAATATGCGCCCACCAGGACTCAATCTGGCTCTCTTCAAAAAGTCCTGAGATGTGCAGAGGTGCTGTTTGAGATTTGACACACGGCTGGTATGAGAAAATTGTTGTCGATTTCTCAGAGGTACTGCTGGTTGGTGCCAGGGAATTCAGGTTTGGATGGACTGCTTACAAGGCTTTATGATTTAAGTTGAATTCGGTCAATACTGCACTACTCCTATATCAGACAGAGGCCGTCGCACAATTGCCGAAGAGGACATGTCATGCCAACCGCAAACACATTTCACCCACTACCGCGCGAAGTCCAGAAGCCTATAACATGATCTCTTCGCCCCTGAGACGCTCCGGCCCTTCCCGTTGAAGAAGTGTGTGGACCTGGATATTTTCCGAGTACTATGAGCATGTTGCCACTGCGCCTCCTGGGGCCTTGTACGTCGTCGGGTCGAAGCCGTTATAGAAATTGGGGATGTAGATGTCGCTATCGGTAGCCTTGTATGCGCCCGGGAGCTTGATGCTGGGGCTGCAGCTTCCCGAGCTTCCAGAGATGCGCAGTTGCATGCAGCCGATGTAGAACTGAGCGCCGCCCTGCGTCTGCGAGCCGTGGAGGGCCAGCATCTCGCTTCGGACCTGTATACCGGTTAGCCCATCAGAACCTCGTGTCTACAATGGGCCTTGGTTGGGTTTATATGGTATGCATACCAAGTAGTCACCACTCGCGAGCTTTGCCGGCAGCTTGAACTCGTGCGTCATGTTCACCGCCTCCATGATCTCGTTCGCCCACTTCCCGCCCACGTAGTCCTGCTCGTCAATCTTGACCCACGAGCCCACCCCGGTGGCCTGAGAAGCGTCGGAAACCGGCCCGAACAGCATGTGGGTGATGGGGCCAGGGTGCGTGGACGAGTCCCACTGGACCTTTATGGTGTCGCCGGCCTTGGCGGCAATGGTTGTCACCCCCGAGGGGACCTTGTTGCCGTTGACGTTGCAGGTGATGTCGTTGCTGGTCACGTCGGTGACGGGATTGTTGCTGGGGGCTTTGCGGATGCCGATCTCGTAGCCTGGGGAGACGTCGTTGACCCAGAACTGGTGGAGGTTCTGGTGCGCAGCTGCCACTGTTGCCAGCGCGGAGACCAGAACAACGGGAAGAAGCATTTTCGCAGGATTCAATTACTGTCGAGAATTCGCTTGTCTTGCAATGGTCAAGCACTTGAAAAGAGTGTATTGAAGCAATTCGGCTTGTCTAGGCGAACCTACTCCTACAAGAGCATCTGAATACAGTGCCTTATATATGACATGTTTGCTCTACCTTCAGAATTGCCCTGAGGCCGGCTCCACGGCAAGACCAAGGACCCATACAAGTCACTTGAAAGCCGGACGGAGGTGGACGTGATCTGATCAATCTGAAAAGAGCAAGCCTTCTAGAAGAGATCTACAGTTGCCGACTGGACGGAAAATCCAGGCTGGCCCGCTAAAGTCGGGCCGTCAGGCTCCGTGTTAATCTACTTGACGCCCGCGAGCCTTAGCACGCGGTCAAGAGCAGACCATGCCCAGTGATACCCATAGCTTGGGAAGTGCTGTGGATAGTAATAACTGTGGGCTGCTGAACGGACGCTGAAGTCTCCAGGTCAACCCAATTTGGGATGCAAGGGGGTCTTTTGTCCCGGGGCACAAATGTAGTGGTTGCATTTTGGTGATGCGGAGTGAGCCTCGGTATTTATTGCCCCTGAAGTGGATGAGGTTTCCACATCCACCACCGGCAGTGAAAGAATAAAATGACAGAACTCCCAGGCTCACAAATGAAATCCAACATATGCAATGGTGGTGACTCGATTACAGGAGCAGCACCCAGAGCCCGTCAGTGCATGTGTCCGCCAAACTCTGGAGATCCTGCCGGTGTTAGCCCACTATCAGGACCTTGCCGTCTTGCCTAGTCTTTGGTGCACGATAACTAAGACTCGGTGATATACTACCATCCTGGGTTACCTACACTAGTTCTTTCCCAACCATACTGGGCAATTCCGGTCAGCGCTTCCGAAAATTACAGTCCACACTGACATCATTATCCCAAGGAGAGCTCTTGTGAAATCTCTGATGCCCATGTCTCCACACCCACCTCCTCGGGACACCGGGTCAAGCCTCCGGAACCATCACAATCCCGAAACATGATTTTACATGACACTTGCAACCTTAACAAGGTCTGTTGGCCCAATGGCAAGGCGTCTGACTACGACTCGTGATCTGCTCATGAGATATTCGAAATCAGGAGATTGCAGGTTCGACCCCTGCACAGATCAAGATACTTGAAGCTTTTTGACATTTTTTTTTTTGCACCAGAACCAGGTGTGACACTCTTGAGATTCCAGTGAGATTCTAGTACACAGAATGAGGGCTGCAGTAACATTTTGATTTGTATTGCAAATTCCCAAACCTCGAGTTCTGTCCACTACTTGCACTGGCCCCTTTGATTCGCAATTCTTGCTGGGTCGATATCGTTTCCACAGCACCTGTGTCAAGAAGTAACTTTTATACACCAGCTTCTCTGGTTGTTTGTATTTGATCCATGACAAGGCTTATCGGACTTGACAAATTAAAAATTGCCATCTCGTCCAGTGAATGATAGTACAGCTAATCCCTTACACTCAGGAATCCGCAATAATGTCAACGTCCTTCTCAATATCAGCAGTCTTATGCTCCTTCGCAATATGATCCACCAAGCCCTCAGGCGTCTCGCACAAGACAACAACCGCAGAATCCCCTCGCGGCCCAGCGCAAAGCCCACACGCGTACTCCCCCAGCGGCGTGTGGCACTTGACCACGAACCTCGCGGGGACGCGGAACGTGAGCTTCTTGCCCGACTGCTCCGTCACCGCCACGACCTCCTTGCCCGTCCTGCTGCGGCCGCGGGACAACGCGGTCCCATTTCCTGCCGGCGGCTTTGATTTCTTGTCAGGAGGCCCTTTCGATGATGACCCCTGCACCCCGGGGCTCGGTGCGCGCGGGTGCGCCGGGGCCGGTGGCAGCTTTCCTTTTATGGGGAAGTCGACGTCCCACATGTCGTCCGAGTCAACCGGTATCCGGATCTTGCACGCTGGGCAACGGCTTTCTCGCCCCGGGTCGAAGGAGCGTGCCAGTGGCATCTTCGGCGAGCGCTGCAGGTCGATGCTGTACCTGCAGAAGAAGTCGTTGGCATTTCTCATCTTCGAAGATGATCGTGGCGGCGGGGGCGCTGGTGTTTTTGATCTCGGCGGTGGCATCAAGGCTCTCGGGGGAGGGGGACGCCGGGGTGATGAGCCCCGGGAGCTCAGTTCGATTACTTCCGCCTCTGTGGTTTTTGGTGTTCTTGGTGGTGGTGCAGACTGCAGGAGTCTCTGATACTGGCCCTGTAATGCGTCCAGGGACCCATTTCGCGCTGCTCTTGAGGCATACACGAGTTTGTCCACGCCGGCGCGATCGATTTGTCGCCCGCTATAAAGTGCGTCCTCGAGGACGCCAACTGGCGAATTGTCAACAACTATTCACGGATTTCGTTTGTGCAGAGGAAGCGATGATAGGTGCAGAGGCGAAAAATTCCGTGAGATATCAGAGGCCTTGTTCTGACCCTCCCCCATGAGAACCACACTGGGGAATTGGGACACTGTATCTTGTACGTCACTTACTCACGGTTTGCTGGAGCAGAATAATCTGCTTTTGCAGCTCGTTCTCCGTGATCACTATTCAACTGTTAGCAGGTTGCCCGCGTGTAGCGCGAGGTTCATCCCGTCTCGGTTGCATTGCGATGGCAGTGTTTCATTCAACGCCGGGAGATTGGGTTCGCGCTCGCATGAGAGATCAGCGCTGTCACTTACTGTCGCCGACGGCGAACCGCCGACCGAGCCTGTCATAGCCGACATCATACTCCTGTTTAATCATCGGCCCAGAGGTGTTCAAGTTCTTTTCGAGCTCGTCTGGTTTCTTTCCGGCGCCTTTCATCTGCTCGAGCTCCCCCTTCAGCTTCTTGATTTCGTCGTCCTGGCCCGCATCCTTTTTCTTCTGCCCTCCGCTTAATCGCTCATAAAGATTGTGTGAGGCTGCAAATGTTCCAACGAGCGTGGAGACAAGTGTCGCTACAATGAAAGTTTTCTACCATGGTTAGCGACTTCGGACATGCCCACAATGCGTCCCTCTTCACACTCCTCTCCAGACTGTCCGACGACTCACTTTGAGGCTTGCCTCCTCAATCATGTTAGCGTAATTCATATTGACCTTATCTGGTACCAGCACCGGCATGACGCTAGCAATTTCTCAGATGACTTCATGGAGATAGCTGCATTTGGTTCAACGTGAAGTTGTGAGAGAGAAGAATCAGAGGAAGACTCTGGGAGCTGCGGGAAATTGTCAAACCACGCGAACGGGCGATCTAAATCCGTACGCGGACAAGTTTTGAGTTCTTCCAGACGTTGAGTCGGGCGACATGCCAAGCACCCTGAGGCGGTAATGTCACAGGCTCGAAAATCATTAGAATTTCTCTCTGGAGAACAAACACAAATATGCCGCCGTGGACGAACGACAGCACTGGTCCGATATCGAAGTTAGGTCCTCGGCACTGCGTGATGCCCAACCACCACGCTACGAGTCTGTCCTTTCGTTGCGCGATTTGAGCTTCCTACCGAGGCCGAATGCAACTTGCTGGGATATTCCTGGTTGATCGAGATGACGTTTCACCGCGGCCGCCCAAGACACATGCTCCGGAGCACATGCCCGACGACAAGCCTGACCAACCTAGTCGTCGGTCCCTCAGCCCAACAAGCGAAAAAAGTCCGGTCAGACACGCGGCAGAGCATGTCGCCGAAGACTAGCGGCCATTTCGGCGACTGATGCCAATGTCTCCCAAGGCCCGGGCCGATGTGCATGCTAGTTGTAGACCAAAATGCAGACTGCTGCATGCAACGCAGTGCCCGAGCGGCTGTCACTCATGAGGTCTAGACCTGCCATGACTCAGTGCTGAGGTGCTTCGTCTAGCACCCGCTGAGCGTCACTAGAGACCATCTCCTGCTCGATCATGGATGACACCAACTGACGAACCCACCACTGACAGTCCCGGATTTCCACACGCACGCGGCCCTGTCCAGAGTGTAACCCAATCAGTAAGAATCTACATCAGCTCATGGAAAATGTGAACGAGATGTTCCGAAATTTCCGAAGAGATGCGAATCGAACTTGAACTCACATCTTTCGAAGCTCCCCGGCCAAGGCTTCGTCCAGGTGCGTCGATCGAGAGCGCCAGCCGTTCCAGTCGATTATATGCAGCCAAATCTTTGCCATTTGGTGCAATTCTCTCGGGCTTGATGAGCCGCTCCGCTATCGTTCCCAGCTTCAGCACCGTTGGTGGTTTCTCCGGGTCCTCACTTGGGATGTATCCCCTCTCGAATTCATGCACAAAGCCATTAAGAGGATCGCCTCGAACATTAAGCACAGTTCCACACTGCGGCCTTGCTTGGTCAGGGACGAATAGAGCCCAATGTGCGTGGAACAACGGCGACGGCAAGTAGCAGAGGAGGAAAACGTCGACCGTTCCAGAATCCACTGCTGCTGGCGATGGTGCCGAGTCCGAGGTGCAGCCTTTTCTGTCGGCCATGAGGGATTGCACACACGTCAATGGTTCTTGCAATCGTGAAGTCGCGATGGATTTCTTGCAAAAGAAGGTAGACACGTTTGACTTACAGAAATGCCTCTGCGGCTGCCTGCGAGAAGCCCGCTATTCATTGATAACGTCCCCGGCCCCGATTCCGGCCCCCCCTGATCCCGGCCGCCCCACACCCGCGTACGCGCATGAACGCGTTTGCCCCCCCTATATATTCTCCTTAATATCTTTGCAAGAAATTTTCTTTTAATTATTAAACTTCTCTTAAATATTGATTAATTTAATATAAAGCTATATTATAAAGATAATATATTTAATGCCTTTATTATAATTAAAGATGGAATATTAATTTAATAAGCCTTTAAAATATAATATATTCTTTATATTAAATTATTTAATTACCTTAATAATACTCTAAGTTATTATATTATTGCAAACCCTTAAAAACTCTTTTTTAATTATTAAAAAGATTAATTAACTTTATTTATAATTAATTAAAATAATTTAAGGCTGGCATTAATATAATATAAAATAAGGGTTTTAAAAGCTTAAATAATTTCCTTAAATAAAGATTACGCTTCCTTTAAAAGAAATTAATTAAAAGCCTTTCTTTTTTATTATTTTATTTTTTAAAGCCTAAAAAAGTTAATATATAAAGGTTATTTATTTTTAATTAATTATTAAAAAAATATTAAATTTTAATTTAACTTTTTTTATTTGCTTATTATTAAATTTATTTAATTAACTTATTATTAAAATGTTAATAAAGGGGGGTTAATAAAGGATTGCTTAAAATATCCTTACTTTTAATTATTTAAATAATAACCTTTTTTATGAAAAAACTTAAATTTAAAAGCTTAAACCTTATTTAAAAAATATATATTTATTTTAAGTAAATTCTATAATTTCTTGATTATTTTTAAGGAATTAAATATAAATAAATAATAATTTTTTATTACCCTTAAGAATTATAATAATTAATAATTTATAATAATAAAAAAGGGATAAATAAAGAAAAGAATTATTATTAAATAACTTAAAAATTATTTATTCCTTAAATTACCCCTTTAAATCCTTTTAAATAATACTTTTTTATAATTAATAAGCATTATATATATATAATTATTAGCTTTATATAAAAATATTTCTTATATTAAATATATATAGTTTTTTTACTTATATATACTTTTTATATATTATAGCTCCTTAATATATTAATATTTTCTTTATTAAAGATAATATTTTTAAAATATTTATATTTAATAAGGTAATATAACTTCCTTTTCATAATAGCAAAATAAGGTTTCTTTATTATTATTATATGGTATAAAAAAGTATTTATAAAATTAAATATATATTTAAGATAGAAAATAATAAATCTTTAGCTAATATTTAAATATAAAGTATTTAAAAGTTATTATATCTTTAAAAACCATTAAATTAAGTATAAATTATTAAAACTTAATAATATAAAAAGCTTTATTAAATAATCTTTTATATTAAAAACTCTTTTTTAATAATTAAAATTTATTTTTAAAACCCTTTAAGTAATTATAAAAGATATAAAGTTTAATAATTTATTTTACTTATAAGAAATATATAAGCCTTATATTATAAGCATTTTTTAAAAAGCTTATAAAAATTAATAATTAAAAGCTTAAATTAAAGTTAATAAAAGAATTATAAAAAGAAAGGTTTAAATTAACCTTAATGCGGTTTTTATTAATATTAAGGCTATTTATTATGCTTAAATTAAGGTTAAAAGGGTGTTAAAGGAAAGCAACGCTTTTTTTTAAAGCGTTAACACCAATGGAAAAGGGATTGGTTATTATGGTGGCGGGTAATCAACGTTGATGAGAAGGCATGTGTGTGTGGCGGGCGGCCGGAATGGGGGGGGGGGGCGGAATCGGGGCCGGGGACGTTACACCATGAGCTCCCTGCTGCCTAGCACGCCCAGCCACAGTTCCCCGATCAGGGCCCCACACAATCCCAAGTCCAAATAGGCATCGTGCACTGCAATTTATGGACAGACCTCCCGTACCAGAGCGATGAACTTCGAGGCTGCCACTGCGGTGAAGATATGCCACCACCCGTGCAGTTCAAACAGGTATGCCCAGGGGGAACCCACAACTCCGCGAAGGTCTCTCAACGGGTAGCAAAGCTCCAGATCAATAAGCCACACCACGATCGCCAGCACCATGAACCCAACAGCTGCCCAAAATTGTCTGGCGAGCCTTAATCTATCTACCGTAGGCCGTTCATGAAAGTATATGAGATACAGTAATCTAGGCCAGATAAGATTCTCCATCAAGGCGAATGCAATGAGATGGATGAGAATATCCTTCTTCTGATGATACACCGCAGAAACTCCCACCACGACGGAGACCAAGGTTGTCGTGATAGCTCTCCGGGCAGACGGCTTGAAGCCTGTCGTGTAGAGCGGATGTAGAAGAGCCGTGCCGAGCAAAAACATCGACATGTCATCCAGGAACTGTGTTTCCTGATGCAATGTGGCGTGGAAAACGAGGGAGAATATTCCCACCAAGAGCAACGAGAATGCCAGGGCGTCCATGCCGAAGTATCTCCCCTTCTGACCGAGACGGCATGATGCTTTCAACGCGTAATAGACTTGACATTCAGATTAGCTCCATGGAACCAGAAGGGAAAGGATAGACTGGTAGTAGGAAGTGGCACATACCGTACGCGAGGTTGCTTAAAGTGTTGACGAATTCCGCGATATACTTGGTGACAGCGTAGTCTTCCTCGCAAAAGCTAGAACATCATGTCAGTTCAGATTGGAGGGCATTTTGACAAGGAGTAAGCTCAGTTTGGAGATGCTGGGAACAGGAGCGACTCACTTTGCCCTGCTTGAGGGAGCGCCCCAGAATCCGGTGGCGGCGAGTGGATCACCATGGTAAACTCGATTATGATGAGGCATAGCTGTATTGCTGTGATCACCCCGGGTTGTCCTGCATGTATTTCAGTAGGACCAAAGGTCTTGTGTGAATGGATGTTGCGATTTTATATTGGTTGGGAGGTTAACGGAGATCCGGAATGAGGAGGTTGTCATCCTTTTTCCATCACTTGCTATTCCCGTTACGGCGGCCGTGCGCAGATTCATGCATCCTCTCATCCCATAACATGCTCGCTTATGTGGAATTCAGGAGTTGACATGGGACCATTACCGAATCCTTCTGATCTTGTCTAGCGGTGCCGTGTTCAGAAGCAAAAGTGTTTGCAGAAACGGTTTCGGTATGCCGCGGGCCCGCGGGGTCAGCCCAACTTCTCGACGGATCAGCAATATCCCGATGCCCAAGATTAGCGACAGAACATTGATCAGCAAGCGTGATACCCAGGAAGTTTATTCACATTCGTCCAACGGTAGTCTCATATCATTTCAAAATCTTTTTCGGAGAACCTAGAGTTCGTTACACGATTCTGTAAGATGGCGGTCTGAGCAGTGGCACACAACCATCGAGTGGAAGGAAAACTGAACCGCCTCCTCAACCACTGGCTCAAGCTGACTGCCACCAAGAATACAGGAGCAAAAAGAACTCCCACGCCCGGATTCGAACCGGGGTTACCAGCGAAGGCATCATCTAGGTGACAAGCTGGTGTGCTGACCTCTACACTACGCAGGAATGTGTTTGTGTTGGTACGGTGGTCGGAGCTTGCCCTTACAAGAACGTGTGGGATGTGTGTTGGGAAATGAGGTTGCCTGGTTCAATGTTTGGATGGAAGATTGACTCATAGCCGAGTGCTCCCTGGAGGCAGTTGTGGCGCATCTGCCACACATACCTTGTGATACAGATGTAGAGGAGGCTGTGTGACGACACGTTGGCCAGAACCCCGTACGTCAATGTGACTCATTACACAGAACACTTGACATGAATGCTGAATTCAGACGCTTATTCTATATGCTAAACAATTACAGAAATCATGAAAGTCAACTTGCTCCCTCTTCTCCGTACTCAAGTTTCTTTGAACGAGCCAACGTCCGACTCACAGTAATCCCAGAACTTCTTCGAGAGCCCAGTTCCATCTTGCCCCTTAGGCCTGGTGCCTGCAGCAATGTCATCTCGAAGCGAGCTGAAGCGCCCCCATGGGATCAGGAAGGATCCATTCTTCTCGACTGTGACTTCTGGGGAGAAACCAGCAAACAGCTCCGTGTAGGCGCCGAACTTGGTGGGCTTGAAGATGATTCCCTGATGAACCGTCAGTTATTCTGCAGCAAACCAAAACACGACACCGCACTAACCATCATTGTCTGCATCGCCTTATTGTCACGCTGTAGCTCAGTCCTCACGAGCCCGGGATGCGAGCTCTACAACTTTGTCAGTAATTGACCTTCATAGACCCAAGTTGAACAGGACCAGTCAACACTTACCACGCTCACAATTCCATCAGAACCAAGACGCTGACCCCACTCATGAGCCAAGAACACATCCCCAACCTTGGTCTGCATGTACTGGTCCATACCCCCAGGCAGGACCTTCGGCTTATTCACCGCCTCGTCCCAGACGATGCCCCCCTTCGGCGCACTCGCATTGACCATCGACGACACCCACACGACCCTGACCGCGTCTTTCCGCGCCGGCTGAGCTCGCGCGGTCCGCACCAGCAGCGGCGCCAACAAGTCCGTCAGCAGCTGAGGCCCGAGGCAGTTGGTGGCCATGCGCAGCTCGTGGCCCTGCGCGCCCTTCGCATCATTGGACGTCAGCATCACGCCGGCGTTGTGGAAGAGCACGTCGAGCCTGTCCTCCCTCTCCAGGAAGTCCTGGGCCGCGGGCCTGACCGTGCGCAGGTCCGACAGGTCGACGACGACGCTGGCGAGGCGGCCGGTGCTGGAGGGGAACTCCTGCTTTATGCTCTCGATGGCGGCCTTGATCCTGCCCTCGGACCGGGCGGCGATGTAGACGGTGCCGTTCTTCTGGTAGAGGAGCTTGGCGAGCTCGAAGCCGACGCCTGAGTTTGCGCCTGTGATTAGGAATACCTGGTGACTGTCAGTTGGAATTGGTTTTGTTGGCAGGAAGACTGGGGAATCAATTACCTTTCCGGCCTGGCTCCCGAGGTTCTGCTCCGTGAAGCTTGGCTTTGGCGGGAATACATCACGAATGCCAACCATGGTTGTTACAGTGTTGAAAGATTATGAATTATGAGGGCCTGAAAGAACAGTGAGATGCTGAAGTGCGTGTACGAGATGTGGAACGGGTCATTTGAACCATCTTGATGTCTTTTGTGCTCGCCGGACATTTATACAAATCCCAGGTTTCCACTATCGGGCTGAGCCAGAGCTTCTTACTACCTTGATTGAACCTGTGAAGTTTTGACGCGTCAGTCATCAGCCTCAGGGCAGTCGTGTCGACCCATTTGGCACGCGGACTTCGGATTACGGCTGTCTTGGCGGGGCTCGAAGGAAGACCCAAGTCGGAGATAATAAATGTTGAAATTCGCACAATCCCGATGGCTGTTAACGAACTTAGACACTAGTTCACTGGAAATCCGATAGGCACCATTGTCGTTGCGCAAAGCTGCGGCTTATCGCGTCAAGGGCCTAAAAACACACTACTGTATTTCTAATAATGGCTATGATGACCTTGTGGAAGATGAATGGAACCAGAAGTTTCCTAATCGACAGGAGACATGTGCAGGCTGGCACTTTGCTTGAGCATGTGCTTTCCCCGGGAAGCTGCAACTTGAAGCAGGAGGACTTGCCAGAGTAAATCAACGGCAATTGGACTGAGTCGAAAGGTAAGTTGAAAGCTCGTCTGTAATTTAAAGAAGTAAATCGATACCGAAGACAGAACTCCTAGTGCAGCCGCAAGCCCCAAGATTTGTAGCCAAGTCGAGATACCATGTCCAAAGATTCCTCTATTACAAGCTCCACATGTTGCCTGATGTGTTCGTCTTTTGTATACATTATTATAATACAACCTCGTCCCTTTTTACCTCATGCCGACATGCATTTTCATCTCAAGACCTTACAGAGACACAGTGGACGCCGTGACCGTAGATTTCGTGGCGCTGAAGCCAGTCATCTCCTCCTCGTCGCCCTCCTTCCGGGGCCGCCTCTTGCTCTCCCTCTGCAAAGGCTTCTGCGAGGAGCCATTTGAGCCCTTTGAGCCGCTGATATTGCTCAGCGTCCGGTACGAGCCGGGCGTCGCGCTGGAGGCCCTGTCGGAGGACTTGGGGTGGATGGACGAGGCCAAGGTCTTGTAGAACTTGGGGACGAGGCGCGAGAAGAAGAAGCGGCTGTCGGGGAGGCACGCGCACATGATGGCGACCAGCGTCTCGGCGCAGGACCAGTAGGCGAGGGGCATGAGGTTTATGGTCGGGTTTGCTGAGGAGCGTGCGCCAGAAGGTGACGCAGCGTACGATTCCGACGATTGTGAGCCTGGATGGGTGGCTCAGTATGTGGTGCATAGGTACATCGGGGCTGGGATGCCAGAGGCAGAGAAAGAGAGAGTGAGAGGTACGTACGCAAATCCCATCCCGAACATAAGAGCAATTCCGAACTTCTTGGTCTTGGAGAGCTGAAGCTTAGACGTCTCATAGATCGGAAGGCCGATTATGACGGCGTCCATGAAAAGGTTGATGATGCCGTTGCCCAGGACGAGCTTGTAGATGTCAAGACAGTGGCCGGGCTCCTCTTTAGCCCAGCCGGTCCAGGCGAGGTGGATCGGCTTGCACTGGAAGATGATGATGAAGACGAAGACGACCATGATGAGGATGTTGAGCCCGATGACCGGGTACGCGAAGCGACGGAAGTTGGGCGAGGCGTCGAAGATGCGCACGAAGAAGAAGCACGCCGAGAGCTTGGTGGCCGAGATGTGCACGATGTAGAGCATCTCGTTGGCGAAGAAGGCCACCAATATCCTGGTGATGTTGGCAAAGGGCACCTCCCACGTGTCTTTGCCCAGCCCAAGGTCATATATACGCCAGAGGTGCACACCGTAGAGGGCAATGGAGAATGACTACGTTTGTTATATTAGCTTTGCGCGCAGCAAAGTGGTGGGCGGCGGAACTCACGAATGCCATCAGCATCAGCCAGTCGTCGATGCCCCAGCCGCCGCCATGGCCGAGGAACTTGACCGTGAGCCGCACTATGACCAGGAAGAATGTGATTGTAAAGAGGACCGTCAAGGAGGCAACGTCGTTCTGCTGGGGCCGGGGCGGGACGCCGCACTGGCGCTCGCCCAGGCGTTTGGCGACCAGGCTCTCCTTGACCGTGCAGGTCGACTGTACGCATGCTGCAACCTTGGCCTGGTAGCTGTTGTCGACGCAGAGGCAGGCTGTGTCTGTCGGCGAGCAGGTGGTGGCGCCACTGCCCAGCACGGTCATGGTGCAGTTCACCTATTTGGGCGGCGAGGCTCTCGTTAGCTCATGATATTCCACGCTTGTCTCGGGTGGCGCACGGAAGGACGGGGAGTTGCATCGGCAGGGCCCGCAGAGATCAACACTTACAGCACATGGAGGTGGCTCGTCCCACGCCGGATCTGTTGCCGAAGCCACACCGAACATCAGGGCGGCAGCAGCCGCCGGCAGGAAAGACGTGAAGCGCATATTGAAACTTCTTGACAACTGGTATTGCCGAAAGGAGATGGACAGATCAAGCGACAGGAGAGGAAGCCAAAACCGTTGGGGGCCGAGAAGATCAGTGGAATTTATCTAGTCTTGGTGTCTGCTCTGTGTCCCCCTATCCCCCTCGCGATCACCATCCACAAGGCTCAACGGCCATCCTCAGGATCACAAACAATGCAACAAATAATCACAAAATCAGACCACATTTTGCCCGCCAAGGTTTCCCTGCTGACGCTGTCCAGATCGAAAGACTGGTTATGCAGGAAGGACCTTTTGCACGTTGAGAGTCGCAGTCTCGGTCTTTGTTTGCTGGCAACATCGAGCAGAGCCCTAGTGCTGACGGACACTGCAACGCCGCATGCAGGACGAGATATGGGGGCCAGCAGGAGAAGGCTGTCACTTGAACACAAGGTAGACCATGTAACTGCAGCGGAATGCAGTGTCTCCCCCGTTGCGGATCAGCAACGAATGCGAAAATGCCATACTCAACCGATGTAGCACCCAGTGCCACCAGTAATAAGGCATAAGTTAAGGTGGCCCTCCAAGTCCGATTCACCCAATCCAACAACGACAGAACAACTTTTTCCACAATACAACACCACTCACACAACGTCGTACTCGCCCTTCTGCCCTTCTGGCCCTTTTGCCTTCCCACTCCGACCCCGCAGGCGATCCAGACCGTCGAGCCCTACGTGCCCCCTGCCTCCACGTGCTCAACGTCCAATCGGCGCCAGATAACAAAGTAGAGGGGCGGCCGCCTACTATGCAGCCAAAGATAGATCGCTATGCGTGTGGTGAGAAGCACTGCAGAGATGCATTAGTGTAATTGCCTTTTCTGGCCCTCCCTCGTCCTCGTCGGCCGCAGGGCTAAAGCCGGCAGTTCAGGGCCGCGGGAGGAATTAGTGATGCCGGAGAGGAAGCTACTACAGTGGAGGGTGGGGACGAGAACGGGATTGCCACTCGAGATACAGGCGCGAATTCAAAACTGTTCGCTGCCCGGTGTCCTCCTTGTCGCTGCTTAATGTTGGTGGAAATGGGGAGGTCGGTGATCACGGTAGAGTTGCTACGTTGATATGACTGATGTATATACAGGAGACAAGGCCTGTTCCTTCTCGTGGAAGGGGAAAGGTGGGGTGCTGTTATGTGGAGGCATGGAAGGGACATTTGTTGCGTGACAATTCAAACCTCCACACTCGATTTTATGCACGAATCAGAGCGCCAAGGACATACCTAGGAGAACCATACCACCCTCCCAACTTGACCATAGCAATCGACAACAGACACTCGACAGAAAGGGACCATCCCAGCAACGTCGGCGTCAACCGGTCAACTAGCCATCGTCGCGTCTCGGCCCGCTCGAGCTTGTGGTGAAGTCAAGACTCAAGGTGGTCAGACGGAAGAATCCCATTAATCCCATCACGTCCTCTGTGAACCGTGACAGCTGCTATTCTCGATTAGGGGTCACGGTGTGCTTCTCCTGAACTGGTCTGTTCGGACTGCAGAATCTAGTGGCTGGAACCATCCGATTTTACGGGAATCCTCCAAGTCCAGCCCCAAGATTGTCGCCGTGGACCCGCAGGCGTGGTATCTCGGTTATCTCGGCCTGCTTCTTCTCCCAAAGATTAACGACCCGCAGATTGAGATCCGAATATTTGCCGAGAAGACTGACAACCCCAGTGACCGCCTGTGTGCTTTTCTCGGCGTATTGCGCGGCATCCTTTGTGCCTCTTTTCACGATAATCTCAAGCTAACACCCTTCCTGCCCGTCAATATCAAGAGCTGGAGGAATACAAACAGACCGAACAGCACAAGAAGCAAAGTAATATGCCGTGAAATAAGTCAAAACTGCTGCGTTCCCAAGCAACCGTCCCTCCGTCCGCAGCGTTTTACCCGCAGTTCAAGCCCAGCCAAGTGCCCAGCCAGCGGACAGCCTTAGTTGACGGACAATATACCACACTTCGTCCCCGAGTCCCGCATGTCCGGGGTCGGGTTCCAATAATAGACCTTGGTGCACTTTCATCGTCGTGCCCAGGTGATTTGGTCATTTTCAGGGGCAGCAGCAGTAGCATCGTGCACAGACTTCCGATGAGAGGTAGCACTGACAAAAATGGATCGGGCCCGAGCCTGTTGTTGTCGCCCGAGAGCAACGTAAATATATCATTGCTGAAGAATAGGCAAAGCCTCCACCCACCGGCCTCCGTATGAGTGGTGAGACCGATTTGGCTCGAGAGGAGAATAGAGAGTTAAAATGGCAAAATCATCCGGAATAATTCTTTAACCGAGTCTGCCGCAGTTGAATACCATTCTACTAGATGTCCGCAACACGCGCTTCTACATTGCGTGTTCACTGGGATAGGCCACATCGGGTGGAGCGTTGCACCATGCTGACACTCCCTTCAAGCGTGTTCACTGGCCCTGCGATAGATCTATGCCCGGGCAGACCAGTCAGGGCAGATCATGGGGAAGACATGATGGAACAATAAAAGCGTTGTATGAGAAGGTATTTCCAGGGTGCAAGGGCCAGCACGAGGCACGAATTCAGGAGAACGCCAGGCAATGGATTTAACTTGGCATCTCCGAGATTGAAATGAACACAGAATTACTCAGTATATTGTTCTTGGTCGCCACCCAACAACCGAGAGTTGCTATGTAATACGCCTTCAAGGAACCACAAAGGATCCAGATAGGCATGACTCTGTGCCCGAAAAGAGCCCCAAAGATAATAGGAGATTTTCGTGGCTCTCCCATGTAAGTCAGGGTCTGCACATTCGGCCCACCCCCTGATTCGGCCCACTCCACACCCGTATGCACGTTAGGTCCACCCCATTATATATCATGCATTTTCTTTACGATGGAATTTTCTCTTCTTTTTAAATTTTCAACATATTATTATTCATTAATTATAAAGCTATATATAAAAAAAGATATAAGTATAGCACTTAAGGTAATTTAAGCTAGCGTTAATATTTAAAAGGCCTCTTTATATTAAGGCATTTTAAGGATTATACTTTATAATCATTATTATAATATTTAAAGTTATTTAAATGCCTTAAAATCTTAAATAAAGTTATTATAAACCTAAGAAATATACCTATTTAATTAAGTAATTAATTAAGTAATATTAAGGCTGCTAATAATATATTTTAAAATAAAGTCTTTTATAGCCTAAGTAACCACTTCTTAAAAACGTTAACTACCCTTTAATAAATACTAGCTAAGAGCTTTTTTTATTAAAAATTTTAAGATTTAAAGCATATAAAGCTATTAAATAACTTTAAGCTAAGCAAATAAAGTAAAAATAAACATAATTAAGGAATAATTTAACCTTTTTTAGCTATTAATAATTATAAATATTTACTTAAAAATTATTATAATGTTAATAAAAAGGGTATAGCTAAGAGTAAAAGGAAAAATAGCATTATTTTAAAACCTAAAGAAAGGAAGGTTATTACTTAAAAAAGCTATAAGTTATATATATAAACCTCTTTCCTTAAATATATTTTTATAATAAGTAAATTATACCCTTTCCTTATTATCTTTAAAGGAAAGTTAGTTTAATAGCAGTAATTTAAAACCTTTAAGAATTATAAAAATTAAAAGTTTATAGCAATATTAAATAATTAAATAAATAATACTATAATACTTAAATAGCTATAAAAAATCTTTATTCCTTAAATAAAGCTAAATACCCTTAAAAAGTAGTATTTATTAATAATAAATAGGCATAAAAGCCATTATACTTTAAAGTTTATATAAAAATGCTTTTTATATAAGATTTATTATCTTTATTTATCGTTATATACCTTATATATACTACAACTTCTTAATTTAAGGGTATTTTTTAGCCTTAAGGTAATATATAAAAAAAAGTAAGTCTTTTAAACCTTTATATTAATAATATTTATATTAAGAAGCAATTATTTCTTTATTGCTATTAAAAGGCAAGATTTATAATATTTAAAGAAAAGCATATACTTTTTAAATAGCAAGGAATTAATTTATAGCTAATTAATATAGCTAAACCATTAATAAATATAATTATACTTAAAAACTTTAATAAAATAATATTTATACCTATTTTTAATAATGCCATAAGAATTAAAAAACTTAAATTAATTACTTTAATACTTATTAAGCTATAAAAAAGAGTTTTTTTAATTCTTAAAGTATCTTAAGAAATGCAAATTGCTTTTATTAATTATAACTTATAAAAATACTTAATTATAACTTAATAATTACTTTTTAAAAAGGTTTAAAAAAATATAATAAGAAAGATTAATAATTAATAATGCTTTTATAAGAAAATTAAGTTCTTAAAGATAAATTAATAGCTATAATACCTTAAAAGAAAAGAAAGATTAAAATAAGCCTAAACTTTATATTTATTAAAATTAAGCATATATATAAGGTATAAATTAATACCGGCGTAATTAAGGATAACTTAGTAGAAATAAACGCTTTTAAAGATACTATAAATGCAAAGAAATGCATTATTATAGGTAGTGATAATGATTTAGAGTAACTTTAATTAAAGGGGTGGTGTGGCGAGAAGGACCGTTTTGGTAGGCCGAATCAGGGGGTGGGCCGAATGTGCAGACCCTGACTTACCTCGAAGTAAACAATACTTGTATCAGGCGTCCTGCATGTATTTCGTCTGGAAGCAATTTCCTGACACTTTGGATCGACAATCAGGGTTTGACTTCTCTGTCAACGCCGGTGATTCAACAGTGCGGCAACACCTCCCCTCCCGGTTCTCGAAAGCGAAAGATGGCCTGAAATCCACATTCCTCGTTCGCGTACCGCGTCAACACCTCTGAGGATTCGATACCCTGGCTGCATGGCGATGACCTTATTTTCTGCTGTTGAGTGTAGAGTCACAAGGATTATTTCAATCGTCGCAGCCGAATGTCTGATGAATTAGACGAGGCCGGGGAGTGCAAAGTGGATTGAATGGGGGCCAGACGGCGCAAGTCGGCATCGCTGTCTTCGGATTGCTTCACTTGTCATACGCGATAATCTATCAACTCACGTGAAAGCGACCAAAATCATTTTCCTGGCCCTGACGCACTGGTTAACCCATGAGAGAATATCTGCACTTAACTATTGGAGAGCGGGTATCCTGCCAATCATACCTACCATCTGACGCAGCAGTGTCGGGGCCTCAAAGCGATGACCTACGAGCTACAAATTGTAGGCTGTTCATAGTTACATCTAAAGACGTTCGAAAATCCCGCTTTGAAATCTCCTTGATGTTCATTGAGTTGATTTTAAAGTCATACTTTTTAGTTGATGATATGCGCTGGTTATGCCTTTCTTCTCGCCGAGGGTTCATTTGTTTTCTAGCCAACTATAAACTTGAGAAGGTATTGTCCGCGTGGGAGACTCTGTGCCGTAACTTACGATCCTCCGTGATGTTTTGGTAAGCAAAGATCTATCAAGATCAGTTGGGTGTCTAGAGCATCTGCAGTCTCTCATCCATAACTAGGAGTAGCGTGGATCTCGTCATATGCACCACCGATTGCTACCACTCCAACCCCGCTGGTGCCAGGCATTTTATTGGCTCTGGCCCCGAGAAAATGGATTATTAACATCAGATATGCCCATTGATACAAAAATGCATGCCTTCAGACCCGATATCATGTCTGATACCGCAGGCCGGCTTTCCACAAGGAGTGTCTGTGGATGATAAGCAGGCGAATGGCTCATATCGCCTAGGGATGGCGCCATCCGGTGATGCCCACTGGATATCGCTGAATTCTACAGCTGAAGCAATTACTTCGAATATAAACCAGGTCTTCGCATTTCGAATTGCCGCCAAGGTTGATAGGCGCCTAGAAAGCCTGTTGTCGAACGCCAGCTTCTCTTAGTCGCTCAAAGGCCACCAAAAGACGTTACTGGGGTCACTTGGTATTTTGGCAAGTCTTTCTGGCACATACACAATGTCGGATTCAACAGAGACTAAGGCCGAGCCTAGGTTCCAAAACCTCTCAGAAAAGACGGCAGATGACCAAAATGACTCTGTTGATGGGGCACAACGGCGACGAGGCTCTTTCTGGCGAACTTTTCAACGCTTTATTTGGGACGATCCGGACAAGCCAGCCTATGAGAAAAAGTTCCTTTTGAAACTTGACTTCTTCTTACTGACTTACACTTGTCTGGGGTACTTCTGCAAAAACCTGTGAGTCTTCCAAACCTGTGAACCGAAAGCCAGGAATGACATTCATGGAAGGTATCAGTGACTGATATTAGACTTCCAACAGGGACCAAGCGAATATTAGCAACGCGTACGTCTCAGGGATGAAAGAAGCCCTAGGAATGCACGGCAACGAGCTCACATACGCGTCCAACGTCTTCACGGCCGGCTACGTGATATCACAAATTCCAGCCGTGATCCTCGTCACAAAAATCCGGCCGTCGTACATAGTCTCCACGCTCGAGATCCTCTGGGCTGTCTTCACCTTCTGTGCGGCCTCCGTGAAGACCATTCCCCAGCTCTACGCGATCCGATTCTTGGTCGGGCTGTGCGAGGGCGCATTCTTCCCTACCATCATCTACCTCATAGCTAGTTGGTACACCAAGAGCGAGCGAGGCAAGCGGGTCACTTTGTTCTACTCTACCGCTACCCTCTCACAGATGTTCTCTGGGTACCTCCAGGCTGGTGCGTATGATGGTCTGAATGGTAAGATGGGCCGCGCTGGTTGGCAGTGGCTGTTTATGATTGTGAGTCCCTCAGGGATGGTGGATTATCTCTGTGCCAATCGTTCAAGACTTTAGGAAGTTGCACTAATCAGACGATATCCCAGTGCGGCGTGATCAGTCTCCCCATTGGTGTCCTTGGTTATTTCTTCAACCCTGATTTCCCAGAGAACACCCGAGCGTTCTACATCAAACCAGAAGAAGCCGAATTCGCACGAAGAAGACTCCTCAACGAGGGCTACAAGCCGCTAGGCGCATCCGCATGGAGCAAGAAGAAAATTTTCCGCATTGTAACTTCCTGGCAGTTCTGGGTATTGTCATTCGGCTATTTCTTTGTGCAGTCGAGTTTCCCCATCCAACAACCCTTCTACGCCTTGTATTTGAAGTCCAAGGGGTACTCGGTCTACCAGATCAACGTCTGGCCGACCGGACAGGCGGCAGTGGCTGTTGTAACCCAGGTCCTCGCGGGCATGCTTTCCGACTCACCTCTTCTCCGAGGCCGAAGATGGCAAGCAATCTTGGTCATGCAAGGCGGGACCATCTTTGGATGTATAGTCCTTGCAATCTGGGACGTACCTCTGGGGCTCAAGTACTTCACATTCTACATCTCGTGGATGTCAGCTGGTGTTCCGGGTATCTACTACTCGTGGTTCCCTGACCTGATGCCGGAAGATCATGAGATGCGAGGGTTCTTGACCGCGTTCTCGAATATCTTTTCGTACGTCAACCAGATTTGGTACACTGATGCAGCATGGCGCACGTCGATGGGGCCGGAGTTTCGGGCCGGGTTTATTGCTGCTGCAACCTTCGGAGTGGTTCTTATCTCGACCGCGTTGTTGATGCGGTGGCTTGAGAAAAGAGATGTCCAGCAGAGGAAGCAGGTCCAGGGAAGCGAGCCCACGGCGGACCCGAATTTGGCTGTGACTTTGCAGGGGAACCCCGCCGCTGTAGTATAAGCTTAATTAGTTGCTGGGAATCTGCCTGGAATCACGCATGAGATCATCTACGAAATAGAACGGGTTGGACTCTTTCACCACGATCCGGCTGTTTTCGAAAGCACAGTTGAATCAACATTATTCCACCGCCTTGACAATACAACCCGGTAGTCCATTGAATGTGGTCAGATATAATTTAACAATTGGCCTCTGTATCAGATGCTCAATGAGGAAGCATACATTCATAGAGTGGTTGATGATAGACTTTTAAAATAGAGATCATAATGGAACCCGCGACGTTTATCATTGTCCAGATTTAATTTTGACGGCAACTCTGGAACGTGTTGCGCAGTGGATCTGAAGATTCTGAGTGGTCACAATTTCAGATTTCGGAGCGTGCCCACAAGATTCCAAATTCCGCCCACTCAACCTGTTTATTCATTGATATCGCCGCGAAGACTACGGCTAAGTCCGCTATACGAGTTTTCAAAGGGAGACATTTCCTCACATTACCGGTTGCACTGTCGGGCGGAGCATAATTCCAATTCTTCCTCTCTAAAGGACTTCCAGCCCACTATGGTCCTAGTGCGTCGCATCGGAGGCATCCAACCAAGGAATTCTGCAAATGCCCCCTTGACATTGAGGAGACCGGTTTGATGTCAAGCCACATTGAGAAAGGTTCTGTAGCGCGGTGGCAGTTGACTGAGTAATGAATTGGAAACAATCCTTGCCAGGAGCAGACATACCTCGGCATCCCTGACCGGGCCCGTATGATACGATGGGACTGTGATCTCGGAGGACGCAGTCGCTTTGGGTTGGCGTGGCCCGGCTGCGGATACGACACCACCAAGACCGCCAATCAGAGAGGAGGCATATTGTGATGACGGATGATCCAGCACTGGCAGGTCGCAGCAAGCCACAGCTTCGGAGACGCTCCGCAGATCATAGCGGGATGCAACTCTGCTGTCCATCAATCCTAGGCTCCACGGGCTGTGCGCAACAAGAGCATGGCCTGTGATGCAGGTCAAGGGGATGAGTCCTTCAAAAGGTTGCGCTATTCCGTGCGGTCTGCACAGGTGAGAGTGATGCACTCTCCAAGCTTGTTGTCCTTCATTATCCTAACAAAATGATTCCCACGTCGTCTCTCTTGTTCGTTGCGTCGTTGGTTTCCAGCGTTCTGGCTGATGGTGACTATGCCTGGCAAGCACCGTCAGCAACTGACCGTACGTCGATAAGTTAATCATGATCTCGCAGCCCTGATCCCCTTGATTGTCACCCCCTAAAGATCTATGTGCAATGATACAAAGTTGAGGATTTCGCATTTACTGACTGTTTTTTGATCAGGACGAAGCCCTTGCCCTATGGTTAACACTCTAGCGAACCATGGATACCTCCCTCGTGACGGTCTGGCGATCACGCTCCAAGATCTCTTGACGGGCTTCACCAACGGAATCAACTTGGACCCATCGGCAACACTTCTTGTCGGCACCAAGGCCCTGGAGACATCCACAACAGGTGACAACTCATCTTTCAACTTGGATGATCTCAACAGACATGGTAGTATGTTACACCTCGTCTTTCCCCCAACTCTCACGCGAGCATACCACTCACAAATGATCACGAATATAGTCATCGAACATGACGGCAGTCTGAGCCGTGCGGACATCTACTTTGGCGACAACCACAGCTTCAACGCGACCATCTGGGGCACAGTAGCCTCCTTTTTCACCGAGGACACCATCGACGTCAAGACTGCAGCCCGTGCTCGGGCAGCCCGCCTGGCAGCGGCGTCAAAGGAGAACCCAGAATTCAACTTGACGTCAAGCGGTGTCAACTTCAGCTTGATCGAGTCTGCCCTGTACTTGTCGGTCTTCAACAATGGCTCATCATCGACTGCTGTGACGGAGTGGGTGAAGGTCATGTTCCGTAAGTCTGGTTCTTGCCACGCTCTCACAAAATGCATGACCATTGAGCTGACTTGTGACGATGCAGAGGAAGAAAGACTGCCCTATGAGGAGGGTTTCACCAGGCCGGAAAGCATCGTGAGCACCACTGGTATTCTGGCGAAGCAAGCAGAAATTGCTGCTGCAAGCATAGGGGCATGAAATGAGAAGGCGGAAATTGTAGGGGGCTGATATTCTTGTCAATATATCTACGGACGGTTTTGTAACTACGCTTTGGGCCCGAATTTTATGATAATGAAATGCCAACCCTCCACCGCACTTTTTACAACCTCCAGCCTTCACTTACAAAGGCCTAGCCTGCCGCCTACCTAGAAGGCAGCATGCCCATCAATGAAGTTGCAAGTAAGTTACACATCGCTAAAGTGATACCGAAGGATTCTGTGTGGTGTATAGCGAGGGGGCCTTTTCGGGGAAAGAAGTTAATCTTGAAATTCCTACAAGCATATCTTGCAAGCTTATTTCAAGCAAGGACCATGGAGGACTAGATGCATATAGACGTGAGTATTCTATAGCTTTGTTGCACAGTACAGAGCATCGAATAAATTTGGACCCACAAATGACTTGACCGATGCAGGGAACTGGATAGACACCTACCCGGCTTGCCCTGGGTAGGTCGGATTCCTGAAAAGGGGTGCTTGTGCTTAGCAGAGCTTGACAGCTTTTCCGAGAAAATTCCAAGGCCAGACTGCCGAGCTGTGGACAAATCGCCCTGCTCTTTCTGCCCAGGCCTGGGAAGCAAGCCCCTGGGACCTCTCTTTCCGTGGCTGCTGGCGCAGTGCTGGCGCAGTGCTGGCGCAGATATGTTCCACGGACCGGAACTGACCGCGGGGCCTGTGGTATTCCGAGCTTGGGCTAGTCTATCTTGTTCGGCCGAGACAATGCTGCTGTGGTTGGGCAGCGCGACGACCGAAAGGGCCCTGAACGAGGCCCAATGATTTGGCCACTAAATAACAGATGCATAGCTCTAGGATTTCCAAATCGTGGCAGGCACTATCAGCGATATATCACAATAGCTGTTGTCGGAAGGGTCCCTGGCCGTCCCACGTGCCGGAGCTCCGGAGCACTCAGCTACTCCGTATCCCCGCTTCCTCCGTGACCCGCCCCAAGAGCCAGATGCCGTGGGGAGGGAAATCGTTCCCCCCATTTTTTGTCGCATTTATATATGTCCCACGTGGTCCGGCCATTTCACTTGGAGTGTTCCCCAGTCCCCGGCTGAGATATTCAAGCAGTTTTCATCGACCAAAAATAGACAGAAACATGGCATCAACGATTCTCGAACACCCTGTCGTGGGTCAAATCCACGGTGTGCAGCCAAAGGCACAGGCCCACGTCGAGCAGTACCTCGGCATCCAGTACGCAACGCTAGAGAACCGGTTTGCCAGGGGCAAGTTGGTCGAGACGTACAAGAGCCCGATCCAGGCAACAGAGTCGGGGTGAGACAACGACAATCCGTTCATATTCGTTCCCTTTGTCACACGCCTTGGGCTGACATCGTGGTAGCCCTCTGCCGGTTGCTGACCCCAAGAACGTTGACAATGAGCACCTGCTGCTGCAGCACAGCCTGCCGCACCCCGAGTACAGATTCAGCGACACCGATTGTCTGACCCTGAACGTATCGGCGCCGTCTCTCGACGCCAGAGGCACGAGGGCGGAGCCGCTGCCCGTCGTCGTCTTCTTGCACGGCGGCGGGTTTGCTACGGGGAGCGCAAGCTGGCCGCAGTGGGACCTTGCTCGCCTGGTTGAGCGAAGTGTCAAGCTCGACAGCCCTGTCGTTGCCGTTGGAATCAAGTGAGTACAAGTCCATGAGGCAGCGCCCTTGAACGATGGTACTGATGTAATAACCACCAGCTATCGTCTGGGCCCCTTTGGCTTCCTGGCCTCATCAGCCTTGAAAGACGCGGGGTTCAAGCCCAACAATGGGCTTGATGACCAGAAACTCGGGTTGCGCTGGGTCCAGATGAACATCTCAGGCTTCGGGGGAGATCCTGCGAAAGTCACTCTTTTATGCAGCAGTGCTGGCGCTGGTAGGTCCATCATGAAATGTGCTATGCGAACCTGCGAAGATCCAACAGCTCACATCGCCGTCAGCATCCGGCTTCTACCATCTTCAGTCTTCTGAACCTCTGTTCAGCCGGTTGGCCGCATATGGTGGCAGCCCACTTATCCAGCCCATACCCTTGGAAGTCACGGAAATCGCCTACAGCGTCGCGACCAAAATCCTCGGTATCGAAAGCCAGTCGCCAGCTGACCAAGTCAAGTCACTCCTCAAGATCCCCGCCGAGGAGCTCTCGGCTAAACTTGGTCATCTGCCCGTTCCCTTGTCCGCAGCACACGACGGAGACGTCGTCCGTGCCAAGACGTCCTACGCTTCGCTGGCCGACACAAGCTCATTGGAGAAGGAATTCCCCGGTATCGACTATTGCAAATCCATCCTGCTAGGAGATGGGCAATTCGATGGCATGATCATCGGACTGACGGCTCTGGCGCACAGAACCGACAACCTGGCGACATCTCTCGAGAACAGCCTGAAAACCGTCTTCGCAGATGACCCGTCCAAAGTCAAGACCATTTTGGATGGCTACGGCATCAACGAGTCCAATACGGACAGGGTCCCAGTCCTGAACTTCCTGAACGACATCGGTTTCGCCCAGCCCGCGAAGGCCACGGCGGAGGGATGGGCTGCGGCCGGTTCCAGGCTCGGAACGAAGTCCTTCCTCACCCATTTCAACATGCCCAACCCATGGCCCGGCCAGTGGCAGGGCAAGGCCACGCATGCGCTGGACATTGCAATCCTGCTGGGCAACTACAACGAGTTCCTCAGCCCAGGCCAAAAGGCCAGCTCGGACCAGATGTCTGGAGATTTCCTCGCTTTCGCCTACGGCAAGGAGCCATTCTCACCATATACCGCTGGCAATGGCGGTGTGTCCAAGGTGTACAAGGCGGGCGTGGATGCGAAGGACGACGAATCAAGCGTGGTCAAAACGTCCAGCGAGGGTGAGACGGGGCGCAGGAAGATTCTAGACGACCTGGCGGCTGGAGACCCGACCGTGTTGGACAAGCTTTTGGGTGTCTTTGGTCTGTTCCTTCAAGGGCCGAAGTAAATGGAGGAGGTATGTGGGCAATGTATTACAGCCTACCTAGGTCATGTGGAAAATGTCGTGTGGCGATGCTGCGCAGGGTTCACATGTGAAGGGAAATGTTTTTAAAAGCGTTTATGCTGAATCGCAATGCAAAACTTCCTCCGAGTGGCTCTAATTCCATGGCGAGGCATTTTCCGGTGTAAGCCCTCATGGTCTATTTACTACCTGAAATCAAAGCCAGGCTCTATTCTTCCGAAGGCACCAAACACGCGACCTAGTCCTGCAAACACTTCAGTAATACCAGATGGCTGGACTACACATTGACTCCTTCGCAGACGTTCCGTTATGGTGGAAAGTCTATCGAACTCAAGGACGGGAGAAGACATATGGAACGCAGAAGAGAAAGGCTACGAAAGGTGATGCTCACAAATGGTTTCATGTTATGAACGACGCACGGAGATGTACATTGATGTCTTCAGGTATATACAAACACCTAAACTTTAGTCTTCCACCCACCCCCAACCTTCCTCTGCTTCACAACCTTAGCCGCCGCCATAAACCCCCCACCCACAATCATCGCGCACCCCGCAAAGGCCTGCGCGCCATAGTACTGCCCCCCACAGCTGCTGATGATAGCCCCCGCGATCGGCGGGCCCGTCAGCGTGGCGAAGCTGACAATGGTGAAGACCATGCCCATCCGCGTGCCCGACTTGCGCAGGTCCGTCGTCAGGCTGCTCAGTCCAGCGGGGAAGAGGGACTGGATCCCGCCCGCGGCGATCCCGAAGAAGACGGCCCACGCGTAGAGACCCGGGGGGTCGGTCACGGCTATCCAGGTGAGCTGGCACACGCCCGCGATGATCGCTGTCGGCACGAAGATGTTGATGGCGCCCCAGCGGTCAGCAAGGTAATTTGGGACCAGACGACCGATTATCCCGATTCCGTTCAAGAGGAGGAGGAGGTTGAGCGACTCAACGTAGGAGAGGCCAATTATATCGCGTGAGTATGAGGCTAGGTAGTAGAAGGCAAAGTAGACGCCGAGGAAGCACTGCAAATTGTATCGTGTTAGCATTGGGGATCCGAATAAGCAATCTTGTCCTAGGCCCACGAATCCAAGAACGTGGCAAACTCACAGTGAAGCTTCCAGCCGCGTAGAAGGTATACTCCAGCTCCTTGAAGGCAGCCCATTCGACCAGTGCCCCTGCTTTTCTAGGCGGGATCCTGCGCTTCAGCCCAATGTTGGCAACCACCAGGCTCGTAAGCTGGATGAAGCCAATCGCCCTGATAGTCCAAGGAAACCCTGCCGCAGGTAATAGCTGCCTCGCCATCGCAGGGAAAATCAGACCACCTGTCGCGCTCCCACACGCCGTCATGCCAATAGCTAGCCCCCTCTTCTTACTGAAATAAGTCGACACAGTTGCCACCGTGGGACAGAAGAGACAACCATTACCAAGACCCATACATATGCCCTGGGCTAGGAAGAGCTGCCAGTACTTGGTGCAGACTGATGTGGTGAAGATGCCCAGCAGCTGGAAAGCAGTTCCGAGGAGGAATACCTCGTGGAAGTACTAAGAAAGCTCGAGTCAGTCATTCTGGGATTTGGACCGGATGGAAAGAAGCAAAGTAATCTTCTAAACTGTCTCTTCGACTCTGTCCACCGGAACGTATACCCCAGGCTGACGGCAGGCTGAGCTGACCAAACACAAGAGCAGCTGAGGTAGTACAAAGTCGGTGTAAGCCGGAGGTGTCACTCACTCCTGCATCTGTGATTCGTCCAGTAAAAGTGCCAATGAAGAACAAGAGAAAGACTTGAATAGAGCCGATCCAGGAAATAGTAGCAGGTGGGAGGCCCAACTCAGTAGCATAGTACGTCTGGAACACACCAAACGAATTGATATACCCCCACGTGTTCATGATAACCAGGTGGCCAGTCGCCACAACCGTCCAGGCTCTCAGCCCACCATCCGGTGGAGGTCCAGGGTTGAAGCTCGACTTGCTCGTCGTACGGCTGAGGACGCGTTCAGCAAGGCCAAGGACACCGCTGCCACCGCCACCACGGTCCTCATGGGCGCTCTGTGCGTGGTGGTCGCTGCCGCCGTCTTCGAAATCGCTCTCGTCCAGCTGCACGCCAGGCACGGCTTGGGTGTTGGAGACTCGCGTCGCCACCCGTCGGAGCCCAGCAGGTTGCTTCTCCGGGTCGCCTCCCGGAAGCTCGTCAGCCTCTGCGTACCCTTTTGCTCCATCTACGGAATCCCTGCCCTTCTCCTCGGTGCTAGTCGATGGATCAAGGTCGGTACTACCGCTGCTTGTCGATTGGGAGCGGGCCATTCTCGTTGGCGGCCAAAACCTGGACTTCAGTTGGTGATGCCGTATCACAACGGTGTCTTGGCTCGATGGGAGGTCGAGCGTCTAGCTTTTCCCAGGGTCACCGACGAAATGAAGCAGGAGAAGTCAAGGAAAAAATCTTAAAGAACAGACCGCCAAAGCTTCATCCTCGTTGACGGTGGGTAGCTGGTTCTGATGTAACAAAACAGCGCAGCATTAAACCAAAAGGATCGTTACTCGAATACAATGTCTATGCTCGGTAAAAAGAAAGCAAGAATGGTCTGCCGTTGACTCATGTTGATAAAAGGTGAAGGGTATCTGTTAGCTGGACAATGACAGCTATTTAATCCTTACTAGCTCCTATTCTTCGGGCAAGAATTCCCGATCGATAGCCATGGTTAGCTCTCTTGTTGTGTGGGGCGAAAAGTCCTGCCCCAGGTTTTCGGGCTAGTTATGACAAACTCAATGCTTTGAAAGCCCAGGGACTCTCATGACTTTCTGGGGAAGGGCGTAGGCGGACCATCGTGTGTTGGGCGGTTATGTGTTATTCCCGGCAACGACAGCCCGTCCCGATGATGCGGAGACTTGCCGACAGCCGATGAGGCCGACCTCGGCGCGTTCGACCAGCCCTGGCAGGAAGTCGGCATGCATCTCGTCTAGATACAAGCTGGAGCTGGAGAGAATTGTGTCAATGGACGATTTGAATCGGGTCATTAATAATAATTAATTGGGTCTCTATGACAGTAAGTTCTGACCGGACGCAAAGCTCGGAACTCTTACAGAGCAAGGTTCATCATCACCAGCTTGGAACATGAAGCGATTTGCTGCCCATAACCTCCCAGTACAATTACTCTCCGGATTTTGCTTCCAAAATACATTATCGTGAGATGAAGAACAACCGAACAATCTTTTACACAGCGTGTAAACAACCTCTCAAAAGAGATGGCTCCCAAAACATCGAGATGAGCAACAATTATGTCTGGTTATGACAATGAGCAAGAGAAGCCGCCGTCCATGGACCCTAAGATGGCATGAATACCAGCACACCACGCTGGTTCGGTATTATGGTTGGTCATGGATGGATGACCTTGACGATTTGAGTCATTCCCTGACCAAGACCACGCTTCGGATATGTGTCTCGCACATGGGAGCGGCAGATGGCAGCACCGCAAGAAGTGTCAGTCCAGGTTATCGCCAAGTCGTCTGCCCACCATTTCTGTGGCTGATTATGTGCGGTGACGTCTATGAGAAGAGACGTGAGGTTGTATAGCCCAGCCGTCGTATCTGCGACAATGGAGCCAAGTTTGCAGTTCTTTTGACGAGAGCAAGCTCGCGTGCTGGAAATTTGGGATCCCACGGCCACCTCGGTCTGAGCATCGGCGTCCCACGAAAGACCAGTGATGTTGAAAATGCAGTTGGCTTTCTTGGACGCGCATCCAGCCCGCATACCGCTGAAGTCAAAGCGGAAGCATGGGTGGCCTTGAAGGTCCCCGACGCTAATCTTCGCCAACTGATCACCGCCCGCAACGTTTGGAACCTGGAGCATCAGATCTCCAGAAGACGGCTTGTAGGGCGCAGCTGAGCCAGGGATAATCTTGATGCCCTCAGACCAGGTAAAGTGGCGGTAAGGGCTGTACACGGGATCAGGGGCGATGTCCATGGGGTCGGTGCCGGGCGCCAAGTGAAGACCAGGAAGATCGTCGAACTGTGTTGGTGGTCAGCAAGATATTAAGCATGATAATTCAAGCGGCACTCACATCAAGAATCATGCTATTCTGGGCGACAAGGTCAACACAAGAGGGTGTCGCCGCTTCTGTTGCCTCTGACCGAGCCTTGACTGATGAAAGAGTCGACCGTCCTTCGCTAAAGTGGGCTTGAATGGACTGACCCAGGTCAGGTTGAGCTGAAGCCGATTGAGCCAGATCAGGCTGCGCAGGTCCTGGCTGAGAACCCTCAGGTGGCGGTGGAACTGAATCCGGCGGGGCGTGGGACTGGAGAGGAGCGCCCTGGAGAGGAGCATGAGGTGGGGGACCCTGAGGAGGCTCTCCCTGAGAAGAACCGCCTTGAGATGGTGCGCCTTGAGGAGCATTAGAAGAAGGACCTCCTTGTCCACCTTGTCCACCTTGACCACCTTGACCGCCCTGGCCACCTTGAGGGGGAGCAGTCGAAGAAGGAGGACCACCTTGACCGCCTTGACCACCCTGAGGGGGAGCACTGGAAGAAGGACCTCCTTGTCCACCCTGACCACCCTGACCACCCTGACCGCCTTGGCCACCTTGAGGGGGAGCAGTTGACGAAGGACCTCCTTGTCCACCTTGTCCACCCTGTCCACCTTGAGGCGGAACACTGGAAGAAGAGCCGCCTTGTCCGCCTTGGCCACCTTGTCCACCTTGAGGAGGAGCACTGGAAGAAGGGCCACCTTGGCCACCCTGTCCACCCTGTCCACCCTGAGGGGGGGCAGTTGAAGAAGGACCACCCTGACCGCCTTGACCACCCTGACCACCTTGAGGCGGAGCACTAGAAGAAGAGCCACCTTGACCACCTTGGCCGCCTTGACCACCTTGGCCACCTTGAGGCGGTGCAGTCGGGCCCGAAGTGGGAGCAGGGCTTGTGACGTTGAGCGGCGCGGTTGTGTTCGCCGGCGGCGCTGAGGTGGGCAGCGGACCGCTTGTGGCATTTGCTGCGGGACCAGCAGGCAGGCTGGAGTTGGCCGGGGACGATGGTTCGCCCGTTGGCAGGATAGGGGGAACCGTCGTGTTAGCTGGTGCAGTAGTACCTGGCCCAGAAGGGACAGGGGCAGTTCCGTTTGCAGTGTTGGTCACGTTCGCGGGAGGCGAGGCAGGACCAGTAGCATTGGCAGATGTCGGAGCTGCGCCACTCTCGGAAGGGCCAGGAGAAGCAGTAGGAGCTGTCGCATTGCCTGTAGAAGGTGGAGCAGTGCCGTTGAAAGATGACGGGGCTGCACCGCTCTCAGAAGGGCCAGGAGGAGCGGTAGGTGCTGTACCGTTGCCCGTGGAAGATGGAGGAACGGTAGCTGGTGCCGAAGTTCCATTGCCTGGGAATGGAGTGGGTACGGTGCTATTACCAGGTGCAGGAGCTGTCGCATTTGTCGGAAGCGGCAGCTCCAAGGTGGTAGAGTTCAGTGACACGACGATACTGGTGGCAGTCGACGCGGTCGCGTTGGTCGGGACTGGAGAACTGATACCAGTGCCAGATGGCGGCGGCGCAGGAGTTGTACCATTGTCTGTTGGGAAAGGAGGCGATGTAGTTGGAGATCCTGGCAGTGGTGGCAAGGAGGTATCTCCGGATGGCAGGGGAGCGAAGACAGTGGTAGAGTTGGCGATGATGATCAGGCTTGTCGCGGCGGCAGATCCGCTGATGCTTATAGTCGTAACACCCGTGATAGCACCAGCAGATGAAATGGCACTGATTGGGACGGAAGTGGAGGATTCGTTGCCAGAAGGCAGCGGTGCGACAACGGTGGTAGAGCTGGCGGGGACGCTTGTCTCAGAAGTTGTCTCATTGGTAACGACGGTCGTGAGGCTGCCCGTGATCACTCCTGAAGGAGCCGTGGTACCAGAGATTGAAGGTGAGGACGCATTGCCAGTAGGGAACGGGGCGACGAAAGTAGTGGAGTTGAGAGGTACGATGACGCTAGTAGCAGCGGTTGTTCCACTGACAAAGACAGTCGAAACGCTACCTGGAATCCCACTGGGGCTGGCAGTGCTGTTGGCGAACGGTGCAGAAGACGGAATACCCGAGGCACTGCTCGACAATGTGGGCGGCAGTGCAGTCGTGATCGTCGTCAAAGACGGGCCGGGCGAAACACCTGAAATGCATTAGGAAGAGAGCCCCAGGCAGAGAGTTTCAGACTGGGAAGGAGTGGAAGCATTACCAGTTGACGCCAACACAGTCTCAGTGCTTAATGTGGTCACAGTTGCCACAGTGGTGAACGATGTGCCGACTGCTCCTGCTGATGCAGTGTAGGTGAACTCTGTCGACTCAGTCAGAGTGGCGACGGGAACGGCCCCTCTCGAAACTGTGTAGGTGAAAATGACAGAGGTAACCACTGGCGACGGTGGGGGTCCTGGGATCTCAGTTGTTCCGGAGTACAGGGTGGTGGTCTCAGTGATGACTGCTGGAGTCCCGGTGGATGAACCCTCGGCCGATGAACCTCCGGTGGATGGGCCCCCAGTAACTGGAGTGGCTGCCGTGATGGTAATCACCTGAGGCGATGATCCCGGAAGGCCAGGAAGGGTCACTGTGAAGACAGAGGGAGACGCAGGGGAAGGAGCCGACGTGAGGACGGAAGAGGAGAAAGTCGCAAGTGATGAGCTAGGAGCAGATCCTGGTGGAGGCTCTGCTGAGGCCACAGGCGTAGAAGTCGACTCTGCTGATCCCGAAATCGAAGTGGTCTCAGTAGCCGTTGCGGTTCCGACTGTGAGGGTAAAGCTGGCAGTGACCAAAGGGTGACTGGAGCTCGACGTGGGAGCTGTCTCAATCACGGTGTACGTGCTGGTCTCAACGACCTGAGGACTGTACCCCGAAGTGATTGTTGTCGTCAAGTAGTAGGTTGTCAGACCCGGGACGGCAGTAGTTGGAGCACTAGCAGGGACCGAGACAGTTGTGCCACAACCAGAGGCAGGGCATGGCTCAGTGAGAGTGACAGTCCCAGTGTACGGAGAGCCTGCTGGGCCAACCGGGATGGTGAAAATCTGCGTGGTGACGATACTACCAGGGGCAGTTGCAACCTCCGACTCTGTGAGAGATAAAAGTCGTTAGCAGTAAGACTTTGGGAGGTGAAGAACAAAGGCCAGGGGCCGGACGGGACGCCAAGGTTGACTTACCTGAGGACGAACCGGTTCCCGAAGTGGTCTCGGTAGGAACTGGGTATGCGGTGGCAGAGAACCCAGTAGTGACAGACTCAGGGTAGACGGTGACAGTGGACACGGCGACGGTCTCGGTGCTGACCATGCTCATGACAGTGGTGCCGAACGCAATGGTAGGTGCAGGTGCTCCGACGGTGATGAAAACCGTCTCGGCAGCACAAGTTGTGTTGTCGCTGGAGGAAAAGAGCAGTCAGCATCTGCTCAATTGGCATAGTGGGTGGGTTCGCAATGGCATGAAGGATCTGCAAGAACGGCCAAGCGAACCACTTCAAGAAAACTTACTCAAGTGGCAAGGCAGCTGCAAGTGGCAGCGAGGCCAGGGCCACGAGAGGGCCCATCGACGCTCTGATACGCATGCTGTTCGTCGTCACGGCTCAGGGTACTTTCTATGTTGAGGAGGAGCGCGGCAGAAGGAAGATCGACCGGGGCAGACAAAGATTGAAAGGCCGTCAAGATGCAGATGTGCCAAAGGTGAGAACCAGACTGCTCACTGCTGGCAAACGAAGGACAATGGACGGTGTCGCCGCCGTGTCTGCGGGAAAGACGAAGAGGTGAAGGAGGTTAGAGAGTAGGGAGAGTTGAGTGTGTGGAAGAGAACGGAGGAAGATTGGCGAAAGAACGGACAAAGGTAGGAGAAGAGAGGGACGAGGCACCTTGAAGGGGATGCTCAACTGATGAGGGAAGGAAAGGGAAGGGAAGTGGTAGGTGTTGAAAAGGAAGGAGCGTTTCTTCCCATCCAGGCAGGCTCATGTATATGCCAGAGCCGCGATAGGGTCCGGCTGCTGCCATCTGCTCCTTCCTTCCCTTTCCCACCTGCGCGCCCATACCACTCAAACCATCTCGGCAGGTTCGATACCAGAGCCCAGCCGAGAATCTCGACGTCAGCGAAGGTCATGCCGTCTCGAGCTGCGGATTGGAGAGAGCGCTGCAGATGGAAGGGACGCTGGAGAGGGCTTGTCCGCGACAAAGGGTCTCATGATTCCAGCGTTACCTCTGTGCTCCTTCTCGTCAAGGGCACATTAGTTCTGGTGCGGTGAGACTTCGGATGCCACAATGCCAATGATATTGACAGTGTCTTGAGCCGCTTAGTGATCTCGCTTCCGTCGCTGCCTCCCTGTTGAAATCATTGCTGCACCTCGCATTTCCTTTCGCCGTGCCATGCTGTTCCTTGCGCTCGTATTGCAAGCTGCTGGATAACTTGCACCGTCCATCGTGTCGGTAAATTGGTGGCATGAAAAGGGGACATTTGCCAAACATGATAGAGCTCGACCTGCCACAGCTGCTCAATGTGGCATTTCCTGAGGTGTAGCAACCAGGATGTTCCACGAGCCCCCTTTCATCACTTATTCGAGCCGTGTGCTTGCGTCACACTGTCCAACATGGCGGCTCTCCCTCAGGAAGGAGCCTACCTAGGCAGCCTCGAGAATGGCATGAAGGAACAAGACGGACGTACTACCAAGGTTGCTTGCCCGTTCACAGCATTGGACGAGTCTCGGAGACTCGAAACTAGATATCTGACAGCAGTTGTGGAATTTGTCTCGGATAATAACAAAGACTCAACTCACCCACGTACGTGGGTCACTTAGATCGGATCATCCGAGTACGGTGGCGGAGGTTCGTCGCGCTCTTCCTCCACAGCACCAGCCCGCCCGCTCGACTCCGTCGGCGCAGCCCGCCCTTCCTCTGCCCTGGCCCCTTCTTCACTCGGGCGAACCCTCGTCTTGCCCTCCAGTTTCGAAACCCACAGGCCACACCCTGCCGTGGTCGTCAACAAGAAGAAGAAGCTCAGCAGCGGAATGAGTTCCAAGATCATAGCCATGGTCCCGAACCATACATAGTCCCAGGAGTACTTCTTTGCCTCCTCTTTCCTCTCTCTTCTGCTCAACCCTCGGAGCTTGAACCACCTGTGGTGGCTTAGCTTTCCCAGCCGCGTCCCCGTGATGATGATGTAGGCCGGGGCGCCGACGATCGGAATAAATGTGAGCGGTAGGCAGACGACAAGCCCAAATATCTGCTTGAAGCTCCATGGCGTGTATTCAGCTCGCGACGTCGGCTTTCCTAACATCTTGACGGAATTGGGGGCATCGGGAAACAGTAGACGATGGGGCGCAACGAGGTCAACAAGGTCATGATCGATCAGGGTAGTCTGCGAAGACGAAAGATTAGGTGTGATCCGGTAGTTATCTCTTCATAGGAAGGAGAACTCACGTCGAAGACGTCTACCCGTGCCTCGTCCACAAAGAAGCCCTCAAATAGGGCCTGAATAAGCACCAGCCCTTCTCCCAGGGTCAAAATCGCGGCGCTAAACCACGCGCCTCTGCCTTGCCAAATAGCTAGAAAAGCAACTTGTGGGAGGTAGGCAAATAAGAATAGAATCAGGTAGACAGTCAGTGACACCAGCGATAAGGGCAACAGACGTCCAGCCCAGAGCGGCCAGAATTTGCGCTGCTTCGAGAAATACCAGATGCCTTGGATGGGGTATGCGGCCGAGCGGAACGCGCGCCATACGTAGTCGACGAAGCGCGAGTTCTCAATGCGGCCTGTAAGGCTTGCTCGAGGACGATCAGGCGGCATGTCGGATCTTTCGTATTGGGTATTTTGGAAGTTTGTAATGGCGACGTCGTATATCAGTTGAAGGGTCTCGCGACTTGCACGCGCTTGACGGTCCAAGGGTTTTAGGATGACGTCCCACCTGCCAGGCAAGCTCCGGGGAACGGGGCAGCTGAGAGACACCCTGGCGCGTCCAACCCCCACCCTCCAAGCACTGCTGCAGGGATGCTTCTTTGGCCCCACTGGTCAACAACACTGTCACCTCGCCCATGGAAGCGTTGCAGTCCGACTCGACCCAACCTCACATGCTTTGCTGTATTATTGTTCTCAAAGAATGAAGATATGTGCTGAACGACTTCACCCAGCCTGCAGACAAAAGCTGCACAGCCGCAATGCGTAACGTGA
This sequence comes from Diaporthe citri, assembly GCF_014595645.1. Taxonomy (NCBI): domain Eukaryota; kingdom Fungi; phylum Ascomycota; class Sordariomycetes; order Diaporthales; family Diaporthaceae; genus Diaporthe; species Diaporthe citri. The sequence continues at coordinate 1,630,288 of NW_025064852.1, read as the reverse complement.
GAGAAGTTGTCGACCTGACTGCCCAGGTGTCTCGAGTTCCAAGAAACCTGATCTAGCCGGAGCCTGTCAAGGAGGTTTGGCACATGTTAAAGGTTTCGTCGTGCGACTTATGTCAGTCCTAGCTCCGAAGACAGTCCTCCGGCACGATGAGCATGTCAGTCTGTGAGTCTGGACTTCCCAAGCAGAGCGCCGTTCGCAGAGTGGCACATCAGAGTTGAGAGATGGTGATTCTGACAACCCGTCAATTTGCAGGACTGACATCCTTGGCTTCTGTTGTGGTGGGCCAAAGCCTCGGAGCCCATCAGACATGCTCACCAAGTCCACTGGTGGTGTCGTGGCCGCCTGTGTGCGCAAGCACGAGCAAGGCTGCGAGCATCTACAGCCATCGCAGTCTATCAACTTTCAGCTCATGGGATGGGCCTCTCGACTGTCAGGGAGACTACTGCGTGTACTCTAACCGAGCCGCGTCGAAGCACTCCTGGGTCGTTTCGTGCACCACACCGGAGACTGCACAAGGCCTGGAAGAGTACTTCCACATCGTGCCGAACAACCGGCCTCTTCCGGAGCCTTCTCCATATCGCGTTGTCGAAATCCCTGGGAAGGGTCGAGGCTTGATCACGAACAGGAAGATCTACAAAGGAGAAGGCGTCATAGCTGAAGATGCTATCCTGGCGCTGCCTATCCACGCACATCTACAACTTGCACCCGACAGGCGAAGACACTTGTACGAAATGGTCCTGGAGAATCTACCACCTGAGGCCAGGAGCGAGTTTCTATCACAGGTTGGGGATGACGTTACTACTGTCATCGACCGCAACGGCTTTGAGATTCACACGGGGCGAGACGATGATGCCGTCAGATACTTCGGTGCCTTTCCAGAGCAGGCTCTTATCAATCATGACTGCAGGCCAAAGTCAGTATTGTATCTCCCTCTGAAGATAGACCAGAACTCACACGTGGCTGGACTTAGTCTTGCGTATCACTTCCGCGGTATGACTCACATAACCACCGCCGTCCGGGACATTGATGCTGGGGAGGGGCTCAGCTTGAGCTACATCGACGTGACACTTCCCTTTCGGCACCGACAGACTCGTCTGAACGCACTTTGGAACTTCAACTGCACTTGCAAGCAATGCCAGCTCCCTCCTGCCGGAGCCGAAGCGTCTGATGCTCGAGTCGAGCGCATCAAGGTGCTGGAAGACATTCTGGATCACCCGGCTAAAAGTTTTCCGGCCGGTGACCTGATGGCTCAAACTGGGAGCGATCTAGTGGCGCTTTACGAGCTGGAGCGACTGGACGTGTATATCGGGTATGCCTACAGGAGGGCTGCGCTAAATTTTGCCCTGTTTGCTGATGAGCACAATGCGAGGAAGTTCGCGCAGAGGGCACTGAAAGCTTTGGGGTGGCAAGGTGGCGCGAAGCAGAAGGATCTGGAGAATATGAGAGGCTTGTTGGCAGACCCGAAGGCGCACTGGAGCTGGGGAAGGCTGGCTGGGCGTCACAAGGGAGCAAGGGTTTAAGCAGGCTCTCGGTCATCCGGACTAAAAATGGGCTGCGCAGTTGCGTCAAGATCCCCAACCGGTCGCCAGTGATCTGCTATGACTACATGACTGATGAACAGAATTGGAATCTGCGATGCCAGGACGGCGTGTCCTGATATTCTTGCCGGGCCTTTCGTGCATGCATCGCACACGTGGTCTACAGCTCTGTGCCGTTTACTTGTCTATTCCTGGCTAAAGGCGTGATACCACATGTTGGGGCAGTGTGTCCAGCCTGCATAAGAGCACGAATGACCTCCTTTGGCGGGTGCGGCTTGTTTGGCGCATGCATTTCAGGCTACCAACAGGAACTCCGGTTACCAGCAGGCTGGGCTGCAAGAGATGCGTGGAGGTGTGTCAGCGCATCCAAATGATTTGACCCCCAATTTTGTCGCAACCTCGGCCAGCGTGGCTGACGCTTCTCAGCTTTGTCGAGTTTGGGTGACACAAGAGATAGACTAGCACTTTCAGCTCTGCCTTCTTGTCTTGCACAATTTGTTGCTTGTGATTGAGCACGCGCGCGGTAATCAATCCTACAGTTCCCGTCTAAGGAATACACGCCGCTTTGCTTACTCAAATGCGCATCCTCCCCCCAAACATTCAATCCATCAACCCCAACGTGTGTTGGACCCATACCTGAAATATATGAGTAGGATGTGTCTGAGATCTCATCATCAGGAACCATTTCATCTCAGACCACCACTTGCCAGTTGTGCTGTCTTACGCCCCTAACTACTTCAGCCCGTTTTTGCCGTCGTACCCAGGCAGCCGGATGGTCCGCGAAACATACACATGAAGTGTAGAAAAGGCTACCAACTTGCCTTTATGCCTAGTTGCCTTAAATTGGACATTCTAAATATGGCAGGAATCCTGTGGCATTTTCCACTCCCCCATCTCTCCCACACTCAGTCCTCGGCGTCCACAAGCCCAACTCCGCCTCGCCCTCGGCGGAGGCTTTGGCCCCACACCGCAGGAACTCAGGTCTTTTTGACAGCCTGATCACGAGGAAGTGTTCATATTCCTCGGTGAACATACTGCTGTCGGAGTAGCCGACGCACGCTCTCCTTTCCACCTCCATCGCGTATTTTCCCGATGGCCCTCCTGAACAGGCCGCAAGCTCAGCCCACCGCTCAGCCCACCATACCACATCACGGAAGTGGATCTGTAACTAGGATGGCGGTGTGCTTGTTACATTTAGCAAGTTTCAAAGTGTTGAAGGTGTACTACCACCTACCACCCTTGTCCGTAGTTTCCGCCCACATGCTGAGCGCTTGCGGCCTGCCTGTTGCATGCGCACCCTGGAATCATCTGGACACAGTTCCGGTCAAAGCCACGATGGAGAATGAATGGGATGGTCGCACCTAAATTTCTAATCGTTGGCATATTTTGCTCAGCTGATGCCTAGTGCTATATATCAAGCCGGGCGTGGGGCCAGTGACTGGCCGATCCTCTCTCAACAAACAGCCACCCCGTCGACTTTTCCTGCAAAACATCTCGAACGTGCTGCATTGGGCCCAAGCGGCAACGCCTAGTTGGCTTGTTACCAAGCTTGTCTCCTTGAGCAACTGAGCCTAGTCCTCCGCGGCCAGTCCCATTAGTCTCAACTTGAGAGATTGCGCCATATACAAGCTCCCAACTCCTATCCACTGCGCCAAACATCTACAGGCCCATCATGGGCTGTAAAGAACGGTGCCGAGCTCATGGATGCAACAGAAAGCATGTATATGGAACCGTCGGGTATGTGAAAGTTACGTCACTATACTGTCAGGAACATACTTGTCAAGTTCCTTGCGATACCCTGTGTGGATTCTGCCCCAAGGAAAGAAGTCCCACCCACAAATTCTGTTTCCAGCACGGGAAATGCAAAGTCTCGAACTGCTTTCGTCAGGCCCCGCGGCAGGGAACTTCTTGCCATAACTATCCATGGACCTGTCCCGAAGGTGAGTATATCATCATGGCTTTTGTTATTCAGTAGCGATGTTTTGTGATAGTCAGAATACTAACTCGACGGCCTCTAACGATCAAAAAGACCTCGAAATTGAGAAGAGAAAGCTTGAACTCCAACAAGCAGAACAGAAAAGACTCGCGGACCACCAGGCTTATATGAGGCGCCGAGAGGAAAGGTGGCACCGACAGCGCAAACACGACGCCGCTGTCAGGGACGGCGTTGAAAGGGAGATGCGGAGACGTGAGAAAGACATAGCTGATGAGCAGCGTCGTGAAGATGAGCGAATAGAGGAAGAAGAAAGAGAGAAGCGGAAGATTAAAGAAAAGGTCGAGGCGGAGATCGCAAAGCATGAGGCAGAGACCAGAAAGCGTCAAGACGAGGAACGGGCTGCACGACAGAAGCAACAGGAGCACGACAGGAGGATCGCTGATGAAGCTAGGTCTAAATTACTAGAGACCCAGAGGCAAGAGGAAGAAGATGAGAGAAGGCAGCGGGAGGAGCGAGAAGCGTTGGAAGCGAGGCTCAAGAATGAGATAGAGCTGAGGGAGATGACAAACCGGCAGAGGAAGGAGCAAGCAGATCGAGAGGCCAAGGCCAGGATCGAAAATGAGGTCGATCGGCGCCGGAGGGAAGACGAGCGAAAGAGGGACGAGGAAGAACGACAGAGGGAACGTGCACGCCAGCACGAAGAGGAAGTAGCCAGAAGGGCCGTTGAAAAGGCAAAAGCGGAAGAGAGGGAAAGGCAAGAGCAGGCGAGCAGGTCGCAGGCTGATTTTGAGAGGAAGTTCAGGGAACGTCTCGAGAGGGAGACTGATGCTCGCCGTCGAGAGGACGAAGCTCGCCGTCGAGATGATGACCTTCGTCAGCGAGAGGCTGAAGCTCGCCGCCTAGAAGCTGAAGCTCGCCGTTTAGAAGACGAAGCTCGCCAGAGAGACTATGATGCTCGCCAGCGGGACTACGATGCTCGTCGTCGAGAAGATGAAGGCCGCCGTCGATATGATGGCTACCGATACATTCCCAGAGACACTGGCAGACGGTCGTATGATGATCCACTACACTACCGGAGATATTAATGAGGGTTCCGAGGTCGAATAAGAAAGCTCTAGAGGCAAAAATGGGGAGGTATCCAAAGTGGGTGGTCCGGGATCTTAGGTTTTAGCTTGGCGTTACCAGGGTATTCCCAAAGTCTGTTTGTCACATCCAATTGCGAGTTACATGTGAACGATTGGCCATAGAGTTGTTTTGGTGTTGCGGAAAGTTACATGAGTGGACCAAAATAAACCTTTCTACGTGTCCTGTTACCATTCCTATCATCTGGATAGCTCATTGCAAGAAACCTGGCTCGGTTCCGGACGGCCAAGCACATGGTGGTATTGGCGGTAAGCAGCTGTTGTCTACATAAGTTCACACCGTCGCCGTTCACTCGGCATTGGTCTGTCGGATGACACTCCTCTGTATTTGGCGTGCTCGCGCTGGTGGTTCACGAATCCATACAAATGTAGACACGAAGCGTGGATGACAACCCACCCTCCAATCGATGTGTAATACCCATGCAGACGCCAAAATCGACCTCGTGCTGCCACACTCCTACTCGAGCAGCGCGCAGCTATTAGGTGCAAATTAGACCGCTCACAGTTCGTATTTCCCTTACACTGCCACAGTATAAAAACGACATCGGTGTTCTATCGCAGTGCTACTGAGTGCCATTTTTACCGCTTCTCCCACGACAATCGCACGGCCCGCCGAAACACTTTCCATCATGGCGGCTACACAAACCGTCAGGGTCTCTCACCTCGGCGGCATCGAAGTAGGATACGCCATCTCAGGATCGGGGACTGCAGACACGTTGGACAGCAGCAAGCCCACGTGCGTGCTAATCAACGCCTTGCACACGACCGTCGCATTCTGGCGACCACAATTCGAAGACGAGGAGCTCACGAGCACGGCGCATCTCCTGGCCATCGAGCCCCTCGGCCATGGCGCCACATCATGCTCTACCGAGTATTTCACCTATTGGGATACGGCGATCATGGCTTTGCAGGTGATGGACAAGCTCGGTGTCGAGAGGGCATTTGCTACGGGGACTAGTCAGGGCGGATTCATAGTTGCACGGATGGCCATTTTGGCCCCCGACAGGGTGAGCTGCCCTGTCTCTTGATTTTTGCCCCGTTCTTTTGAGATGTCTCAAAGCTCAAGCACAGCCTTCAACAGATTCAAGGGATCGTGCCAATTGGGACATCTATGGACGACGAATCAGAAGAAACCAGAAGAAAAGGCTCCTGGGACGCTCATGCTGTCTGCACGCCATACTTGGAGCGCTGGTCTAGCACTACACCGACACCCGACTTCGTCATTGACGAGGACTGGTGTAGAAACGTTCCGGCCCTGGCATACGGGGATGGCAGCACACCGGAGGGGTTGCAATTCTGGTTCGATACCTGGAGGAGGCTGTACAGTGGCGACGAAGGACGCAAAAAGGCCAGAATGGCGATCTTGTGCCTGGTTGAGAGAGATGGGCTTCTCTCGAGGCTATCGGATGTGAAATGTCCGGTCCATTGGCTGCATGTGAGTTTCCCTCAGCTTGTGCGATGATCCGCAGAGCGTCCAGGCATGTCCTGTCCCGGGATGCAATTTCATCACCGCTGACGACCAATGGCTGCACAAGGGAACAAAAGATGCAATTTGGCCGGATACGCTGGCACGTGAGCAGATAAAGCTGTTCATCGCTTCGCCTTCAAGCAGAGTCACGGTGCTTGTTGGGGGCAGTCATTTCTTAAGCGTCACTCACGCTAGGGAAGTCAATGCGATTTTGCTGGAGATGATCAAATGTTATTCCTGACTTCTCTCTCTAAGGAGTACGGTCTTGAGTTTGATATGAAATTGGGCCGGCCCAGAAAAGATACGTCAGGATGAATGTCAATTTTCTACAATGTCAGTTATTCTTCTCGTGCAGAGGCACGATGTACTTGCGAAACAGTTCATGATAGTCAGCGCTGAGCGATAAAGATGTGTTTCCCGTTTGAAAAGTATGACAACGGTTATCAACGGTGCGAAATCAAACCACAAAGGCCGGAGTGAAATTTTTGACAGTCCAAAACGCGTAGTGTGGTGACCGCGCTGAACTCGAGGGATCGGCTCGTCTCCGTTACGCATCCAGCCTGGATTAGTTTCCTCCGGACTCAAGAGCTAGGCGCCATTCCGCGACTGAGATCTCGAGGCGGACCACAATTTCGATGGCTCATTCCGCAGCTCGTTCGCTAGCTGGGCTAGCAGCCTGGCAGCCCAGCCTGTCTCAGACACCGGCTCAGCCAGCAAGGGATAACAAAACGTAGCCCCAGCCCCTTCGACCCCTCCTCTCAGGTAATTCGAGTTTACAGATTGACCACGCACCTCATCAAACACCCCCATCACAGTTCCTGCAAAGCCATGGTCAAGATACGGGGCAAGGCTTGGACGCTTACCGCTGTGGCCTTGCTCACGATTCTTTTCTACCACAACTTGCTCAGAATCTATTATGTGAGCAAGATCAATGACCTGCGGAAACATGCCCCACCTCTCTCGAGGAAGGAAGCAGAGGAAGCTGGTTTTGCATATGTGTTTTACGCAACGTCAATCCCGTACGCCTGCTCTGCGCTTGTCAACATTCACCAACTGCGAAACTTGGGTAGCACCGTCCCAATCCATGTCCTCGCCTCTGAGAAAGTGTCGAAAGCCTACATCGATGCTTTCGCGAGCGCCGGCGTGACGACACATGTAGAAATGACGCCAAAGTTACCACTGCAGCACGGCCACTATTACGAAGACTGTCTCCTGAAGCTGGTCGTCTTCAAGATGCACACGCTGGACCCGAGCCTGAAGCGAGTTATCCTCTTCGATAGCGACCAGCTGATCCTGAAACATTTTGACAATCTCTTTTCTGATATACCTCCGGTGGACCTCGCTGCACCCCGAGCTTACTGGCTGCCGACAGAGGAGGCCGTGTTCTCGAGCGCCTTCATGTTGATCAACCTGAGTGATCGGCTTTGGGATAAAGTCAACAAGACGTTGCCGACCGGTGATGACGACTTTGGTGGAGCGGAACCGAAGGTGGACATGGACATCTTGAACGACGTGCTGGGAGACACCGCGACGGTCCTCAGTGGCGAATATGTGACGTTGAACAGCCACTGGGAGGCCTGGGACCTGCCAAATTGGTACCATCCAGAGGACAGACAGAATTCCAGCCACATCCAGTCGGACAATCCTGTCAAAAAACCCAAGCGTTTGAGGCGGCCGACAGAGCCGATGACCCACTCTCGAATCGACGATCAAACGTCTTTAGCCACTTCGGAGGACAGTAACATATACAACCACCTTGAGGAGCTGTACGAATATACACCTATAATTCACTTCACTGCTTTAGGCAAGCCATGGATGTACACCGAGGAGGAAGTTGTTCAGCAGCGGCAAGACGCGCATCCTGCATTCGCTCTGCAATTCAGGCAATGGAAAAAAGTTGCTGAACAGGTGTGTCCTGAAGGGTACCTAGCGTCAAGATCAGAAGCGGCTGCAACTAATAAAGCAAAAACACGCATCGGGGTAGATCAGTTGCATTGAATTTTAGAATATGGGGCATGGGTGAGTCAGAAAGCCTTTGGGTCACAGTAAGCATGCCTATGCATGTCCATAATCAATCAGAGGCACACGCGTGAGCTTGGGTTGTGCACATTGTGTGCTTGCAACTAGATAGTAATTCAGGAGGCCGCCGCGGTCGGCAATCTAGATTCATTTAGCGAAACTTTCGAAGCTATCTCAGTTATAAACCATCACTTCTTCCTGGCTAAAATCATGGTGGCGGGGAAAACGAAATGGAATGTACCGCCGCCGTCACTCACGGCGGCTTCAAACTCGCTCCATTCTTCACTCTGCCAGTCTTTGTCGCCGTACTGCAGGAGCAACGACAACATCATCTTCTTAATTCTCTCCGTGGTGCAATTCCTAATAGCCCACCCATCCGGGTCGTTCCGCCATTCCAAACTGTCATACTCGATGTCGATCCTAGACCTCCCGTGGGGCCTCGCATCCTTCGGCATGCCCACCTCCATGGGCCACTCGGCCTGCCCATCAGGCACATTAACAAATGTCCTCTTGACATCCTGCCACAGGTCCTTGTCCAGCGGCACAAAATTTAGGCCCAGCCCAACCTGAGAGACCCTGATACGCGTAAGTACCGTCTCCATCTTCTCGTCGAGGACCCGCTGAAAGTGCGACTGGCCGAATGCCTTCCACGCCGCATCAGCGCGCTCATTGTCGGGTATGCGGGCGTTCAGGACCCCGTAGAAGACGGACGCCACGGTCCCGCCCGGCCGGAGGCTCGCGTGGATACTGGCGATGGCCTTGTCGATGTCCGTGAAGTGGAGACACTCGCAGGCGATGGCCATGTCGACGGACCCGGGCTCAAGGAAGGAGTCCTCGCCCGTCTTCTGGTGGAATGAGAGTCTGGTACCTGGGTAATCATCCGGCCTCAGCAATTCCTTTGCCGTGGCGACGTTACTTTCGGAGGGGTCGGACAGAATCATGTGCTTGATAGGCTCGCTCCTGGCATGGGAAACGGAAAGGAGACTGGCCGCACCGACACCACAACCTGTCCCAAGCTCGTGTGCTGTATTCAAAGGGCCCTGGTGATATCCGATCCACTCATGCCACAATGAATCCGGGTATGAGGGCCGGTTCTGCATGTAATGTTTCCAGACATCCTTTTGGAGAGCAAATGGAAAGGGCTTGTTGTCCTGTGAGTCTGTAGTGGACATGATGCGTGCAAAAGTACATTAAAAGAACTCTCCGGACGCCTGCGATTTGGTATGTATATACTGTAAAAGGTGGTATTCATACAGGTAAGTCTTGTTCTGCTGTAAAGCCTACCTAGGTAGACCACGAGATCTTTTTATCCTCTAACTTAGAAATTCTCTGGCCAGATCATGAAGGATAAACCGGTCTCTACCACTATATAAGCAGATTTCCAGATCCGCTGTTTCATTTTATCTCCATACTACTAAACCTTGTGTAAACCCAGATCTGGAATCCGCATGTGAGAGTACTAGATAGGTTGATGCTATCCAGAACATCATCACGTATCAAGCTTCCAGTCTACCCGAACCCGTGACATTCGGCATCGCAACATGGCGAGATGCGGAACCTTGTTGTGGGGCGAACCACTGGGCAAGGTTCTCATGCCTAAGAGACCACAATGTGATTTGATAGAAACTTCCTTGCAGATGGAACAAACTTTCGGGTGCAGCAGGCCAAGAACAATGATTGTCTAGTTGGATCGTGGGAGCCTGTGTGGATGCTCGGTTCCGATGCGACCAACGGAATTATTTCACCACGCGTAATTCCTACCCAGATGACCAGCCTCGGATTGTGGCCGGCGAAACCTGCCGGTCGCATTCGTCGGAAGTCGTGATTGTCGGGGACTGAACAAGCTTATCTAGGTGGCTCCCGGGTGGATAGCTCTGAGAAGTGTAGCAAATGACAACCTGTCGCGCCCTATGCAAAAGTGTGACACGTCTGTTGAGACTGCAATGCAATTAGTAAACAGCATGTCGGTGTTGGAGGTGCCAACCTCCGCATCCACTCTGGTTGCTCCATGACATCAGTATCTTCGAGATTCCTGCCCCAACACAAAATTGGGGTTGTCTCTTGCCGACTTGAAGCAGTCGCCAGCGTCGTTTCGCAATCTGCTGTTGGCTGTCATTGACAACAAAAGTGCCGACTCAGCGATACGAAGTGTGATGGGATGCACCCCTAAGCGCCTGGGAAGACCTCGGTAGATACCTTCATGTTTTTGGCATTGATTTCCCTTGGCTCGGCCGTACCTCCCCCGAGCGCGTCACAAAAACCAGGGTTCAGGTTGCTTATGATCGATATTGAACTCGCGGTTGCCCCAAAATGCCCAGCGTTTCCAGGGCTTGTTGACCCCTGCGCGATGACACCGGTAGACCGCTTTTTGCACGACTGCAGCAAATGATACGACCAAACAGTAAACACGCCAGCTAGCTAGGCTGACGGGCGGCACAGGCGACCCGACCCGGGGAACGCTTGCCGTCACCCGGAGCCGTACACACGATGTCCATGCGGCATAGACCATAAAAAAACCCGACGTCGTCTGTTGCACTGTTCTTCGGGCTGTTTCCCACCAGCCATATTCTCGACTTCGGTCATTGTTAGATGCAACGACGATGCGGCTGACGCTCACGCATCTCCTGCCACTGCTGGCGCTGGGCCATGCTGTCACAGATGTGGACTTCTACGGCCAGTCGCCGCCTGTCTACCCAGCCCGTAGGTCAAAACACCACCATGTTTTCCCTTCGTCTCTTAGGTCCCCGGCTAACCCGTCTCTCGGTTCCCTCAAACAGCCCATGCCAAAGGCCTCGGCAGCTGGGCGTCCGCCTTCAGCGCCGCGGAGGCCCTGGTGGGCGAGATGACGCTCGAGGAGAAGCTCAACGTCACGGGCGGCCACACCAACCCCGCCAACACGTGCAGCGGGAATACAGGCAGCGTGCCGCGCCTGGGGTGGCCGGGCCTGTGCCTCCAGGACGCGGGCAATGGCGTGAGGGCCGCGGACCTGACCAACTCGTACCCGAGCGGCATCCACGTCGGCACCAGCTGGGACAGGAACCTGACCTACCGGAGGGGCCTCGAGATGGGCAGGGAGTTCCGCGCCAAGGGGGCCAACGTCGCCCTGGGGCCCGTCGCCGGGCCCCTGGGGAGGACCGCCCTCGGCGGCCGCAACTGGGAGGGCTTTGCTGCTGACCCGTACCTGTCCGGGACCCTGAATGCGGAGACGATCAAGGGCATCCAGGACGCCGGGGTCATCGCAAACCTGAAGCACCTGATCGCAAACGAGCAAGAGACCTGGCGGCGGCCGTACAACGACACCGAGGCCGCGTCGTCCAACATCGATGACAAGACGTTGCACGAGCTGTATCTCTGGCCGTTTGTGGATGGCGTGCGGGCTGGCGCTGCCAGTGTCATGTGCTCTTATAATCGGGTCAACAATTCGTACGGCTGCCAGAACAGCAAGCTCATGAACGGTCTTCTGAAGACGGAGCTCGAGTTCCAGGGTTTCGTCGTCTCGGACTGGAACGCCAGGACTGGTGGTATAGCTGGGCCTCTCGCCGGGCTCGACATGATCATGCCTAATGGAACTAGTTGGGCTGCCAATCTGACCGAATCAGTGAAGAATGGTTCGGTCACCGAGGAAAGGATCGATGATATGGCTCACAGGTGAGCAGGAACTCCCCTCATTGTAGTTTCATATATGCTTACACGGGCTCGCGGTCAGGATCCTCGCAGCCTGGTATCTGCTCGGCCAGAACGACACGAGCTTCCCCAGTCCTGGGATTGGTATACAGAACCTCAGCCTGCCACATGAGCTCATTGACGCACGAAGCCCCGATGCAGACCAAGTGCTTCTCGAAGGAGCCGCCGCGGGACATGTGCTTGTGAAGAACGTCAACAACTCATTACCACTTCAGAACCCGAAGATGTTGTCCGTCTTCGGCTACGATGCTCAAGCGCCGCCGACGAAAAACATCGACAAGCTGTTTGAGCTTGGCTACCAATCGCAGCCGGAAATGGCCGACGCGGTCCTGGGCTTCGAGGCGCACTTTTCACAGCGAGCTTACGATGGGGTCATATTCGCGGGTGGCCGAAGCGGTTCCAACGGGCCGTCGTACATCGATTCTGTGAGTCTTGCCCAGTCAGCCTTCTGCTTTTGGATTATCAAGGACTCTACTGACTAGTAGGAATAAGCCCTTCGGCGCTTTGACCCAGCGCGCCAAAGAGACCCGAACTTACCTGAACTGGGACCTGCGCTCCGGCAACCCGCTCGTCAACCCCATGTCCGATGCCTGCCTGGTGTTCATCAACGCCATGGCGACCGAGGGTTGGGACCGGGACGGGCTGCACGATGACTTCAGCGATGGACTGGTGCTGAACGTCGCGTCCAAATGCGCCAACACCATCGTTGTCATCCACGCCGCCGGCATCCGGCTGGTGGACCAGTGGATCGAGCACCCGAACGTCACGGCCACCATCATCGCGCACCTTCCCGGCCAGGACATCGGCGAGTCCCTCGTCAGCCTGCTGTACGGCGAGATATCCCCGTCCGGGAAGCTGCCGTACACCCTCGCCCGGAACGAGAGCGACTATGGGGGCCTGTACGAGCCGTGCAAGCCCGCCTCGGAAGACGACCACTTCCCGCAGTGCAACTACACGGAGGGGGTCTACATCGACTACCGCCACTTCGATGCTAATAACATCGAGCCTCGCTTCGAGTTCGGATTCGGCCTGAGCTACACCACCTTCGAGTACTCAGGCGGCGCCGTCCAGTCCGCACCGGTGCCGAGCAACCTGTCGCAGCGCGTCATCACAAGCGACTCGATATGGGACGTCGCAGCCACCGTGACGGCTGAGATCACCAACACGGGCTCCGTGGCCGCCGAGGAGATAGCACAGCTGTACGTCGGCATCCCCGACGGGCCCGCGAAGCAGCTCCGCGGGTTCGAGAAGGTGAAGCTCTCCCCGGGGGAGCAGGCCGACGTGGCCTTCGAGCTGACGAGGCGCGACCTTAGCGTCTGGGACGTGGTGTCACAGAGCTGGGTTGTGCAACCGGGGCGCTACGACGTGTATGTTGGCTCGAGCAGCAGGGACATTCGCTGGGAGGGGGTGTATGAGATTTGATGGATGTTTGTGCTTTTGCCAAAGTCGTGTGGAGGCATAATTGAATGGTGGTTCTATCGGATCATGGATGCGTAGTCTTCCGGGTCAGTAGTATGGGCATAAGTGATTTCTCCTTAGCCATGGTACTACTGGAATATATTAGTGCTACGCGATGACATTGGGAGTGTTCAGGTTCTTTCCACGAATCCGTGCTTGATTTTGCCAGGATTTGTTGTGTTTCTTCAGGTTCTGGAGTCTCTCAATGTGGCTTCTTGAACCTCAATGTGCTCGCAAGCGACAAAAAGAGCTGTCATTTAGAGCGCAAATTCCTGCACAATTGTGCCGTGGGAATTTCGCAGCGGGTTGTAGTAGCATTTCGACACGGCTGCTAGAGTTCTCGTTTCCGAACAGACAAAGTCGTAGCGCGCTCACAAAGTTGGCCTAACAGTAGGTCTACGCTGGGATCGAGGGTTTTACTTGGGGGGCGGCGGAGCGGGGAGGGGAGGAGAACAGACGAGTCGGTCCTACTGAACTACCTGCCTGGGAGGGAGAGGGGGATTGGCTGACTGGCCCTCTTTGCTGTTGGGTCCTGAAAGGTAACTGACTATCTGGAAAAATCCTCCCGCGGCCCGCCCGCCCTGACAAATCGCCAGGTCATCCACGCGCGAGATTCCCCATCCGGCTCGCGAATTCGGCCAGATGAAACCTTGATCGTTGATGCCCAACAGGAGAGGACCCCCACCCGGCCTCATTCCCTCGCTGCCCTCCCGCACACGCCCTCTGGTGGGAAGGGTTTTCTCTGTTTCTCTCTATCGGCGGGGACTGAGTAAGTATTTGCTGGCAGGCAGATTCCCGATGAGGGAACCCGTGTGACAACACCGCCCCGTCGATACTCAATACCGCTTCAAGATTCCGAGATGGGGAAGCGAGAAAAAAGGTTTAAATCGCCTGCGTCATGTCTGGCTTGGATTTTCTAAATTTGAAGGGGTAATAAGCTTAAGGTGTCGTGACGTTGCCGGTAGCATTGTCGTCCGAACTTTGAACTACATAGGTGTGCGGATCCCTAGGGACTGAGATCTGACATTTGTACAACAATCCGCAGCCATGAATCACGCATGTTACATCTCTTTCCCGCTGCTTTGAGAGCCTGCCCGGCCGAGTCCGATTCTGAGGCAGCGGCGCTGTTTAAGGTTTGGCAAAAGCCTAGGAAGCGTCCGGCGGAGGCTTCCGGTCGTGGGAAGACATCACGCTCGTCTTTCGAGTATCTCGTGTTTGAAGTATCGTGAAGTTGGCGCTGCTGGTCATTGAAAAGTGCTCGGCTCAGTGACAATTGCCTCTGTTGACAGAAATGAGGCCTCAGTCAATCGCGCCATTTGTTGCGGTGTTGCGATTGAGCAGCGGCAACAACATGCTGTGTCCTAAAGGTCTCGGTGCCACCTACCAAGTATCTTTACACTCACAATCATCCGGAGTGAATGGCAAACATAGCGACGGTCGCCAACATGCCGACGTTTTCTCGGCCAAGCTTGCTCGATGCAAACCTACTTACCCACCATGGCCGGAGGTGGGCGTCGTGTGCAGTAATGCGGCAGTTTGATGGTCTGATAGCTGAATCAAGAGTCGGCCGTACAACTGCACAGATTGGTGTCAGATGAGCAAGCCATCAGGGTGCCGTCTTCCGGACCTGGGGCACGAGCCGGCCAGCACGCAGAGTTGTCCAGTGGGCCGGGACCACTTGGGTACTCCCGAATGCGTGCCTGGGAATTCTGCGATGATGCAAGCCAGGGGAGGGTGAAGACGGGGCAATCAAGCCAGGACAGTCATGCCCTGAACCTCCTGTAGACATGTCTCAACTATTGGTCCTCGTTGGAGCCTGCACTGGAAGGCGCCGAGGGTGGGTACATTTTGGACGGAAGCAGGCTGGAAGACCTCAAGCCCTGGTGGTCTGTTCCCCGTTGGAATGCCGCGATTGCCTAGCCCAACAGTGCCCGAAGAAGAAGAAAGGGAACACGATGAGGACAGATGATATGAGATTCGCAAGACGTGACATCTGAATTGAGTTGGTCTTCACGATGCCCAGGAAGAGAACAGGCAACAGCGCCGCCTACATGCAACGTGCCTTCTCCGTGGTATCCAAACCATCACTGCGGATCATTCGAGTCAGCACCATGCCAATTGATAGGGGATTTTCGAAGTCAATGAGGCGCGGAGAGCGAAGAGAACTAGGGAATGCGTTGCGAGATGCGGGTGAATCCATCGTCTCCAAGACTTCCGCCCACGCAGGAGCAACAGCCCGTGCGCAAGGTCGGAGTAAATGTGTGAACCGCTGCGTGAAACCTGATCTTGGATGTGCGTTGGTGTGTTCTCATCATCCAGATACCGGCAGTACATCGAGGACGTGGAAAGATTATACCAGGCTCGGATCGCGCATCGAGAAGACGAGCAGCGATGATGGCCCATCGGGGGCCCCTCTCCTTGTGCATGGTTCTGTGTCACCGGCTGGGCGCAGTCCGCATTATTGACGAAACCATGACCGTGGGAAACGGCGGCCTTTGAGGTTCCCATGCCAAAATCAGGATGGAGTGGTCATTTTCCAGTGCTGGTGAGGTCTACCCTGATCCTTCCATTGCCCGGCGGCGCCTGCTGCAACGTATGGAAGAGGAGAATCAAGACACACGGACACACAGACACACACACACCTGGGCAGATGTAGTGCTTTGGTGGCGATCCCCGAACAGGCCGTCGATTCTCACGTCGGTTTGAGAGACGGGAGCTACCTGGGTATGAGTATTAACTCCAGTCGACGGCGCTGACACACTTGCTACGTTGGGTGTGTGTAGAACTGACAAACTGGGTGGTTCCCCAGCCCGAGACCTGTCGATCTTTCTGCGGGTACTTGGTCACGGAAGCAGGGAAGCTTTGCTGTGGGCGCGGTGCCCGGAACAAGACACCCCACAGGGTGGGAACACCCACATCGACCCACCAAACGGCGCATCCACAGGGGACTGCCCATCGAGCACATCTGTCAGATGCAGTGGGGCACTGCCAGCCGGCGACATTGAAATGTTGGAAATCCTAATCCTGGATGTCCAACGTGTTTTTTCCACGGGCGCGCGACAGGCAAGGGAATTATGTAGACTTTTCATTATTCCCGCTGCCTTCGTTTGCACATCTTGTCATCGAGATCGTTGACTGACTGACTGACTGATACTTCATCCCTTCACCAATCGCATCGTATCAGCCGGCGGAGAATAAGGTCCACTTGGATTTGGTCCTCAAACCCTGAGGCCCCCTCGCATTGGCCTATCACGTCCTCCCGCTGGGCCCTCCAATCAGGATTTCCGGACACCTCGCCGCCCGTCTCTTCCTGGCGATTGGCCACGCGTCCTCAGTCTACCTCCTAGTGTCTCCTCGTGTGATTGCTACGGAGGTACGAAGTACTTGTCCTGTTACCTGGAGACAAGAACGCATTTCGACGGTTGCGAGATCTGTCAAGACTTGTCCTGGACGCTGAGGGGGACGCCAATATCCCGATTCGTCGCGGCTTGTCCTCCTGTGTGCTTGGTCTGGTGAACAGGTTCTGGATCCGGCGAGGCTACAGTATTGATCTACCTTTGCCAGCACTCTGCAGGGACGAGCTGCCCCACAGGCGTCAACCTCTTCCAGGCACGCCAGGGCTGCAATAGACTCTGGGGTCCGCCGGGCACTAAGAGCACAGCCTTGAAGGTCCCTTAAAACCCCGGAAAACTTCTAGAATTGCCCCCTTGGGCGCCGGGTCACACGCGGAAACATTCACGGCCGCTGCAATACTCTTGAGTCCCGCCAGCTTACTGCCCTAGGCGACCCCTTGTGGGTGGATGCGCCGTTGCGAACCGGCGGGCGCCCTTTCTTCTCGCTCAGTCAAAGAGTCTACGAGAAAAGAAAATTTAAAACAAGGTACCAAATTCTCAGACTCTGTGCACAATTCATTCTTTTCCTAGAAGCAGGCCCTGGCTGCCGTGGGCTGTTGTCGAGACCGACTCGGTCCAGGGCGGCATAGTCCCTGCAGAAATTACCGATGGGCCGGGAGTGCTCCAAGAGGGAAGACACTCGCTAACATCAGTACGGCAGCCCTGCGTTGCTCCGCCCCAGCACCTACATTCTCTCCAGTATTATCTATGGTCACTCTTGCGTCCTCGGCATATTCCCACGGCGCCTTCCCGTCAACCGTGACGTGCCCTATTCTGAAAACCAGGCTTGCTGATCCCGACCATTGTGACGCTTTGTCTTGGGGGAATTTCAGTGCCTGCGTCGACCACTCACGTTCTTTCCGGCTACCTAGCACGCGCTTGAGGCCATGCTGCAGCTACAGTTGCATCCATTTGTTGTCCAACCATCCCAGAAGTTGCCTCTCTCTCAACACACACAGTGGTGCGGTGCTTCTCAATTGCGACACCTGCTTAGGTCGCCACCTCCAGCCAGTCCTTCTCTGGCACCGGCATTCGAAAGTTAAAAAGTCGACGAGGCCCGATCGATTATCAAGGCAAGGGATCAACCCCACGAGCAGCATCAAGCATCCATCCCAAACAGAGCCACTGTCAAGCCCGTTAAGCGAAACCTTGTTTTCCGAAGCATGCTTGTTACTTACCGGGCAGCCTCGACCCCGATTGCGACCACGCGCACTGCCTGCGTAAGAGCCACACCCACCCGTCGCATCCCCTCCTGAGATGCCTCTTGAGACGCTCCAGACCCTGCAGGACCTGGAGATCACGGGCACAGAAGGATCCCAGCAGGACGACACGCAGTATGTCGTTGGAAGCGATGAACAACCAGCCCAACCCTTCCGTCCGGAGGACCCCTCCGCTCCGCACCAAGCGTCACAGGCACACTCGTCCGACCAGCCCCACACCTCGCCCTTCTACCCGCCACTATTGAATTCATTCGGATTCGACAGCAGCAGCGCGATACCGATCGACCCGGGCCTTTTGGATGCTCGCTTTGACCATCCGGCAGCCCCAGGGCCGGGCGGGGGCGGTGTCGCCGGGTTCCACCAAGACCCATGGGTAGCCCAGCCGGCAACTTCTGTCAACATAGACAACTTCATGGTGTCTCCCACGTCCTTGCCGCAGTATACCTCTTCGATGCCTCTTGTTCCTGGGATGACCAGCTTTGAGCCCATGGTGAGCACCGCCTGGTCGATGGATGGCAGCTTAACGTCGACATCAACATCCAGAGGGCCCACGATGTCATCGAGCTTGAGCGTACCTGGCACGTCGACCCCGGCAAGCAGCCACAGCCCGAGCTCTCCGGGAAAGGGGAGTGCCGGTGTGATCGGACCGCTCGTCGCCAGCAAGGGAGCCATGCCGATTCACCTGGGGATGCAGGTCGAACCACGGGCGGATGATAAGCCCAGCAAGAAGAGGAGGCAGGCACCCGGCCCCGTCGCGCCACCAGAGACGAGCCTTGAGAAGAAGAGTCATCGAAACAATTCATCACCGGGGTTTTCTACTCCGCTGGTCCCGATCGCCCCAGCCACAACCGCTGTGGCCGCGGCCGGCGACGGCAACCAAAAGAACAATAACAAAAACAGCGGCAAAAGCAGCGGCAGCAGCAGATCCAAACACCAGCAGACATCGACGAAGACGACGACGACGACGACGACGACAAAAACGAGCAACGCCCCCTCCAGACCTCTCCAAGCGGGGCCATCCTCGCAGCCCCCAACAATGCCAGCACGACCACAGCAGCAACAACAACAATCATCACCACCACCACTGCCAGACCCGCGAGCGCGCAACCGCGAGGCGGCCAACCGGTGCCGTGCCAAGAGCAAGGTGGCCGTGGCGGAGCTCGAGGCGACGGAGCGGGCCATGGGCGCCGAGCACCAGGCGCTGACGCAGACGGCGCGGTCGCTGCGCGACGAGGTGCTGCAGCTCAAGAACCAGCTGCTCATGCACGGCAACTGCGACGACGGCCTCATCCAGCAGTACCTGGCCAACTCGGCGCGCATGGTCGGCAGCGGGGTGCTGGGGCCGCCTGCTATGCCCGTCACAACCACCACCGTCACCACCGGCGGCGGTGGGGCCCCGATTCCGCCGGTGCCGCCGCTGGTGGTCGCGCCTGGCGCTGGCAGAAGCAGCAGCAGCAGCTCCTCGCGCGCGATGCTCACTGCCTCGCCTCCTCGCGTGCCGCCTGGTGTGGTGCCTCCCCCATCCGCCCCTGGCGCTGGGTCGACGGCAGGGCGTGGTCATCGGAAGGGTGATGCGCGGAGGTATTGACTCTAGGTTGGGAGCCTGGGGGCGGGGTATAAACGAAACGAAACGGAACGAGGCACGACGGAGCAGGAAGAAGGACGTGTTTGCTTTTGAAGATATTGGGTTTTCCATGCAACAACAAACGTACACGAGGCGCCTAGGCGATAGCATCGATACCCCAACAAGCACAGGGCGCGCAGACGCGACAAAACGACTTGTGTGCATTATTTCGGCGGAGCATACACGCACCCCAGGCAGTGCAGCTTTTTGGTTTGGCTTTAGAGGAAGACGAACTCAGTGTGACATGAGGAAATGAGGGAAGGGTTATGGTTCTTGTGGGAGTTGGGTCACGGATGGATCAGCGTGGGCAGCGTATGGCCAGGAATTTTAGGACTTGGGAAAGGGAAAGGCTTCAGCTTGTGGCCAGGTTTATCAGAACTTGGGAAAGGCTCTCATTGAGGGATGGAGTTCTTTGGCTTTGGGAGGCCACTGGGACGGAGGCTTGATGACAAGCTGTGTGAAGAAGGAGTAGAGGTCTCGTAGTTACCTAGGTATCTTTACTGATCTGATCACTCGATCACCGGTGCCTCCTTCCCTTCAGTGTCATTTCTGGAGTTTCTCTCCGCATTGTGACCTAAAGTGACCATCATGGAAATCCCAATGTACCTAGGTAGAATATCAGTTCCAGCGTCCAAAAGTACGCCCAAGTGGCGATCCGACTCGGCCGATACACTCGGGCCTGGAATCGGCCGAGGCGTATCCGGGATCCGTTTTGAACCCGGGGTCGGGTACGTACAGGGCGGCCGAGCTGTCGCCTTGGCTGAGTTTGAGTCTTGCGCATCTGGGACTACCATACCCAGAGAGTACGATGATCATTCACACGACTCATGATCGATGACTAGTGCAGGAGCTAGCAGAGCAGATAAAAAGACCGAGAAAGAATCCCATCTGGTGGGAATTGTTAGAAAATAGCATGCTGGAGCAGGCGAGCATGGCCTGGGCACAGACATGCATGCTCACAAAATGATAAAGTCACACTATGACGTCTCCCCCATTGGAAAGCATCCTGACCCTGATGATGTCAACTCAAGCGTTGATGTGCCTGTCTAGGCTTCAGACTGCAGATCATGCATCCAAGACATCTGAGTTGGACTAGTACAGTATAGCATCAGCCTACTTCGTAGAGTACTGATGAACTCGCTCAATTTAGTGAATTGTGACCTGCAACTCCTTTGCAAGTCAACCAAGGGAAGGAAGGAACTCAGCGCCTCTCAAATTCAATGGGTTGCTGTAACCCTAACCCTGCCTCGCACCCGCAAGTCATGGTCACTATCACATGGTAGCCGGAGCAAACTCCTCTCAGCATCCATCGCACTCCTCCCCCACGCGGAAAAGAGAACAACAAACCTGCTATTCAATTTTGAAGCCCAAACTGCCCATATCCAGGATTCCAGTATGGGGTCCTTCGAAGATCTGCCAACAGAAACGCGGATCCTGGTGCTGCAGCACCTCAGCAGCCTCGATCTGCGGAGCTTCCTCCTCTCACAGGCAAGACACCAGCCGACCGCACTTCCCCCGAGTAGCTGTCCTTGAAACTGTAGATGCACGAAGCAAGAATGCTGTGGAGCGCCGCCGTTCGCGCTCCGTGGTCCTCGCTCTTCCGTGTTTTCGCGCGCACATCTAATGCCGAGCCCTGGCGAACAACAGCCCACTGACCGATCCACGACACAGGCAACCTGCAGGACCTTCCGGCTCCTCGCCCAGGAGATCCTGTCTCATCCGCCACGCCCGCTCCGAACCTCCCGGCTGCTCGAGGGCCAGGACCCATCAACAGCCACCTCACTTAACCCCGTGCTGGCGCAGGCCTTCGCGCCCCTCTTCAGCTCCGCGGTTTGCTTCACATCGGCGGAGCGCAAGAGCAGGCGGTGGTTCCTCTCGCTCATCGGCGACGTGGCCCTTCCCTTCCGGCGGCTCCCCTGGGCGGCATGCGGTGGCGACGACGGCAACACAGCCCTGAGGGACGCATACCTCCGCCCAGCCGCGAGCTGGCGCGGGCTCAGCGTCACCTTCGCCCGCGGGCCGCCCGTCACGCGCCTCGAGGTCGTCAAGAGCTACTCATCAGAGGATTTCAACGAGGACGGCCGCGACCACATGCAGCACCTGCTGGTAGACCTTTCTGCTTCAGGAGGCTTCCTGACCATGGGCCTGCTGTACGACCTCCTCCTCTGCGGCGGCGCCGTCGGGGATGATTCCGCGGCCACGTTCGGGGCCGAGACTGGTGCCTGGGATCTGCTGCTTGGCAGGCGGCTGCGCAGCTACGACCTGCTTGTCGAGTACGAGTGCTTCATCCCCGGCGACGAGGAGCTCGTGGACTCGGGCCCTGGGGCTGAGGGGTCGGCTATCTTGTACGTCCGGGGTGGGACCGTCGAGGTGGACGATCAGGACCGGCGGTTTGAGGAGCCCGAGGAGGATGATGTTGCGTGGGTGCCTGAGATACTGGGGGACATGCCGATGATTCGACTGGCGAATGTCTCATGAGAGTAACACCGGTGCATGATTTTTGGAAACGCGAATCCACGATGAGTGGTACATCCGGCAGATGTGCTGCATGTCAGTATGGATCATGACACTGATTAAAGAGTGTGAGACAGAATAGCCAGCGCTTCCTCCCTTTGTCAATCCTTTGAAATTCATGTACGGGCAACAAGGGACTTGTTGAGTTTGAACCCGATGAGACAACTTCACCGTACATTAATTGCCTTGCGATCGCTTACACAGGCAACATTTCTCAGCACAACTGAATTAGGCGACGCCAAGACTCCTGAGTGGCAAATTGTATGTACCTAGGTGATATCACAATATTCTGGTGCACCAAACTTCTTGAATAATAGAGTATCGGAACGGCCAGCACATCACTTCATGTAATTGGAGTTCACAGTGATTGGCATATCATGACATTATTAAGACCTATACGAAATACTGAAAAGAGTGCAAAGAGTGAACACGGCCGCTTGTCTCCGGCCTTGAGCTGACGGAATAATCCAGTTATGTTCCAAGCAATGCAAACCATTCCACCCGCTATGCATGATTACTTCCACAATCACCCAAGCATCCTCCCATGTACAACACAAGCGTGAATTGCGCGGCAATTCTTCAGACTAGCCGGCCCGTACGCAGAACCCGCCGATTTAGCAGCATTCCCAGCCACTTAGGCGGTGCACGTAAAGCCGCACTTCTCAGTAGGCTTGAGGGCAGGCTCGTTGCGGCAGACAGCAATGGACTTGTCGCTGCCGCCGCCGAGCACACAGCAGTTTGACGCGCAGTTGCCGTCACTGGTGCACTGGCCGGTGACGAACTGCTTGCCGGGAACACCAACGTTGCCGGGCCCGAGGCTATCGTTTGTGCTGGTAGGAGGGCAAGACCCGCCGGACGCCGCAGCAGCACCACCCGCGTTGCCGCCAGCAGACGCGGCGCCAGAGCTTGCGGAGCCGGCAGCGGCGTTGGTGGAGGAACCGCCGGACTGGGCACCGCCGGCCGCGGCGGCAGCACCACCGCTGGCCTGGGGGGCAGCAGCAGCAGCGCCGGCGCCCGAGTTAGCCTTGCCGTCGCCAAAGCCGCACCCGAGCTTGGGCGCGGCGTTGCCGACCGCGGAGCCGGAGCAGGTACCGACGGTCTTGCCCGAGGCCTGGTCGACGACGGAGGCGCAGCAGACCTTTGTCAGGTCGGACTGCTGGGCGCCGCAGTCGGTCGAGTCGGTGCACTGGCCGGTGATGAACTGCTGGTTCTTGCCGTTGCCGTTGCCGGCGGCCAGCGTCGGGTCCGGGATCTGGCTGGGCTGCGCCTGGAGGACGGGGGGCTTCGCCGCGGCCTGGCGCTGCTCGTGCTTGGCGGAGCGGACCTTGGAGGAGCTGTACGACTCTGCTGGGCTCACGGCGAGGGCGCCCTGCAGAGCGAAGAGGAGGGTGACGGCGGCTGCGGCCTTGAGGGCGACCATGTTGATGATTCTTTGGGTGTTTGGGTGAGGAATAGAGGCAAGTAAAAAATTAATGAGGCGAGGGATGGCCTGTGATATGAGCGAAAACGAAACTGGAAACGAAGACTCAAGCTTGTTTAAGCAGTAGATACAGGTACTGAAACGGATTTGCAGACTCCTGGTCGCAGATCCGGGTAAAGGTAGCAAGGAGCGGAAGAAGGAGAGGTCTGTGCAGATGAGATCTTGTGCTTGTGAATGTGCAACGAGGTCTTGCCAAGATCGAGAGGGTAGGACGAAGAGGTTATATACACATCCCTTGGCCCCCTCCTATCTGGCCCAGCTGGGTGGCGGGATGGGAGCAACCTGGGAGTGGGTGAGGCCATGGCGAAGGCAGCCTTCACGACAAGCTGAACATCCGGTCTGATGATTGAGGCTCCAACTGGACGAGGGCAGTGTTACTGGATGATCGAGCTGTCAGACAAGGTCAAGTGTGACGCTAGTTCGTTTGAAGTCGAGTGGCGGCGTCTGAGCCCGGATGGCTGCCCACTACTGTTAGATACTCCAGACGGCGACAATGGTAGACGCGGGCTGCTGCGCCTGCTGAAGGAGGCGTCCGGAAGCCGGAAAGGGCGCAACAGGACAGCAGATCTGCGTGTCGTCCGCTTCGGACGGCCAAGACAAGGCAGAATATTTCGGCCTTGCCGCCGCTGGAAGCATCGCAGGTCTTGGCTATTCCAGCCAGAGCAGGCCAATTCTTGCGGGGAGGAGGAGGCCCAGGACGACGGCCATCTTGCTCAGTTTCTGGAAGTGTGCCAAGACATGTGCCAAGACAGCCGCAGGTGAGGCCGCTGCGTTGGGCGGCCCGTCTGCTGGGGAGTAGCGTGCTAACTTGTGCGTGGCGAACCGTCAGCATCTTGGGGATAGGCGTGGACCAGGGACCCTTCTTGTGTCACACCAACGGTGGCAGCTGGCACATGTTCGGATTCAGGAACCGTCGAAACGCCCAATCGGCTCGCCCAACGGCACTACGGAGAAGCCACTCTGAGCGGCCCGCGAGACGGCGCCCAGACATTCTTGCATCTCGTCTGATGGTCCCCAAAGAGTAAGGTTTGATCCTCCCCCGGACTGTCTGTGGGTTCGACTGAACACCCCTGACTCCTGTTTCAATGTTTAGCTACCACGCCTGTTTAGTCATTGACTTGCACAAGACTGTTTAAGACATCTCCAACAGCCATGCTCATTCGCCCAACGTCAGCTCGGGAGGAGCTTCCTGGGCCCCATGAGCATATTCAACGTAGTCGTCTATAGCATATCTTACTCCCCATGCATTGCGGCATACTCAACATGCTGGGCGTGATCTTGAATTCGCGCAACATACCCAGGTAACTGATCGACAAAATTAACCCCATGGGCGGCTCAGCCACCATGAGCTGTAGCGCTGGATACTTGCGCATAATGTGCAAAATTCACAGCCAACTTCATTAGCACTTCAAGTTTCAAGGCACCCAGAATCGCTTAGTCTTCCCTAGACGCAGATCCTCCCGCTTTTGAACGGTTCTGGAAGCTTTCAACATGCATTGATGATCTAGTCCCCTCTGGCTGTAGTGGAGTTGCTCTTCTAGCGTGGCTGAGCTTGCTTGTGACAAGCTAACCTCATTGAAGTGCGTGACACAAGACCTTCCCGCCTGGTGTGTCTCTATCGCTTGGTGTATTTTTATATTCCTTTTATGACTGTACCCGGCCGATTCAAATGGAAAAAGATGCGACTAGAAGTAATCTCTCAAGCTTCGCCCTCAACAAATAGTCAACGCGGACTAGACCATATCTTTACGCAGGAGCTGATACATAGAGGATGAACACTGGACGAAATAGGGTGTAGCGAGACCAGACGATATAGGAGCTGGACAGAATAGACTCTATAGAGACAGGCTAATATCAGACGGGAGGATGCTGAACGGAAGCTTAGACTCATTTCAATGAGCGGGAGGCCTACATTCTGTGTGGTAAGTCCAACATGCGTAGAAAATATTATTTCACGGTGAAAGGTGCTCATACGAAGTCCTCTTACCTTGGTGTTTGTATTTCTCAACATTAATGAGAGTTGGTCTGGGACTTGACTTTTGAAGAGTTAAACTACTTGCCTCAGTATGAGAAAGGTTATGAAAACAGAAGCGCTCACCTGACGTTTTCAAGATTATATGATCTCAGATCGAGACTGCATTGAGTGGAACGGATACTAGGTATTCACTTAACAACCAGCTCCTTCCCCTTGGGCCCCTTTCGAACGGTGCGCAGATAGGCCGGATCGGCGTAGACACAACTAGAGCATCTCCCACACCCTTACCGGAAAGCCCAGTGTTCGACTTGAGATGCTCCTGATCCAAAGCTCGTCCGTTAGATGCAATGGCCCTGGAAGTAAAAACCTGGAAACGGTATCGCAAGAAGAATAACAAAACCATATGGCTCCCCTACTCATCAGGTTTTCCTTGCTCCGGTGCTGTAGAGCTATGATTCCGTCAAGACGGCAATGTAAGGATGAGAGAAATTTATATGAGTGGGTGTGAGATGCACAGATATCCAGCTAAGATATGAATTGACCGGGGCAGGGACCATATGATCATTGACTGCAATGATGTCTGCCCTGGCACAGTCTGCTGATACCCAGGGCACAGAGGAGAATTGAAGAGCGAAGTAGAACACTTGCTTAGCCTGAGAATGAATCAGTGAGCCCAGAGTGAGCTCTGACTCTGAAGCAGGAATTGCGGTGGAGTGTACTACTCGCACTTCAAGAAAAAGACACGAGATCGTGCGATTCCAGAAAACAGTGGTGCTGGAGGGCAATGACACAACACAAAAGAGACCCCGCCCCAATCACTCTTAGAGGCAGGTGAGAACAGTAAAACAAAAGCACAAAAGAGTATAGTAATACAATAATTCCATTTGTCCCTCAGAAGCAATCAATCAATACCGCCAGCGCTCTGCAAACCGCAAGAGAATCATCCTAAACCGCCGGGGGAGAAAAGAAACCAAACACACAAAAGAAAACAGAAACCCTCAGAAACCCCTCCGAGCTCGTGCCCACACTCTAGGGACGCTGCACCTGGACGTCGCAAGGGTCTGCGGCGTAAATGACCCAGATGTGAGGGAGGTAGCTCCGCATGTAGTGCATGGCCGCCACGGCCTGGGCGCGGTGCGAGCCGAAGCGCCACACGATGCGGCGCATCGTGACGCCGGTGCGCCAGTCCACCTGGTCGCGGACGACCCGCACCTCCTCGTCGTTCCAGTCGAAGAACCCGCCCCACACCTGCCGCAGGTTCGGCTCGTTGACGACGTCGGAGGGGCCCTCGATCTCGAGGCAGCGCGACGTGTGGTTCTCGTAGGCCTGCGGGGCGGCCCGGATGCGGTTCGGGACGGCGCGGGCGAGGTAGTAGCGGACCCAGAGGCGGTTGCTGTTGGCGACGTGGAGCAGGTGCCGGGCCGAGTAGGGGTAGTAGAAGACGACCTTGGCGGCCGAGTGGCCGCGGCTGGGGAGGAAGTTGGGGCCCTGGGCGCTGGGGCGAGATGAAGGTGGCGAAGACCTTGCCCGGGTGGTGGACGGCGATGGCCGCGAGGAGGTCCCGGTACGTGCAGTCCGGCGGCAGGTTGGTGATCCACACGGAGCAGTTCTCGCTCTCGGGGATGTCGGCCGACTCGTTGGCCGGGTTGTTGGAGTCTCCCTGGTATCTGTGCGAGATTCCCTTCATGTCCCGGGCTAGCTTTTCCTCCTCGGTGAGAGGCCGGTTGGCCGCCTCTGGATCCAGCTTGGAATTCATGGGCTTGAAGGGCTCTCGTCCAGCATCCATGCGAGGGTCATCCACACCCCGGAAACCGCCGTCGAGACCCTGGGAGCCGGTATTGAAACCACGGGCACCGCCGAAGCCCTGACTGCGGGTAGGGACCAGCTGCTGGTCCTGCTGCTTCTGCTGCTTGTGCTGGTGCTCGGCGTTGTACTTCCTCAACGCCCTCTCCTGGTACTCGACGGCGCGCGCATCATCGCGCGCCTTGCGGTCTTCATCATTCTCTGCAGGGCGCGCTCCCGGGCGGCGCTCACCGATGGGGGCCGGCACAGTTGACTCAGGGCCGCGACGCCAGGTAGGCAAGTTCAGGACATGTGAAGTACCCGGTTGGTTGGACTGGAGTACTCTCGGAGTTCTGGTAGTCATGGAACTTAGGTTGGCTAGACTCGTTGCATGTCGGAATGGCTGACGGGCATGGTGAGCAGGAGTGGGAGTGGCTGGGCCGCCAATAGCTCCGAAACGTGTAGTTGATGTGTGCGAGTCGTTTTCCGCCAGAGAAAAGCTGTTCCGGATAAGAGGAGATGGGCGGCTCTCGTCGGAGGGGGAAGCATTGTTAGACGGGCTCTTTTCGGCCGCCTTTTTGTTGTCGGGAGCTTTCTTGTCGGACATGTTGTCTGCCTTCACGTGATTCTAGATAGGCTTGTTGCAGGTTGCTGAGTGGGTAGAGAATAAGTTATAGACTGGGCTATGTGAAAGCGGCGAGGGTGTTCCAACTATTGCAAGAGATTGAATAGTTAATATTACTGTTGTCCGAGTGGGAAGGGTGCGCCGAGTGAGAGTAGACTTACCACGGGGTGGGTGGGAACTTGTGGTGGTGATGCCAAGGTCAGGTTCGAGGTTGAAGTTGCGGTCGAGGTCAAGGACGACGTTGAGGTTGTGGAAGGAAGCAGAGCGGATCAGATCAGGCCAGATCAAGGCAAAGTCCAGGCTGCTTCAACAGGTGTGGTTGATGCAAACGCGTGAATACAAACGCGTGAATGAGACGCGCAACCAGGTGGTGGAAAACGGATGCTGAGTCCCCTCCCTCGTTGCCGGAGTGAATGGCAGACAACGTGGTCAGAAAACGCCTTGAAGACCAGGAGCACAACACCACACTGCAAACGAAGATGGGACGACCAGCTACTCGGACTGGCTCTGTTGTGATTCACTATTCTCTCAATGCCTCGGTGGACTCCGTTGTCCATCCCCTTCCTCTCTTCGAGGAAAAAGACAAGCTGACCTGCGATACAGCTCTGGTGCAGTTGCAATCACAGCGCTGTTGAGGAGTGTCCCTCGTACCACTGGAATATCAACACTCTACATGGACATCATCACCTCCATATGACGCGCGAGAAATATTCTTTGAGGAACTCCCTTTCCCAAGCCCAACCTCCTCCTTTGTCTTGGTCAACACATGGTGGAACTTGCCAGATACACCACGAGTGCTTCTACATGCTATCAAAGAGATTCAAATACACCCTCCAATCAAATACAAAGCCGAGGGTGAATGACCCAACCTCCTCAAGTCGCTATACTCTACCGAGCACGAACCCGCGTGAACAGATTATTATAAGGTGAACATGTGTGATACACCGGGCTCATCTGAACTTGTGTGAACATTCAAAGTTCAGGCCCTCGGCAATCTCCCAGCAATCTGCTGACCACCTAGATAGATAAAGAATGTTCAATGGAGAACAACAACACCTTCAAGAGGAGCGTTACACTAAATAAGCAGAGGCGCCCTCTTGGCAAGAATCCAGGAGCACCGCCGTCCATAACTACTATGCCTTTCAGACTTCATGAAACACACAAGACAACACGACATAGAGCCTGGTGGATGGGTTCCCTGCATTGAGGATATTAAGCTAACCACATGACTCTACAGACAAAGGACAACCCAAGCGAGTACCCGATCCAGCCCCAGCTCCGAGACGACGCCCTTTATACTACCGAAACAGTCTCAAAGACAACACCGGCCTCGTCCTATAACCAGTCCATCACTACCGGCTCAACCAGCCAGGCTGAAAACCCCAAACGCCTCTATCTCGAATCCCCAATTCTGCCCACCCCTACAAGTCCTCAAACAACCCACCGACAACATCCCCAAGCATCCTCAGCCCATAAAACCTCGCAACGTTCCGATAGACCCGAAGCCGGCCAACCAGCTCCTCCCTCCGGACGCTCTCCCCCCAGCCACCAGAGCACGTGCAGTGCTCCATAAAGTCATTAACCCTGAGCGCGCCGCACTTTACACACTTGAGGTCCTGCGCCGCCCATGCCGCGACCATGGCCTCGACGTCCGCCACGAGCCTCTCCTCCAGCTCGTTGCGGTTGTACTCGGCCTCGCAGAAGCTGCACCTCCACAGCGACGCGGCGCCGGGCTCCTCGGGGAGGAGGTCCTCGTCGCGGCAGAAGTCGAGGTCCCGCGCCATCGTGCAGCTGTCGCAGCTGACCTGCGCGATCCGGAGGGACTCGGACGGGTTGACGAACCCGCCCTCCTTGCTGAACTCGCGCACGTCGAACAGCGCGAGGAGCTCCTTCCGCAGGAGCCGCGCCTCAAACACGATGTTCTTGTCCAGGGACAGCACCTGCATCAGCATCTTGACGAGCTCCAGCACCGCGTTGCTTTGGCTGTAGTTGAGGTGGCTGCCGGGGAGGCTCGGGAACGTGTAGTCGGCTGCGAGCTCTGGGTGGAGTAGCTCGCGCTTCCGGGTCGCCAGGAGGCCCTGGATGTCGCGCTTGAGGGGCTTCTCGAAGGCCTTTCCGAGGATGATTTGGCCCTCGCCGTCCTCGGCCAAGTTACGATTGTTCGGGAGTTGGGTCAGGCGTGGCGTGGCAGTGGGGTCAGAGCCAAAGAGCGGCCGCTTCATGTTGTGCATAAGTGTGATGAACTCGATGACCCAGTCGGCGAAGGTAGCTTGTAAGCGGACAGGCAGGAACGTGGACATTTGCCAGTGCATGATCGTTTCCAGGTTCTGCGAGTCGGCCTCGATAACCTTTTGCGTCGCCTTGCCGCCGTAGTTGAACTCATCGTACCACACAAGATAGTCCCAGTACTCCTTGATTTCTAGGTCGATGAAGTGGAACAGCGGCTTGCCCTTGATAGACTTGATGATGTACTGGCTGTACGCGAAGGCGTTGCCCACCTCGGCCTTGGTGGTTTGTAGAAGCAACCGATTGGCATTGGCGAAGATGACCTGCGATCCAACGCGGCGGAAGTCACCCATGAGCTGCTGAAACGCTTTGCGCGACATCATCTGGACGTAGTAATGGAGGGCACGGTCGTAGAGGAACGAGTCGGGGTTCTCGACCCAGCGGACGAGATGCTGAACCATGATGTCTGCCATCTCGTTGCCCTTGCACGCCTCAGCCCACCAGCTCTTGACCATCTCACGAAGCACTTGGATGCTGGCATTGGCGAAGGCGTTGTCTGAGGATAGCACCTCGTTTCCGTCACCGCCAACACCGTCCGCCGCGGGGTTGAAGGATATCGAGTCGGCGCCCTCGAGCTCATTGATCAGAGAAGAAGTTAGGATGGTGTTGATTGCGAGGTTCCTCACTTCCAGGTCAATGCAGACCGAGGAATATGTCCCTGGAGTGTTGACCGAGGGCATCTGCACGGTCTCCAGGGGCCCTGTAATATCGTCTAGCTCATAGCCAGCGTGATCCGGACGGGGGCCAGCAGACCACCACAACACGACGTTGTTGCTCTGAAGCCGTCTCGCATAGGCAACATCGATCAAGAAGCGCGGGTCTTCCCGCTCCAGGTTGCAGAGAGGGATATCAGCGTACCTGGCCAGAGCAGTGAGGTGCAATATCCACGGGCCCAGGCCAAGATAGTGATGGATCAAGCGCCTGGCAACAACAGTCTGCCATCCAAGTGGCGGCAGTGAGCTGTCATCGACGTTGTATTTGAGCGGAAGCACGGGCATCTCACCCAGGATTGAGATGTCGTGAACGAGGAGATTGGTCTGCGATGATTGAACGACCATCACCAGTGGCTTGGTCTCGTCCTTCTTCATTTTCTTGACGACGTCACCAATCTCAAGGAAAGCCTTTCGCCTCGTTGTGACCTGAGTGATCTTGAAGGTGAGCTTCTCCTGGTATGGGAAACAGTCCTCCCAGTTCGACCCTTGCGCCTCGCTTGCATGTCGGGCACGCAGATCGGAGTAGATCTTGTTGATATTGGGGAGATCCTGGCCACCTTCTTTGTTTTTGTGCTGTATCACAACATGCGCCGTGTCCCCAGTGCTAGAGAACAGCCCGAAAATCTGTCGCTCGCCAGCGCTGATGTGGGACAGGTAGATGAACGCCATCTTGGAGCCGCTCAGGTATGTCCTAGGCTTCAGCGGCCGCATCAAACTTGGCAGTTCGAATCCTTGATCCAGACCCTGGCCAAGGACACCGGGTTTGCTTTCGTCAATGGTGCAGAGATTGCCAAGCTGGAGGACGGCACGGGTGCTCAGAGGGATTTGCTTCTCGTACACCCCCTCTACACTGGGGTGGTTGAAGAGCAGGGAGAACTTCTCTGCTTGGGCAAAATAGGTATCCTCTGGCACCGTCAACTTGAAAAGATGGGTAGAGGGGTGACCATTGGGTAGTGTGTGATTGACCTGCTCAACTTCGCAGCCTTCAATGTCAATGTCCGGAAGATCCTTACTCTTCAGGTTCAGGAACACTTGGCGCGGCACCTTGATCTTGAGGGAGTGGACCTTGTTATCGATGAGGACGCACGCTGTTACCAACCCTGGGCTATCCGTTGGCTTGAGCTGTAGCAATTGCCATGTGTTGCGGAAGGTGACCTCAGCCTGGTCTCGAAACGCCTGTTGGATGTTGTTGGTGGGTGCACGGCGTTCACCGAACAAGTGTCGACGACGTATCCTGGCCTGCTTCTGGATCTTCCACTTCTTCTTCTGGTATTCCAAGAAAGCAGGATAGTCTTCAGAAGGATTCGACATCACCTTGGGCAATGCAGAAAATGGGTCGAGGTTCTCCTCAGGCTCAGGCGATTTCCTCTTCTGTGCGACTGGTGTTGTCTTTTGCTGTGTCGCTGCCACCATCTCGGTGACAGGCTTTGGTTTCAGCAGCTGGGTACCGAAGTCCTCTAGGTCAGCGAGGTTGGTGACGTCCTTGAGCGGTTCCCTGCTGAAGAGGTCCGTGAGCTTCTTTTGCTTCATCTTGTCGTCTTTGATATTGATCCTCTTCTGTAGCCAGTCTGGGTGAGGAACACGCGGCACTGGATTTCGGATTTTCTGCAGCGCGGCAGGAATGGTGATGAGCTTTTGAATGACCGAGCCGAGACGTTCCAAATAGTAGTCCCAATCAATCAACGCCCTGGGGTCCGTGTCGATGGGCGGCTCTTTGAACCACTTCGTCAAGTACGTTCGTTTGACGTCTGCTTCAGCAGAGAAGATGGCAACGGGAATGGCTCGCTCAGTGACGGGCGCATTCTTGGGTCGCGAGCAGATGATGAATTTGCAGTTCAAGCCCTTGTCCTTGACCATGCCTTCTCCCAGGAAGTCGGCCAGACGCTTGGCGGTGGTGATCGACGTGGACTTCTGAGTACCATACTCCTCCAGCGTCTTGGTCATGCTACGGTTCTCAGAAATGAGCTCCATGAGTTCCTCATCAGCAAGCGTCGTCCCCTTGCTATGGAGCACGTCCAGCCAACGGTTGGCAACCTTTGATACCGCAGCATAACATTCCGCAAGTGTGGTTCCCTCGAGGAAGAATTTGAAGATTTGCTGCTGGAAGATCTTGATGAGCTTCAACTCTCCTCTCCGCTTGACCTCAAAGCCTTTCAGTTCTGCGAGACTGCCGTCATCATTGAATACAGCATATCGCTTCTTCAAATTCTTGTCCTCCTCCTTCGAAGTGGGCAAGATCATGGCCTTGTATGGACCATCTACTTCGAAAAAGATGGAGTTATCGCTGTGCGTCTCGTACTTCAATGACTTCTTGTCTACAAGAGTCTGGTACTGGTGGTTCGTGAATTTGTCGTGGACAAGATGGTTCAACATGACGCAAGGGTAGGAAATCGGTAGCTTCTTCCCGTTCTTCATCTTGAAGGCGAAGTTCTCGGGGAACGTGGCAGGAAGCATGCACCAAATACCGTCGGTGTCAAGTTCGAGAGGACGACCCAGCCGCTCAACAAGACCTCGAGCCAGTTGAATGATAGTAGCGCCTGTCAGACAGGTGACGCCAGCCATCTCCAAGGAGTACCACCTTGAACCTTTTCTCATGACATAGCCATAAAAGGAGTTCAAAATGACCTTGTGGGCCAACTGTAAAGAGTCGAAGAGAATGATCATCTTTTTTGCGGCATCAACATCTGAGGCGGTTGCCCCTGAAGACTTGAGGGCCTCTGTCTTTCCCTTCCACTCCTTGGCCTTGCCTTTGTAGTCGTATCGACGATCTCGAAAGTCACGCACAGTATTGATGTAGAACGGATTCTCGCGCTGGCAAATGATGGCCTCTCGGACTTTGGTGGTAGAGTCGTGGATCTTGTGGTAGACCTTCTGGGAGTATGTTTGCAGGCGCTTCCGGATGAGATCGGCCTGCTCGCCGGAAGGCAAGTCCTGGAATGACCGCATAGGTGAGCTGGGATACTTTCCAGGAAATCGCTCGTTCTCCAAAGCATGTTTGATCATGTTGTACTCGTCTCGTTTCGCTGGCAGGTACTCTCCTCTCCAAGCCCACGGTAACCTTCTGTCGCACGTCTTGCCAGGTCTGTTGAAATCGCAAGCAGCGCAGTCCGACTCGTCGATCATCGAGTCTGGCTGCAGTCGATTCGTGGTCATGATGTTGGGGTACATCGAGGCGACGTCCAGATGGTAAATCAGTGGTCGCTCGCTCCGGTTTGGCGTCTCCTTCAGCGCCATCAGCCGGGCAGCTATTTGCCCCTTGACCTCCTCGTAGTTCTCGACGTCTTCCAATTTCTTTTTCTCTTCGATCGTGATCACGAACTTCAAAGCGTTGTCTAAGTCTTTGAGGAGCTCATCGACAGCGCCCGTGTCCACGGCGAAGTTCACTGGGATGTCTGCCCTGAACACCCCAGCCTCAATACTCTCAACGTGGCCACCAACGTATGTTTCCGAATCCAGGAGATGGCCTTCCCAAAAGGACTCTTTTGGTGCCACGTGTTTATTTGGAAGCACGATCTCGTGATTGTATGCCTGCACCATCAACAGCATCTCACAGAGTGTTCCCGTGCCTTTTCGCTCTGTGTCATCAGGACCAAGAGGAATGATCGTACACAGTGAGAAGACGAAGGGGTGGACGTATTTCATGTACAGGTAGTACGTAGCGACGGCATCGGAGACTGAGTACTCGGCGAGGGTTTGTGGTCGTTCAGCGGCATAAGGTGTCATGAGTTCGGGATCGAGCTCGTCAGGGTCGTATCCGAGCTTTGCCACCGTGACGGCCTTCAAACCACGACTTCCCTGTGGCAGATAACTATCTCGATTGACCCAGTGAAAACAGTCCAAATGTGCGCAGTAGTTGGACTTGTACTGGTCCTCATTGTCCTTCTTCCAGCCAATCTCGTGGTACATGTCGATTCCGTTGAGACTCGCCCGGGCGTCGACATAGGGCCAATCGAAGAAGTCACCGTTGTAAGTCGCAATCACGGTTGGTCGCGCCTCTTTGATGTGTGAAAAGAACCTCTCGATGACGGCTCTTTCGTTCGGCTCGTTGAAAATCATAAATGGGCCGGGGTACTCCGGTTTGGGCGTGTATTCGAAGTCTGCAATGTCCTCTGAGACTACCTCCCGGTTTGTGATGAGGAACCCCTGGCCGTCTATCATGTAGGAAATCATCATGATCTGGTCCACGGCAGCGTCGGGAAATTTCAAGGGTGCTTTGCATGTTTCGATATCGTAGGCCATCACCACTGGGTCAGCCATGGCCAGGTGTTCCTCATTGCACACCACCGTCGTGACGCCATGCTTTGCTTCTACAAAGTACCATTTCCCTACTCGGATGCCTGAAACTCTATGTCAGATGAGTGACCATGTTGAGAGCTAGGCTGAACATACCCTTGTCTATCATTACTCTGACGTGGTATGGCACGTCGTATTCTCTAATATCAACAAGAAAATCACTGGCTTCGGTTATGGAGGTATTGAGTCGTTTCTCATCAATTCGTGTATCGTCGTCAAACAGGTCAAAGTTCCCGTTGTTCGTCCTGTTGTAAGTCAGTCGAGTGCTCCCCACCAACCAGGTCACAACGGTATTCAAGGGCGGTCAGGTACGCACGCAGCAACCTCGGCGTATGTGTCCATGGCATCCATGCCCTTTTTGTTCCTCTCCGCTATTGGCATGATGTCCCTCCGCGCCAACAAGAGGTCTTGCACGTTGGCGAACTTCAGCTCCAGGAACGTCCTCCGGTATCCGAGAAGGTGGTTCGGCATGTTGAGGTCCTCCTTTTCCACCCGCCTGACGCTCCTCACGACGCCGCCCCCGGGCACTCGCTTGCACCACTCTTCGACCTCTGCCTCGTGGCCCTTCCGTACTGCCACGAGGAAGTATGGCTCGTATTCTATCGTCGCCTTGAAAGTCGCGCCATCCTCCTCAATGAAGTAGCAGTCCAGGGCTGCACGGCCTCCGCCGCCAGGTATGCGTGGGTCTTCGATCGACGCTGGCTGCACGTTCACCAGCCAGCCCTCCCGTGGCCGGCCGGCCTCGTAGCGGGCAAAGCCCATGTTCTCGTCAATGGAGTTGGCGAGCCGTGTCCGCTCCCATTTCTCGTCTGTCGAGGTGGCTTCTGCCCTGCCGGCTGCGGCTGTGAAGGTTCGTGTCTTGCCGCCATGGTAGGCCAACTTGCCCCCGCGACCACCGCGGAAGCCTTTCTGGGGCCGGCGCAGGGAAGTATTGGGCATGGTGGAAAGGATAGTCGAGGAAAGAGATGGGAACCATGCGTGTGGGCGTCTTGTATTTGGGGCAACTGGTACTGGATCAGTCCCAGCAACTCTGGGTACTGTCTGGGCGTCGAGATTTGGAAGCGGAATGTACCTAGGTATAGGTAGGTATGTCGCGTGGCCGAGACCCAGGACGGAGGATCGTGTCTTGAATCAGCAGACGTGCCGTAGAGGAGTGGACGTGTGGTTTGTTTTGTTTGCAGAGGCGAAATACGATCGAGTATAGGCAGGACGCCTCAAATTGGCATCAGGTTGGAATAGGAGAATGCTCATTGGTGTTGAGCCCCGAATCAAAAACACCCACCAGGCCCGGCCAAAGTGGTTCGGCGGGTTCTGCTTTACGCGTCGGCCAACCGCGTCTTACACGCGCTCACTGCCCGCCCGTGTGCAGGTGCCCCCCGGACCCCAGTCAGCCCAACTGCAGGGGCTCGAGGGTACCTCCCGAGCTACCCATGCAAGCGCACAGACCATTTCAGATCTGTACCTGGGCAGACTGGTAGAAAGTCGATGATTCCATCGACATCAGATGGGCTTTCCACACCTCCCACACCACAATTGGCGACGAGCGTTAGCCCAAGATGTCTGCGTCGCCGTCATCCCCCAACCAGCCGACACCGAACCGGACCCCAGGCTCCCCCGACGATGAGCAATCCCGAAAGTCGCAAGCCGCCGCCATGGAACGGTTCGCCGAGGTGTCGCTGAAATCCGTCCCATTGCCAGAGGGCTTCGACCCAAACAAGCGGGCAACGGTGGGCGAGGCGTTCAAGACGATCAAAAGCGACGATATCCTCAAAGTCCACCAGGCGCCGTGCTCGAGGGACGGATTCATCACCGGAATTGGGTCGGGCGCTGCGGTTGGGTTCCTGCGGTACATTATCGGAGGTGAGGGCATCTCCTGTCCTGCGCTGTAGGGGATCTGAAGGCTGGCGACGCTAACATCGCTGTGAATTGAAGCACCAGTGCCGAAGTCGGCCAATTGGGCGGTCGGGTCAGGCGTGGCTATAAGTATCCTGGCGTACGAGTATTGCCAGTACCAAAGACGGGTCGAGCGGGCCAACATGAAGCGGGTCGTCGAGGTGGTCGGCAAGAAGCAGGCTGATATGAAGAGGCAAGAAGAAGAGAAGAAGCTGCAAAGTACCACGGTCAAGGCCGCGCCCGCCGACAAAACGACCAACAAGGCTTGGTACAAGTTCTGGTAGAAGCACGATTCCTTCGACAGCGCCCGATCCGCGACTGTGCCTTAGAGGAGCTTCTTCTCGATATTACCATGTTTCCCGAAGCCAGGTATCTAGTAAGGTACGACAGCTCTTCGGGACTCGTGCGAGAGACCTGATGGTTGAGACCTAAGTCTGCGGT
Source organism: Diaporthe citri (assembly GCF_014595645.1). NCBI lineage: Eukaryota > Fungi > Ascomycota > Sordariomycetes > Diaporthales > Diaporthaceae > Diaporthe > Diaporthe citri. The sequence continues at coordinate 1,592,805 of NW_025064852.1, read as the reverse complement.
GTTATATACATCGCCAGGAAGTCGCAGAGGAATTCCCAAACTCCGGGTCTGCGAGGTTGAGAAGCAATGAAGAAGCATGGGAGAGCATTTTAGGCAAGTCATTGCCTGACGGACCTCATAACTGCGGTTGTGGGCCTGCAGCACAAGCAAGGCGGGATGCGCCGTTGTGTGCAGATGTGACGCTCGGGCCGGCGCTGTCGACTTCCGGATTTCAAGAAGGGGATCACCAGGTTGGTGGAAGGCCATGAAACCTGGCGCTGGGCTCCCTAATCATTGCGACAGCTCTTGTAATCGCGCCATGGGTCATTCCGAGGATTTGGACAGTCATACCACGTGCTGGGACATCGCGGCTTGACGGCATTGGGTATATTGAGAAGCCATTGCTTATTGCTGCAAGCACTCGATCTTGGATATGTACGCATTTAACGCCGTGCCACGACCCCATAGCAATGTCCACTATAGCCACCCGTGATTCGTGAATCTCTTTCCTTGATCCTTTGCCGCAGACAGGCTCTCCTGTTCAAAAGCAACGCTATCCGATGTTTGTAACTCCTCACCCTGAGTGTCCTTCCTCAAAACGCCCCAAATCGATGCCAAAGATGCTCCGGAATTGGAACTCGTCGACCAAAAGCCTGGTACCAAAGTTTTCCCCTTGCTCTCGTCAAATAGTAATCATTGCAGCAGATTCGCTGTCCGTAAAGCGAACCTTCCTGGCATTCTCCGTGCCTGCACTCTCCCTCCGCTGCATTTTGGGGGCTCTGTCCGGGCTTCCTCGTCGTCTGGAACTCCGTCGTGCCCTGGCCTCCCTCTCTTCTCTTTTCTTGTACTCGGCGAGCTGCTGCTTCCTCTTCATGGTGCGAGCATACGCGATGGCAGGGGTCGGCTTAAACCCGATGCCATTGATACCCACGCCATCGTCGTCCTCGTCGTCCGGGTCGTAGACAGTAATCTCGTCCTCGTGCCAGGTGAGCGCGGCACGGATCGGGTCAATCACCTCGGCAGCTGCATCACCGGGCTGGTCTGCATTGCAGAGTTTGCTGGCTGACGCGGCAAGAGGTGGTGTGCCAGCTCGCCGGCGACCTCTGGACTTCAGGCTCTCGAGAGGGCGGTTGTTCGCAGCGGAAGATTGCTTTGCTGGTTTACTCGAGAACACTTTGGCAGGTCCAGCGGTGAGTTCTGCATTGTCAGCTGCGGGTTGGACAGATAAAGCGCTTGGTTTGAACAGGACTTGGCCGTCGCCAGGAACGGGTCGCGACTCTGGGCCAGCAGCTGTGTGCGGCTCGGTCTTTTGTACGGCTGGGGTCTCTGGGATTTCGACTCTTTTCGCTGACAACTGGTGCTGGTGCTGGGTTGGAGACAGGTTTGAATGCTTCAATCGTGGTGATCCATCGGATGTCACTGTAGGTGGCGTGAGTTTTGATCTTTTGCGCATCTTCGACTCGTCTTCGTCGACCTCCATCTTGTCCGGATCCCCATCTGTGGTATTGCGACCGGGGTCGGTCTCGGTGTCGTGGACTCGGGCATCTGCCGCGGCAGCCCCGCCCCCACTATCGGCCAGGGCCAAGCCCCGGAACCTGTGGGCGACCTTGGTGCGTGGACTGTCGCCGCCATCCGAGAGCAGGCCCTGAGACACCTCGAATGAGAAGTGGATGTCTAGTTGGGAAGGCACCTCATCGCTGGCAACATCAGTCCGCTTCCGCTTGGGCGTGCTGAAGGTCGAATGCGATGTGTCGTCCATAGTTGTAGTCCAGGGCTCAGCAGCTTGAGAGACTGCTCGGATCGTCGACTTCGAGACTGTTGGAGACGGACGGGCCAGCCCTGGAGCGGAGAGGGTCCGAGGCCCCGAGCGAGGGTGAGTACGAGTGTGTGTGGGGTAACGATGCAGCAGTGTCGATTGCCGGTCTGTCCTCGAAGTCGTCAACTCACAAAGACCTCATGGCCAGTCTTGCGCGAGGAATCGGGTCGTGTCCCAATGCGGCGGCTCAGGTAGGAGATGGTAGGACTGTTCTGAAACGTCTTTGATCTTGTGATCCTGTAATGAACAGAAGTGAGCCAGAGGCAGCAGCGCGGGGCTGGGCCATACAGAGTCCGGAGTGCTATCGAATCATCGGGTGGAGGGAAGTCCTCCAAGGAAAACGAGCCTGGTCAGGAGCAGCCTTAAGGTGTGGACTACCGAGTCACAAGGCACTTGTTAGGCAGAGTTAGCTTTGGCCATGCAAGCTGCACGTAGGCATGCCCAGCTCCTTCCACGTGCAGCAGCAGGTGAGCTCCAGCAAAGACGCCACCCGCACCTGCATGACTTCTGCAATTGGAACTGCTGGGACGTGCCTGCCTTGCACAACTTGCGCTGCTTGATGGTTTCAGGGTATAACCCTGGAGTGCAGGGAACCCCCCCCAAAACTCGTGTAAAGACTTGCATGGCTTAATCTTTTAGACCAGCATATGACCACTGGCAAAATCCACGGGGTATAGCTCAATCTTTGAGGACGAGAGCCGCTGCTGGAAACGTTTTCAGCATTCCGCCAGCGTTTCTCCCCTGAACAATTGAGATCAAGCCCGCCGCCACACACAGTCTCGATTCATAGAATACAAACATGGTTCAACTGGCCATGCAACGAGGATGGTGACAGCAATGCCCCTTCTTCCCGAAACCGCGTCGGCCGGGAGACTTGACTTTTTCCAGAGAGCCGTCTGTTCCGCCAGATTCATTGCACGAACCTTGGAATACCGAGCTTGTGATGTTATGAGATGAGTAAGCGATCCACCGCCAGGGCAGAGATTCTCTACATGACAAGAAGTAGCACAAATTAGCCACCAGCACCGACGCAAAATGAGGCGCTGTCGACTTGAGACTTAGCAACTGGCACATACCTAGGTATATTCTGCCGCCATCCCTAGGGGTGCCAATTCCTCAAAAGTAGTGTTGCCCTCGCAACGGCTGTGATAATTGTCGTCAATCTCTTACCCGACGTACAAAGAGTCATCAAGAAATATCATAGTGTAGCGGTCATGTTCCGTGTCTCAAAAAGTACCCGTCTCTTGTACTGTGTATCGCTCGGAAGCCGGTACAATAATATCCGCACGTTGATACATGACAGGAAGACCACCCTGGGCGACTCTCTGGTATTATATTCTAGTACGTAAAACACAAGACGTTTTTTTTTTCCTACGAGAATATGCTTACTCTCGTATTTGGCGATGGATTGTGAATTATTTGTGCCGTTCTAATCTGAAATTATGGATTTTGAAAAGTAAAAGGGGCTCAGTTGTCTGTATTATGGAAGCGCTCAATGACCCCTTAGGTGACTCTATAGTTTCTTCAGAACAAAACACCTCCGTCCCCGTCGACACGTCAAGTATCGAGTGTCATCAGAGCACTACTAGAACGCAACGCCAGACAAGAATCTATTAGAACAACATCCCTTAAGTGGTCTCGTTTTTAATCTGTACACATATGCTTCTTAAGCAATATGCATCCAGTCCCTTCACAAAGTAATAAACGCTTAAACACCCAGCGCTAAAAAAAATTACAATGTCGATAACACTAGGTTTCGAACACAATTACAATATTCCTTAAACAATGTAAAAAGCTCAAGAGTAAGCTCATACCGCTCCTCTACACTGACATCCCACCGCCGCCAACGCCGCCATCGCCATCGGCAACCAGATCAAGGCGGGCGGCGTCCATTACAACGTCGCCTGGAGCAAAGGCCTCAACGCCTGCGGAAATAACTTCAGCATCGCACCGGAGAGCTCGCCCGCGTGCGGGGACAGGTTTGAGGTGGACGGCAACAAGTACTCCCTCGAGGGCTGCGCGGATCCGGACAACGGCTACGCGCAGGCGCCTGCCCAGCTCCTGCGCGGGGACGGGCCAGTCTTTGGGTCATACGAAGGGGCTTACAAGAAGCTCGGATTCAATGGGAGTACGGATGATGTTGTGAAGCGGTATCTGTGTGGGTAAGCCCGGACGTTTGGGGTTGGAACCTGACTGGGCTTGGACGTGCGATAATAGGCATACCTCGCCTTTGTGTTCTTCAATTGTTATGAAGACTTTACAATGTCGGGTCGGTGGGGGGGGGGGGGGGGGTAGGTTACTTTCTTTTTTATGGAGGGGACCGCATGTGCAGGACAATTCCGGGCTCTTGGGTTAAGTAGATCAATGTTACAAGAGACAGTCATTGAGAAAGTGGATGTGTGGATGATATGACAATATTGACAACACAACGCGATTTTATTACTGCTGATAATAGAAGAGTAGCTTTGGAAAAGGATACACTCTTGTTGTATGATTACCGCCTTGCCCATGTTGAGCTGGTATCCTGAGCTTATCGAGTGTCCATGTTAAGACAAGCGTGTGCAGGAGCGCCGCATTGTTTGCACAGAGGCCAGTCTGCAAGCACAGGGAGGCTGCCTCACGGAATGCACGTGTGCCAGCGGTGCCATCTTGGTCAATTTACTGACCAGGTGCACACACGATTGTGTTATTGAACTTTGGTGGATTGGATTTTGACCAGCTTGTAACTAATTACTGAGACATCGTAACATCAAGGAAAGACACGATGACTATCCTGCCGACAATGATAACAGCAGTCAATCAAGGAAGTCGCACAGGGGCATAGCCGAGTCATATCATACGAGAAAAGCGACTTGTGCCTAGCCATCGTCAGTGATCCTCTACGCTCAGTCCGTGTAACATCTATCTTGGCGTTGCCAACATGGTGGGCCTTGCCATCGTGAGCTGTTGGTTGGGATGTCTTTTACAGCACACGTGCAATACATCCGAGACTCTGCGGAATGCACCGCATACTCTTTGATGAGATTGATTCAAGGCGTTGAAACATCAGCGTGTGCAGACCAATTGGCCGGAACGGGAGCTTCAAAAAATTGAGTCAGACCACCAACTCAAGCACAGGCCCCTCACGGACAACACGACGTACTGAATCTCAATAAAGTATAAAAGATCTGGGAACACTATATCCGCCTCGCCAGACCCGATCTATCCAGTTCGGATTGCATGTCTTGAACGATATATTTGGACTGCCTATAATACGTCGTCCTGTGTGCGTGGTGAGGGGCTGTGCTTCAGTGGGTGTCTGACTTATGAGTAGGTCACTTCAGCTATTGTCTATCTTGCGCTGTATAAGGACTTGGCATCATATGTAGATGACCTAGGCGAGCCAACTCCCTTTCGATCACAGTGGAAGACAGACTGGAAATGCTTCTCAAGTGAGCTAGGTACTGAGGTTCGCCGCTGAGAGCACAACGCTGATACGCATAGCGACGGCCGTCAGAAGTGGCTATTCCTATTTTGTTAGGAGACTTTTGCATGCAGGTGCTCTGACATGAATTCCTTCTGCGTCAACATAGCTTCCCCTCTTCTCATGTCATGAGCATCCATTATATGTTGACTGCCGTCATTGTGCATTCACCGATCGACCCGATTTATCACACACGCTGTTCGTTCACTAAATTGTTGTTCACATAGCCATAGCACACTGCCTGATACCGACAGTCAAGGGGATCTGCACCATTCTCGAATCCCCTTTTCTCAATACGGTTTACAGAGCTCCGGAAGTCCCAAAAGCCCGAAGCCGCATCGGAGTCAACCGACTTTGACGCCGTCCACCTACCGCTGAAGGGTGTCGTGCGCACAATCCGGAAACGCCAAGAAGCCCTGGCGCAATGTAGCATCGGAGCGATTTGATCGATGCGGAAGGTCGCCGTGCAATGGCACATCCGGATCCTGGCAGACAGCCCGGGACGCTACGCTAGAAGCTTGGATGAACCGAAAAAATACCACCACACCACCGTTGAACCGGCCACGGTCGGACTTCATTCGCTTGGGACGAACTGCACACAACCATAGACGCGGTCCTTTTACTCGGTGTCGTTGGTCGGCTCCATTCTTCAGGAACGCCGATCGCTCTACCGTATAGTCCGATCTTCATCTGCATGACTGAAAAGGTCGTGGCTGCGCCTTTTCTCCGCAGTCCTGGCATTCAATTCTTCTGCGGAGACTGCACGCGTGCGGTAGAAGTGCAGACTAGTACACCGAGACGTGAAATCGATTCGTTGGTGGGGTGCTAGGTTCAATTGCCTCTTGAAAAGTATTCATTGCCCAACGACGAGCCATTGATTATCGAGTTCTTCGTCAGTATGGTTCGGGTATTTCCACCATGAACGCAGGGCAGCTTTGCAAGGGCACAAGCATAATCCAGCCATCTATGGTTCTCGCCCGGCTGGCCCGGCTGGCCCGGCTTGCAACCGGATGGTGTACCTGCGCAAGTCCGCCACTACAATTGGTCATTTGGCCAGCCAGGGCATACGTATACACACTTGTGTGCAGGGATCACGATTTGGTGTTGCCTCCAACCAGGGGCCTGGACAGCAAGGTGTCTATTTCGGCCGGGTGGTCGTCTCAGAGGTCTGAAAGCGAAACAAAGCTGCACATGGCGAGTCAGACTGCATCGCACTTGCAGCGGCGAACTTCCTATTCCAGGAGCAGGTCAGGACCTTTTTTTCAATCAAGGTGTTACGCGTCCGAAGGCGACGCCCACGAGTGTGACTGTAAATCAGGACAGGAACCTGGGGATCTCGCACGTGGAGGCGTGGCGGCATGGCAGTCGCATCTATTGGACCATAGTGGCCCTCTAGGCGCTGCAGAGCCGGGGCGAGCCAAGCTCCATATGGGTCCTCCACCATGTCATAGGTTCATTCAGACATCATGGGTGTGTGGTACAGAGTGGTTGGTGTCTTTGGGCTGGATTATATATCCACATCATTGCCTCCCCGCAGGTTTCGGAATTTCGTGTCAACGCAGCTGAGCTCGCAGTCGTTCAGTCATTCGCGATCCCATCTGTCTCTAAGGGGCCTCACTCGACCCTCGCTTGCAGTCTTCAGACCCTCTTTTCCTGAGGCAGCACTTCGCCACACTGCCCTTGACCAGGTTCACAATGAAGTTCTCAGGCATCGCATGTTTGGCTGGGCTGGTGCCGGCCACCTTTGCCCTCGGACCGGTTCCGCTCTCCTCCCGTCAAGACATCAATACCATCACAGACAACTATCTCTTTTCCATCTCGCTGCCCCAGTTCATCACGTACCGTAACGCGAAGAACCCCGCGACCTTGGACTGGACTTCGGACGGCTGCAGTGACTCTCCCGACAACCCTCTGGGTTTCAACTTCGAGCCTGCATGCTACCGTCATGACTTCGGCTATACCAACTACCGTGCCCAATCCCGCTTCACCAAGGCGGCTAAGGCTTCTATCGACACCAACTTCAAGAACGAGTACGTCTTCAAGCGCATAGTGTTACTCCTCTCTTGTCTCATAACTAACACCTTCCAGTCTCAAGTTCCAATGTGACTCCGAGTCGCTCGAGTCCATCTGTGATGCCCTGGCAGATGTGTACTACACGGCCGTAAAGCTGTTCGGTGGCCAGGATGCCACCAAGCGCGCCGACTCAGAGGACGAGGACGCTGATGCTCGGGCTGAGTATGAGGACGCGGTGGCTGTCTACGAACAGCTTATGGCCGAGGCCAAGGCGAATGGTGAGATCCCATCGTGAAAGAGATTGCAAGTAACCCGGTGGAGGACAACACGATGAAAGATTCATTTCAGGATTGCAGGCAGGCTGGCCAATTCTTCCGCACAGAGTTTACGGAGTCCTGTTCTTGAGCAACTCCAGCGGGCATCTCATGCTTGACATGGGTCGGGATTCTGGAATTCTTCGAGGCTCCCTCTTGAGCATATCTATCTGCTCCAAGATAGATCTTACTTCTTTTGCACAATATTAAGTAATGTTTTGTACAACTTCTGCTGGGACATAGGGTTGCGAAAGTGTTTGTGAGATGGCGTTGACTCCTAGCCACTTCTGAGCAAAAGACCAATGCACGTGGAAAGATGAAACTATTCGAGCGATCCACCGAAGATCTCCCGCGATTAGAATGATAGTGTTGTGGCATCGGGAAAATTTAAAGTTGCTGGATTGCTCGTCAAGATACACGTGCCCGCTTCATTCGCGCGAAACAGCTAGATGCCTGTCCGGCGTGCGCAGCGGGGTACCGGCATCGGGGATTCGGGTCGAGAACGGACGACATTCTTATCATGGCGGCTCTTCGAAATGGCGATTACGCAGCCAGCAGACAACAATGTAAAACAAACTATTGTCTCTCCATGACTCGTATCATTTTGCAAACAACGAAACAACAAGATCGCCCCATCTCCTCCGGCCCCACTCGCAGTCTAATAACATGTCTGCAAGACTCGCCGCCGAGAAATAGTATGTGTTCCCCGGCACTTTTGAGCTCCCAGAGCTCAGGTTCGAGACTGCCCACGTGCTCACCCACATTCCAGCAGTACCGTGTCAAAGGAGGAGTTTCGGAACCTAGCCTCCTCCCTGGGATTCCAGGTGGAGCCCCGAGATGAGGCAGATTACCTCGATCTCCTGCGGGCTGCCATCGCCGACATAGAGACGGTCCAAGCGATGCCACCGTACCACCACCCTCTCATCCGAACGGCCGACAGCGCAGGCGAGCGGGCCAGCACGCGACCATCTGCGCCCGAGAACCCGTTGAACGGATGGAGCCACAGGGTTTGTGCACACGTTCTCTCCCCCACAACCAGTGCCTCCTCACGCGGGGCGCTATCAGGCTTTCGGGGCCCGGGCTGACAGTCATAGACCACCATCAGACCTTCTGCGGAAGGGCTCTTATCCGGGAGGACCATTGCGATCAAGGACAATGTGTCTGTCGCAGGACTGCCCATGACCGGCGGGACTCAACCGTATCACCTTTCCAAGGATAAACCATACCCGATTTCCAGCTTTGACGCCCCCGTCGTCACCCGCGTGCTCGAGGCTGGGGGGACCATCACGGGCACGTCGACATGCGAGAACTACTGCATGTCCGCGTTGAGCTTCAGCAGCGCCACTGGGCCCGTCGACAACCCCTGGCTGAAGGGCTACGCGTGTGGAAGTAGCTCTGGGGGCGCGGCCTTGGTTGGGGTCAAATCCGTTAGGAAGCAGAGGGAGAAGGGGGGTGGGCAAATAGCTTCTGATGACGACCTAGGAGAAGGGGTCGATCTGGCCATAGGAGGCGACCAGGGAGGCAGCATCCGCATGGTGAGCATCATATCGTTGAGCCTACTGCTTTACTGTTACCCTGACGAACCATCCAGCCAGCAGCGTACAGCGGCATCTATGGCCTCAAGCCAACACACGGCCTGGTGCCTTACACGGGAATCGGTGCTCTCCACCCGATGATCGACCACTGTGGGCCATTGGCCGGATCCGTTCGTGACACTGCGTTGCTACTCACTGTCTTAGCGGGCTGGGACGGCCTTGACCCACGCATGACGCCCGAGACACCTCTGCGGCAGAATGCGAGAGCCTATCACGGAAAGCTGGACGAGGCTATCGAGTCGCGCAAGGCATCCGGGAGCTGGAATCCGACGGCAGCCGCCAGTGGGCTGCGCATAGGCCTGGTCAAAGAGGCGTGGTCCGCACCGCAACTCAGCGAGGAGGTGGCCGCCGTCGTCAAGCAGGCGGGCCAGCGTTTTGCCGCTCTCGGCGGCACAGTCGAGGAGGTGAGTATCCCAATGCACGACCTTGGTGCCGCAATCTTCACGGCGGTGGTGAGGAGCGAGATGCCGGATGTGTTCGTCCACAACAAGCCACCGGACTGTCTGAGTTGGCCTATAGCAGATCTCATGCCCCCCACTCCGGACGGAAAGTGGTTTGAGACCTTGAATATATCAGCCCCGACGGTCGTGAACAAATTCGTCACTGGCGAGTTCCTCAACCGCAACAAGGACACGTTCCCTCCCGCCGCGAGGGGGAAGGCAATCACGCACGTGCACGAGCTGAGAGCCGCGTACGATGCGGCGCTGGCGCAGTTCGACGTGCTCATCACCCCGTGCAACCCGACGGTGGGCATGAAACACCTCGGTCCTGACATGAGCGTCGCGGAAAGGTATGCGCTCGCGCTGGGCAACACGTGGAACACCTCTCCTTTCAACCTCACCGGCCATCCCGGCTTGTCCGTCCCCGTAGGCTGGGGCAGGACCGAAGACGGCCAGGGCAGGCTGCCGATTGGGATGCAAATGGTCGGACGCAGGTGGGATGAGGAGACGCTGTTCCTTGCGGCGGCGGCATGGGAGGTTGGAGGCTTGGGTCTGGACAGCTGAGCGGTCACGCCGTCTTGTGTGCCGGGGGAGGTTTGCAAGTAATAGCCGTCACCGGGGGGAACACTCACGAGCCAAACAAGAAAAGCAAGTCTAGCTTTTCGCCCGTGTCTCTGTAAACATGACTGATAACATTACTGGAATTATCTATATCGATGCAAATGAAGCACAAGACCGAAACATGGCCTCACCTTACCTGAATATCGGTAGTGTCGAGGTCGGATCCTTCGCAAGTGTTTCAATTACGACTGCAGAAGACTGCCTCAGATCAGCTTTCTCTGGACTGCGAACCAATTGTGCGTCTCAAGCCCGAGACCGTCTCCAGATGGAAGTTTAAAGGCCTGCCAGGCGTGCATTGACCTGCGTGACATGCAGCGATATGCGGTGGAGCATGGCCATTTTCGTGGGTAGTCAACCAATGAAGCGTAAAACGACCGTGAAAACTGTGGGTAGAATGGGTTGCGCGGGTCTCGGAACATACCTGAGTCTCGGGAATCGCCCGAGCGTGGTACAATCCAAATACTGCATCTTCTGTCGATCATTGACTTCCTCATGCCACTGTACCTAAATCGTGGGCAGAACTTGGTTATGCTCGATTTCGAACCATTTCCCCGAGTTGGAGCGTCTCATGGTCTTGGTCTGCATGAGTCTGTGATGAGGTCTCCCTCAGTTGAAGTTGGTTTTTATGTTCGAGCGAACAGCCTTTCGATGTTGCGAAATGACATAGGTTCCTCAAGGACGATCAGAGCAGTTTATACTTTCTGTGCAGCATATGATGGCTGGAAGTCGTCATTCTTGCAACGGATGATCAATGTAAGAAGAGAAGGGAAGTCTACGTAAGTTGGCATTGTGTAGTATGGTCCATGATCAGATAAATATGATGTTTGATTGAGTAGCGGACGATATGTGGCTTTCTAGACCAAAGGTGCTGATAACGACCATTGTCTCGCTCAAATGCATCAGTTTGTCCAGACAGCCAACTGGTATAGCCTCATAAGAGTGGAGACAACGTCAGAATCCATCAAACCCAGTGGGGCTGTGACGGTTCCAGGATCAACCTCAGAAATCGACGTGACGTCAAGGTGAACACTTCTCGAACTTGGCAGCAAACGGGTACGGCAGAGGTCATTGGCACCATCACCTACGAATGAGGACATTTCGTTTAAATATCACCAGGCATCTGATGCTGAGGACATCACCACCTTTTTTGAGGTGCATTTGCCGACCATCGCTCACCTTACCCCTCATCCATCCACACCTATTGCAAATCTACTCGTCATTGTTTTGAACAGGATCTTAAGTACAAATAAAATTGGCTTTCTGGAATTTTTACTGTAAGCTGAAATGGCTGCTCAATTAGCATCGATGCAATCAGCAAACATGGGAGGCTCCGAGCCTGTGTTTGAGAAGACAGGGCAGGGGGAGATCGAGTTTATCCCAGCCCTGAATGGGAAAACTCGTTCCAAATCAATAATACCGCTTCCGCCGGCGTTGGAAAGAGAATTGCAAAGTCTCGAGGAGGCATTTACCATCACTACCGGCATGCTCAAGGAGATAGTCGGTCGATTCGAGAAGGAGCTCGCCGAGGGGTTAGAGAAGGATTCCCAAAATATTGTGGGTTATACCTACCTCTTTGGCTGCCCACGAAACTCACTCGTTGCTAACGCGACACAGGCTATGTATCCGACGTGGGTGTTTGGCTTCCCGACAGGTCGTGAGAACGGGCAGTATCTCACCATAGACCTCGGAGGGACCAACTTGCGCGTATGTTGGATCACGCTCAAAGGCCATGATCAAGAGACAGATGTCTTGCAGGACACCTACAAGGTGCCGGATGACATCAAAACAGGCTCCGCAGATGAGCTCTGGGGTTTGATCACGGATTCTTTGGAGGATTTCCTTGACAAGCACGAATTGCAAGGCACTGAGGACTACCCGTGAGTTGCCGAACTTCAAAACCGAATTGGCTCCCACTGACCTTTTTCCAGACTACCGCTGGGTTTCACATTCTCATATCCAATACATCAAGATTACATCGACAGAGGAAGACTTGTGACCTGGACGAAAGGATTCGAAATCAAGGGCGTCGAGCAGGAGGACGTGGTCATCCAGCTCGGCGAGGCATTGTCGAGGCGGGAATTACCTGTCAGGATCATCGCTCTGATCAACGACACGGTTGGAGCGATGATCGCCTCGGCGTATAAGGATCCTGAAACCATCATTGGTGCAATTTTTGGGACCGGATGCAATGCAGCGTACATGGAAGATGTTGGCTCTATACCAAAGATAAGCGGCTCTGGGCTGGCACCCGAGCTTCCGCTTGCCATCAACTGCGAGTACGGCGCGTTCGACAACTCACACCGCGTCTTGCCAAGGACGAAATATGACATCGAAATCGACGAGGAGTCTGCCAAGCCCGGCGAGCAGGCCTTCGAGAAGATGAGCGCTGGCTTGTACCTTGGAGAGCTTTTCCGTCTCGTCATACTAGACCTCTACGAGCGAGGGATCCTGTTTGAGGGCCGCGACATCCCAAAGTTGAAGGAGACTTACTGTATGGATACGGGATTCCTCGCCTGCCTCGAGAACGACCCTTTCGAGGCTCGTCAGGCCCGCTACAAGGAGACTTTAGGCTTCGAGCCCGCACCGGCAGAGGTCGAGTTCTCACGGCTGCTTGCGGAGGTCATTGCAGTGCGCGGTGCGCGGCTATGTGCATGCGGCATCGCTGCGATTTGCAGAAGGAAGGGGACTCAGTCAGGTCATGTGGCTGCAGATGGCAGTGTCGCTAACAAACATCCAAAGTTTAAGGCTAGATGGAGCGAAGCGCTGGGCGAAATCCTCGACTGGCCGGCGGGCCGGGAGAGCGATCCAATCACCATCACAAGCGCGGAAGATGGCAGCGGAATTGGCGCCGCAATTATCACGTCGATGACAATGGCTAAGATCCGCGCCGGGGACCTGAAGGGGGTGCGGGACGGCGGTCAGTATATTGGAAAGCAATGATGCTGATCAGGCTGAGGCTCAAGTCAGGTGGGAAATATTTCATGATCATGTGGTAAAGATAGCACGGAGCATACAGCATTAGAAGTATTGCGTTGCTCTCACGAGAGCTGATCGTCCTACAAATTTGCCTATCGTGTCGACGGAGGTTTGCCGACTGAATAATGTTTCACGCATACTGTATCTCAACCCAATCGAGGTTTTCTGGGGCCTGCTCATGACACACCAACGTGCATGTCCACAAGCAATCCTATGGGGCGTAGCACAAGTGCCTGGACACTGTGAATGGAGCGCATCACGCTCATCCCCACCAGATAAACAAAAATACAAGAGGGATCTGCGCATATGTCGTGCACGTGGGGATCGGCACTCGTAGCTCTTGCCCGAAAGGGGCGAACAGGGTACTGGCCTGAGGAATTCTTACGATGGCCCCCAACAGTTCGTACGACGGGCAACGTAGTCTAGCTCTTCGAAGAGCTCTGATGCTCACCGTCGCCCCTGATGGATCATGGCCAAGCTAACTATTGATGTCCACACCGTCCCTGAAAATTTGGTATTGTGGCTACCTCCTTTCCAAATACCCTCGCCTCCGTCTTCGTATAACGCGTCTCTCATTACGGAGGGCAAATATCTAGACGCCGAGATGGGGTTTCGGATCGAAGCCACCGGCGGGCGGCCAGGATCGTTTCAAGTGGTGATCCCGCCGCATCCAGCCGCATTGGTGGAAAGACGTTCGTTTGCCCCTTGCCAAGTCGCCGCGGGTCTTGGTATCTATTCAATCAGGAACACAAAGTGGACCCGCCTGCCGACTTGTCAGCCGGACTGTCAACCAAAAAACGCAGAAACAACTCTTGGCTTTCTCTTGGCCCGGGTCCCGTAACCTTCCTTCAATTTTGCAGGCATCATGTTTGCTGACTTGCTGCGTGTTGATGGCCTCGTACTATTTGGGATTGCAAAGGAGAAGGATACAGAGCGTCTTGAAGACGTGCGTATATAAAGGCCATACTGACCCGGGTAATCAGCATGAATTAACTACTCATCATCCAGCCTTACTAGCAACGACCAGGGGTCCGTCTTTGATTTTCCGCTCTTTCACAAGTACATACCTGCTTTCAACTTACACATTCTTTAGACCGTCGAACGGTTCTGCATCACGTGTTATTACCCTCAACAGACAAACTCCCTCCAACTCCATCCACAATGTACTCCTCAGCACAGCTCGTTGCTCTCGCAGTCTCCCTCCCGGCAGCCATGGCCTGCCTGGGCTATGACGGTGGCCTTCCCGCTGCCTCCGGCACCAAGTCCCTTGACGCGCCTCAGTACATCGAGGCCGGCCAGACCTTCGATGCCGAGTGGGTCAAGTACGACCGTGGCTCGGGCGCCTGCGGCGGCCAGAGCGAGGGTGGAGAGGCTGACACCGTCTTCGTGCTCGAGGACGGCGCCACTCTGAAGAACGTCATCATCGGCAAGGACCAGGCCGAGGGTATCTACTGCAAGGGCTCCTGCACCCTTGAGTACGTCTGGTTCGAGGACGTCTGCGAGGACGCCATCTCGATCAAGGGTGACGGCACCGCCAACATCATCGGCGGTGGTGCTTACGGCGCGAGCGACAAGGTCATCCAGCACAACGGCTGTGGTACCGTCAACGTAAGTCTCTAATAACCGTGACTCGCCATCAACCTCGGAATAAGTAAGACTGACTGTGCCCCTCAACAGATTGTCAACTTCTACGCCGAGGACTACGGAAAGGTCTACCGCTCGTGCGGCAACTGCAAGGGCAACTGCGCCCGTACCGTCCACATGGAGGGAACCACTGCCCACAACGGCGGCGAGCTGATGGGCATCAACACCAACTTCGGCGACAAGGCCACCTACTCCAACAACTGCTTCGACAGCGGTGTCACCGAGTGCCAGGCTTACACTGGCTGCGACAAGTCCGAGGGCGACTGCGAGCCTACCAAGGGTGGCAAGTGCTAGATGGCCAATGCACATAATCCGAGGCAGAGCACAACTTTGGGCTCTGTCTCATGGCATCGCAGCGACACTGGCTTGGGCCACTTTCTTCACAGTACATACCTCTTTACCAATCCGCGTACATAGCACGGCATTTTGAATATACTCTTGAACAAACCATGGCTGAATAAAAAACATGCGCAACCAGAACAATGTGAATGAGGACGGACTTGCTGATGAGAACTAGTGTATTGGTATGTGCTCGCTCGTTCAAGACTTCTGCTCCTCCTTCCTGCGCGTCCTCACCATCTCTGCCATCTGCCTACCCTCATCGGTGCCCAGGGCATTAAACCCGTCCTCGACGCCCTGGTTGTCACCCCGCTCCATCTCCTGGCTCATCTTCCACTTCCCGCCCATGTCCGTGATCTCGATCTCGATCCCGATGATGGCCTTCTTGAGCAGGTCGATGTAGGCCCCCGGCGCGTCCCCGACCTGCCACGGCTTCTCGTACCCCATGATCTGCGTCTCGGCGAGCTGCGACAGGTCCGCGACGGCCTCGGACAGGAAGGCGTCGGTGGACTGGTCCTTGGTGTCGTAGTAGACGCTGAGCTTGCCGTACACCTGCACGGCGGCGTAGTTCCACGTCGGCACGACCTTGCCCGTCGCGGGCTTGGTGTCGACGTAGAACTTGGGCGTCACGTAGTGGTGCGCCGGCCCGTTGAAGAGGACCATGACGTCCCTCTCGAGCTTTCGGGGACCAGCCGGTGGGGACGGGGCGGCGCTGTCGCCGGCGCTGAGGTGCTCTATCAGGGATCTTGCCTGGGGGTTGGCCCGGGCCATGTGGCCGCGGAGGACACCTAGCTCGGTCTCGCTGTCTTCATCTTGGACGTCGAGGATCCAGGGGATGTGGCTGGACTGAAGAAATGGGAATTTGGGTGAGTCGATGGCGGTGGTGAAGATGCCCAGCGGGTTGGCGCGGATGAGGGCGCGGAGGGTCGGGAGGTGAGTTTCGGCGTGCCCAGCTCGGAGAAACATGCTGAATGTAACGTGTGGAGATTTCAAGATGCCAAAGGCTGCTGCGAGTCGAGAGTTTCAGCTACAACGAGGTTTGCAAGTTTTGGGCTGTTGGCACCATCAAAGAGGCCCTCGGCACGGATATATGAGTCCTGACTGTGGATAGTCTAGAACCCAGGCTGGTGAGCCACGCTACCGCGTTACTACCACATTGTCCCGTTGTGTTGCCGGCGTCCCTGTTAGAGACATGTTTGCCTGACCGGGCCGGGCCCCGCGCACTTGCGCATCCGTTCCGCGGAAACGTGCGCGTGAATTGCCAATTGCTCTTCGCTCATTGAGTCACCCCGAATCGCGCGCCCGCCTTTCTCTCCACTTCCAGATCGGCTGCAGCCCAATACATCAAGGCATGCATAGTTCCGGCCTTTGACCTGCATGTTCGGGATACGTTGTACAAATTTGGCAAGTCCAAGCGTCCGGCCCGGTTCCAGAATCTGTGCGGCCAGCTTCCAAGCCACAAGCTCTGACCCTTCCCCCGTGACTTGTCATATTATTCCTCCGAGAAAGACAACGTAAATCGAGCCTGGTATCAAATTGCGAATCAGAATTGTCATATGAATGTTATAAAACTACACAAAATACGCGAGAAGAGTGTCCATGGGAGATAGTAACACAGGCCGGGGTTTGGTGCTTATTAGAAGCTCGCTGAGCAAGTTGATCTTAGCTAATTATATGTCTATCCCTACTAGTAATGCATATGGCCTGAGGTTAAAGTTTGGGTCACCGAGAGCGGCGCTCAATCGGCGGCCGCGGAACATCTCGCCATGTTAGAGCGCACTCACTCTCAATAGTTTAGGTTCAGGGTGGGATCGAGTCTCATCCTAACGGTCTGATAACTCATTGAGGGGGCTCTTTGTGAACCTGTTTGATCCACATGAAGTCAAACGGCACACTTGCAGCAGATTGCCCAGCTTGCCAACCGCTTCGAAATGCCGGCTTGTGGCATGTGGTGTAGAGCCTTAATTGCACGGAGTCACGCCCTTTTGCGTTGTCAAAGGCTTAATTGATGTGCGTAGTCCCGAAATCGCTGATCAATTCAGATTGGTAGTGATTGCAGTAGGAATAAAGAGCGTGCCACCTGCGAACTGCCTGACGAGAGACATCGCTATGGCGGATTACAATACATCCTACTGCTCTCCGACCCACTACACCGAACCAAGATTTCTCAGCTTGGGGTCTTCAGGTCTGTAACAATGCATCGGGAGTTTCGGTCTGGAGTATTGTTCGACATCGATTTCGAGAACATCTCCGAGCAGTTCTGAGCCTGCTGAGCGACTTGCAGGGAAGAGATATCTTTTGATAGGTCAGCAGCGCAGAAAATATTCTCAAAAGGACTAATTACCCCTTTTAAATACTCATGGATGCAGAGCCGCCAGAAGATGACCCATTTCATGTTGGAGCGCCTTCGGATAACCTTCAACCTCCAGCCCCGGTGAACCTTGAGGGCCCACTTGGGATTGGCGAAAATGCGATTAGTGAATGCATATGTTCTATCTTTGCCGTAATATATCAAATGGACGCAATGCAGCCACACTTTCTTTACTTACCAGTTGATGTCGTCAATTGCTTATTCGTATTTGGAACCATCCGGGCATGGTTCCATACTCGGAATCGAGACACCACATCACATTCTGTGGGCTCCTTAACACGAGACACTGAACCAGACCTAGCGCGTGAAAAGATGCTGCATGCGATGGACAGACAGAGACTGAGTCTTGTCAATTTGTAACTCAATTCACCATGCAGCATAGTTGAGGCAATGCCTCTTCAAAATCACTCAAGCCGCCATAAGCGGAGCAGGGGCCCGAGGAAGCAGCCACTAAGTGTCAAGCTCAACGTTCCGGAGAACCATGACCAATCCAGCCCTGATCTGGCAAGCTTGGCCGATCGCGAGTCATGATTTCCCGGCGCAGAAACGCGATGTGATCGATCCAAATGACGTAGCACGTTCGAGATTTGCGGACTATCCGGTTCTTCCTGGCCTTCTAATTCTAGTGTGTTTTGGGGGCAAATGTTCACCTGTTCCTGTTTGGCCGAACGCGTTGGCTTATTCATCTCCTCATAATGCTCACGTGCTCCCGCTCGGCCGACTGCTCTGGTCTACGGATGTATGCTTTGATACGTGTACTCGGGTTATCCGTGAGCTCGGATTGTTCATCTCCTGCCAAGTCTCCTGGCCCGACGAGCTGTTCATGGCTAGTAACCGGTTACTACATTGTGGAGGTACAACGGCCGATCCACGCCAATAGCGACTCAGGTATGATGGTTCTCGGCCAGGTCAATGACGCTGCTCTCTTGTATGCCCAGCCCAGCAAACCTGTGGGTCTGTAGCGCAGGCTTTCCCGTGCTACGGCCGATCTCTCGCTCGAGGCTTATGGCCTACCTGTCGGCCGGCCTGCCAGATTCTCCTCGGGCAGGAATTACAGATGAGAGGTAAAATAGCTTCGATGTTATTGGGGTATAATAGGTGCATGTTTCCAGCATATTAAACAGCCGGTTCGTGTAACCATGGGGCTGAACCGACAGATACATGGGGCGCTGTCCGGATTATGCAGCAGCAGGGGTCGGCACTTACCGACGAGGATTAAACACTGGTCAACTGCAATGTGGCTCAGTCGATGTCACCATTGCAAGCCTTAGCCGCATGATGAGTGGGTCCAGAATCCAGATGCCAAATGCTTCTCGAGAAAGCTTGCCTACTTGGGACTGACAAATCGGGGCCGGCTCGTGGCATATATATTCCAAACGGGTCCGTCTGCCACACATGCTTGTGGTGCCATCTGTCGACAACTCCTCATTTCACCTTCCACAAAGGCATTCTCCGAAGTCTACCAAATCAGCCGAATACACATAATCTCGACCTTTTTTATCAGCTCAACAAAATGGCGCCATCGACCGTGAAGCAGTGGACTATTACCAGCACTGAGAAGGGCTTCGATGGCCTCGAGTTTGGTGAGGCACAGTTGCCCAAGGTGGGCGAGAACGATGTCGTGGTAAAGATCCAAGGAGCCTCGCTCAACTACCGTGACCTCATCATCCCCAAGGTAAGCTTATCCTAAACACGCCATTATTTACTACCTCGATGCATGCCAAACAGCGGCACTGACGCCTTGGTACCAGGGCATGTATCCCTTCCCTGCCAGTCCCCCGATTGCAGCCCTGTCGGACGGCGCCGGTGAGGTCGTCGAAGTCGGAGGCCGTGTCAGCCGATTCAAGCCCGGCGACAAGGTCGTGACGCTCTTCAACCAGGGCCACCAGTTCGGCGCCGTGGACATCCCCGCTACAGTGACTGGCCTCGGCGGTGCCGTGGACGGCACGCTGCGACAGTACGCCGTCTTCAACGAGACCGGCCTCTCCCGCGCTCCCGAAAACCTGAACGCCCTCGAGACAGCGACCCTCACATGCGCCGGCCTCACTGCGTGGAACGCGTTGTACGGCCTCAAGCCCGTCCTCCCCGGCCAGTGGGTCCTCGTGCAGGGCACCGGTGGCGTCAGCATCTTCGCCCTGCAGTTCGCCAAGGCCGCCGGCGCGAAGGTCATCGCCACCTCGTCCTCCGCCGACAAGCTCGAGACCCTGAAGAAGCTGGGCGCCGACCACGTCATCAACTACAAGGAGGACACGAACTGGGGCACCACCGCCAAGAAGCTGACAACTGGCGGCGCCGGCGTGGACCACATCATTGAGGTCGGTGGCGCCGCGACGCTCGAGCAGAGCGTGCAGGCTATCAAGTTCGAGGGTATCATCTCCATTATCGGCTTCCTGGGCGGCGTGAAGGCGACGACGTCTGCTCTCGACGCGCTGAGCCACATCTGCACATTCCGAGGCGTCTACGTTGGAAGCCGACAGCAGCTGGAGGCCATGGTCGCGGCCGTCGAGGCCAACGACATCCACCCTGTCCTCGACAAGCAGGTGTTCACCCTGGAGCAGGCCAAGGAGGCATATGAGTATATGTGGGCCCAGAAGCACTTCGGCAAGGTTGCGATCAAGGTGGAATAGAGCCAGGGTCAAAGTAATGTGTAAATGTCTCGATAGCTGTTGCGTGCCGAGAACCGATCTGGACGGACCAGAACTGTAATTTAGTGCCCGAGATACCGAGGATCTAGCTTTCTTTGAGCGCGAGTTTCATGCTATAATAAGCCTTGCGAACCCAACGACACCATTTGCGCCACCCAGGCAGTTCTATAGCACCCGAGCCAGAACTGCCTCGTTCGCTTCGTGAAAGTATCCACAATTTCGTCGATCAATGGATTGTTTAAACGTTGAAGCCACAATGCATCAGTCGCCGATAACTCGTCGTATGAAACGCAACGTAGAGGCTTCGTCCACAAGCTTTACCGTCCCCTGGCATGATTCAGGTGATCCCGGCGGCAGCGGTCGAGCGTTCCATTTTTAATCCCCAGCCAAGATGAGCGCATGAAATAAACTTTGGGAGACGATTAAGCTCACGAATCGCCCCTGGCTCTCAGTGTCCATATAACTTTGAGCGTCCCCTTTCTGATCCGGAGTGCGAAGTCTCCGTGATCATCCTCAGCAACATCGCACGCACAGCGTATTCGGCAGACATAGCAGTTGTCACCGTTGAATATTCCCATGAACTCGACTCTACATTGATGCATCGCTACATGCAGACCGGGGAAGCGCCAAAACGTCGCTTTTGAAGATGGAAATTCTGCGACGACACTAATTATCGACCTGTCAGTGAATCCAAAACGAAACGTACGACAAGATGGCACAGTCACTGATTTTCGCTCCGCCGAGTAGAATGTTCAGTTGCCACGACGATCGACATCGCGTCTGAAGCTGCGTCCACATATACGCCTGGATGATTCGCGTACCAGACAGTCCGCGTATCAAATCAGTCGATCCTTGAATCGCCTGTACATTTGTATTTTCGAGCCGTGCCTCATCCCCACCACCATGGTCGCCATTCTCACGGTTGTCATGCCTATTTTCGGGCTCCTCATCACCAGCGTCTTTGGTGCACCTAAGCCAATGAGCGCGAAAGAGTTCAAAGAGCAGGGAGTCTGGGGGCCAACGGCAGTGTGGTACTGGCGGTGCTCGTCACCGTTCATTGTCGAGACCTCGTGGGACCTTGAACGTTGGAGGCCATCCAGTGTTTGCCTCGAGGGAACTTGCTGCTCAACACTTGCGAATGGCCCGCTGTGTAGCAAGGATGCTTGCAAGCTCGTGCAGAAGGAGCCGGGTAAGCCAAAGGGACAGGATCCGTTGGTGGTGACGGGAGGAAGAAGTCCACAAAGAGAGGCGTAAATACCCATATAGGACAAAGAAGGTTCTAAGTTTGCTGATGGCTTTTGTTACCAACAACTGCATTTTGTTTCTTCAAAACTGCAGTCAAAGAACAGTGTACCTTCATTTACTGTGAGGTAGTATTAGATTGAAATGGTCCTGTTGACCTGACATGCAAATGATCATATCAGCGACTTACTCACCGACCTAAGTGATTCCCGAACAACTTCGCATACCACAACAGGCACATTATCAATCATAGCCACAGGCCAACTGGTCCAAAGAATTCCTGCCCATTACTCAAGCTTGTTCTAAAACCCATACACAACCACAAAAAGCACAACCAAAACCCACCGCCTTCTGACTGCTACCTATACCCCTGCGATCATGCGTTTTCTAAAGTCACGAAATAATGGCACTGCGCCCAAGACTCCGTCAGCCCGTGGACAGGAAAGCAAGTCTGTCAACCCCAAATATGACTTTGAATTCGAAGACCCAAGTCGCGAGACAGAGAATGACTCGCATGACTCGCAAAATGACAGGAACATCGAGATGGACCTACTCTTGGCGAGATTGAGATCAAGGGCAACAAAGCAACACGTTGGCGACCAGACAACGCGGTACGAGAACGAAGATCCCAAAGCCAACAAACTGTTCCAAGACGTGCCCGGATACAAAGAGGGCCTGCGGCCGGAGCTAGAGGGCCAAAAGAAACGCACGAGTCCTTACGCATGTCCACCAGCCAATGTCGCGAGAGAACCAGTAAGACCAACCCGACGGATTGAGGGGGATGACCCTGCAGCCGATCAACTCCTCGCAGGTGCGAGCGAGAGGCAAAGGCTAAGCCAACTGGAGGATGCCCCGGTGCCTGTGTCCATGGTCAATGAAGAAAGTCCCATGATCAAATCAGCCCGCGAAATGAGAGGTCTCGGATTGTCTGGCAGAAACAGAAAGAAAGGCGAAGATCCCGCAGCTGATGCACTGTTCAAATCCTCGGGAAGGCCCTAGACAGATAATTCGAAATTTGGTGCACATGTACATATATATGTAGGTGATTTTCGTTCTAGTGCGACAAAGGCTTTGGAGGGAGGGTGTGTGGGAGGGCAAGGCATAGTCATCCACACCTGTTTTCCTCCAACGTGTAATATCGTAGTGCCCGGAAACAGCAACATCCGCGTAGATTCACGAAACGACAACATCAGGTTGAATTGAGGAGAGTTAGGGGAGTTTTGGAGCCGAAGATTTGAACTTGTCAAAATTGCTCAGGTTCTGCAGTGCCAGGAGCCCCAAAGAGTCTAGTCTGAAGAATGGCCAATGAATGAGCCAGAGTACGCCCACCCAGCTTCCACAGTACGCCCACCCAGCTTTTAGCGTTAGCCCACCCAGTACTCCCTTTTCTTAGTATTATATTAATAAAACTAAGTACTTTTTTAAGTAAGCATAAAGTTTACCTTATATATAAAAAGCTAGGGTAGCTATTTTTTAATTTAAGCAATATTTTAAAAATATAAGCCTAAAAAGCCTAGAGCGCCCAGAAGCCCCCAGAGCGCCCAGAAGCCCCCAGAGCGCCCAGAGGCCCCCAGAGCGCCCAGAGGGCGGCCGAGGGCGCAGAGGGCGGCAGAGGGCGCAAAGGGCGGCGAGGGCGCAGAGGCCGCAGAGGGCGAAGAGGCCGCAAAGGGCGAAGAGGGCGCAAAGGGCAAAGGGCAAAAGTAACTTTTAAGTTATAAATAAAGGGATAGCTATAAAACCCCTTTAAAATAGCTATAGCTATGCTTTATTAATAACCCCATAATATTAATATTTTATAATGCATATAGTTAATTTCCTTATACTAGGTGGGTCAACGCTGAAAGCTGGGTGGGCGTACTGTGGAAGCTGGGTGGGCGTACTCTGGCTCCCAATGAATTAATCACTTATCTATCATTCTGATGATGTGGTGGTACTCATCGCCTTTCTGCAAAGTTTTCATTGGGAATGTAAGGATTGGCATCTCGTTCAATCGCAGATAGGGTATGTCCCATGCAGCTAAATGAGCAGCATTATGTACAAGTCTGGTAGTGACCATCATAATCCGATGCTGAGTGAGCCACAGTCGTGCTCCGCCCGGACGGTTTGGGGCCTCGACGCGCGGCTCCACTGCTTTGTAAATTTGTTATTAGGCGATGCCATACTTTGAATCCTACACGACTCAATGAATCCCAACAGCCAGTGTTGCTGCAAGTCAATTCTCTGTTCGGACTGCGTAGGAGGAAAACCTTCGCCCGCAACATCTCGTTTGGAAGTAGGCATCAAATGATTCCGAGTCCTCCAACTCTCTTATATACCAAAGATTATCCCACTTGCAGAGATCGAACAAAATTAAGAGGTCCTCAGGATCGCAGTAAAATTTGAAAGTTGAGGCCCGTCTTTGAAAATTCTTGTCTCATCTTGAGACCCATCTTTTGGCTGAAATCAAGACCTTGCCGACGACTTCAAATTTTTCAGAGTCGTAAGGTCTCGCCAAGAATGCGGCTCTTTTCCAAGAAAGCCGGGTTTGCAACATTCAGAAGTATGAACGCGGAATCAGCAACCAGTCTCCATCCTGTGCTTCTGGTGGAAGATGTACACCCACTGAAGCATCGGGAATCTTGTCGCTCTGCAGCCACTTTTCCATTCTCGGAGACCCCAAATTAAACGCCAGACCATGCCTCAGGAACAATTCATGTTGATGCTCAAATTTCCAATCGTCCCGTTGGGAAAAGATTCGAGATCCCACGAAGAACGACCAGTTATCTCTCGTGCCTATCGTATTGGGCACGGTCTCTTGCAGATTCGTAGATGATCGACGAAGCCCTTTCGCAACAATGAGATTTTGGGACGGGTTTTCTTTCAAGTTGAGGTTCAGCCCGATTTCCTTTGCGTATGATGCATGAATTGCATCGAAGTCAGAAAGGCCAACAATGGCTTCTGGTCTGGTCTTTTGAAGGACCTCAACCGCCAGGTCGAGCCTGTCCTTCATGTAATCAGGTTTGAAACGCTGGCTCTCGACCGGTTCGACTATTGAAAGAATTCCATAGATTCTATCTCTGGGATCTTGACACGAAAGCTCGGCGACAGCTGACGTGGTCCTGGAAAATCGCATCCGCGGCTGTTCTTTTGCGCCGGCAAGTAGCAGTGGCATGGCCTCTCGAATCGCCGAGCACAATGTGCTCCACATGCCGGGATGCGAAAGGTTCAGAAACAGCCAATATTCGGTGCTAGGCCACAACCAGGAGTCGACGACCGAACTCGTCACCCAGATCCAGGAAATCGGTAATATTTCATTACCGCAGTAAACACTTATGTCCTTTCCGAGGAAAAGCTCTTGGTAGACCCAAACCCGATGAAAATATGGGCGCGAGAGAAAATTCGCCAGCGCTTTGCAAAGTCGAATGAGGATGGATCTTGGATGTTTCCGCCTCCAGGTAAACAGTTCCGTACGGCTAAGCTTTAAGACGTAGTAGCTTCTTGTTTCCCGGGAATGAAGGAGGGCCGATTGAATCCTTGCCTCTCCTCCACGCACGAACTCGTAGAGAAATTTCACTGTCATCTCCGTGAGCTCCTACGCAGGCAACAACCTGTGTAGCTGTCTTGAAGATTTCTCCCATCATGGCTACTTGTGCGCTCTTCTCGTCGTTGTCGAGCTGGTTGACACACATCGAATCGATCCAAACGAGGAAGTCTCAGGTTCCATCACCAGTGTGCGGACTCGTTTGCCTCAGCGCATATTCGCAGTTCAAGCGCACATCCATCTGTTGTCCATTGACGAGAATCGAGGCGAGAGGCGCTTCGCCCCATGTATACGATATGGCACGGTACGGCGGCGCTGCGGTAATGGAAACGGTCGTGAGCTCGCAGTGGACTGGGATTGCGCGGGTCTTGACCACGCTGAGGACTTTGAGCAGCCTGATGTGAGTTTTAGAATGAGGGAGAGGGTAGTGTTGGAAGATGAGTTGTTCTGTTAAAGCGGCCATGTTGGCTAGAGGTGGTATCGAAGTGTCCGGCCGGATTCAAGGCGAAAGGACAACAGACATCGGTGGGAAGCGGCGAGTTGTTCGTGCAGAGAGGTCTGGAGAAAATAGTTCGCTCCATGCACAGAGTAACATTGGGGGGGGGGGGTAAAAGCACTAGCGCTCCTCTTGCCCCGGGCTTTTTCTATGAGGCTGAAAACCCAGACAAAGCCAAGCGCCAAATCACCCATGATAAAGTGGCTGCGCCTCGGGCCATGGATGCGCTGAAGAAATATGAGGAGATGTTCACGGTGCTATAAGATGAGAACGCCTACACCCTGGGTGCGATTTACTTGGTGTCAGGCCTCTCCAAGACGCATGGCACATGCAGCCAGGGTCGATGGGGCCGGAAGCGCATGTTACTCAGACCAAAGATTTTTGAAGTGACTAGTGACGTCGACACCTACTACAACATTCCCACTGAAAGCCGTCCCGGATCACAGCCTGGAAGGACTGCCAACAACATACGAAATTCCTCAACCACGTAAGCTGACATCAGGCTCGCGATTGCAACGCCACGAGATCGCCTCTCTTCTTCGCAATATTTCCCACATTGCGCCCTTAGGCTGATGAGCGCAACGCGTCTGCTCTCCAATACTCAGAGCCCATTGTCCAATAGGCTCGCTTCGATGACTCCATTCCCATTTCCAGGAGGCATCCAGATCTTATCAATCTTGAACCCGCCAGTCTCCAGCAACCGCTTCCACTGACCCGCAGTACGATCAAAACTTGCATGCAGACCCAACATGACCCAGTCTAGACAAGCTGGGTAGAAAGAGCACCCTGTGTCTGGCAGGATCAACTCATTGATGATGACCTTGGAGTATCCTCTCTTCATCGATCCGCGTAGGTTCTGCAGTATCCTCAGGCAGTCCTTATCAGGCCAGCAGTGGAATATATGACAGAAGAAGTACACCCTTGCACATTTAATGGGTTGGGGCTGAAAGAAGTTGTACTTCACTCGCCT
Source organism: Diaporthe citri (assembly GCF_014595645.1). Lineage (NCBI taxonomy): Eukaryota > Fungi > Ascomycota > Sordariomycetes > Diaporthales > Diaporthaceae > Diaporthe > Diaporthe citri. Next base: position 1,566,361 of record NW_025064852.1, on the reverse strand, counting down.
GATCTTTGAGTCAAGGCTTCGAATATCATCGATCACGGAAGGGAGGTCCTCTAGAACAAGTTTACCCGGAGGTTGCGGGTAGCGCGCATCAAATGTGATCAAATCGTGACCGCGCGCGCCGCCAATGTCAACCAGAGTCGGGGCATCGGACGCCGGGTCAGAACCGGCGAGGATTGTGTCTTGGATGGGAAACCATTCGACCCAGGAGGGCTTGTCGGCCCGGACACCTTCCATGAAGGTATTGAAGTTATCGAGAATGGCTGGCTTAGACTGCCATAGTGCGAATGATTCGAGAGACGTCCCGTGTGAGAATTGAAACAGGCCGTTGTTGGGGTCACTGGGGCATGCCGCACCGCGGACTTCGAGATACTGGGGAAATTTGGACAGAGAGCACACGTATTGGTCCCAGCTGTCAACGGTGAGTCCAAGTCTAGCATGACGGATTGAAATGCCAAGAAAAGTGACTCACAAATGAATGTGGCCTGCTTGGATTGCGGGCTTGGCCAGTGCACAAGTGATCGGGGTGGCTTTGTACTTCTCCATCCCAATCTCCTCAACAGTGCCGTTTGTGGCAAGAACACGCATTATGCGGACTGGGGTAAAAATATGTCAGTTACCGTTTGTGCAAAGAAGAGTGGAAATGGAGCTCACCAATCAGTAGCTTCTCAGCCTTGGTTTCATCAGAAAGCTGCTGAGCTGTCTTGGGCGTGTTGCTATCGGCCAAGATCGTGAAAACACCCAGCTGAACCCCGATTCGGACACATATGGATATAGTGGGCTATGATACACTGTGAGAATCATCACCACGTGATAGCCAGGGAGGTATCTTACAAGTAGACCTAGCTCTAGAGCAGCATCAGCTGGCTTTTGAAGGGCTGTTGTGAGCTGTTGAGATAGATGGAGCGCCTTGGTACGCAAACGCTCATTCATGAATTCACCCGAGCTTGGCGAATTTGAATCTGCCAAAAGGTAAGACAATTGTGAGAATATCGAGCTGAGTGCTGACGACATGGCGGTCCCATAGAATGAATCAATACTTTGTGAAAGAGGGTATCTTCAGCTTGAATGCTCAGGGTGGCTGCAGGTATTTGAAGCGAACGACCCCTCTTGGCTTCCAAAAGCGAAATGGTCTTATTCCTGCACATGTTCAAGAGTTTCTGATTCCAAGACCCTTAGGTGTTGTATTCATCAGCTCATTGTACTTGAGTCAGTCCGTTGGCATTAGAATCGCACAGGACTTGAACCAAAAGCTTAATGAAAGGCTTAAGCACTCACTACATCCCCGAGATGCTATCAAAGGCTTAAACTGAGTCAAGATATCGTGCAATAGACTGATCACATTGGTCATGGCGCATCGGGCTGGCGTGGCTGGTAGATAGATTTCCCCGGCCTGCCTGCCGCTGGCCCCGAACGCCTTGAGGCTATCAGGAAGCAAGCTTCCTCTCGCTCTCTTTTCCTTGGCTAGACGAGGTTTCCTCTGTGATGATGAGCATGATTGGAGAGTATTGACTCTTGCACGCGCCTCTCGTGACATTGCAACCCCCTCTTGCAGTACGGTGGGGTGGAAAAAAGTCTCAGAACAATTTAAAACCTCAACTTTATATGGCCAGGACTTGTGGCTTCCGGTCCTGCCAAGGTGGTAACAGCTGATCGGTCACATGCTTATAATTGATCCAAGTCAGCACCGAATACAGCTTGAAATAGGTCAACTTGACGCCCGAGTTTCCCGTCATCAACGGCTGTCTTGATGAATTTTGTTACTTGGCTGAGGTCCTATACTCACAAATCAGTCTCCATTTTCGCGTAATTGGCAGCACCATGTTGCTCAAACAAGCAAGAACCCAGACGGAGCTGTCATTCACCTCCTTTTACAATGTGAGTCACCACTCAATCATTTACTCAGCATTTGCATAGACATTGACCATTCCAGATTGTTGATGGTCAGCGACGTGGCGCCGAACGAACAGTTCGCGGCGTTAACCCTGCTACTGAAGAAGAACTATGGGAGGCGCCCATAGCTACCAGAGCAGATCTCGAAGATGCTGTCGTTGCAGGCAAGAAGGCCTTTGAATCTTGGTCTCAAACTTCCCTGGAGGAAAGAAGGAAATGTTTGAGCAAGTTTCGGGACCTGATAGAGAAGTATGAAAATGATCTGTCACAGGTCATTATGGCAGAGACTGGGAAGACGGTCAGTCTCACATGCTCTAAAATCTCTCCCTTTCTAGAGGCAGTGTGCTCGATGGTACGTAATGATGGGCTAACGAAGACGTAAACAACAGCAAAAGATTACAGAAGCTGAACTGGTACTAACAATGGCTCAACTGAACTGCAATTGTATCTTCCCTCTCCATCTTCTTGTACCCTCGAAACTCCTACTAATCTTTTGAGGAACAGTGACCCTCGAGATCCCTGAAGAAGTCCTCCAAGACGATGAAACAGTCCTAACAGTTCGGCGGTACTTCCCTGTTGGAATTGTCGGTGCCATTTGCCCTTGGAATCTGCCGGTTGGGGTAATGGGCATCAAGATTTTCCAAGCCATCATTGCTGGTAATGTCATCATCTGCAAGAACAGCCCCTATTCGCCTTATGCGGCTTTGAAGTTCTGCGAAATCGCTCAAGAGGCCTTTCCTCCGGGCGTTTTCCAAATCCTGGGTGGCAGCGATGATATGGGTGCTTGGCTGGTTGAACATCCCGGCATTCCCATGATAGCCTTCTCGGGACATACGCGCACAGGCAAGAAGATACAGGAGTTGGCGGCAAAGAATTTGAAGAGATTGACGCTTCTACTGTGAGTCACTGCCCTTCCTTTTGCTGGCCCCCTTGCTCTCTCCGCGACACGGCTCTGACAGATCATCACAATCTTGTAGCGCCGGCAATGACCCAGTGATTGTCTGCCCCGACGTGGAGGAGATTGAAAGGGTGGCCAATGAGGTTGCCTTGGCGACGTGGTTCATTTCCGGCCAGGCCTGTATCGCCACCAAACGAATCTACGTGCACGCAGACGTCCACGAACGTTTCCTGGAAGCTTTACTCGACGCTACCAGAAAGACGGTCGTCGGCTCGTGCGCCGACCCAGATGCCTACATGGGCCCCATCCAGAATGTTGACTTATTCCGCCGTCTCAAGCGCCTCGAACAGGAATGCGAGACAAACGGCTACAACATCGTCCTGGATGGCAGGAACCGCGATTCGGCGAGGAAGTCGCAGGCTGTCAATGAAGGGAAAGTGAACGGCTCCTCCCATGAGCGCCCTGACAAGGGATACTTCTTCTATCCCACGCTCGTCCTCGACCCTCCTCCCGACTGCCGCCTTGTCACAGAGGAGCAGTTCGGCCCCATTTGCCCATACCGCCGTTGGACGGACTTTGAAGAAGTCATCAAGGAAGTCAACAGCTCGGAGTACGGGTTGGGAGCGACAGTGTACTGCAAGGACGACGATAAAGCCGTTGAGCTGGGCAAAAGGATTCAGGCTGGTATGGTCTGGGCCAACTGCCATCCTAGGGCTCTGGGACCCGAGCCTTATGGTGGAACCAAACATAGTGGGTTTGGTGCTGAGGGCGGCGAGGCTGGTCTGAAGTGTTTCATGAAACCGCAAACGATGTTCAGGTTTGGATGGAGCATGGTGAAGGATTAATCTTTTGTATGGTTAGATCGCAGGTTAGGGTGAAGTACGGATGAACTTATTCCATGGTTCTCACTATCATCATATCTCAAGGCACGGCTTCTGTTCTATTTCTTGCGCTAGATTAAAAGATAGGACGATTCTTGTGGCCTGTTGCTACAGATTCACCCTGCACCAAATCCCGGACTTGTCCTCAGGCCATCAACTGACCTGTGAGCCGTCTCCGTGTCCTGGGTTGACGGCATGTTGACAATCATTACATATAGGATACCCTAAAGCATTGAGGCCATTTTTGGTTAGAGTTTTGGTACTGCTTCAGTATAGGGGACCATGAAGTCTTGGATAGCACTACTTCTTTTGGCTTGTGCACTTTGGGTGCTTTGTCTGGGTACTTGAGCGCCCGTTTCTCCGCCTCGCGCTCGCGCTTCTTTTCCTTCTTGTCCTGCTCGGCTTCACGTTTCTCTTGCTTCTGCCTGTCCTTCTCGCTGAGTTCCACCTTGGGGTCCATTAGGCAGTTGATCGGGCTCGTTGGGTTCTTCTTTTGCTGCAACACATTCAGCACCGGAGGCAAATCTAACAAAAGTTCCACAGAAGACACAACTCATTCAGAGATGTTTCAATGCAGAGAAAACTTACAAATTTGGCTTGGGACTTTAGATCTTCTTTATCAGCGTGAGCGGTCAACATACTCTGGACTTTGGTACGGCTCTGGCCCCAGGCCCCGGGCTTGACCCTCTCTTCGCCACTATTTTCCTCGACATTGTTTCCGAGCGCATTTTTTGGGCCAACATAGACAAGTTGGGCTGCCGCAGGAAAGTTGGAGGCTCCAAGTATGCCATCATTGCTCCGCATGCTGCTACTCTTCGTGCCCTGGGATATGCCCTGGCGGATGATGTGGCTGGGGCTATCACTCTGGCCCGGCCGCACGACATTGCTGCGCGACTTCACGTCGTAGGACATGATAAGACAGTACAAACCGCGCGGCCGGAAAAGCTCATCATTCATCTTGACGAGGTAGCCATTCTGACTGCAACGGCCAGGTAAGGCCAATCACAGGTCAGCTTCTTCACGAATGCCGTCACGCAGAAGTTCTAAGCAGGGATAAGAAAAGAGGAAGCACATACCCCTTTCGGGCGTTTACTTCCTTGTAGGCGCCGGCGGCCACCTGCAGTGCCGCCCCGACGATAGGCGCGCCGACGAACTCGGACCCAGGCACCGCACCGACAGCCTCGCCCGCGATGTTGACGGCCTCTACAGCCGGGTTGGAGGCGACGGACTTGTTGAGGCCGTCGATGAAACGGAGAAAGGTCTCCTGGTCGATTCCGCAGCAGAGCAGGTCGGGCGCATACGCCCGGACGAAACCTCGTGCGCGATCGCTGGGGCGCCTCTGCGGGACGACGACGGCTCTGGGCAGTCGTGATTCGTCACCTGTCGGTGCCACTGTTGGGGCCACCTGCGGTGCGCGTTCTTGGTCCGAGTTTGTAGGAGGGGCATGATATCTGCCCGCATTTGCCATGGGAGGACCTTGGGTTCTATCATCTTGGCTTGGAATGGGTTGCGGAGGGGCTTGATCCCCATAATCTGAGCTGAAAGTGGACTGCTGAGGACCCTGGGTCCTAGTAACTCCATCCACGAATGTCTCCTGCATAATGAGGCCTGGGGAATTCAAAAATTTAAAATAGAAGTACTGTAATGGCGTGAGCAAAATCAAAGAGGCGCACACAATTATGCTTGTGAGTTGCCGGATGTGGCCCTCAGTGTCGAGAATTAATGACCAAGAAAGTTTCAGCTTTGGACTGATGCAAAGTGCTTAACACCAGAGACTCAAGACCTCATGTTGCACGTCTCTCAAGTAATGCTAGTAGCATAAGCCAAACGGTATGGAAAGCGACAAATCAGTCCTGGTTTTGCAGGGGTGATTGCTTGGTTGCCTCCCCACGAGCTCCCGTAGGTAGAATAATCGCCCCGAATCCTCCCCTCGGCGTCGGCCAGTGATTGGTTGTTTATATTCTCAAGTCCTTCCCACTACCACTCATTACTGGAAGGAGTAGCAAAGGATTGCCGAGAATTCTTGGTATCGAACGGAGGAGGATTCGGGAACCCTGTAAGCCCAGAGGCTGAGCTATTGGCATTCAGGGTCCATTAAGCCATCGCGAAGTTGCGGGTCACCAAGATCCATTTGCACCACCTGCTACAGTTTACGCTGGAACTCTGCAACTGGGAATTGTTAGGGGAAGGGGAGATCATGGCTGTCATACAATATATTGTCGGCGCGGGTTATGACCTACGCAATTCCCCATTCCCGACAGCACCGCTTTTGGAAGCGTGTCGCAGTACGCGTGTCTTTGAGTATCTGTACAGAAACGGGGCACAGCTGCGACCTGGGTCTCCACTGGCAACATGGATCGGTAGGGGTGGTGGAATTGAAGTTTGCCGAGAGCTGTTGAAGTCGGGTGCAGAGCCGAATGCCTACTTTCGAGGTAAGGCTTCTCCAGCAATCACAACCCCTTTGCAAGCAGCTGCGCGCGAGTGCAGTGTGGATATCACCGAGCTTCTCCTTCAGGCAGGCTCCGACGTCAACGCACCAGCTAAGTGAATGTGGGGGTATACAGCCCTTCAAGCTAGTTGTGGTTCGCAGCTAGATTTCTTGGAAGGTCAGAAGCGAAAGTTGAGAACAATGCGTCTCCTCCTCGCTCATGGCGCTGACGTCAATGCCGCTCCTGCGCGTGTTGAAGGGAAAACAGCGTTGCAAGAGGCAGCGGCATCAGGGGACTTAGCCGTTGCAAAGTTGCTTCTTTTCCACAACCCCAGAGCCGACGTCAACGCACCGCCGTGTGCAAGCGTGTTCTCTCACGGTAGTTTTATGGAACCGCGACTTGGCACCGCTCTGGACGGTGCAGCTGAAAACGGTCGCATAGACATGGTTAAGTTGCTTTTGAATTGCAACGCACTCAGCCACTACAGGGGAAAGACTGGCTACGATGGGGCAATCGATGAAGCAAGATGTGGAGGACACCATGCGGTTGCAGATCTCATACACCAACATGCAGAGGATGCTAAGTGGTCGGGCGCTAGCCCTGAACTGTCGCAGCCATGGAGGGATCATCATGAGTATGACCTTGAATGGGGCCCAGATGAGGATATGGAATATTCAGAAGACGATGAAGAATCCAACCTTTCCGGAGATGAGCTAACCGCAGAAGACTGGGAGAATGATGCTGTTGGGTATCTATGTAAAGATTTGGAATGATGGAGCTTGGAGATTGAGCAGGAAAATGTCGAATTTTCTTCTTCACTTCTGACAAAGGCAGTAGCTTTGTTTCCTAGATTTTCAACATAAACGCCACCCGGAGCGCGCCCGGAGCACATAATCCAACACACACTCGCTTGCACCCACACGTCGAAGAACGCTCCGTCCCCAGATTTTAGATTGTTCTGTGCAAGTGGATGACAAAGTGATACGGTCATCACCCATATTTTCAGGTACCGCTTACCTTGATTTTTTTTATCTTCTTTTTTCAAGAGAACTTTGCCGATAAAGAATAATCAACCTGTTTTGGCCTGTGCAAGGTTTGTGCAAGCGATACCAGAAGAAGGGAAAAAGACCGACCAACAATTTTATTTCCGATTTGGGCTAGCTGATGCTTTGAATCTAGAACTGTACTGTGTTTGCACTGCCTGGTGGATTCCATGTGACAGAATGAGCACAAGAACCAACCCCGTTCTCTTGTGCCTGCTTGTTTGCAACGACCCACCGTTTAGGAAGCTGCCAATGCAGTCAAATGCACCACTGCAATTCTGGGCCAGGGTTTGTATTCCCTAAGGTGGGGCAGAAGCGTTTGCTTCTTTATTACGTCCTCGTTGTCAATGTCCTCATTACCACAACCGGCTTGTCTCCGTCACGGAAGGAGTCAGAGTGAACTTACTCGCATTCAACCAAAAGACACCATGTCCGCAAGCACTGTTGCCGTATCAGTGCTCTCATTGTTGTGGACCAAGATTAAGAAACGGGTCCAGAGGAAAATCCTCAAGGTCATCAGTATTTGTTGCATCTTCGTTGGTGTGATGGTCTATCTCCGTTGGGATACCCAACCTCGACATCACAAGCCATTCGAAGCTCCATCCACAGAGGTCATCATCCATGGAAATCCTGTGAACGGCTTACCAGAACCAAAATACGCTCTCAATCCCTTTCCCCCGTCTCCAATGAGAAACGAAACAAAAAGCTGGGCGCAGAATGAACAACATCATCCATGGCTCGCTGCCGTCATATCAGCAGCAGGAGACGCTGAACGAAGAATGCTCATACGCTCCAGCTGGATGCAGCTCTTCCGAGACGTGCCTTCCGACGGTCGCTTCGTCGTCTCGAACCCGGGTCAGCGGTGGACCGAAGCGGTGGCCAGCGAGAATCGCACATATGGGGACATGATTGTATTGGACAACATCGCGGAGGACGACGTCACCGCAAACACCGTCAAAACACTCGAGCTCTACAGGTGGCTGGTCAGAAACGACGTGCGTTACGAATTCGTCTCCAAGATGGACACGGACCTTTGGCTGAACGCGCGTGGATTCTGGGATCGTTTCCTAGTCCCACGGATGACCAAATCTTCCTTGGATGGGCATCTCGTGAGCACTGCCAATCACACTGTCATCGGAGAACTGTATTATTCCAGAACCGACGACCTGGTCTTCCCTCACGGGGCCATGTACACAATGACGTGGGATATGGTGGAGCTCCTTGCATCTCTACAGGAGAATTTTCAGGTTGTCACGGGAGAGGACATGGCTCCAGCCGTGTTGATGCTGAAGGGCGGCCAAAAAGCCGACTTTGTGAACTTCAAGGGCACAGAGAAATTCGACTACGATGATGCTGACGCTCGTGGGGACGGGACAGCCTGGGCAAGAAGGCAAACACACCCTAACGCAACATATCACGCTCTTATCGCCGAAGAACCTATCGCGGTGCACCGACTCAAGGACGAGAGAGTGTGGAATAAAGTCGCCGACTGCTTTGATCAAAATGGCATCAAGGAGATGCCGCCGCACCCCCGGTCCGGGCCTTGGCGATCATTGCCAACGCTGTGGCACGACTTTTGGACGTGGGTGGGAGTGTCCGGCCAGTATGACTCTCGCTTTGACCAGATCCCTGGATTCTTGTGGGAGCTGGACGGAGAAGGAGATTGGATCTGCGACGGGATATGGAATTTGGGCACGTCGGAACGGAATCTGAGTTCCAAAAGCCCGTAGCACTTGTCGCTAATAGACACTGTCTGAATCAAATCCACAGGACATACGAATTGCAAGATAGCTGAGGGTCGAGAGTCTTCATGCCATGTGTACGTGCCAAAGTATGATTCGTATGCGTGCTTAAATGCAAGCGACGGTGCCACCCAGGCGACGTTGTAGCTGTTGCAATGACTTCACTTACAGGCAAATTTGTGTGTGTTAACGGAAGGGGACGGAAAATTCCTATTCGTCTCGAGGAATACATCAACTTGCTTTTGTCAAAACATAGCTATGTCACATTTGGGACACTTCGTAAGCTGCTCACGCCACATATAGACATGAAGCGATGAGATCAGCTCCCTGCTACGATGTGTCTGATGTGAATTATATTCGGCTGAGGTGATCCAGACAGTTCTCTTCTCTAGGAAGCACAATCATCGATGATGTCCCGGCAGAATTTGTCTCGCTGCAGGCGGATGCCTTCTTATCCGCATGATAGAAAGTACTATCACTCCCTCCCTCCTTCTCCGTCAAGTTCGCCGGTAAGAGTCCCGCAGCTCACGTGTCGACCCTTTCGCACGTGCTCCTCGACGTAGTCGGTATTGACGGTATCTTCTAGTTGGTCCTGGGCGGTGGCAGTGAGGGAACTTGGCAATGGCCGTTCTCGATCCCAGGCCAGAACGCGCACGACATTCTCGGCAGCCTGCAGCATTTGTACCTCAAACTCCAAGGCGGCCGAGAAGCACGTGTCCATGGTTTTATCAGAAAGAGAGATATATCTGGCGTCTAAGCGCAGGGCTAGACGCTGCAGATCGTCTCTTACGTAGTAGAGAAACGCTTTCAGCTCAGGATCGCCTAGGTAGTCGAGCCTGTCCATAAACTTGGCCGCGCGGACTCCGACGAACCTCGCCGTAAGAATCACGATATTCTCCAAGCTGGCGTCCGGGGGCTGTAGGGCGGTAGCGATCTGCCTGGATGCCTCGACCGCTCCCCGCTCAATACACGAAACGCGGTCGTTTCCGAACGCAGTGGGTGGTGAGTCGATGATATCCCGGATCCTCGTCGTGTTCACCAAGTCCCGGACCGAGATGCAATGATAGTTTGGCCCACTGACGGGCCCATAGACAAGGAATTCGTCGGGAAACGACGTAGCAGTCAGATCCGCCCGGTTTAAGTCCTCGGTGTACCAGACGCGGTCTACCAGGGATGCATGTGAGGTGTCAACCACCGCGATTGTAGAGGAATCGTTCTCGAGGGCAAACTTCAGGGCCGTTTCCAGGGTATGGGTCCATGAACTGAAGGGCGATTCAATGCGGCGATAGTTCTCAATGTGGAGGGTAATTATGTCGTAGAGCCAATCTGCTTGAATCTCCCACATGTTTATCAGTTTCCCCTTCTTGTCCCGGTACAGCGAGTTCGCACGCAGGAACGCGTGCGGTATGATGCCGTTCCATGAGTTCAGCCTGGCATCTTCACCTCCACCAGATTTGGCGTGGAATCCTCGGAACAAGAACTTTGGAACTCCGGTCTGAGAGCCTGCGGAGGAATTGACGGTCAGCACAGGTGCTAGATGCTAGGTCATCATGTCAGGATGGTATGCTTCGTAGATTACTCACGCTCCAAGAAAGCTCTCTGTTTCTCCAGGTCTTCCTGTGAGAAAGGACCATCAGGAAACATACCCAACAGAGGTAGGTCGTCTTTCAGGTTCCATGGCTTTTCACTCGCAGCAGCTGTACTGAAAAGCGAGCCGCCCCAGTCGGCGACAAGCCTCCCGGACACTAGGCGCCAGTATGCTGATACTGCGCTCTGATGCTTCACAGGTCCTGGTTGTTTGACTGTAACATGAGCCATGTGGTTATGTACCCCCCATTCGCCTTCGTCGGGGCCTGGGGATTTCGTGTCCGAAGTCAAGGTATCAGGAGTGGTGAGCTGTGACGATGATGTCTGCTCATCGTGATCCGAAAAGGCATCATTGGACCTTGGCTCGATTTTACCCTCCTCTTGGACATGCCTCGTGGATTGATCGTGCTCGGACTGCATCGTGGGAGAATCCATCTCTGTTTGGTGTTCGTCTTCGAGGTTGGGTGGCAATTTAGATGGCTTCTCAGTGTGCTGATCGGCTTCGAGTCGCGCTCTGAAAGATTTCTGCCGAACAGAGTGCACAATGAAGATGATCGCGGTGTTGTGGAGGTCTAGCAGCAGTCTCGGATAGATTTCTTTCGGCGAACTGTATGCAAATGAGACGAGGCTAGGGGTTGGATGCCTTTGAAGCTGCCAAAATCATGACGATTAGCAAGGCCCAGTCAATCTCGGTGCTCACGTCCATCAATTCCGATTTTGCAGCCAACGAGTGGGAAGCCTTGAAGAAGACTTGGACACTTACCTGCGCAAGGTCTCAGCAGTGGAAGGTCATTATCAACCACTAAAGACCATGGATTGATGAGAGAGAATCCGAATAGAGTCGATTCGGTCCTGCTTCTGAAAGAGGGAACTCTGCCCAGTGGCAGCAGGTCTTAACCATCAATTCCTGACCCATACCGAGGTGACACTGAATCAATCTACAGCTCAAAAGCATTTCATTCTCTCACATTCAAATCAGTATGGGCTAGTTAATTGGCTGTCGAAACATCAGATCGCGGAGTGAGTGAGTTTGTGCCACAGAGATAGCAGTCATTCATTTGAGATTGGATAGCGATGTACACAGGAGTTTGTGCCTGCAAAGGCAGCAGCCATTCATTCAAGAACGACTTCGCCACCACCAAAGTCACTTTTAATGCAGCTATTTGCTCTTGGAATGAATGTGTACGACTTAGAATGTATCCTTTCTATTGCTCATGAATTGCATGCGCTGAACTCTACCAGTCTGAGTTGTCTTCGGGTTGCAGGTATGTGAAACCAGCAAGTTAGCCGACACATCATTGAAGTGGTTCAAAATGCAGATAAGGGCTTGTTTGCTTGTGAAAATGTGTACCAGTTCATTGGACACACCAGCCTTTCCATTTTTAGGGTTGTCAGTTCTTCATTTTCGCCCATGAGAACGAACATCCTCCTCTCCTCCCAGCCGCCTCTCCTTGCAGCCACTAGTCCTTGTGGGCCATCTCCGGGGTGGCAGGTGCCCATTGATGTATGGAGTGACGGGGCGTAGACAGAGTGTGTTTTCAAAAGTATGTCTGCACAGCGCAAATGTTTCTCAAAAATTTGCTTCTATGTAATTGTACCACTTTCACAGCTCAAACTCTTGCGGCTACATGATCACGTTGACAGCCCAAACAAAACCTAGAACCTGGATTCTACCTTCTTCTCTGTGTCCTGCAGGGCCCATTCACTGGCCCGGTCTTTGCTTCGTACCGCCCGCGCCTGCGCAGCTGTGAACCCCTTGGCCTGAGTGGCAGGGTTATACCCCAGGCCGGTGACCTTGCCCACCATAGCATCATCCACCTTGGGGGCCTCCTTCCCGTCCGCCCGTTTGTAAACCGTAACGACAGCGGCGCCGCCGAGGCCGAGGTTGTGCTGCAGGCAGTACCTGGTCCCGGAGACGGCGCGGTTGTTGGCCCAGCCGCGCAGGTGCCAGACGAGCTCGGCGCACTGTGCGATGCCCGTGGCGCCGAGCGGGTGGCCCTTTGAGATGAGCCCGCCAGAGGGGTTGATGACGATCTTGCCGCCGTAGGTGATGCCGCCGGCGCGGACGAGCTCGTGCGCCTTGCCCGGCTCCGACAGCCCCAGGAAGTCGATGGTGATCATCTCGTTTGCGCTGAAGCAGTCGTGCAGCTCGCAAACGCTGAAGTCGGAGGGCCCCACGCCCGCCTCGGCCATGGCGGTGCGCGCCGCGTGCTCCGTCATCTCGCGGCCCATCAGGTCGATGGAGCTCTTGGAGAAGAGCGAGGGCGCGTCTGTCGCCAGGCACTGGCCTGCGATCTGGACGGCCTGCTCCTTGAGGTGCGGCCGGGCGTCCAGGAAGGCCTGCGAGACGAGCACCGCCGCCGCGCCGCCGTCCGAGGTGGGGCAGCACTGCAGCTTTGTCAGGGGCTCGAAGATCATCGGGGCCTTCTCGATCTGCTCGCGGGTGTAGACGTCTTGGAACTGTGAGTATGGGTTGTTCACGCTGTGGGCGTGGTTGATGCGGGCGATCTCAGCAAAGTCCTCTGGCTTGGCACCGTACCTGTCGGTGAATGTTAGCCTGTGGTCATTCGCATGGGCCAAGGTGAACTCACTTCTCGATGTATTCACGGCCAGCATTACCGAACATCTGAGCAGCACCTGGGGCATTTGTGAAGCCCCGAGTAGACGCCATCATCAGGCCCGATGTTCCCGTGGGGTTCTCGCGGTCGTTGAAGAAGGTCTGCAGGCTTCCAGGCATCATCTTCTCAAAGCCGACGACCAGCACGCAGTCAGCAGCGCCGCTGGACACGTACTGCCTCCCAATGGCCAGACCGGTGGAACCGGTGGAGCAGTTGTTGTTGACATTGATGATGGGGATCTGGGTCATGCCAAACTGGTAGAAGACCCGCTGGCCACACGTCGAGTCTCCGTAGCAGTAGCAGGCGATGCCCTGCTCGACGTCGTCGTAGTTGATCTTTGCATCCAGCATGGCCTTGACGCCGGCCTCAAACCCGAGCTCCGTGTAGTCCACCTTCCCACGGGGCTTGATGAACTTGGTCATGCCCACGCCGAGGACGTAGCATGGCTGCTTCTGTTTGGGTGCCATTGTGAATGTTGCGACGGCTGGGCTTTGGTCGATGCCAGAATTGGAGGAGAAAAGCAAAGTTGGGGGTTATAGTTTGAAATCCTACTCGGCGTGTGATGGCAAAGATGGAGGCGATATAAATTCCACTCGAGCGAGCGACAGAAATCAGCGCTGGTGGTTTGATTCCCTTGGCCTATGATGAAAGTAGGCTATATGCCTTGCGCCGAGGGCTCCGAGGTTTAGGATGTTGCGGGGACGTGAGGACGTGCCTCGGCATAAGTTCCCCAGATCTACAGATGGCAAGACGCTGACCTACCCCAAACATTGCCACGCCAGATCCCTGCCACTTCCCCGATATCCCAGGCCCAGTCGCTTCCCCAACTCTGAATGAGGAAGTCCGTTCGTGGAGAGCCGCACAAGTACCCGCCAGTCTAGCCTATTGTGGAAATTCCTGGGACGTTTCTTGAACGACGTCTCCCAAGACTTGTCACACAACTGCTTTGGCCTCAAAAAGTTGTTAGTTTATGTCCAATCATAGTAACTTCAACGACACCAGATGCAGTATGTGCAATCACAAAGCCTCATGGCATTTGAGACCTTCGCCCAACCTTGTATTCAGACTTCAACTCTTCGCAACCATGAACACACAGCCCTATCTGACCAGCCCTAGTTTCGAACAACTCCACAAGGGCTCCACTGCTGGATCCCACAAAAATGACAAAAAACATACAACACCGGGTATTCGCTGGTCGTCACCGACCCAACTACTAATCCAGCGGTTACCAGCTTGTCTATGGGAGAGCGGACGGGATCCCGAATTTTCTGGTACCTATGGTCGTATGTGTTTGTTTGTAGTCTAGCTCGACTTATATAGCAGTTTCCACCTTTTCGACAAACCCTCGTAGCTCCTGGTTGGCCTGCTCCGTGGCGAAACTCTGAAATGCTATTTGTTTCTGACGTGTCTCTCCACTCGACAAAGTCGAAACCACACTTCTTGAAGCTTCAGGACTTTAAGTCTAATGGTTAACGCCGTCTATGGAACAACATTAATTACATCGCGGTAGGAAAACGGCAGAAACGGTCACTTTAGCCATCTTTGAGTCTTTCTTTGGAGCTGAGAGAGCATTAGAAGAGCCAGTTACTGTTGCGTATGTTTGATCACCTTACGATACTGCATTCGTATGCTTGGTCATCAACGGGTTGAGTACCTCTTGCTATGTTTTTAGGTTCTCGGCGAAGAAAGTGGTATGTATACTCTTTCGCGTGACGGTATAGGTTAAAGTCGAGCCCGTGGAGCGACGATATCTGATGTTACTCAGCAAGTAGCGCATCGCAGCCATACTGGTTGAGGCCGTCTAATAGGCTATTCAGAACAACGATCGACCTTGCAGCCGCAGTCGCTACTATCTCATCATCTCCGAGGCACCTGATGATCCTCACATTGAGTCGCTCGCAGATGTATAGGCCGTGGGAGTAGGTGGAGTTTGTCATGAGCGTATAGGAGGCGGTCTCATGAATAGGCTTGAGGTCGCTCGCTCGGGTAAGAAACCTATACGTACTACCTGTGTGGAAGGCAACGATGGATCGGCAAATTGGCGAAATTTGTATTCGAAGTTGACGTAGTGGCTAGGTTTCTGACTGTACAAGGGGCCTAGAGGGCACTCTTTCTCAAGACGTACGTAACCACTTATTTACTAGACCCCCACCCCCTCACTGCCATAGCCTATATTGTCTTCGAGCCAGAGTTTCTCCCCCTAACGAGTGTTCTGTTCTGTGGACAAACATCACACAACTTTTATCCGTGTTTCCGTGCCCAGAGACCACTGTGCCCAGCTTGCGTGTTCCGGAACCACAGGTTCCGGACCATGTCCCCTTGCCAAATAGCTCTGGTTTGGGTTTTCTTTGAGCAAGATACAGAAGCCCACGCGACGATATTCTTGGTCTCGAAGCCGCTTCAGGACCAAACAGCCTCTCTCTGAGACCTCGTCAGACGATTTTTCAAGTATTGGAGCACAGTGTACTTCATCCTGATGTTCCAACCCGTCGTCTTCCAGCCCGCAATCAGGTAAACAGAATGCAACAATTGTGTCGTCCTGATTGACATGGTTCAATGTCCAAGCCACCTCGGGGTCGCCCCTGAAGTCGTCCATGTACAAGGGTGGCTCACGGCCTTGAGTCTGGACGTCAATTTTCGCAGAGATAAGTGTGACCCCAAGTTCGAGGAAGGCCCCTGGAAGTATCTCGGAAAATGGGTCACCTGTTTTCGGCTGGACATCGACTTCGTATATTGTGCAGAGCTCTCGTAGATCGATCTTTCCGTAGGTTTTGCAATTAATCAGGCTGATGTAATCGTCGAGGGTGCCTGGCCACCAGGTTCGGCACTGAGCATTGTGCAAGGCATCGACAGAAGCCCAAGACCAGGAGGGAGCACGATATGCCTGAGGCCTGCGACCGATACCTGCAGCCATTTCAAATTCCTGCTCCCCGCTGCAGTGGTACCAACAAAGGCTGTGGGGTAAAGAAGCCTTCCACAGACCCGCCAAGTAAATATCATCCGTGGCTTCATGATAAATCTGTGCAAGTCCGGAAAGGGCGGGTAGTTTGTCTTGGTAGTTTGTCAGGTTTCGCGCCGTGTAGTGTTGAACTGTCCTAACCCACCACTTCTCAGCCTCACCTTTAGCATTTCCAGGTGGCCAAGCTTGTTTAGACAGCACTTTACGCCAACCCCAATCGCTTTTCAACCCTATATCTCCACATTCGCAACGATGCTCCTCCTGGCACCTCCAAGAGATGTCGAACGGCCCGAATTCTAGAATCCTGGGAGGCAGAAGATACTCCTGATACGTCCAGCCCCTAGTCTCCAGGTCTGTTGGTGGCGTATCATGCGAATGCTCCACCGTGACTCGGAGGATGGCTTCAGTCCCGTCGTCTCCGGTAATCTTGATCCGGCGATCATTCTTTCTGGCGGAAAAGATTCCACTGTCCATACTAGTCGACATACTGGCGCAGATCGTGAATTGAGAGTTTTGATATATCCGCGCCATTGCTGAGTTCTCTGCTGCGAAATCGGCCTCGGTCTTGGCCGCATCCTCGCCAGACATGCCAGAATATGCTTGCAGAATGCATAGTGTATCTATCCAAAGATAGCTTACAGACATGCGTCTACAGACCATGATAGCATCTTGGAACGTCTTCGGGATTTCGTCCCACGGAATTCCTTCCATGTGATTCTGAATATTCCCCACCGTACTGGTCAATCGTCTGTGTTTCGGACTACCCCAGCGGTGGCTGAGGCAGACATACGGGTCCTTGAAGTGTTTGATTTCGTTCGTTTCAAACAGTCGAATCGGATCTTCACGAACATTGAGCAGCCTTTTTGGGTAGAAGTCCGATTTTCCGCAACTATGCTGGTCCAAACATTGACGGAGCCAAAGTCCAGCCCTTTCAAGGCTCCTGTCTGGGTAATGTGTGTTCGAAAAACGAGGCCTCGTCAGAGAGGGAAAGGAGACACCTTGGACAGTAAAAGTGTTTCCTTCGTCAGATTCTCTGCAAATGACAAGATTCAGGAAGGTTCCCATGAGGAATATCTGCATTGGGGTCTCGGGAAGCTTATACGCATCCGGCTGTGGCAGAAATTCCAGTCGTTTGAGGACATCGGCATGTTGCGCCTTGTCTTGTGCTCCCTGAAACAGAGCGGGGAAACACCCGCTGGCAAAGGCTTCAAGAACCTTCACATGAAGCCAGCAAAGACGACAGGACTTCGCCGTCTGCCGGATGTCCGCGTATGTAAGATAGTAGTCTTTTAATGCTCTGCACACATGCGAGGGATCAGACATGGTTTTGCGCAGCTGCTGTTCGTAGCTGATCGGGTTTTTAAAGAAGCTCGCAGCACCGACTTAGTTATCCTAAGCTTTCAGACGCTCGACTTGAACGATATCGGTGTGAATTACCGAAAATCGGGAGCACAGTCCGGCTTTTCGGCGTCGAGTGGGACTATGCGTGTGATTGTGGCGTCGATATTCGAGGATTGAGCGTGAGAGATGGAGACATGTGTCCACGATACATGATCAACAAAGCCAACATTGAGAACGGGCCACAAGTCAAAACGATCGGCTAGACAAAATGAGCTTGTGGAGTACGAAAGAGGGGTTGGCTTGTCTGCTGTCCTCTGTTGGCAGTGGATCGCGTCAGGTGACTCATTCCATCGTCGATTAAATTCGCTGGAATTTACCATCAGCTACTGTCCTTGTCAAGCATAACGTACTCTTTGATCTGCTTAACTAATCCCACACACATTATAAAAACTTGATGCTCAGGTTAGAAACTGATGCATGGCAGGTTTCATAATCTTGAGCTCATATAGCGCAGATTATATGAAAACGGACATTCACAAAGAACATTGAAACAGATAGTGCAGTGTGACTGCTAACTAAGCAGTCTAAGCCACCCTTCATCAACACTCAATAACTTAACCACCTTGTATCAAAATTATACTACGTCGTCCGCAGTCACTTCTTTAGCACCCCCAGGGCCGGCTGGATTGAACGTGACTTCAGTGCTGGCGAAGTCATTCTTGCATGAATGGCTGTGGCTCTCGGCCAAAAACTCACTCACTTTGCTATTCGATCTTGAATGAATGACCACTAACTCCCAGGCACAAATTCACTTTCTCCGTGATCTGATATCCCGACAGCCAATTCACTAGCATCAAATTGAATTGTGAGAGAGAATGGAATACCATCCCTCGACTGAAACGATTTACCTTCTCTACAAAATGGGCCAGGAATCAATACTTAAACCCTGCTGCCCCGAGGCATAATTTCCTTCTTCAACTATCTCAAAATCAGACCGACTCAACTCGACTCGACCTGGCTTGCCTTCATCAACAGAAGACTTGGCGTTGATCCTGTGGCCTGATACAAAGTCTTTACTGTTTGCTGCTTGATCTTGGTCAGTATCAAGGGGCACCGACCCCTATGGCTTCTTACATGGCCCCTACAGGTTGACTCGTCTTGACTAACATTGACCAATTTGCAGCATCAAAAGCAGCTAGTCCTCCGCCTATTCGACCATCTCGAGATCTCCACAGAAAAACCCTCCAGTGTCGACACAAGAAGCATGGCAACTTGCGACACACGAACAATGGTGTGGGCACCGGGAAACCACAAGAAGGTGGAGCACTCCAAGACGAAGGTTGCTACTGGACCTTGGTCCACTGGTCACTTTTGGGTCGACAATGGGCCGTCCTTTTCGACGCCATGGGACACCCCGGACGCCCTGGGATGGACGCCAGATGTTGGATCTCCACCGGCCATGAACAACAACGCGGCTGATGCTACGGGGCCCTGGTCCACTGGAAGTCTTTGGGTTGACAATGGGCCGTCCCTGTTAACACCGTGGGACACCCCTGAGGTCCTGGGTTGGAACACCTACACACCTTGTTGGGAAGACAACTCGTGGTGGGATACGCGGAACTTCGAGGAAGAATGGTGCAGAAGCGACTTGTCCGCGGTCTGGCGCGGACCAGTAACGGCCATCGTAAAATTCGAGAAACCTGCGATTACGACGCACCACCTCCCAGCATACCCTCAGAAGATAGCCGGCAGGCTGTTGGTTCAACGTGGCGGGGTGATGTTCTACCCGTTTGATGCACGACGGACTGAACTTACGGTTTACGAACCTTCGACCTCTGCTACCAAGTCTGATGAGGAGGCCGAGGAGCAGGAGGCGCTGAACGACGCCAAGAGATTCCTTTCGTGTAAGTGAACATAGAGGCTTGAGTCTATGAAAGCACAAAACAGCACCCATACTAACCAGAATTTCTTTATAGATGCGAAGACCGGCAACCCAAGGATCATGTTCAGGGGATTCCACTCAAAGTCCGGGGGAGGCGGGGACCCCAGGCTGAACGGCCCGAATGGGGTGTTCCCGCACGCATTCCTGAACGGCAAGGAACCCACGAACATGTGGGACATTCCTGATCTCCGCGAGATGGTCAACGATCACCTCACGGGCTGGGATAGATGCGCATCAGCCTTCAGCTCGTGGACCCACTTCTGGAGGACGGCCATTCACTTCTCCCATTACAAGGACGAGAGAGGAACCAGCATCGCAGTTCTCGACACCACCTCCATGGAAGACCACGTCTGGTTCTCGGAAGACCTCTGGTGCGCGGATGTGAGCGAGTACGCGTGGTCTGACGAGTACCTGCTCTACGGGCCCATCACGGGGCCGAAGTACCACTGCATCTCGCCCGACAAGCTCTACCGTACAACCAACATCAAGGCCCTCCTGAATGGTTCCACATTTGTCTTCGGTGAAGACCCGGGCTTGGGCGCGATCGAGCGGGCTGCTATCGTGAGCGCCAGAAAAGTCGCCGCCTTCCTGCAGCCGCGTGGCGCCAGCACCGAGAACCTCGCGATCCTGACCGCGAGGTTCGTCAGCTACCGAGCTCACAAGCTTGTCGGCAAGTGGCAGCGCTGCATGTACGACGTCGACCTGGAGAAGTACACCCAATTCACGAGGGACGATATTCAGGTCCTCGCTATGCGGGCTGACGGGTGGGACATCTCGCTCGTCGACGGCACCATGGACACGAGACACTGTCGCTGCTTGAAGTACGAGGTCCAGTTGCTTCAGGCGGTTGAGAACGTGGTCCACGCTTTGGCTTGGAGTGTGTAAAGGTGGCCATGTCGAGGGTGCTCATTGAGGGGGACCGTAGCGGGCTGGAAGACATGACGGACCAGACTGAGGATCTTTGACGGGAAGATTGAGGCGAGGACTGTCGTACTGTTTCGGGCGGCGAAGATCGAGGGAGAGGCTGATGAAATACGTCTTGTGGGTTGGTAGTATCTGTCCACAGGGGGATGAGCTTGTGGCAAGCTCCTTTCGGAGTGTCTTGCTAGAAGAATGTACTCTAATAGAGCAGATTGACGACATTCGGATCAGACCGGCCTAACCCGAACTTAACACATAGCTGGTAGGTCATTCGGTCCATACTCATCTCTAACCAGGAAATCGCTCGAGAAATGCCTCAACAGCGCGAACATATCTCAATGAGATAAGTTTGACGGATATTTGGAGACGGAGTACGCAACTTGACCTGTTTCTGTTCAGCTACCCAATCTTGTTTGCCACCAGCAGTAGATACTCCTACGTGGAGAAAACGCACGTGTGTGACCGACCAGCAATCTAAGTCCAGATTAACAAGATCCTACATTCTGATACGTGGACCCTGCTGCCGAGGCAACGCCCTTCTAGAGCAGTGCCTTCCATCCTCCTCGGCCAGCCGGCCTCTCCAGCCCCAAGAAGCCCAACATAGCACCCAGGTGATCCACGCCCCAAAAGCCCTCGCTCTCACCGCGATCATTCTCACAGACGAACCACGGCAGCCCGAACGCCCCGTCCGCAAACGCGCGGTCCGTGTTTTCCATGAGAGTCCTCTTGGCGTCGCCGCCTGCGACCTCAGACACCGAGGCGAGGTCCTTCCACCCGGCGCGCGTGAGCACGTCGGCAACGACATTCTTGTCGGTGACATCACGGCTCTTAACCCAGTAGGCTTCGAATAAGGCGTCGAGGCCCCTGATTGTGGCTTCCTGGGCAGGCTGCGAGGCGACTGATGGCTGAGGCTGGTCAGGGCTGGCGAGGTGGCCGAGCGCGCAGACGGTCCGCATCAGCTGCAACGTGTTCGCAGGGAAGCCTTCGGGGACGTCAGTCACGACTGGGACGTTGAAATACTTTGCCCATCGGAGGCGCTCGTTGTTGATCCATTTGTCTTTGTCTGGGTTGCATGAGTCGTTAGTCGAGTGCATCTCTGGTACCTGAACATCCCCTCCCACGCCTCAGTGAAGCACATTATCACTTGGGGAGTAGAAGTTGAGTAGGGGCGGTGGTGGTTTGAACGAACTCTTGATCTGAATCGGTGGTGTGTTTCCAGTCTTTTTTATGAGACCCCCAAGAAAAATGGGTATGTACGTTATTTTACAGCCCTTGAACACGGGGTCGTTCTGTGACGCATGTAAGCGAGGAAAGCTTTGCAGCCCAGTGGCTGAAATTGGGCATGTGACATACCCTGAGGATGTGGTAGGCTATATAAGCGAAAGGAGAAACGACGTCGACATAGAGTGTGATCTTCATGGTGAGGAACAGTGTCTCCTTGCGGTTGAGCAGTAAGAGATGTGTGCAGGGAGGATGTGGGGTTGCCTTGAGCGGGAGAGATGGATAGAAGCTAGATATGACGCGTGGGCTGTGTGACTTGCGCTTAATCAATCGGACCAAGGCTCCTCCTGATGTTGGGGACCTCGGTGCATAGAGTGCGGAGTACGTGGGCCGAAGTAGCTCACCAGTACTGCTCGGGCCAATTGCCCATTCCCCTGCTTTGTTGAACGCTAAGTGGGCTTGAATTTGTTAGCACATGAGCCGGCTGAACTAATTTGCAAAGAATCCAAATATTATCCAGACGAATAGACAGGTGTTTATCAATTTCGCTTTCTCATTTCCCAACGCTCGGTATCGAGTTCATCTTTCCAGTCTTCATTCTCTCCAGTCGCATTTCATCCAGTCGCCGATATAATCAAACGACATCTCCAGTCTCATTCATAGCCAACGCAGTCAGTCAGAATCGCCCAAGGCTGTATGCACGAGGTCAAAAGATACATGAGACAGCTGAGGGCGTGCCTTGCGGACAATCTGATCAGGTACCCATCAGCAGTTACTGATGCTCGGATCTCGGCAGATTCACCCTCTCTTTGACTTCTAGGATTGATGTGACCCAGGTTAATGTCCTCCCCGCCTCGTGGCTGTTACGGCACAAGAAAGCCTATTGCGCCAAAACACCACAAAAGAGGGACGTTGTAATGCCGAGAGCATTACCGTGGCTTGCACCTATATACGTACTGTAACAGTGGCATAATGAAAGTGGCGTTGGCAAAATGCCTTCAGGGAGAGCAGTAGGGCATGAAGCATACAAACCGTTGTTGGTCCCGAAACCAGATGGTGAGGCACGACCACCACTTCCTTCTGAAGACCCAGTCGTGTAGCAACTCACTCCAATTGTGGTATCCGCACCTTGGAGTATGCTTGAGTAATTGGAGTGACTCCTGAGACTTGCCGGCTCGGACTGTGGTCAAGGATCGCATCACTACAGTATTACTTTAGATCATGAAAGTACTTCTAAAATAACAGTAATTTGATAGAGCCTCAGGCGCTTGAAATGGAGAGGGTTCAAGTCAAATGATACTCAGAAGCAAGACTGTCGCACTTGAATAGGAAGAATTCTTGGTTAATGTTAATCATCTCGACCACGATTGTACTCCTGTTGGTTATTCGTGGCTCATGCGGAGACCGTCAAGCTCTTTTACTGTAATTTTGATGTGGAGCTGAGGGAGGCCTGTCTATCTAGATCAGATATATCCGTAGACAACATAATGACCGTTGAACGGGAAGAGGAAGTTCCATGCGCGGGGAAACACACCCCTGCCGATGGCATAGGAGGTGTTATAATACGTATATAGGTGCAAGCCATGGTAATGCTCTCGGCATCACAACGTCCCTCTTTTGGGTGTTTGGCGCAATAGGCTTTTTTGTGCCGTGATAGTTTGTAATGCCTCCCTAGGGGTTTTGAGTTTAAGCCAAACTTTGTAACTTTGTTTTTCCTTTGGCCATGGGTTTTCTTACGTAAACAAGGGCTTGACGTGATCTTGGATCCACCCATGTGAAGGAAAAGCAAATCACAACCAAGAAGCTGAATAAAACTTAACTTAGAACTTTGAAATAGTGCCTTTAGATTTATGTTAGGGGGTACCTAGCGGAAAGGTAGCAGCAACTTTAATGGTTTATCGGGATAATAAACCTTAAAGGGTGGCTATTGTTACAGTATGTACGTAGGTGCAACTTTAGAAGCCACGGTAATGCTCTCGGCATTGCAGCGTCCCTCTTTTGGGTGTTTGGCGCAATAGGCTTTCTTGTGCCGTGACAGGAGGGCTTTTCGGGCGAAAAGTCTGGACGAGATGGAACGGCAAAATGGACATTGCATCGAAACATGGAATGTCAGAGGGGTGGATCTGCCTTGGCCGGACCCGGTCAGCATCTGCGATGGGGAAATTCAACGCTGTCGTCTGCGTGAGTTAAGAGCAAGCCTGCAATCCGTTGCAGATTACTCTCAACATCGGACAGGCGTGAGGTGCGCGATGATTGGCTTCAGCGTAAAATAGGCAGCCTAGAACTAAGTGGATTGGGATCCGACATTGCTTCATTCTAGTACAAAAGCAACGATTAGGACTAACGAGACGGGCTCTTATGGCATCAACTCGATAAGACGCATTCTGACGATAATGTCAGCTTAGTTACATGGACCTAGCAATGTCGTGTGCATCTTCCAACCCCTCTCAGATGCTTCTGCATGGGCCAGTAAAGACTGTACTCCATCGTATCTCAGGCGGACGCCCTGAACTTATTTGCTCTCGCCTCACCACAATCATCAGCCAGCCTTGACGTTCCATGTCCAGCTCATCACGAAAATGAGCTCAGTCAGGTTTTAAGCAGCACGACCTGATTACACTCCCCAAACTCGGACATTGAAGCCCTCACACCACTCCCAAATCCCCCAAAATTCCTGGCGCCTAGAGCATGGCCACGGCGTAGGCAAAGACGGAGACGAGGGCCAGGACGTGTCCGGCGCCCAGAGAGTTGACGCTGACAGCCGCGCTCTTCTTGTTGTCGGTGGAGCCCGAGGTGGAGGCGCCGGTGGTGGTGGAGGCGGTTGTGATTCCGAGGCTATTGCAGGTGTCCATGAGGGTGCTGTTGCTCATGAGGGCGTTGACCTTCTCGGCCTTGCTGCTGAGCTTGGCCTGGAACTTGGAGATCTTGTCTGCGTCTCCGTTGAACTTCTCGTTCTGTATCAGGTCGCGTTAGTAGACTGAACAGCAGTCCCCAAGTGACTTGAAATGATGAATGTAAACTCACAAGAGCAGTGGTATTGGCAGCAAACTCCTGCACCTTGGCGAGCCTGGCCATGGCCTTGCAGGACTGCTTGTCGTTGAAGCCGGCGCAGAAGCTCGTCAGGGTGGCGTTGCCCTCCATGGCGGTGAGGTCTGCGGCCTTCTCCTGCGCCTTGGCCTTGATCGCGTCGGCCTTGGTGGTGTTGCCCTTGGTCTTCTCGTCCAGAGCGGTCTGGTTGGCAATGAGAGCGTTGAGCTTCTGGAGACCCTGCATCTTTTCGCAGGCGTCCTCGGTGTCCTGGACAGCGAAGATCTGGTCGCAAGCGGTCATAAGGGTCGCGTTGCTCTGGAGCTCGGTCAACTTGGTCGATGCCTGAGACGCCTTTGCCTGGATGTCCGCAGCCTTGGTGGCGTTGCCATTGGTGATCTTGTCGAGCTTGGTCGAGTTGCCGGCGATGTCCATGAACTTGGTAAGCTGGGAGACCTGCTTGCACTGAGACTTGGTCGAGGTGCCGTCGGTGTTGTTGCCGTCCTTGGCGATGGCCACGCTGGCCATAGCGAGAACGAGGGCGGAGAGGAACTTCATGTTGACTGTTAGGCGGTTGTTCTGAAGACAGAAGACAAACAAGTGATGAGTCGATTAACAAATGTTATGTGAAAACAGTAAGTAGTAATAGCAAACAGCTGAACCAGAGCGTACGGAACCGGCCGTTAGAAGAAAAAGAAGAGGAAAATCGGAAAGGTTAATAGAGACTGATGCTGCGGTGATGTGTTCGAGATAGATGATACTATTCAATTCAGATCACAGAATCAACAAGCGGCCTCACTGGCTTTATATGAGACGTCTTTGAGCCCAAGAGCATCCCATCCCATCGGTGCTTGGCCGCGTCAGCCTGCCTACTTCGAGCCACCTCCGACTTCCGGCTCGCTGCATCTCCTCAGCGTCCCCATGGACAGAAACCATCTTGACTCCGAAACGCAGTCTCATCT
Organism: Diaporthe citri; assembly: GCF_014595645.1. Lineage (NCBI taxonomy): Eukaryota > Fungi > Ascomycota > Sordariomycetes > Diaporthales > Diaporthaceae > Diaporthe > Diaporthe citri. The sequence goes on along the minus strand of NW_025064852.1, from coordinate 1,540,900 downwards.
CATCTTTTCGTCTGCAGGCGTCTGCCCATGGCGACGTCTCCCACAACCCGGACTGGGGCCCGAGCGACTAGTTTGTCTTTTCAAAATGTGGAGCGCGTCGAAAAAGAGACCCAGTTGTTACAGCGGGGAGACTGCGGCGGTTGTTGGATGGGGAAAGAAAAGCGCGCAGACGTGCCAGTGGTGTATACCCAGAGCGGCCGGCCTCGTCATCTGTGTCTGACTCTCAGACGAGCGAGTTCAGGTGAGGTGTCGTCGGAAGCATAGGACGTTTCGTCTTGGCAAGCCAGTGGCAGCGGCAGTGGAGGCTCGTGTGGCTTAAATCCGGGCTATCCTGGGCTGTCCAGATCAATGGTTAGACCCGCTCGCTTGGCGGGAAGATCTCGATAATCACTGGCTGTGCACAGGGATAGGGGTCTTTCGCCGGGGTGTAGGGCTGTCACAGACCTCGAACCAGCCTCCTGAACTCAGCATGGGTTGCTCCTCAAACCCCAGTGCCCAAAGCGATCAAGGCGATCAAGAATAACCTCAAACTTAAGCACTTGGATCTGCACGCTGATTTTCTGTCTTCGGGCCGAACGCCTGTCATTATGCAACCCTAACAGCCTCTTGGGACGAGCTCCGTCCTCCTGGCCAATGAGGCCACCTAGCGAAGCGCCCTTGTTCAAGGTAAACTCCGCCTTCTCTAACACGATCCTGGGAAAAGCTTTTCCCCTGCTCAGTGACACATACTTCCGAGTGGCACCGGCCCGCTTCTTTTTAGACAAACAGCAGATGCTGGGGGACACCTATGTAGCATTGTTGTTCTCCTGTTCCAGATCCACATGTTACATCCCCTGACCAGAGAATGACCTGCAGAAACTAGCTCACTTAGGTTACATCCTATGCAAGAGAAACTGGCATGGTAAGCTGCCAGGCTGCTAAATGTGTGTGACACTTCGCGAGGTGCATTATTCGGCGAAGGTTGGGTTGCGGCCTCGGCTGCGTGAAGTGCCCATCAAACTGGGCGACCAGGTACTGATTCGGGTTTAGGTGAGTGCCTGCAAACCACGTGAGTAAAACCTCTGTATGGAACCGATGATCGTGACGGGAAAATCGCACGGAATGGTTGGAAATCTCTCACTCACCCTTACTGAATTCCGGGCCGCGGCGATTCGCAGGGCTAGAACAACTGAAACGGCTGTCGGTATTTGTAGTAGCCTTCGCCTTGTAGCCAACACGCGGCCATTGGACTGCTTTCTCGGCTCCTATGATGTTGGTTCTAGTTATTTGAATCCCGCCAATTCCTGCGAATACCTTCTCAAAAATTCCCAACAATGGGGTATGCGGCGCAAGAGATCTATATATAGTAGTTACAAGTTGCTTCCAGTCTCCTCACTGCCGAATTCTGAACTGGCTCAAATATAAAACCGCGGCATATGGCGATGTCGGCATGAAGATGGCCATTGTTGGGTCCGCTCTCAGGCCGCTGATTGGATGTGGCGGTTCAGTTCTGGAGGAATATCAATGCCAAGGATCTGCAGCAGGAGGAAAAGGAAGACCGTGGTACTGTTTTCTAGACAGACCGGGATGTGAGCCGATCCATTTCGTGAAAGCTGCTGTAGTTGCAAATATCACTGATGGTTCAGGCAGTCAGACCAGATATATTCCGTGGCATCCAGATGTCTAGAGGTCAGGAGCATAGACGTACTCGCTAGAAAGAGTAATGCTTGCCAAGACTTACACTGTTTAAATGCGTTTAGGGATGCAGTAATCACGTGACATGATATTCCATTCTTATCTGACACCTGCCGAAATTCTTCTCAGGCAAACACACTGCTCATTACGATTTCCTTCCCACGCCTGCTGCAAAATTTCTGACATCTCTGGAGACCTAGAACGGAATGGAAACTGCAGTAAAGAAAGGCAACCGCTGGCGGGTTCATCAATGCGCATCTGCGTTATGGGAGTGCAACTGTGACCCCATGCCCTACTACGAGGATGCCGCGTCCAGCGCCGCAGACCTTGGCATCAGCCTGGACAAGGCCGACTGGCACGGGAGCCCGAGCTACATGTACCAAGAGCGCACGCTGCAGAAATACAAGGCCTTCGTAGAGGCCGCGTCCGGGAGAGCCGTGCTCAGAGATTTAAAGGAGCGCCCGCTGACCCCCGCCGAGAGCCAGCGGGCCTGGGCCACGCTGCGGCTGGACGAAGTGACCGAGGCGTCCGCTAACTCGGAGGCCGCGCGAGCGGAGCGCGAGGCGAGCTGGGGCAAGGAGCGGGTATTGCCGGGGGCGGAGAAGACACCACGGACGCGGGTGAGGCTGGTCAGCCAGATGAAGAGGATGGACGCCACCACCGAAACGTGCATTTTCACCAGCAGCATTGCCGATTCTGAAGACGGCGGGGATGATGCCGCCGAGAAGTGGACGCTTGTGCGCGAGCTCACCATTGGTATAGTCCAGGAAAAAAGGGAGACGGAAGTCGTCGTCGCGGTTGGAGAGACCATGCTGGCGACCATGTCGTACGAAGAGGGCAGCCACCGACTGCTGCGGTGCACTGGCCGTGTCGGTCTTGCCCTGGAGCTCCTCACCGTCGTGGGCGGGATATCGCGAGAAATTTCCTACGACAGCGTCACGTACCTGTGGGTGAAGGAGTTCGAGCAAGTGCGGGATATCCTGGCCTGGAGCATCGGCATAGCTGCCGTCACGGAGTTCAAAGCCGCCGGTGCCGGTGGGAAGATTAAGCCCTCGGGCTCTGGTGGATGGATGCCGAGAGAGATGTTCAAGGCTACACTTGCTCTGCTACCGGTCCGAGAAGGCTTTGTGGACTTAAAAGAGGGGGGAATGCAAGCGGCGGTGAGGCCAGTGTCTTATAAGCATGGGCCGCTGCTCTGTCCACTATGCTGGGACACGGGTGAGCTCAGCCGGCACAGCCAGGCATGCTTCGTTCAACCCAGGCGCTTGGTTGGCTCTTCGGATATGGGCGAGCAGTTTACCGCGGTATCTCACTTGTGGAGTGAGTTCAAAGGCGAGGACACGGTGACCAACATGCGCCGCAGCGCGGCCATCGTCGGAGGTCCCTCAAGTCTATGGATTGATAAGCTGTGCATAAACCAGAATGATACTGACGAGAAGGCTACCGAGTTGTCTCACATGGGTAGCTACTATGCTGGGGCTCACACCACTTTGATTTGTCCGGCACAACAGGTTACTACAGTGCCCTTGGTCGAGCCAAGTAGGCACTTAGTAGCTATTCCGGATCAACTCAAAAGCTATCATGGTCTGAGCACCTGGGCACAGGACGGGTGGCATAGCAGGGTCTGGACATTCCAGGAAGGGTATCTAAGCAGGAACCCTCAGGTCGTCAATTCAGATACAGGAACTGGACTGAATGCATGCTGGTTGGATTTCATGGCATACGCCGCGACGGAGGGTGCACCTGTCAGGTGCGAGGTAGGGCTGCCGCCGTACCATCAAATCACTGGGTTCGGCAGAGATAACTATGGGGGTTCAGGGACATATGCCACACCGTACATGCGGGCATGGGCGGCGTGTCGGCGGCATGACTGGGCACCGGATCTATCCGTCATCCAAATACCACTGGGGAGGCTGCTCCAGCTTACGCATGAGAGGAAGTGCACAGACGAGCGTGATCGGATCATCGGAGTGCTGGGCCTGGCGGCATTGGCTGAACGGTTCAGACCAGGCGGGCTCTGCGATCTGGACGATGCCTACCGCGAGGCGGTGCGCTGTGGCGCCCTTGGTGCTGAGGTGCTGTTGGCCGATGTAGGCGGGACTTCTCCGAACTCCTGCTGGATCCCCAAGAAGCGATCCGAGGCTAGACATGCGCCTGCGATGGACACCAACTGCAACTCTCTGCCCCTGAAGGTGGATGAGAGTGGAAGGCTGGTCTGTGAAGCATACGAGGTCGGTATGGACATGGATGCAAGGGACAGATGCAAAGAATGGGAGCATCATCACCAGTTCAACCTGAAGTTCGATGGAGGAGTGTCAGACGTGTCAAATAATAGCGTTGGATGCTTAGTCAATTAGGCTAGCTAACGTCTATTCAACGGGAGGGAAGGCCCCTATTTATAGTTATTATCCTCCATACAGTGGCAAACGTATGGGGAAAAGGATATCCCGTATTAATAATAGCCTAAATATCTAAAATATTCCAACAGCCCCCCTTAAACTAATTCCCTTTTATTTATTTATTTATTATATATAAGGGATTTAGTTTATAAAAAAGGAATATTTAGTTATATAGTAAGAAAACCTTATAAAAAGGAAAAACTCACTTATTAAGTGTTTATATATTTAGGCAAAAAACCCAAAAATTTGCTGTTACTTAAACTTAAACTTGTAGCCAATAGGGTATTATATATTAAATTATAGTTTTATATGGGATTTACTAATTATTTTATAATAGCTACGGTATATCACGGCATTTTTATATATTAAAGTCACACATCATTTTATTTATACTATATACACTACGGAAATACGTTTTCTATGTAGAATTAAACGTATATAAACGCAGTATAAGTATATTGTAACTGTGTGTATATATGGTATATATAGGCCGTATAAGTAACGCTTATTTTTCAGGAAAAACCTTTATTATTTTAGTTATTTCTTTTAGGGGAAAACCTCCAGTATTTAGGGTAATATTATATATATATATAATCAAATCCGCTTTATTTATTTATATATTTTATAAGTAAAGGAAAAAATCTTAACCCTAGTTATTAAAGAGTAAACACCTTAATTTATTTTACGCGCATTATAATATAAGTGGAAAATCTCTCTATTCTCTAGCTTAATATTTATATTATTTTTCTATTAAACTATACTTTTCTTTAAACTCTCTATAGTGTAGTTTATTTATTAGTTTTGTAAGCCAGTTTGCTAAATTCTGCTTAAAATCTATATATTTTAATATTACTTTATTATTTTTTATTGCTTTTCTTATATAATAATATGCAATATTTATATATTTAGTTTTTTTATAAAATAAAGTATTTTTGGCTAATTTCTTAGCCCTATTATTATCTATATATATAGTAGGGGGCTTAAGATTAAAGCTAATATTTAAATTATTATTAAAATATTCAAGTAAATTATATAAATATTTAGCTTCTTTTATAGCTTTTCTTAATGCTATATATTTTGCTTCCATAAAGGAAAGTGCTAGTGTTTTTTATAGCTAAGAATTCCAGCTTATGAGATTTATTTTATTATTATTATTATTATTATTAATATTATATAGGTTAAATATATAACTTAAGGTGCTTTTTCCAATGAATATATCATTACCTTAGTTTAAATCTATATAGCTTATTAATTATAAATTATTTTCAAAGTAATTATATACTTTAGATATATGTGGGAATTTATATATATATCCCTATATTTTATTTAATTCTTTTATATACTCTAGCCCTAGGTTTGCTATATATTTAGCTAACTTGTTTATAGAATAGGTTAAATTTAGCCTTGTTTTTAGGCTAGTATATAATATAAACCCTATTTATTGCTAATATAATTTTATAGTATTTTTATTAGCTTGGTTAGTATATTTTTCTAATTTTCTATTAGGGGTATATAATATAAGTTAAGGGATTATTTCCTTTTTCTTAACCTTTTCTTTTATATTAAATCTTTTTAATATTTTATTTATATATTTATTTTAGTTTATAGTTATTTATTTATCTTCTCTGTTTATATATATATCGCTTTTAAGGAAATCTGTTAAATCTCCTTAAAAATTTAGTTTTATATTTTTATATAGTTTATTAATTATTAAATTTATATTATTATTATTAAGTCCTATAATAATAATATCGTTTACATGATATATAAATATAATTTATTTATTAAGGTATATAAATACCCTTTTATTATATGGGTAAACAATAAATCCTAGCTTGGTTAATATATTTTTTAAGTATTTATATTAAAGCATAGGTAATTATTTTAGCCCATATAAAGCTTTATTTAGTTTTGCAACTTTATTTTTATATTTTGGTTTATTATATATATATGCAGGTAATTTTATATATATTTTAAAATCAATATTAAAGTGTAGAAATGCGTTTTTAATGTCATAACTATATATATAATATCCTTTATTTATTGCTATTATTAAAAGCATAGTATAGGTCTTAGGGCGGTAGATTGTAGAAAAAGTCTTTAAATAGTTTATGCTTAATTTTTGGTTATATCCCTGAATAACCCATTTAGATTTAAATTTAGTATTATTTTTATTATTTACTACCTAACTAGGCTTTATAATAGCTGGGTTATTTATAAATTTCTTTTTATATACCCATTTCCCCCTTAGAGTCGTACGGCTGGGTGGTAAATTCATTATTATATAAGTATTTTGTTTTTGTAAATTATGTATTTCATTTAGCATAGATTTAACTTATAAGGGTTTTTCTAGGTTATTTAATATCTCTTTTAAAGAAGAAGGTTTATTAATATTAGCTGTAGTTAAGCAGTATTTTAATATATTTTCTTGGGTATTTAATATAGATATTTAGTTATTTAATAATGTATCTTGTATAGTATATATATAGTTTTTTGGATTCCCTTAGATTATTATTTTGTTTAAAATAGGAGGGGAATTTTCTTCCCTTTGTTTTTGTAATTTTAGGAATATATATATGTTATTATTATTATTATTATTGTTATTATTAATATCGTTATTATTTATATATTGCCCTTTTAATATTTGGATATCCTGAATTAATATAGGCTTTTTATTATTTATATCTTATACTTAATATATATTTAATTTTAAGACTATATTTAATAATATGCCCTTTTTATTTCTAAGTTTTAATTTAGTTTTATAATTATTATTTTAAAAATATATAATAAATCCTTATAATTTTAAGTTATTTATATAAGGCTTTTTTTTATTTATTACCTTATAAAGGCACTTATACCTTAGGTTTTTATAGGGTGTAATATTATATAAATATATAGCATATTTTATTGCTTTTCCTTATAAATATATAGGTAGATTTGCTATATATAAAAGACTTTTAACTTTATTTATTATAGTTAGATTTAGTCTTTTTATTAAGCCATTTAGTTCTTTTGTATATAGGGGCGTTATATAATAAGTTATGGAGTATTTATTTAATAAGATTTTAAATCTTTTATTTATATATTTGCCTTTATTATTGGTAAAGAATTCTTTTATTCTTTTATTATATTTATTTTCTGCCTTATTTTTATAATTATTAAAAGCTTTTAATGCTTTGTTTTTATTTTTAAGTAAAGAAACTTTTAAATATTAAGTTCTTTTATTAAGGAATAATATATAATATTTATATTTATTATATATAGGTTTTAAGGGATCGCTTATATTACTATATATTCTTTTAAGTATATTATATACTTAGTTATTTAGGCTAGTCTTATTTATTTTGGTTATATGCTTAGCTTTTAAGCATACTTTATAGTTGCTTATATATTCTTAAATAGGTTTATTTATTAATATATTTATTTTATATTTTTAAAGAAATATTTCTAAAGCTTGGATATTTATATAGCTTAGTTTATAATGCTATTTATATATTTCTTTTTTATTTTTATTATTTATATTTAAATTTTGTTAAGTTATATATATATTTTAAAAAGTATATTTAGGTTTGTTTATTTATTTTATTATGTTAATTCTTATAAAATATAAGCCGTCTTTTTAATATTCTTAAGTTATTAGCTTATTTATTTCTTAAGAGTATAATTTAATAGTATTTCCTTTTAATTCTAGTTTGATTTTATTACTTATGTACTTATATTTAAGTATATTTAAACTTAGAAAAGGTATATAATATATATTAAAAAATCTTTTTATAGTATTTGTTTTTGGAAACTTAATTATTAAGTTCCTTATTTTATTTATGGATATAGTACCTGCATTACCCCATTTTACGGTTTTATTAGTTATATATATAATGTTAAAGAGGCGTATATCTTTAAAACTTATTATATTTGCAGCAGTATTTACGGCTATTTTTATGGAATTTATATATTGTTGATTTCTTGTAGATTTATTATTATTAGCTGCTATTGTTGTTATATATATATATGGGGGTATATATAGGGTTATTTACCTTAATTTCCATTGGGTTGTTAAAAGAGAGTTGTAAGAGATTTAATAAATTTTTATTATATTTAGTATTTTCTATTGAATTATTTATAGCCGTATGGGCTATAGGTTTTTCTTAAGCGCCTTTTAAAGCCGTGGAAAACTTTATGCTAGCTAATAAAGTTAAGAGTTGCTCTTGTATTTTCTTTCATTTCTCTTAGCTTATATTCTTTCTTAAAAAACTTAGTTTTTCCTTTTTTTATTTATTTATTTTTTAGTTAGCAGGTGCCTTATTTGGATAAAGGAAATAGCAATTTTCTTAAGTATGCCCCTTTATTTTACAATTAGGGCATATAACAATCTTTTTTTTATCTTTCTTGCCCTTTATATATAAAGCTTTTTTAAATAATTTAAAAGGTTTCCCTTTACTTTTATTTAATAGGCTAGAAAAGAGAGATTTAATTATATAGGCATTTAAATCTTTTTTAAAACTAAGTTATATTTTAAATAAAGCCAATATATTTATTATTTAAGTTATAAAGAATCCAGCTAATTATAATTTATTTAGGAAGAATTATATCATTAGCCTTTAAATTCTTTAAAAAAAGCTTTAGCTTATTAATATATTCTTTTATAATTTTAAAATTATTAAAACTAATATTAAAGAACTTTTTATAAAGTAAATATTAGCTTATAAACTTAAAAAGTTTATAATAAGATTTAAATATATCTTATACTTCTTAAGCATTATTTATATCTTTTATAAACATAATAAGCTCTTGCTTATATATAAGTTTAATATTAATAAAGGCTCTTTTATTTTAAGCTAAAAATAAGCCCTAGAAAAGATTCTTAAGATTATTCTTAATAGCGTTTTCTTTCTTAAGCTAAGCTTAAATTTTAATGCTTTAATATATATAGTTTTCCATTTCATTAAAAAGTAGAATATTATACTTATTAAGGGATGCTATTTTTAAAATAAATAAATAAAGTATTTATTAAGATAATTAAGATAATAAAAAAAAAATATAATAAATTTTAAATAAGTTTAATAAGTTAAGGAATAAAAATATAAGTATTAAAGTAATATAATTATAAAGAAAAGAAAAAGAGCTTTTAAATAGTATATTTTTAAGGTATTATAAATTAAAAATGGCTAAAATATAGTTAAGTATTTTTAAGGAAGTTTAAGAATTATTATAATTCCATTGGAATTTACATTTTTAGTATTAATTTAATATAGTTTTTAAATTTTAAAGAAATGCTCTTATTATTCTTAATAAAGGCTTTTAAATAATATATAAATTATATAAATAGGTTAAATATTAATAAAAAAATAATTAAGTATTTAAGTAAAGAAGATATGGTTTTTATATATAGGCTTTGGGTTAAGAAATAAGGTTAATTTATAATGTTAAATGGGGCGATTTAATTGGTTAAGGGCTTATTGATTAGCCTAATTAAGTAATTAATTAAAAGGTATGTTTTAAGTATAAAGCTTATCTTATTTAAAAGGTTTAAGAAGTAATAGCAATTAGGGGTATTACGTAATATGCGTTTTCCGTATTAAGTTAGCATTACCGTTTTAGGTAAGCTCCAGGCCTTATAACCTATTAAATAATAGCGTTAAATGCTTAGTCAATTAGGCTAGCTAACATCTATTCAACAGGAGGAAAGGCCCCTATTTATAGTTATTATCCTCCATACAGTGGCAAACATATGGGGAAAAGGATATCCCGTATTAATAATAGCCTAGATATCTAGAATATTCCAACAAGACGCCCATGTACAGTTTAGGGGTTGTACGAGCACACGTGGGAGGGTTTACATGCTGGCCCCCATCGAGAAGAAAGATTCGGTGGCTGGTAGAGTCCTGGTTTGGGCTTCCGACAATGGAGATGGAACTCATCACGTACATGGCACAGGAAGCATCATATGGGGACACAGATACCGGACGGGGAAAGAGCCGGCAGTCAACGAAGAAGATACAACAGTGACATTGACTTTGGGTACTGCGTCATATCGCGCATTGAAAGACGAGCGACAGAGGACGAGCTGCAATGCTGTTCAGGCATAGAGGCAGAACACTTGCTTTCGATACTTCACTGTGCTCAACCAAACATGGCACTGAAAGTCCGACGTCCCAATCAAGTCCCAGACTCGCCCTCTTCAGGAAGTGCCCCGAAGATCCGAGCGCCTCCAGCAACCAAGAGCTCCTTGGCCCAAGACCTGACCTCCAAATCTTCCACCGCGTTGACGTCGACCGCGTATCCTCTCGGTATCAGATCCTCCAGATCATCATACTCTTTCTCCATCGCCGTTCGTCCAGTGTACAGTTCCCACACGCTCACACCAAGGGCGTACATGTCATCTTCAATCGAAGGGAGCTTCCAATCCGGATAGCCCCTGTTGGGCGAGATGTATTGCGGGCTGCAGCCGCCCTCCCACTCCTGTGGACGGCCGTCGAGGTAGAAAGCTGTGTCGAAGTCGCACAGGCGGAGGGTACCGTCTTGAGCGCAGAGGAAGTTGGACGGTCCGACATCACCATGGGCGATCCCTTTCGCATGTAATCGAGTGACGAGAGAGACCATGTCGTCTTTGACCCTTCTCCGTTCGGACGGCGAAGTTATGCGCCTTACTTCCAAAGGCGAACCTAGCTCCATGATGATGCCGTCGACGGCGACAAAGTCTTGTATGTGTCGTAAGCGGGAATAAGGTGTGATAGACGACTCCCCCGCGTCAACCATGAGCCTGAATTCTTCGTCTCGCCCATGCTGCTTGTATGCGAAGCTGCCGCCGCATTTATAGATATAGCCTTGATTGCCGAAATTGATTTGCTCGAGCGTGTCTGGGTTAAGGATACCTTCGCCCGCCAGCATGATTTCGCGAAGTTTGATCCCAGACTTCGGATCGTTTGTATACTATCTTCTGGGAGTAATTTGCAATGGGCTCCTCTCCTCCACCTGATGTCTCAGGCTGGTGCTGGTCATGCACATTGAGTTGGCTTGAAGTGGTAGACTGATCCATTCCAGGCGTTTCGATGAGGTCCAAACGGTTGGTGGCCCAACACGACATCTGGATTGAGAGAGCACCCAAGTAGAGATCCAAAGTCGTGCCGTGGCACTTGACAAGGAAGAATCTGCGCTCACCAAGGCTACAACTCGAGACCCGTAGAGCGTAAGATTTGTGGAAGAGATGCTGTTCAATTCTTTCGAGAATGCAAACAATCCTAGTGGTACGGCGATTTGGGGGCCTGGTTGTGCTTGCCAAGGAGATCTTGGTTGGCGCCGATGAGGCACATGAAACAAGTAGACGCACCCCAGACCAGATTTGAGAGCTGGCTGCTGGTCTACTTAAAGCCCAATAGCGCCACTCAACGTGACATCGAAGACTGGATCCTTCGAATCTGCGTTACGAAGCCTCACCCTCCATCAAGGCTGCAGAGGTCTCAAGCAGAGGCCTACCCACTCACTATAACATCAAATAGCCAGCTTGTTCATCCAAATCAAGAACGTCATTATTGGATCTGCTCCAGGTCAATTTCCACGTGCGCCGTACTGGTACCAAAAAGGCCCCAGGATCACAAATACAGCCAAAAGAAAGAACCAGTTGCTTGGAACGATAAGTTGGCCTGGATTCATTTTGATTGCCGTCCAAGACTGTCACACCTGTCTCATCTGACTCCCAAAGCTGGGATGGTAACATCCTCTGATAGAGGTCCAGAAGACTGCATGCAGTCCAGGGTGGCAACCCTAGATGCCACACACCATTTTTAAGATAACTATCATCCAATGGGCCCGGATCTTGAAAGCTTTCTCATAATTTACCGTGTAAGGCGAGATAGTTATTTTATGATCCTTTCCTTTTGGACATTACACTGCCTAATCATCTATCAACCGGCACATTTTATATTAAATCACCAAAGAACTACACATACTGCTGAATCCAGGCCCACAACAGTCACAGATACTGGCATAACAATGACTGCGAGGCGATGATACAGCTGCAACTCATTCCTCATGCTACTTCCCTGAGATTCGTGACCACCAAGCAGTGCACACAATTGCCACCCAACTGCCTTGTCCACTCTGCAACAATGAATTAGTGCTTCACAAGGACAGCGCGCCATAATCAAAACGGCAAAAATAAGCCAAAAGAGCCTGCTTTGTCTCGGGCCAAATGTTGTGCAGGAAGGCAAGACACGGGAGCGAGATGACAAGCCGAGCATCGCACGATTACTTAAGTAAACTGTCTCGTATGACATTATAGTTTCTTCCTATCCCGACCATTGAGATGGATACTTTTCAAACTCTTGTTCAAATCGTAAGCTGACAGTTAGCCAACATTACAAACTTTTGGGACATGGTACGTTTTCCGAGACAGTTGGCGCCCCGAGCACTCCGAGCCATACATGTGCAGTCATCAACAAAGACCATTGAAGACAGATGGGTTAGTTTTACCTAATACATGAAAATTCCCTCACCTGGGTGAAGTCATTACCATGTGAATGCATCTGTATTTGTCCATTGTCTCACCTCGCATTCCCCACTGAGCCTAGAGCGTTAGCAAGTGATCTCATTGGGGAGCTTGTGTTGCTGGAAGGATCAAGCCAATAATTTTGAACTGTGTGTGTGTGTTTGGCCGGTGGCAATATAAAAACGCTCCCACTGCCGGTCTTCAGAGTTCAGAAATAGTCAAAGCACTCACCCAAATCTCAATCTTCTCTGCAATTCTAGAATCCAAGCCGAAACAGACCTTCACCATGAAGACCACAACTCTCATCACTGCTGCCCTTGTAGCTTTCACCCCACTTGTCCAGGCAGACAACTGCACTCCGGGGCTCAATTACTGTGGCTATGGTCTCCTGAGGAAAGGTTGGTCTCTGTCTTTGTTAAACTGCATGTGGTCACAGAGAAATGCTAAATCGGTACAGGAAATTACTATAACCAGATCAATGCTGCACTCCTAACCAACAGGCAGTCGACTGACTCCAACCACATCAATCAATCTCTCTTCATGTGTATTGGAGGCAACAACGGGGACATCAGCTTCATCAAGTACTGCGGCACCTGCCAGGACGGTGGATCTGGTCGCAGTGACCACTGCTAAATTGTCTCATCAGAGACCGAAAAGGGCAATGCCCTCTCATCAAACCACAGTGGAACCAGCTACGCACCCATTATGTTGATGGGGAATAGCGCGAGGCTTTCCATTCTTTACAAGAGTTTACCACTTAGATAGGCACCAACAAAGCTCCTATTTTCGGCTTTTAGGGACTACCCTTTGTCTCATTCCAGGTGTGTTGTTATTCAAAATTTGCCCAGACCTTTAGCTGTGTGACACGGCGTTAGTAGCCAATGCTGTGTGCAACTACAGCGGCACAGAAGTGCTCCAATCCCCTCGACAACACCTGAGAATACTGTCAGCTGTGCAGGATATGAGCACCCGAGTACTGTACGCCTGGCCATGAGAACTGCTGCCCACAGTCGCCCTTCTTAAAATGGCACACAACTTGAACAGCTGACCTGATGTCTTTTTAAGATTGAACTGCAGTATGTCGACCTGTCTATCTGAGTACCATTGTGCATAGCATCAACTTCATGCCACTGGAAATGAACATATTTAGAAGCTGTCTCATAAGAGGTCACAGATTTGCACAGATTAAGAAGACAATATGATAACTTTTGAAACTGTATTTGAATGTACGTCCTCGCTTCGTGATGAGCCAAGATGCCACAGCTCAGAGAAGCCAGGTAGCGGCTGCCGGGAGGGGGTGCAGACGCCCAAGCCAGCGCCATCCAAGAGTTGATCCTGAGAAGCCAAGCGTCCACTGTCCAAAGCAATCATGACCTCGAGGAATATTGCCAGGCCCCAACCCCCCGCGGTACATTATGACAGAATATCTCAACAAGAGTAGTTCCAGTTTTCTTCAGAGCAACTCAAAATTTCTAAACCAAAGCACACACCCCAGTCCCTATTCCTGAGCCGCCGGATGCCACGCCCAAAACGCCGTAGAGGATATCTCTCACAACACGCCAGAAGGATTGGAAAGGTGAGAAGAAGGCCGCAGGAAGATATGCATAGTATCATACAATGACCCAGTATAGCCCAGTGGCAAGAGAGAAAAAGATTAACGCCCGTGATCTTTGACCTTCAATTTATCATGAGGCGACCACTTCTATGCGTCGGTGGTCTTGTTCTTCTTCTTCTTGGGCTTCTCCTCTCCGTCCGCGTCGGCCTTGCGCTTCTTCTTGAGCGACCCGTCGGAGTCGGCCTTCTCCTCGGCCTTCTTGAGCTTCTTGAGCTCCTTCTTGGAGAGCACCTTGGGCGTGCCGTCCTCAGCCAGCTCGACATCGCCGCGCTCATACTTGCGCTTGAACTTGGACACCGAGATGCCGGCGGCCTCAGCATACTTCTCAAAGTCGGCTTCAGACAGTGTCTTAGACTTGGCTGGGGTTGCTGTCAGAGAGTCAGCAGGTGATTTCAACGCGATCAGATGAGCTTCGTGCCCATTTCTCTTCTGAATCTCCTCGCGGGACTCGTGGACACCACCGTTGTCGGCGGAAGTGAGGTGGAATAAGGGGGATGGGTGTGAGTGTCGTACCTGCAGCTCCGTTCTGAGCGGGAGCATCTGCCATCTCCTCGTCTGAAACTTCTTCGATAAGAGGCTTCTCCTTCTTTGACTTCTTATCCTTCTTGTCCTTTTTGTCCTTCTTCTCCTTCTTGCCAGCATCGCTTCCAGCAATCTCAACTGATGCAAACTCGGCCTCGAGACCATCAGCGTCGGCGTTGTACTTCTTGGCCTCCTTGACATCCCACTTGGATGGTTGAGCAGCGGCCTGTCCATTAGGACCCACGGAAATGCCCTTGGCAACCAGGGGCTTTCCTTCCAGCTTCCTCAGGTTGTTCTCGACCTTCGCGCGAGCGGCGGCACCAAACGACGCTCGCTCGTCCTCATCGACCTCGTTGCCCTCCTCATCAACCCACTCGGTGAGGGCATCCGAACGGATACCTAGAGCAGTTTTGGCAGCGAGCTGACGGGCAATCTTGCCCTTGTTCTTGCCGGTGGCTTGACCGACGAGGGAAGAGTGGTAGATAAGACCGTACTTGGGTGTGGCATGCTTTGTCTTCAGAGCACGGAACAGCGCCTTCTCGGCACCAAGGATCTGAATGGTGGAACCGGGGTTCTTGGCCAAGCTCATGAGAGAGCCGGCGTGGGCAATGAGACGCGCGCCGACCAGAGTTCCAACAAGTTCTGTCAAATTAGGGGCAATAGCCTTCATTCTGGACTCGAGGTAGCTCGACAGCTGTGCGCGAACCTCGGTATATCGGACGACGTGATCAGCCAGCATTGTGATGTTCAGCAAATCTTCCTCGCTGATCTCGGTACCCATACTGACTTCGGCGGCAGCCTTGACAGCGGTCTCTATCTCCTCGGGGAGGATGTCGGAAAGGTCTGTGCTGGCTGTGCTGGTACGCATGCCAACTGCGAGGATGACTCGTGCGTAGGCGAGGTTGTCGTTCAGGATCTTTCCCAGCTCGGGGAAGTGCCAGCCGTACCACTCCTTGACCCTCATGGCATATGTGTTGAGCTCCTTGTCGAGGTCGTCAAGTAGAGAGATAGCCTGAACAATCATGACATCGACCTTGTCAGGCGAGAATCGCAGCTTGTGCCGAGAAAGCGAATGTGACAGACCAAGTGCGAGACTCCTGAGGTTTTCAGACTCCAGACCGGGGACGAGGTCGGTAAGATGTGCTCGGATGTTACGGTAGAGATCGTGGGTGGAGGAGTCGGCGACGGGGGTGATGTTGAATTGAGGAAGTTTGTTGATCGCGGTACCCAGTTTGGCATCTGACACGACGAGCGAGGCCTTCTTCTCGTCCTTGATGGACTCGAGCAGCTTGGTGAGCAGGGGCGTGACCTTGCCCTCGACCAGGCCAGCCACTTCCTCGAGACCGGTGGCGGCGTTGTCCCATTTTACGATCTCCTTGAGCTTCAGCCTGTGGATTTGTTAGACGGTCCGTTCGCGTGGGGCTCGTGGTCTTGACATAGGACGGAAATAATTGCACGTACTCATTGTTGATCTGTTCGGCGGTCTGGAGACGGGAGTTGAGCTCGCTGTCGTCTAGCAGCTTCTTGTCCTTGGCCTTGAACAAGGCGTAGCTGTTGGCACGCAAGTCAGCAACCCATGGTCCAAGGATATTCTAGGTGCATGCGCTCGCTCGCGCCAGGAATTGGTGCAGCTTACCCTACACTCGTCTCGGAGAGAACGAAAAGAGGCATGTTAAACAAATTGAAAAATGCCCTTGCGCTTTCCTAGATATTGTCCTCCAAGGGGGTTAGTAAGGCGCGCAAAGGCGGGTTGTGTGGTGGGTTGGGAGGAAAGGGTCGTGATGCCGAGCAAGAAAAAAAAGTTGTCGGCCGAATTTTTTGCTGAAGCTCGCTCAAGTGCTCTGGCTCTTCATGTGGGGTCGGCCAGTGCAGACGAGCAATCGACGCTAAGCCCGAAATAGCGTTTTAATGGTACGTACTTTTTCGGGCGCCTGCCCTCCAATCAGCAGCACCTTGGCGGCTCCTCCAAGGCGTTAGCAGTCTCCAAGGTGCGCATCAGCCATCAGCCATCCATCCGCAGAAGAGAAGGTCGTCGTCACCGATCCGTGATCTCGAGAAGCTCCAGCAACGCCAGCTCTGTTCAACCGATCCCAGCTGTCCCCATCACCTTTAATTCCCGGCAGCGTCATCATGGAGGGACTTTTCTTCAACGTCAACAATGGGTCAGCTGTCCCCATCATTTCGAACGGTAACAACCGCCATGCTAACCGTCAGAGTGCAGCTACATCGAGGGCATTGTCCGAGGCTATCGAAATGGGCTGCTCACCAACTCAAACTACAGCAACATGACACAGTGCGAGAGCATAGATGGTTCGTAGCCCTCTTTTACATCTGGTAGCGAGTGCACCTACTCACGACGTTTCTGCCAGACCTCAAGCTGCAGCTCGGCCCAGCATACGGCGACTTCCTTGCCTCCTTGCCTCCGAACCCATCCACCTCGAGTCTTGCTGCAAAGACGACCGACAAGCTTGTCTCCGAGTTCAAATATGTCCGGGCCAACGCAACGGGGGCTCTCGCTCAGTTCATGGACTACTTGACGTACGGATACATGATCGACAACGTCGCGCTTTTGATCACAGGAACACTGCACGAGAGGGACACGAGGGAGCTCCTGGACAGATGCCACCCCCTGGGCTGGTTCGAGACGATGCCGGTGCTCTGCGTCGCTACCAACATCGAGGAGCTCTACAACAGCGTGCTGATCGAGACCCCGCTGGCGCCGTTCTTCAAGGGCAGCCTGAGCCACCAGGACCTGGACGAGCTGAACATTGAGATTGTGCGGAACACCCTGTACAAGAACTACCTCGAGGAGTTCCACAACTTTGTCAACACACACGCCGAGATGGCTGGCACGCCCACGGCCGAGGTCATGTCGGAGATCCTCGAGTTCGAGGCGGACCGGAGAGCCATCAACATCACGCTCAACTCGTTCGGCACCGAACTGACAAAGGCGGACCGAAAGAAGCTCTACCCCAACTTCGGCCGGCTGTATCCTGAGGGCACGTTGATGTTGTCTCGTGCCGATGACTTCGAGGGTGTGAGGCTGGCTGTCGATGGCGTGCACGATTACAAGACCTTCTTCGACGCCGCTGGCCTGGGCGGTGGGCCGGCTGGCCCTGGCAACATGGGTGGGGGCTCCGGGTCTGACGGTCGGAGTCTGGAGGATATGTTCTACCAAAAGGAGATGGAGATATCCAAGGAGGCTTTCACGAGACAATTCAGCTTCGGTATAGTATACGCATGGCTGAAGCTGAGGGAACAGGTGAGCTTCCTACTCTATGCCGCTATCCACGTTCCGAGAAGCTAACATTTTACAGGAAATCCGGAACATCACATGGATTGCCGAATGCATAGCGCAGAACCAGAAGGAGCGCATCGGCAACTACATCAGCGTGTTCTAAAAGCAACGAAGATAGCATCGATTCCCACCTCGTGTGGAGTATGAAAGAGACTTTGAGGTCTGTTGCGATTGATTTGATTAAATAGGCTGGCATACCATGGAAGGCGCAACGAGGTTAAAGCAGGGTCGGGTTTGCACCGAATTCTGGTCACTCACGGCTGTATTGTACACAATTTACATTTTTATGTTCTTCCACTACACTTCTGCTCTAGCCTGATGCTACCTAACCTCGATCTGCTTCTTGTAAGTTGCAGGCGACAGGCCCAGCGTCTCGATCATGTGCTCCCACCGGCCGCTTCCCCTCTCCCTCCTCTCCATGTACTTGAGCAGCTTCTGCCGCCTGTGCAGCAGCAGCCGCAGGTTCTTCTTGTTGTGCTTGTCCTTGTTGCCCTTCTTTCCCGCGTACATGGCGGCCAGCACCCTGATCTTGGCCGTCAGGATGGCGATCTGCACCTCCGATGAGCCCGTGTCCGGCCCGCCGCGGACCTTCTCTACCCGCTCATCCTGGCCCGCGACCAGCGGCTTCTGGCGCAGCTTCGCGTCCGTCTCGTGCCGGCCGAACGTCTCGATGATGCGCCGGATGTTGGCGTGCCGCCTGTCCTTGCTGCTGGCGTTGTCGAGTGTCGTGATCCTCTTGAGGGCCTCGACCGCGCGCACGTGGTTCTCCTCGTGCGTCTGCTTGGCCTCCTTGTCGATGACCTCGCTGTAGTACACCGACTTGATGTCGCCCTGGGAGGGCGCGGTGAGCTTGTAGGACTCGGCGATGGCCTCGTCGAGCTCCTGCTTCGTGAGCTGGTAGTTGAGGATGTGCTCCGACGTCGGCAGGTCGTGCGGCTGCTCCAGCGGGTTCCTTTCCTCATCCCTCCTGACCTGGGACTGAGGAGACTGGCCGGCGGTGTCGAAGGACTCGAGGAAGGGCGTCACAAGGCCGTTCACTGGGTCGCCCCATGCCTTGTCGCGCTGGACTGTGAGCACTTCCTGTCGTCGAAGGTTGCGGTTCTTTCTTTGTTGGGCTTGTTGCCACCGGTAAGGGTCGAGCTTCTTCTTTCGAAGGGCATCCCTTTCTTTCTGGGTCAGGGAGGTCCTCTCTTGGGTGAGGGTGGCCTTCTGGACGAGGGGTTGGAAGGAGGGCGCGACTTGTCGGGATGCTGCCGCTGGCCGGAGACATACTGCGACAGATGTCAGCAAGGGGTGCTCGATAATTATACAACTCGTACGAAAAACTGCTGCAGCAAGTCCCCAGCATCTCATGAGATATGTCAGAGGATGCAATATGGTTCAGTATGCTCAGGCCTCCCGTGAGATGGTCACCTGTCGGAACCAATTGCTGGGGACGGCCGTGTGCAAGACAGAACATCCTATGGAAGTCGGCATTTCTTGGAGTTGGGCAAAGGAGACTGGAGTCGCATACATGTCAGGTTCTGGAGCCCCGAGGGGCCTGGTATTCTGGGCGGCATGGTGGGCTGGCCGCGATCATCGACAGCTTTGTGACCGCAGTGCTCGTCTCATGGCCGCCGTCAAAATTTCCGGGGACGCGGCTGCTCTTGACGTCCTAGCATCGCCGCAGCTCGCCTGCTTGGCTCTCGCTTGTCAGTTTGGGCTAGCGCTGTCCTGCTCCAGCCACCACCGCCACAGGAAGGTACGTACCTCTGGCCCGAACTTTTTTCTGCACCCTAGGCGGAGAAGGCGCGGTCCACACTTTTTCCCGGAGCGCACCTGCAGGGAGCAAAATCGAACTTCTGGTGCGCACCTGCCAAAACATCTTCCGCAGAGCCCCAAGCAGCCTCAACCTCGCGAAGTTCAACCTCTCACCTCGAGCACCACTGCATTGCCGAACTTCGCGACGACAACCTCACCGTCACACCCACCGCAATCATGGCGCCCGCTAACCTGCCCAGCGTTTTCAACGCCACCAGCCAGGACATTGAGCTGCTCCTGGCTGCCCAGTCCCACCTCGGCTCCAAGAACTTGCAGGTTCACATGAACTCGTACCTGTGGAAGACTCGGTATGCTTACCCGTGACATGGCCTTCTCGCCAGCTCCTGCCACGGTTTCAATTGCTAACGGTTCCTCGCCAGTGCTGATGGTGTCAACGTCATCAACGTCGGCAAGACCTGGTAAGTTCGATCCGACGAAGACGCGGTCGCGGCTTCCCGCCACGGTCGATCTCGAAATACCAGAAAAATATATCAAAATGGGCGGTTTTCTAAACAAACGGCCGCAAACAGGGAGAAGATCGTCCTGGCTGCCCGTATCATCGCCGCCGTCGACAACCCCTCCGACGTCTGTGTCATCTCCGCCCGTCCCTACGGTCAGCGTGCCGTCCTCAAGTTCGCCGCCCACACCGGCGCCCAGGCCATCGCCGGTCGTTTCACCCCCGGTTCCTTCACCAACTACATCACCCGTTCGTTCAAGGAGCCCCGTCTGATCGTCGTCACCGACCCTCGCACCGACGCCCAGGCCATCAAGGAGGCTTCCTACGTCAACATCCCCGTCATCGCCCTCTGCGACACCGACTCCCCCACCGAGTTCGTCGACGTTGCCATCCCCACCAACAACAAGGGTCGTCACGCCATCGGCTGCGTCTGGTGGATGCTCGCCCGTGAGGTCCTCCGTCTCCGCGGCACCATCTACAACCGCGAGACTCCCTGGGACGTCATGGTCGATCTCTACTTCTGTATGTCATGCCCCGTTGACTGTTCTCTGGACCCAGGAATCAGACTAACATTTCATAGACCGCGACCCTGAGGCCGAGGCCGAGGAGAAGGTCGAGGAGGAGAAGCTCGCCACCGCCGACGAGGTTGGCCCCGCTGCCATCGAGGCTGGCACCTTCGCCGCCGGTGCCGACTGGGAGGCTCCTCCTGCCGGTGCTACTGGCGAGTGGAGCGCCGACCCTGCTGCTGCCAGCTGGGACGCCGCTGCTGCTCCCGCTGCTGGTGCTACCGAGTGGGGTGCTGAGCCTGCTAAGGAGGCTGGCCAATGGTAGGAATCTGGCCCGGCCGAGCAGGGATCGCAGAACCACGAGTGGTAGACTGGCGCGAGTACTTTCTGGCATGATTGGCATTACTCGACGGGTTCTAAGCCGGACGACATCCGGGGCTAGGGTCGACCTGTTCTTGCACCGTTAAGGGAAAGAAGCCTGATTTGGACCCCATGTGTCTGGAGAAGGAGAAAGCCCGGTGTGCTCAGGTCTAAGAAGTGGACTTAATCGTTATTTCGCCCTTGCTCTTGGATCCAGTCCTGGCGCAGACTCATAGCCAAGATGGAATTAGACAAAAAAAGACAGGAAAAGGCACTGAAGCCAATGCGATACCTCGAAAACCGTAATACCCAAGCCTCTCTCGTCCCACATTGATGTCAGGATCTCCGTAGACGCCATTTACTTGAGCGGCGGGCGCCCTTTCAATTGTCTGGTCTGCTTTCTGCCCACAGATTTGTCCCCTCCAAGTCTTTGGGAGCCCTACACCAATTACGTGTCATACAAGTCGAGGCCGGGACAAATGCGTGCTGATAAGATCGAAACCTCAGGTATAAGAAATGCCCGGGTACATTGCAATCACTTCACCACCGACCGTGGCACAGCAGAGCCAAGACGTTTACCAGTCGCACACTAGGGACACCCCATGTCGTCTCATAGAAGCCACCACGTCAAGGCTGTGCGTGTCGGTCCACCTGGCACAGCCGCGTCCTCATGATGCTGGAGTACCCGGGATTTTGTCTATTATCTGGGCGCTTGGTCCGATCATCTCCAGTGATTCCCCTACGTCATATACAGTGTTCCTTGATTTGTAGCCGTCATATCAGCCTATCTTTCTGCTGTTATCGTCTACTGTTCGGACCCTTCCTGACGCAGCCAAAATAGGTTGATGGTGATCACTGCATGCATGAAAGTATTTTAAAGCAAAGAGTGCGTGGGAAAATCTGGAAAGAGTTTGGAAAGTGCTGGTTAAATTAATGATTTAGTATTAAGTTTATCTTTTCTTTTATGTATTATGTATGTCTGAGGATGTATGCATTATTGCACTCTATCGTGTTCGCATCAGCCGCAACTGTGGTTTTGCATGGGAAATCTATTCGACTCTCCCCCCTGTTCCAAGCAAGGTCAATACCCAAAGGATTTTGGTCAGCTAATGACAGGTTTCAGCCAAGTCGCTTCTTTGCAAGAACTGGTCTTCTCCGCATCTTTCTGACAACCCAGTCTGTATATCTTTTCCATATTCCAGCCGGAGGTGTGGTCAGAATCTGGTACAGGTCGTCCCATCTGCACGAAATGTCCAAATCTGCAGGTTCCTGCAGAATATGAATATTGTAGACAGCCAGGGTCAGATGCGCAGGCCGAGCTGCACTCCGAGGTGGACGAGTGCGCCGCTGAGTCTTCCGGCTGAATAACATCGGCAAAGTTGTCCCACGAAGCCCGCGTAGGAGCCTGATGTAGGCTAGACATTGTGTAGTCGAGAATTGTGGAGTGGGTAAAGGCATGCTATGGTTCACTGTCAGTAGCTACCACGTGAGCAAGGGCAACGAGACTACGAACCTGATCGTATGGCCTTGTTCGCTCCCATGTCCACAGTGACTCCATCTGCTCCGGTGATACCCTGTGAAGCGCGAGCAGAGGGATGCACCATCTTTCGTGATTCACCTTCAGCCCATCGAGCTCATCGCCTGCAAATGTGGGGTATAGTACCTGGAGCGGCTCGCCAGTCTTGTTCATGATCGCGTACCCCAGGGCGGCGTCGCCACAGCAGTCGTTCTCGGCATGGTCCTCGTAACGAACGCTTAGTTGGGTCGAGTCTCCCACCAAGCGTTTCATGAGCCCGTGTGACAGCACGAAGCCTGCTCCTCCGTATGCGAAAAACGTACCGTCCCGGCCGGCCGCGGGCGATCCCATGTAATGTGGTTTGGAAGGGTCCAGCTGGTGGAGGAAGCGGAATAGGGTATCTACTCATAGTTAGTACATATATCCGGCTGAAAGAATAATTTTGTCATGTCTCAAGAGACAGAGCCATAGTTGTGAATTCTTCCACCTCAGAAATAACCGAACAACGTACCCCAAAAGTAGTACACATCAGCCTCGGTGAAGACATACCAGTCAGCATGAGGCGCATCTGGTATGCCTTATCAACCATGGGTAAGAACTTGAACCGATCGAGTTTCCAGCCCTCGGCCGAGTACCCGACAGGTCTCCTTTCGGAATGTGCTTGCTTCTGTGCCGAGTAGGCCGCAAAATCGGCATTGTTGCTGTATGATTGGGGCAGATCCGCAAGGATGTCAATAGACTGGTGACCCCCGATCGTCTCCTCTAAGTCAGAGAAAACCAAGATATTGGTTATGCAAGAGCTGACAGTGTCAAGGTGGGCCTTGGTCTTGGCTGACTCGCCAGTGCCTGTCTTTAGGACAATTTGGATTTTATCCAACAGATGAGTGGGAAAGCTTTTACATAAGTCGATGGGCTTCCCCTTGTGGGGGTTTCTAAGAGGAGGAAAAAAAGACGGTGTTTTCCATGAATAATAGTGTGAGTCGTCCTGTGTGTGTCATAAGGCGATTCTCGAAATGCTGGGAGCAAATCCAACGAAAGCGTGCCGTTGAAATTGGCAAGCGCCAAGAGAAACACGGAAAAAAACAACAAGGAAGTGTAGATTTGGGGCCGTCGAAACAGTCGTAATGATGAATGTAGCGGCATTTTAGGTCGCACCTTATTGACAAAAGAGCGGAGACTGTGCGATATATGGTTCGTGATGCTCCTTATCCGTGAGCGCGCGAGTCTACGAGGATGGATCTAGCGAAAGTTGCAAAATAACGAGGACCTTCATTTTTTTTTTGGAAAGGCTCAGTGGTTTTGCTCTTTTACCAACACCCACTTGTCTGGCCGACTCAGCACCAACTACCGTTGCCAAGAAGTGTTTGGTTGTTGATAAAGGGGAAAAAGCGTACTCTACGGGGCCCACTCCCATCAAATGGTGGACCAGAGCGTCCGATACCACACGCGGATATCCACTGTTGACAAATAGGCGCTAATATCTCTTTTGTGTTCTGGAGCCGGTGGGGTGGAGGATCTCTAGCGAAATGTCGTCTCCTGCTGTGCCGCTATCATAATAGGAAAAGATGCTCTTGGAATTTTATAGAAGTATAATATCTCCCTTTGGCCTGGTGTTCATTTCCTCCCAAGCAGTAATTTTCTTGTACCGGCTCATAGCTATTCATCATGTCTGCAGCTTGTTATCAGGAAGTTTTGTCGCATAAGAAAGGGCTGCTGCGGAATGGGGGACAGCTCTCAGGTATGCTGGGAAAAAGCACCATGTTTCAGTATCGAGGGAGCGTCGATGGAGCTTCCAGAGGAAGAGCAAGAATAGAGTTCAGCTGCCCCTTGAGTTTTGAATATACTGCTTCTGCGACGCTTCCGCGCTGCTCAGCCACTGTGTATACCTATCCACTCTGCCAGCATTCAACACCCTTCCACTTAGTATTTGCGAGTGGAAAAAAAGCCGACTTGTCGGACTCAAGATACATCGCTGAAAGACAACAGCGATAACACGGGGTGGATACAGTACTTGTTGTGCCCCCGACCACATTGTGCTCCACGAACGGTGCATGCAAAGCCGTATTGACGACGGATTCAACTGAAACTGGCGTTTTGGTTAGTATCGACCGAACATTTAGCGATCCTACATGCCAAATCTACCACAAAGGAATTGATGAGGTACGTTTCTCAGGAAGAGACGTGTCGACTGCTGACCTCATCATGTACAACCAGATAATGCCGCAGACCTAACCTTCCGATGTTCTGATAATGAGAAGTGGTGCTTTGCCACGTATAAGACCGGACAACAACTCGGGCGTGGCTTAGTCACACCCGAGTTAAGGCTGTAGTGGCGGGTCATGCCGAACCTCACCCCTCCCTCCCCTGCGACCTCCCTCATCACCCTGCATAAATTCAGTTTATATCTTCTACACACTCTGGCTGCTCTTTGATGATGGCAGCCCCTCTGCTACAGCCGGTCCATCTAGGTTTCAACCCTACTCGTCAAGATGTCCGAGTCGCAGAACTCATCCTCATGGGGCTCCGGCTCAGGGCCATGCCAGGCCACCTGCCTCCCGAGCTGGCGCTCTCCATCCTAGCACACGCGGACTACCAGCCACGCACCATGAGTTGCCGGGTTGAGGAGCTCGAATACCATGCCAACGACTTCTGGGAGCCTGGCCCCCGGGCCTCGGTCGCGGCCCTGTACCTGACGACCCAGACGCTACCGCCATATTTCCGCCGCGCGTCGCGGATCACACTACAGATGCGCAGCGCCGACCAGGGCTGGGCGACTTTTGGCGGCGACGGGACGTATGAGAACAGCCACACCTGGTTTGAAGTCTGCATCCTGCGTCCTCTGCCAAGTGCCACAGCGTCTGCGCCGCCAGGGGTCCAGCAGCCTCTTGAAGTGCAGATGTCACAGACATTCCGCAGCCCGGGTGACGCAAATCAGGAACTTGAGCAACAGGGTTGGCGTATAGTGAATCACGACGGCAGAGACACTTGGATGGTCCACCACAACAGTATGATATAATGCCACTTGGGAAGAGTAATCAGAAGCTAACCAACAAAACTTATCTCCAGTCACGGCCTCTGAAGATTGGGAAAATTATCGAGTCGACTGGCTAGCCGATACACCCACTGACATTGAAGATCCGAGAGCTGTTGGTGATGGCGAGGGATTTCTGTCCGCATTGATGCCTGGTGACAAGATTGCTCTTTGGGCCAGTGCAGAGGTAAGCAGCCTGGCACTGTATAATGCGCCAAGTGCTCGACTAACAGCTGTATGCCTGGATAGCAACAAGCGTGGATGATCAGGGTTGCAGAGGCCGTTGTTGAGATTGTGTATGAAGTTTGGATTTAAGACGGGTTGAGGTCTAGAAGACTCTTCCCAGTTGCACCTGGGTATCCTACCTTAGTAGTCTCTGCGGCCAAGGATATCACCACCACCGCCAACATTTTACCACTAGTAGAGCGCATGGGCAAGGTCCGATCTGTGATGAGATGCACTCGTACCTAGAGATGAGCTTCGCGCCGTCAATATTTTGCCAGGCTTTACCCAGATCAGCTAGTTCCATGGAATTTCCGTTCGCCTTACACAACTACACAACATGTGGGCGTTAATGGGAAGTAAGGGGTAGGTGACGCTCCTGCGACCAAACTCCGACAAAGCAGCGAGGGGGTTTATTCTGAAGGCCGCTACTATGCTATAATTTCGATCGGTGTGGCAGCCTGCCAGAGCTCAAAGTTAGCATTTTACACATTTTGGGAAGACGTGACTCCATATCCCTAATAGCTTGGTCTGATTATTCGGCTCGTAGGGCATGGTTGATCTGAATGATTGATGAGCTGATTTATTGGCAGCTGAGATATCGTCAAGATAGACAGACACCCATGCTAATTTTCGACAGATGGAAGGCTCTTCTAAACCTTCTCACCGTTTCTGAACAAGAGCCGCGGCAAGCGGCTCGTAAACATGGAATATCGTCTACACTCGTGTAGTTGTGCCCGAGTTTTTGCCTAGTCCAACACGCAACTTTCAATGCTGGCATGAGTGCGACGGTATCCATGCGCAAATTTTGGAGCCCGAATATGTTCCGGCTTTCGCGAAGAAACTGAAGGCTGCTCTCCGGGCCAGGGGGGTCTAGGAGCTCGGAATGTGCCCAGATCAGAGTACAGACGTGGGCTTACAGTATATTTGTTACCTCTCGTGTCTGTGGGAGTAGGTTTGGTCGATTCTTCAATTGTTTCTTAGTTTAACCCTTTTCGAAAGCTATTCTAATCAGACGTTTTCCACGTAATTATCACTGTGTGAAGAGACTGGATGCATACTGCTTAAGAAGCATATGTGTACAGATTAAAAACGAGACCACCCCACTTTCCACGGAATAGGTGAAAGAAATTCCGCGACCCCGAAAACAACTGGCAGGTTCAAAATGTGTGGACATATTTGTGTAGAGATTGTCAGTACTCAATGGCCTTGACTCGACTACTTGACTATGTGAACTCAATTTACGAACTAAATCTACGCTTTGGTCTGAAAGATTACTAAGTTGGCCACAGTTACATTCCTTAAGACCACTGCGGTGTGTTTCTCCAATACCCATCTGGAGGCGGGTGTTCCTCATCTTGTTCCGCTCGCCTCCTACTCTCGTCAGATGCACAGATATAAGTCTCGAGCATATTCGCATTCACATTGTGATGCCCGGGGTACAGCCCGTCATCATACAGCCACTCTTCCACCTGGACGCCTGGGTACATTTGTAAGGTCGTCGGCTCTTTGATAGGCTCTAGTGCAGCCAAGAAGCCACTCAGCCCTACCGGAGGAGGCCCATCGACGCCGTGGCGGAGGTCGATGCCTGCCTCGGCTGCCCGTGTCTCCAGGTCTTGGGATGTAGAACGGATTGACACCGTAGACCTGTGTTTGCTTCCAGAGATAGTGGTGCGGCTCGACATCCAGTGACGTGTACGTGACATGGTAGTCACCAGCGATGCAAGCCAGAGCGACCTGAAGTTTCACTGTATCGCATAACGTCAGGAAGTGGCTTCAAATCCCAGACTGTAGTCGTCTGAAGATTCAGAGGACGATGTGTCATCAGCGTTGTCGTCAGCGTCGCAACTCATACTTCATGCAGGCCTGTTGGGCGAAATCTCCGGGGTAGGGGGCGGGGGCCAAATGTTTTTCGGGGATGCTTTTACAGATAAGTGGCCTGGTATATGGATACGATCTTGTCGGATCAGATTGAACTGTATGAGGGAGGGCGAGTGAAAGCAGGACTTGGTCCTCATATCTACGTAGTGACGATGTTTCTGTCACGGCGTGGGGTTTCCATGTGAATAGGCAGTGAGCCCGGGGTTGACTAACCCAACTTGAAAGTCTCTCATCCCTGAATTCACTAATCTAGCTACCCTGTACCTCGAAAAGTCCACACGCTAGCGAGACGTTAGGTCAGGGCCACTAGTCTGCAGTTGTACGGCAAGATTATTTTTTTTTTTTTTTTTTTTTTTTTCCCTGTCTAACTTAACTACTTTTCCATGTACTTTGGTAGACGCCTGTTTATCTAGGCTAATGCCAACCCCCAGGACTGAGGGATCTCTAAGTACCCATGTGCCTATGCAGAGTTGTTTAATCAAGCTCCGTCCAAGTGAATCAGTTGTTTATTATGCGTGACCTACAAGGCAGATAGACTGACTACCAAATAGTGCACACTAAGAGATAGAGCTGGACAACAGTTTCCCAAAGGTTCGCCGTCCGCGCGCCTATCTCCCATACTGTGGCCTGCACACAATGCAACAACTCTTGTCGTGGACCAAGTCGGGCAGTCGAGCTGGATGGTTGGCACAGGCTTCGGCGACTCTGGCAATACGACATCATACTATGCCGCATCGAACAGAACTCATCTCGTAGCTGCGGTATTCGGATACAGCTCTGCGGTTGATGAGTTCAAGTGTCAGGTGCCTTATGCTTCACTGGCTTGCCTGCGCCCTGGTTGGGCTCCTTTGCCCAACAGCGATCCCTCAGCCAACGGAACAGTGCCATCGTCGACCACTTGCTCAAACTGTGACGGCGGTGTACCGACCGCAACTGCGAAAGTACAAATTTAGTGCCGGATAAATGATGGTCACGATTCTTGCATGGTTTAATCTATTGGAAGTTACAATTTTAGAGAGTATTAATGCTCTTTGCGGCGGTAAAGCTCACATAAGAGCTGGGAACTGTGTCGCAGAGCAGCCATAGCCCACCGTTTCATGTGTCAAGACAGCAACGTTATAATTACCTATTTGCATTTCCTCAATGAATCTTTTCAATCATCCGGGCGTGATGGGAATAAAAATTCTGCCCCTCTTGCGTAAATTGGTGGATTATGTGGCGGGTAGCGGAGTCAGCAGCTGGATCGAACAACGAAGTGGTGTCATCGAGGAGAACTGTCATGTGTAGAATGGACTCCAACAGCACCCGGCCTATCGTTGAGCACCTGGTCTTGAAATGTCAATGAGTATATGGCCACTAGTTCCATGCGTTAGGGACGCCGCGGACCTCTTCAAGGCCCGCGGAAACATTGCATAGCTTCCTATATTCAAAATGCAGAAGGAGTTGCTTCCAGCCTTTAGGAAAGCAGACCGCCGGGTAAGCAAAGGATCAGCCAGGTGCTTTCCCATCAAAACTGCAGCGAAGGCTGGCTAGCCAAGAACGATTTGATCCCGAGAGGCGATGACGAATTGTTCTTGATGTTGAGCCGGAGAACGTGGTGAGACGTAGATCGATGTTGTGTGTTTTAAAAGTCCCAGCCCGGACATTTAAGATGAATTCCCGCAAATCCATGGTTTCTGAGGTCTACGTTGTCTACGAGGCGGCCAGCTCCATTGCCGTGTACAGCCGGGACAACAGCACCGGGATGTTGACTTTCACCAACACCACTTACTCGCTTCTGCCTGATGGCAAGATACTTCTCACCCTCATCTAAAACCCTCACGTGGATTTTTGACATACTAACTCGCCCGACAGGCTTCACCAACTCCTCTTCCTACTGGGCAGACGAGGTCATCGTCTCCAGCAAGAACTCCACCTCGCCCAAGTACCTGTACGCCGCCACCCGGTCGCGCACGACAGACATCCCCGGCTACGTCTCCGCCTTCTCGCTGGACGCCGACACGGGCGCCATCACCGAGCAGCCGTTCCTTCTGCCCACCACCAACAGCGGTGGCTCCTCCAACTCGGTCGGCCCCTCTGGCTTCAGCGAGGAGTACTTCACCATCCCCGACAGTGGGTCCAACTTCCTCGAGGTCTGGAAGATGGCGGACGACGCGACGAGCGCAGCTGCTGTTGCTCATATAGACCTGGAAAATGGGCCTGCCAACGCTGTTTGGTACAACTAAATGCCAATACTGGGGCGAAAGGCGCAAAAATTGGGCAGTGTGGATAGCGGGCAGTGGACAATTCAGGGCCCATTGAGAGTATGTTGGAAACGTAGCAATAAGCTGATAGAAACCTGTAACCATCAGGCTACAAAAGCTTCTCTGTCCATTTCTTGGCCCTCCGGGCTCCCATGCTGCTCCGCCTTGTATTAGGTGTCCTCTGAAATCTTGACTACCTGCGTGGGACTCAAGCACAGCCCAGAGTCAAATGGCACCATCAACTTCAAAATAATGCCAACACGTATCCTAGTAACCACATTACACTTGAACTGCGAACTGACGATGCCATCCAAGCAGCGCGGCGCAGAGGGTGTGGCGCCCGTCACCGTCGAACACGAAGCCGGAGATCCAAACGCGCAGAGCCTCCCACCACCTAGTTCCGAGGGCATGCAAGGAGCAGGAGCAATACTGGATATGGCAAATTCAGCCCGTTGAAATTGGCACAGAAAAAGAGCCGCAAGGAGTCCACCATGAGAATATGAGGGCATGCCTTCGCTTTGCGCGAGAACACAGCTATGCAGACAGAGTATACTGCCTCTGGGTCGTTGGTGGCGTCCCGAGATGTATGGAGAAATGTTTGTTCAATGGATGATTTAACCGTCATCAAGACATTATGCAGGATGTGTGCTCTTGCTAGTGTCTCACTGCTGGCGATAGTAGCGTGCGCTCCTCCCGCAACAATAAGCACGTTGAATGGCGGACTTGTTTTGTCGAGTAGCAAACCTGCCAGGCTGGTTGTGGTTCTTAACAGTTCGAATCGTCATACCAGTGCCTACGTTTTGGACTTTCTGGCTTCAATTGGGTACCATACATACATGTCTGTGCGGCTCGCACATGTCATTATGCGAATAGTCTACCATATCTCACCCAGTCACTTCTGCTCTCTCGTTCCGGCCTGTTGCAGCTGTGGCATTGAGTTCAATACCATACTTCTCAATCATCAAAACCCTCAAAGGTATCACCCTTCTTACTCGCCCCAGCCTTAGCAGTATCCCGCCTGACCTGCTCCCGGACCTTGGCAAGCATCTCCTCCAGCGCCCTCTGCTCCTCCTTCTCCTTGTCCGTAAGCCCCGCCAGCCGCGCGGCCTCCCTCTTCTTCTCCTTCCTCTCGCGCCGCCGCGTCCTCGTCTCCTCCTTGACGACCTTGCCGCTCCACGGCTCGTTCTTGCGCCTCTGCGCGACCCGCCGCTCCGCCGCCGCCGCCGCCTCCCCGCTCTCGACGGCCGCGCGGCGCTCCGTCAGCTCGGCCTGGCGCTTCTTCTCTTTCGCCGGGTCCTTGTACGCGATGGCGGCGACGTCTATTCCCAGCCCGAGCCCGCGGTCCAGCCCCTCGACCTTCCGCAGCTCCGCCATGCGCGGCAGCGCCACCAGCCCGTACTGCCGCGCCAGGTCCGCCCAGTCCAGGTCCGCCACCCGGAAGATGGAGGACGCGCGGTGCTCGCCGTAGCTGCGCACGAAGCTGGGGAAGGCCCGGAACGAGAGGTCCAACACTTCGCGGTCCGCCAGTGCCATGTCCCGGATGCGCGCCGACGCCGCCTCGGCCTCCTCGTCCGTGACATTGATCTGAGGGTGCGTCAGGGGCTGCGCCGGCGTCTTGCGGATCTCCAGGAACGGCACGAAGTCCTCCTCCCTTCCCGGCTGGAGCATGACAACGGCGAGGCCTCGCCTGCCTGCGCGGCCTGCACGACCGGCGCGGTGGATGTAGGTCTTTGGGTCCTGGGGCGGGTCCTGGACGACCAGGTCGACCTGGGGGATGTCCAGGCCACGGGCCGCGACGTCTGTGCAGAGGAGGACGGTTGGCGATGACGAGGTGAGGAACTGGTTGAAGTTCTTCTCCCGGGTCGACGGGTCGAGCTTCCCGTGGAGGCGGAGGAGCTTGAAGCCTGGGGGCATTATTGCCGGCAAGACCTTGAAGAAGTACTTGACTGAGTCGCATGTATTAAGGAAGAGGATGGTCTTTTGGGGGCGTGGGTCGAGCTTCTCTAGCAGTTGTCCGAGGGCGAGGAATTTGTGAGATGCTTTGGTAACAAGATAGGTCATCTGTAAGGATGCGGGTGTTTTCCTCTCTTCTATGATACCGCCATCCCTCAAGTTCTTCACGGTGACGACGATCCTCTGGGGATTCCGTAGGCCGGCCCTGATCAGCTCCGAGACAGCCTCGCTCATTGATGCGCTGAACAGCCCTGTTCGTCTCTGTTTGGGCAGGTATCCGAGGATCGCGTTCAGCTGTTCTTTGAAACCAAGATCCAACAGCCGGTCCGCCTCGTCCAGGACCAACACCTCCAAATTTGATGTCTTGACCAGGGGAGAAGACAGAAGCTCGGCGAGACGACCGGGTGTCGCGATGAGGAGATTGGGTGATTTTCGAACGAAGTAGGAGAGGTCGGCACGTGGCTTCGTGGTGCCGGCTACTAGCAACTGGGGGATGACCAAAGGCTCTGTGCCTGCGGATCTCTTGCTATCGTCGTCTTGAAGTATAGGAAGGAGGTCGGCGGAGGGCTGGTGGAAGGGCAGGATCTGCTTGGTGAGGACGTCGTATATCTGGGTAGCTAGCTCTCTTGTTGGACTGACGATGACTCCGGTGACGTTATGTAGCTTTCGGGACTCGTCTGAGCGCAGGATCTTGTCGATGGCAGGGACGAGGAAGGCGAGGGTCTTGCCGCTGCCCGTGACGGCCTCGACGACGACGTCGGTATTCCTCCTAAAGAGCGGGATCGTAGCTGCCTGCACGGGGGTCATCCGCGCGCCCCAGCCGTTGCTCTTGATGGCGTCGAGTATCCATTCAGCGAGGGGCGGAGTCAGCCCTTCCCATGCGCGGGCATCCTTCTTGTCTTTAGGTGCCGCCTTTCCAGCCATCGTGGGTTGGACAACGAGCAATCAGTCGCGGTGTCGGCGGATTGGCGGTCGGCAGATGATAGTCGCTTGTTGAGGTTTGGCTGCCGTTCAATTGGGAAGATGGGAGGAGTTGTCCCAGTTATGGGAGGGCGACTTGACAAGGCCTGCTGCTAGGATGTGGTCGTATTCCGAGTCTGAGCCTGCACCGTCGCAAAGGCTTGACCTTGATGCTGCCAATCCGCGACAACCAGAAAAATAATCAAGGTTATCGCTATCTTATCTTATCTTATCTCACACCGACCCTAACCCAGAGCATCGGGACGTCGGGTCTGGGCCTGGTCCCTTGGATCGGGAATCCGGGATCGATGGATCTTGGGACGCATCACATCGAACGCAAGCAGCAAACCATCTACATGGCGCTAGGCATGCACTGGGTATGACCTCATCAAGAGACCTTATCTGCACAGAATGTGAGACATGGTGTCAGTCAAGAGGCTGATGGTCTCCCGAGGACGGCTGGCTATTACGCTGCTGAATGCTTCAAGTACTACACTGCCCCAGCAAGCAAGCAAGTAGGCAAACCGAGTAACATTTCTCGCAGGATCGAAGCCGAGACAAGTCACTGATCCATTGTGCTGGATTCGGGCTTGGCTGATGGAAACGGCCGATTATCGACCCGAGTAAAGCTGGACACCCTCCAGTCCTGAAATTGAGCCTGCGGCCGCTTCACACAGACGATTCGTTTCATCGAAAGCTAACCTATACACAGCACATATGTAATCATACTGAGCGAGTTTTGCATAGACAAAAATAGATATCAAACATATGTGCTTGGTGACACGGCGGGCAAGATCCACCCGCGAGCAGGGCAGACCACAACTGACCGCCACCCAGGGATAGGGCACGTTGTAACTCGAGGAGCAAAGTGACAGGACACCAGACAGACCACTTTTACCGACTGATTTACCAACTCTATTAGATGGAGTCGATATTGACATGGAAGATGCAAAGGCGAAGAAGCAGTGTGGTGGTGGTTGAAAGAAGCAGTGGTCCGTCACATGCCTGTAATTCGTCCAATCTCGCTGTCTGGGTTCGGCAGTACCCTGTTTTTTGCGTAGTGGTCGCGCACAGGCCAAGGCAGAGAGCAGAGAGCAGAGAGCAGAGACGGACGGAACGGAGCGTCATTGTCTCCCATCTCCGTTTCCCAATTCCTGATCGTGGGCCGACTTCAGGTCACCTCGGCGTCGGTCCTTCTCCCCCTCGCTACCTAGTTTGTTGTGGACTATCCGCTCTGCCAGTCCCAGACTACCTGGGCCTGTCGACTCCAGTATTTTTGTGGACTGGATTTTCTGACCAGCACGCAAACGCACGCCCGCACACACGACACATCGGGCCCTCGTTCGAGGCCGCCTCCCGGCACAACCGCCTGCTTACTACATTTTAATTTTTTACTTGCCCGTTGGCTCTTCTATATCAGGAGCCCACCTCTCCTCCGCCCCCCTTTGCTCTGCTCAGCAAACATGCGGCCGAGTCACGACGCTCAGCCGCATAAAACAATCATCTCACCCTGGATCCTATGCAAGGTGTAGCGGCCCTGCTCCACCGCCAGCACCACACCGCAGCTTCCGACGCCGCCGCTCGCGAGCCCAGACGACGCCGACGCTCCCACCCCGGCTCTCCTCTCTTTCCTTTGTTCTGGCCCTTCGACCGCCTGCACATCTTCCGGCCTCTCTTCTCCGGCACCGTCGCCCTCCCCGCCCTACCCCCCTTTCCCTCCGACATCATGTCCTTCCGCACGAAGCCCGTCATCCCGGCCACTCCGCGCGTCATCTCCCCGAGCCCCACGCCCTCCGACCGCGAATCCTCACAAGATGCCTACTTCGGCCCCACAACCAGATCCGCTGCAAGGAGACGGAGGCTCGCCACGCCGCAGCCTGTACAGGAGGAGAACCCGGACGAGGACACACGGGACGGCCTGCGAAGGGCACGCACGAGGAGCAGGAGTCCCTTGGGCACGGCCAAGGTGAACGGCCTCACGGCCATCAATACGGAAAAGCCCTCAACAACAACCAAGCCTGAGGCCCTGCCAAATGGCGCTGCCAACGGCAAGGCCGGTGAGCACGATGCCAACGGCCACCTGTCCCCCAGCTCCGCCCAGACGCCCGGCTGGAGCTGGCGCGACTTCAGCCGCAGCCCGAGCCCGCTGGGCCTGATCCCCATCCACCGGCACTGGCGGACCTTTGTGCACAAGCACGAGGTGCCGCGCAAGCTGCTGCACCTGTCCATCGGCTTCCTGGTGCTGTGGCTGTACGCGTCGGGCACGCAGACGACGTCCGTGACGCCCTGGCTCGCGGGCCTACTGGCGCCCATCGCGACGGCTGACTACGTCCGCCACGCCAGCCCGGCCTTCAACCGCCTCTACACGCGCGTCCTCGGCGCCTTCATGCGCGAGAGCGAGGTCGCCGGCTGGAACGGCGTCGTCTTCTACCTCCTGGGCGCCCTGCTCGCCCTCGGCGGCCTCCCCAAGGACGTCGGCGTCATGGCCGTCCTGCTGCTCAGCTGGTGCGACACCGCCGCCAGCACCTTCGGCCGCCTCTACGGCCGCTACACCCCGCGCATCCGCCGTGGCAAGTCTCTCGCCGGCTCCGCCGCCGCGTTCCTTGTCGGTGTTGTCACCGCGTGGGGGTTCTGGGGCTGGCTCGCTCCCACCATCGGGCCCATGCCCGGCGACGAGGGCTTCATGTTCAAGGGCACGCTGGGCCTGCCGCGTGCCGTTGTGGATGCTGTCGGCTTGGGCGGCGAGGTCACCGTGTCTGGCGGCGTGGCCCTGGGGCTGATGAGCCTCTGGTCGGGCTTCGCCGCTGCGGCCAGTGAGGTCGTCGATGTGTTCGGGTGGGATGACAACTTGACCATCCCCGTCCTGAGCGGGCTTGGCATCTGGGGGTTCCTGAAGGTCTTTGGGTAGGCCTCTAGACAGAATTGGACTCATGTTATTCAGTCACAGCGGAAGGAGGATATGCAAAGGGCTCTTTATATTCGATGCTGTTTACGTATGCATACACACACGGCAAGAGCCGTCTGCTGTTCTCGTAATGGATCATTACCAGGGACGGTGTTTGGGCGCGCTTGCAGTGGTTCTGGATGGGTTCTTGATGCAAGGCTTGTTGTTACCCTCCCAACTCCCCCCCAAAGCATAAAGCCGAGCATGAATGGTTAGATGGGTGGTTCTGAGTGACCGGCATGGGAGTGAAAGGTCCACAAGGGCAGGTCGGAAATCCCCCTCGGGTACTCACGATATACATATATAGAATACCTCAATACCAATCTTCAATCTCTATCATAACCACACTGCCTTAGCCCTCCGGGACCTGAGAAGAAACAATGTCAAACGAAAAAAAAGTGGATTAAAAGGGGCCGATACCAAGCTGCGTGAGAGAGCCAGAGGACCACAAACTGCGCAGGGCTTGCCGAGCGAGTTGCGGTGCCAGCGACCTGAGTTCACGTGGCCCTTCTCACCGTCAATGGTGCCTAGGGAGGGAGCGGATTGAACAGACAGCGCCATGGCCAGGAGTACTAAGTTAAGAAGGGGACACCATACTGGAAATCTCGAGGTGGACGAGACACGGAGACCGAGCCCTCTCCATGCCTGCTGCCCACCTGCTGCATTCTCAACGCATTCCGTAAGCAGCCCATGGAGGAAGCTCGTCCTGATGCGGCTTGTGTATGTCCTAGTCACAACCGATATATCTGCGGTCATGGGGGAGGGACAACGACTTTTTCAATAGATCTGATCGTCCAATCTATCACCAGAACCAGCCAATACTTCCTGTCTCCGCTCAAGAAGCAAGCAAGGGAAAAAGAAAGGAAAGCAAATCAGAAGAGCCGCTGCATCTTTGGCCATGGGCCGTCAACCGTGAATAACACCCTATTAGCTTTCATCTCTCTCCCGGGTATCACGCCAAACTTGCGTCCCTAAGGGGCTCGTTCCTCAGCTAGAACACGTGCAGAGAACATGCCCACTCAACTTCTCTGCAAGACAGAGATGTAAGTCATGTGGTCGGAGGCGGCATGACAGCCTGAGATCTTGCCCCAACGATGGTATCTTCCTCCTCTGTCCTTGTCCTTGCCCTCGATAAGAAAGCATCAGGCTTAATATGTAGTCATAGAGGCCCCTCTCTCATAGATATCGCTACTATATAGTCTCGTACCGCTTTTCTCCTGTTGAGGAGCGAAGACGCAGTAGCCATACTTGCTAGTCGCATAGCAGATCACTCGATCTGTTGCCCCCGGATGATGCTTGACTGATATACGACCTCTGCTCGCCTCCCCCGTGCTGGAGGGCTGCGGACAGAGCTGACGTGGACGTCGTGCTGCATTCGACTCAGCAGTATCGGAGCATGATGTAGGACTCACGTCTCGCTTGAGGCACAGTCTCGAGGGAAAAAAAACATGCTGGATGGTGCGGTAGGCGTTGGGTACCAACCAATGGTTGAATGAAGAAGAGTAGCGAAGAAAATGACGAGAATTACGTATGATAGGGAATGGAAAGCAAGCGCGGAGGAGATACCCATGAATGATAAACCACCACCCCGGTCAGAGACGGATCAGAGATCGTTGATGCTGTGACACATCCCCGAGAAACTTGTGCCTTCACATGTCCCCGGACAGCGGTGTCACGAACATAGATGGGCGATGACTGCTCGCCCAAAAGTAACGACTTCACCAACACCCCCCTCCCTTCTCATTTGCAAGCCGGACCTGCAAGCCACTTGGACACAAATCCCTTCCATGAAACGTCTAAGACTCACGTCCCCTAGAAAGGACCGGCGAGATCACTCCGGCGGGGGCTAAAAAGTATGTTCCATCGCGGGCAGGACGGCCCTGTCCTTCTGCGTGATGATCGATGCAGTGGACATGTCTGCCGTGCTCCACGGGAAGTAGATGGACGCACCCACTGCGCCGCCCACAATGGAAAGCCCTTGACAGACAACCGCTTCGGGAACTCATGCGAAGAGACCGGGGTATAGGGGAGGAGTGGTGTGGTTCCCCCTTCAGATAGATGATAAATCCGGAAGAAAACCGGTCTGGCCCAACCGCCCAGGCCATCGACGCATATACAACACAACACAACACAACACCAGACCACACCGCCGCGCCTCACACCATCGAAAGGCCGACCAGTCCTCTCTCCAGGGACCAAATAGAGGACCGCCCCTCACCCGACCGGTCCGCACCGCGCTGTGTGAGTACCACAACACACAAGACCCTTCACAGGAAGACGGGGAGGGCGGGGGGCGGGAGGGCGCGCAGCAAGAGTCGCGAGGATCCTCTCGGGTGCGGAGACTTTCAAGAGTTTCTGTGAGAGGCTCGCACCGCATGAGAAACTAACCGCCCTCACCCCTCCCCCTTCTCGATTCCCGTGGACGTATGCCGCCCGGAAAATGCCGAGGGGGTGATTCTTTGGTCGAGGTTATGGACTGGTTGGCTGGTTGGCTGATGGGTGGGTTACTCTGGGGCCGGTTCGCCCCTTGCACAAGATTGATATTGTGTAGGTGTGTGAGCAAAGACCTTTGACGCCGGCGGTCAGGCAGACAATAGATAGGTGATGCTGAGGGACGTCCAGTGATATCGAGGGATGGTGGCGGTTGAGTTTGTTATGCATGCGGTTCTCTCCCCCACCCCGGAACCCATTCCACTGACAACGGCGCTGTCAGTGCCTTGCCCTGTCGAATAGATTTGGGGGCGTAAAAAGAAACAACGGTGGTGCATTGCCGCGCGTGCGAGTGTCTTCACTCCAAAAGCCTGACTGTCTGCCTTACCCGGGGTTGGAAGGCGGACCGAAGCCCCTGTTGGTACCTAGGTACCTGGCGACACGGCTTCCGGGTAGGCACATACGATGAGACCGCATCTGATTCGCGGGGATGCACGACCGTTTGTTTCGTGAACCTCGTCTTTCATTCTCCTCCTTGTGTGCGCGGCTCCAGCGGAGACCCCTATTGAAGAACCAGACGAACTGCTTGCTTTTGCCCCCTCACTGGTTCCGTGGTTACTTACGCTTTCCATCACGGTCCTGGTGTTTCAATCTAATCTCTCCAATCTCAGACGTCCCGTAGAGGCGGTGTGGCAGGAAGAGGGCGGCCCGGCCGTCTGTCTGTGCGATGGACTGCTTTTTTGCTTCTCTCGATTCTTTTTCTCCTCTCGTCTCCGCTCCCCTGGAAGGGCCACGAGGTCTGGCTGGCTAGCCAGCCGAGTGATTGGATGAATCGACGGCCGGGCCGTTGATCGAGAGGCAACTAGGAGGGAGTAGGTAGCTGCCTGCCTGCCCACCCGCCCGCACGGGTACGCCATAGATACTTAACCTTAGGTAGGCAGATTGCCCCTTCGATCGGGCGATTCTAGTGACTGTGACCAAGTAACAGTAGGACGGAAACCGGAGCCAGACTGTGTTCGCCAGGTTACATGGCCGATGGGTGCAAGAAAAGGGGGGAGGGGGGAAAAGATAAATAATTAAAAAGAGAGAAAGACAAAGGGCACCATGATAACCGTTTTCCTTGGCTGGCTGCAAGGGCCGGGCGGTCCTCTCCCTTCTTCGTGCGCCCGGGCCAAAGTGGGCAGGTCACAGCCTCGGGCCCTGTGCCTGTAAGCGGTGGTATTTTATCATCCCCGAAATGCTGGCTGCTGCTGCAACCGACTGGCCGAGCATGGAACCTGTCATGTGGGACGCATCTTGTTCATCTGTGGGACAATGTAGGACCGCCGTATTGGAACGGCTTGGGAGGGGTAGAGGAAAGGTAGACAGGCCCTATCACAATTCCTGTGTGCCTTTCACACCTTGCGCCCATGATCCCATCAATCCATTCGCGGTCTCGCCCACGCTGTGCGGCGCCCCCTCTCCCCCGGGTTACTCCAACGGGCAGTCTTGAAACAGCACACAAGGAGAGGCAGAGCAGGTCGAAGAAGCTTAACGTTCTCTCTGGCGGTGATGCCATGATGACAAGAGTACGAGCGACCAGACCCACGGGGCCAGGGAGAGAGGGATGGCCGGACATTGCACGGACAGACAGACAAGAGATGACATCCCCGTCTAGATCGGAGAGGAGGGTGGGATTGGGATCGCGCTGGGAGGAGCCCAAACAATCACCGCCACCCCAGGCTTTTTATCTCCTCAGCGGGCTAGGTAAGGCTCAGATGGCCATGTCCTGGGCCAGCCACGGGGTGGGCAAAAGCTGGATTGGCCCGGCTGGAAAACGTTGGCTTTGTCCTGTGTCGCACACACGCTACTCTTGCTGATGCTCGCAGTCGCCCACACACTCTCGTCCTCGTCTGGAAATGGATATGGTTCTGCACAGACGATGTGAGGTCCGATCTGTTGTTGATCCATGATCCCGACTCCTGGGCTCTCCGGGGATGAGGCTTGGGGCGAGACGCACGCAATGGGGCTATCGCTCTGGCCTCGCATGCGCGTCAGGTCACAGGTTTGGCTTATTATCTGACTTTGTTCCTTTTTCTCGTGGTGTTGCTATCGACGTTGATGTCCGTCCGTCTTTACCCCTCCTCGCCCCGCGACGCTGCGCTGCCAAGGCCCGTCTGCCCGTCTGCCTGCCTTGTCTGGCGGCTTTTCTCGGGCGGACGAGCGGGCGGACGCGGGAGAGGAGGGAGGGAAGAGGATACGGAACCGCCGCAGCAGCAATGGGGGATTTGCGAGCGACGATATGCTTGCTCGCTCGTTCGGCCCATTGGACGTTGCTCTCTGGCACATGACGAGCCCTCAACGTTGATGCGCAAGAAGTTGGGGTTGGACAGACGCAATTCGCGAGAGCCCCCCTCGGCACTAGCAGCCCGCGTTACCTGAGTGGACTGTTGACGGGCTATGGGTCCTGGGGTGGTCCTGTAAGCAGTCTCGCTCTTGTGAGTGAGAGAGAGTGTGTGATAAGGAGCGTGGGCCAGAGAAGATTGGTTTTGTGGCGGCAAAGGTGACAGCTACACCGTATCACGGGATTTCCCTGTCTGGTTGCGAGACGGGCAAGCCGGTTTTGTCCAACCC
Source organism: Diaporthe citri (assembly GCF_014595645.1). Lineage (NCBI taxonomy): Eukaryota > Fungi > Ascomycota > Sordariomycetes > Diaporthales > Diaporthaceae > Diaporthe > Diaporthe citri. Next base: position 1,499,988 of record NW_025064852.1, on the reverse strand, counting down.
GGCAGGTCGTCCGCGGGCTCTCTTCTACTTGAGGGCAACGGCATTGGCTGCGGATCGATTTCATGAGATGCACCGTCCATGGGTTGTTGTCTCAGCTGGCCGCCCATGCAGAGGGCAGGCGTGCATGCTGGCCGTTGAGATTGAGAAGGATAAAAAAACCCTTGACGGCTGCTGATGCTGCTCTTAATATCCGTGGGCCCGTTCTCCTGCGGCACGCCTACGTGATTTGATGAGCATCGTGGGAACCTTGGGATCCTCTCGACCTGCAGGTGCAGCAGATGACTTGCCGGGCCAGATGGACTAGGTCGCAAGTGGCTGGTGGGCCTGCACGCACTGTATTACCTCAAGTAGGTACAGTACACCATGTGGCTGCAGTAATTAGTCTAGGCCGGAGTGGACTCTGCCGATCTGGAGATGCTGCCCATGCCCTCTGCTGTAGCGATGGGTGAATCTGGAAGATGACACGCTGTTCGTGGGCGTGTATGTGTACCGTACGCTCTTGGTCATCCGGAGTACAGTACTGGCTCAGGTGCTGCGCGATGACCTCGGAAGACGTGGAAGATGCGGGAGAGACAGGCAACCTTGGAAGAGCAAAGACGCCATAACACTAGGTATTCCAATACGACAGTGAGGGACTGGTAAGCCTTTGAATCACTTGTACAAAGTACCTAGGTAGCCAGTATGGAGCCTTGGAGTATCTGCAGGTACTCGATCGTGCCCAAGACCTCACCCAGCCGGCCAGGCCAGGGGCCAGAGGCCAGGGCCTGGACCAGGGCACTGGGCGAGAGAAGAGGAAGTCGGAGTCAGCTCATAAGCATGCAGCCCCCAACGAGGGTAGAGCGAGCTGGGAGGCCGTCGTCTGACACCTGACCCCGGGAATGGGGAAGGGGCGGTAGGCAGGTTGGGCAGGTACGATGTGTGATGTACCCAGCATAGTACATGGCATGTATTCTACCGTGGTAGGCTACATGTGGGCGAGAGATGCAGGTTGTCATCTGTATCGTATCTTAGTTGAGCTACGTATTGCTACATATTAAAATTAGACTACCTACACGGCACGCATTCGATGTTCGGTGGCACTCTGTCTGTGGCTGCCGCCATGATTGGTGCAGCGGCATTGATGATCTATTCCAAATGGGCTTGGAGAAAAACCGTTGGCAAGAACAAGCTGGCAGCATGACGAGGTCGGCACAGCAAGGAGGAAAACCGACGCAAAAGCAAAGAAGGGGGCGACCCTGGAGTTGAGCCACAGCAAAAAAAGGACCCCACGTCGATTGGCATTTCTGGGCCAATCAGGTCGCTGCCCTCTGGACATTTTCCCAATTGAAACGAAATTCCGCACGTTTTGGGGCCCGACGACGCAGACTCCCAGAAGGCCTACTGCATGCCACAGAGTGCTGTGCTCCTAGCGCCAACAGGCATTATTACTCGCTGGAAATGACGGGCCTCGAGACAAATTCTTGCCGTTTTCAGAGGGCACCCAGGCTGCTGCCCCAAAGCGTAAAGCGTCAACCGGCAATGGCCGTCAACCGGCAAGCCTGAGGCGTTTGTTTGTTTCGTACCTTCCCCAGTTGCTGCTTGGTGGCCCAAGTCTGGCTCCCATTGGAATACTAGGAAGTGACAACACACACACACACCTACCGCTCAGCCAAAGGCCCAAAGAAGCCCAAAGCATCATCGCTCACTCGCCCACGCACGCACACACACACGCCCACGCGCATTATGCACTTCTGCCTGACCTGGCCTCTGACCGCATCTGCATTCTGGCCTCTCGTCATGATCGTTGCCAATGTCACTGCCTCTGCCCACTGCCAGGCATTGCCAATTACCAATTGTCCGGCTCACTCTTCTTGGCCTGTCCTGTACAAGTCACGGTTCAACGGTTGCATGCAGCCCAGTCCTGTGGTCCATGACATTGATGTTCAATTCATTCTTTTCTTCTTCTTTTTTCCTGACGCGTCTGTCTACTGTACATTGCATCCATCCGCACAGGACCAAAAGAGGCCCACCCACCCGTGGAACTCATGCACCTCTGCATGTCATGGAAAATACCCCTGACAGTTTACGAAATATCTGAAATCGCATCGAAGTATCCGTCATCCAGTATCCAGCAGCAAGCAGCCAGCAGTCAGACGCCAGAAGCCACAAGCCAGGACGCTGCCACGCACTTTCGCGTGCATACACTCCGCCTCGGGGTCATTGGGCAGGCCCCCCTTCGCCTTCCCTCCGCTTCGTTTCCCCCAGCCGGCCTGAGTACCGGTACTTCGGCTCGGTGCCCTGAGCTCTGGCAACAGCAGCAACAAGGCTCGACAGCTGCCCCAAGAAAGCGGCGGATGTAACTTTGCGCTCCAGATCGGATTTTTTTGACGTCTGGCCAACCCAGCCCAGTCGGTCCATGTGGATTGCACTCGACCGGACCGGGCTGCCCATGGACTGGCCCACGGAACTGCTGCCATTGCCCCCCCCTGTCTTCTTATGTATGCCCACTATGCATACAGTACGCACATGCTATCAGACGATCCAAACGGCAAGGCTTTGTCCGTGCTGTCGTCGTCCCAGCCCTTGTCCATGAACCCCCGAGCTACCTGCCATTACATCCGCTACCTGACCTGCTTGCATGTCGACTTTACCATGTTTTGTGAGCCAAGTCTGGTCTACCTCGCATCTCCAAGAATGCCCTTGCTAGCCGGCTCCTGATTCCCTGTCCTACTCGCATGCCTTGCCCTGTGCTGTGCTTCCTCTGCCTCCATGCTACCGTACCGACTACTGTACATCCAGCCGGCCCAGCCAGCCAGAGCCTGCCTGTCACACACGCGCACACACGCACACTCACTCACACACACACCTCTACTTGTCTCTAATTCGTTTCCACCCTGGTCCGCCCGGCCATACATGACTATTTTTTTTTTATTTCTCATCGTCAAACTCCCGATCCTGCCACTCAATCCCCCCTGGCCCGGCCCATTGTACATCGTGCTGCCCGCCGCCCCCCGATATGCCCACACCCTCCCTCCCCTCTGCCCACCTCATGTGCCCTTCAAACGCTGCACGAGTCCTGCCTCTGAGAGCTCCGGATCTGGCTCCGTCTTTTGCCATTTTGCCCCCATGCTACTCCATCCCCTTACGTCCTGCTCACCTCACCGTGGGCCATAGTACGTCGTGCTAGGACCAGGTCGATCCTTTCTCCCGCGGCCATGCCATGCCATGCCCTTGCCCTGCCCTGTCCCCTCCACCACCGCCGCCGGGCCACATCCCACATCCCACCAATACAAGGCCCGTGATATTTGCCTCTCTCGGCACATGCACGCGGTGCTTCCATATCTCCCATCCCCCGAGCAGTCCCAAGGGCCACCGCCCTGCAGGCCAATCCGAAGCCTTCCCTTCTCGTCAACATGCTCCAGGGATTACCCCCAACGGCCATGCCCCCCCTCGTTCCCGTTGGCTCTTACCCTGCGCGGGCGGGAGTGCGGGTAGGGAGGCCATCAAACACCGAGGCAGGGATACTGGCCATCGTCGTCTCCATCGTCATGCTATCCCGTCTGCCCTCGAGCGGGGTGTCCCGTCCATGCTCGACGAATAGAGTTAACATGTCTTATCCCTCTAGATCACGGGACTCTGGGGCCTTCTGGCTGACAGGGGGATGCCGTCGAAAAGGTATAAAAAGGCCCTTCTTGTTCGAGGAAGAGCTCGATCTTCTTCTTCTTTTTTCTTCCTCCTTCAGTCTTCTCAAACACCATCGTCAGAGAACCCAGCAGAACAAGTCCTGCCCTCCAAGAGAGCCCAAGCACCTCTTCAACATCTTACACCAACACCAAGTCCCTCCATCAGACACCTCCCCAGAGGCCCACCTCCTTCCACAAGCATCATCATCCTCTGCTCCCAAGAGAGAATCCCCTCTGCCGCACGGCTCACTACTTGATTCCCCCCCACACCAGGCCGTCTCACTTTTCAGCCTGACCACCTGTCCACCCACACTACCACTATTCCCACCCATCACAAACACCCACCCTCCCAGTCAGCCACAATGTCGTCCTACTCGCCAACACAGTACTACTCGGGCACCATGCCCATGCCCGTACCCCACAAGGGCCAGTACCAGGGCTACTACCACCACCACCCGGACAGCACGTACTCCGTCTCACCTCCCGAGGCCGACCCCTCGGTGAGCTCCGGATCAGGTGTACCATCGTACAGCACCCCGGGCTACTCGGCCACCACCAGCTACGCCGGCAGCACCCACGGCGAGTACGACTCGGAGCGCTCCGCTAGCGGCGTCGACTTCAACGAGTACATGCACGAGCACCTCGCACAATCCTTTGACCCCCTCGGTCTGGACAAGGCCATGGCCACACAGGCGCAGACGTGAGTTTTTTCTTTCCGCCGTGTTCTCTTTGCAGACCCCCTGGATGCTATTGCTACGGAAATGAGGTCGCAAATTTCCGCGGTGAAGCGGGGAGACGAGATACTCAGGTTCAAGGAACCGGGTGGACGCGATTTTCCGAGCGAGCAGACTTGCTTAGCCCTGGCGAGAACGCTCGGGAAAGTCTCAACCTGCGTAGGCGCAGTTTGCTCGCGCGGTACATCCGAATAATCGCGAGAGGGAGAGCAAAAAAGACAGATGCTGACGTTCACACAGTTCCGGTCGCCTCAACGACAAGCACCGCCAGCTACTGGACCTGCAGAAGCAGGCGCAGGCGCGTCTTGCGAGGTCGCGGGCGCGATTCGCCGAGGGCATGGATGACGCGCGTGAGGTGCGCCAGAACCTGGAATGGACGCAGAAGAAAGTCTCGTAAGTTTCAGCCCCTCTCAATGGAGGCCCGCGGTGCTGGGGAGAGGAGGAGGCATTGCCGCCTGTTTAGCGGCGAGAGGAGAGAGCAGCCAGCCGAGCAGTGCGACAGAGGGCCAGAATTATCTCTGGGCGCGCGTAGTTGCCTCTATTTGCACGTTCTTACAGATTGGGGCAGCATGTACTAATTCTAAATATCTTGCAGGTCGCTCAAGACGAAGGCGTCAAAGAAGCACTCCAAGGAGTACAGCAAGGCGCGCGCAAGGCACCCTTCCCCCGAGTACTAGATCCACACTGCCATCCAGCTCAATTTCTCGCCCTGGCCTTTGGATCGCATTTCATTGTCATTGCAGGTCCGGGCGAGTTAATCGGGCGGGCGAGTAGGCGGGCGATCGTGCTTCGGTCAAGGGGCGTCAGGTTCATTTCATTTCACTTTCTTTTTTCTGAGTTCCGGTGAGGCTCAAAAAGAAAAAAAGAAAAGCACACAAAAAGGGGGGAAACACAAAAAAACAACTCACGCTCTATGACGACTCGAGAGCGATCATCCGTCCAATCTGTTCGCTCGTCCGTTTGGCGAGGGACCAGGGGGAAAAGCAAAAAGTTACCGGGGTTGGTGTGTGGTGTGGAAGGGGCGAGAACAAGAACTCACCTTACCCACGGACTTTAGCACCAAAACCACCAGAAACACGCCGAAGTGAGAGCACCCCTGTCGGATCGTCTCTCCCACGTGGATTTGCAAAACACGACCGACGGGGAAATCTCACGCACGCACACACAGAGACACGCACGCACGGACACGCGAATCTTTACACACGCAAAAAGATGAGCGGCAGCAGCAGCAGCAGCAGCAAATTTCACACACACCTAAAAGGTTTGGGCACGAACGAGATCTGGATCTGGATCTGCATCACACGGCAGGCGACGGCAACAGCGCGGTGGTGGTGGTGGTGGTGAGCAAGCCCTGTAGGGCTGCATATCACACGCGCGCAGCCCGGTCCCTACGCACATCTCTGGGCACACGCCCCCCTCCCCCACCCCCCAGGCCCTCCGCTTGCAGCAGGAATGGCCAGGGGTCTTGTGGCTCGAATGGGAGGGTGGGGAGATGCAGAGCGAGGCAAGCGAGGTGACGTTGGGCGGCAAGGCGCACGTGGGCCCGGGTTGCGTTTGCGCGACGCGGCATCAGCCCAGCTGGCTGGATCGGGAATTTTCTTTCCTTTCTATTTGTTTGTGTGTGTCACCGTTTTCCACTTACGATGCTCATGACTACATTGGGCGGCGTTTATCGGAGTTGGGAGGAGCCGAGTATTTCAGGTGGTACTCACTGCTTTTCCTGTCTTTTTCCAGCTCATGTTGCTGTCAGAAGATGACGAGACGAGGTGACGTTGGAAGCGGGAGCGCCCGCCCGCTCGACCCGGGGCTCTGTTCACCAGGGCCATGATTGGACGGATGCGCTGCGGCCAGCTGCCCCATGGGGTACGGGGACAGGGAAGAGGGGGTCACAGGTACAGGTACATTCCAGCGGGACAGGACGGGCTGAAAATTCATGTCGTGCGCCCATCTGCAGGAACGAGAGAGACAGAGTGTGCAGGGGAGGGGGGTGGTGGAGGCTGCAGGAATCTCCTCGTCTGTCTCTGGCTGGGGGGCCCGGCGGCAAATCAGGCGCAGTGGTTCGCGTGCGAAAGTGATGGGAAGAAGGGACCACCCGTCCCACCACTACCACCTAGTACCCCCCCGGATCCACGCCCCTCCCTTGCACCCACACGCACCCACATAACATCCTGGCTCTAAGGCCCGAGCCGAGACAGGGTGGCAGGGAGCCGGGGACAGGTTGGATTGGGGGGGGAGGGGTGTGTGCGTGCTTGGGCAGACGGACAGGGACGGGCGGGACAGGGATGCGCTGTGGGAGGGCTGTATGGATGGATCAGGATGCTGTAGACCTCTTTGGTTCCTGGGGTCACGTTTTCACGCGCACACTTGTCCCCTTCGGGGCTGTAGGGTACTGCTACTTTAGGAAGGGGGGGTTTCTAGTTAGCCACACACGTCCCCCCTCCCTCCTCCGGCAGGGCCGCTGGTTGGTAGGTCACTGTACTCGCTGCGGTCCTTGAATGTACCGGGGGACGCACGCGGGAGGGAAGAGAGAGAGACGGGCGGGCAGGCAGGCAGGGGAGAAGGAAGGTTTTGGCGAAAAGCCGCGGCACGGATTGGGGGGTGCCCATGGCAGGGAGGGGGAGGGGAGGGAGGCATTGGGGGTTCACTCATCTCATTGGATCCGATATTATGTTTGTCTTCCGAAAAGGGGCGTTCTGGGGGGTGGTGGACTCATGGATTTATGATTTTCCTTGTTCGTGTTCATAGGCAAAATACCAGAATAGGAACGATATGACTGTTGCCAGGGAGGGGGCAAGAGAGAGGGGGGATGTCACGAACACCCCCCCTTCCACTCTTCTCCCTCCCTCAATCCCTCCTTGATTGTGAGCCGCGATGGTGAACCCCGTGCTCCACCCTCCCGTCCCTCCCTTGCACCCCGCGGGTGACCTGCCTCCCCACCACTTTTTCCCATGTGCGGCTGACGTAGCCCGGCCGTACAGTGTGCTTTTCGCAGGGATGGGGGCTCTCGTGTGAGCCATGGTTGACGATGGCACACTGTGTGTGCTGGGCCATGTGGGCTCTTCATCATGTGATGATGGGGCTGGTGGGTTGCTTTCGTTCTTCCTTTCCCCCTCTCCTCCTACCCCCTGCCATCTGTCAGGCTTCCCCTGTTCATATGTCACGTGACATTTGTCTTTTCTCTCGTCCAGGGCCTCGGGGGCCTGATATCCATTTGGATATGATATGGTGTGGCATGATATGGCATGGGTTGGTATGAATCCTAGCCAGGAAAGTTCCCGGCTATAAATAAGGATAGGAGGCAAGGCGGTGTTGCTGTGTATATTCCCCTTTTTTTTTTTTTTTGGACTCATGATGGCCGGAAAAAAACGAGGCCGTGTCAGTGAACGGTCGGGAAGGTTGACGTGCATGATGCCGGTCGTCAGGGTGTCGTATGGTGCTGCCATATCTTGTCCCTCTATCCCGCCTTGCCATTCTCCAAACCCGCCTCTACCCACCGGGACACAACATGGAGCAGTGGCCCTCTTGTTCCATGATGCATGCTGTACCCTGCCATCAACCTGAGCCAAAAGGCGGCGGGAAGGAATGAACGGCGACGATGACGACGGCCTCTCAATGGGCTGGTACCTCCGTGCCCTGTCACCAACGGAATGAACCTCATGACACCGTCGCCTGGGCAGCCTGCTCACTCCCCCCAAGCGAGCCCATAGCACCACCAATCCCAGACGGTCCACCTCCAACCCCAGCAGGCGCCGCAGCCGCATCATCACCATCACCACCCGCGCGTGAGACCCTCGCTGTCGGCCAAGTGCCCCGGGCCCCGAGCCCACGCTGCCTCTCCAGCCGCTCCCACGGGTTCTCGATCATCCTGCCCACGAGCCGCGGATCCCACGCCCGTTCCCACCATGGCACCTGCCCTGGCCCGCCGCCGGCCCTGCCGCCGGGGTGTCGCGCCGCCTTGCCTGCGTGGTGGTGGTTCTGCTGCTGCGGCTTCGGGGGAAGCTGGTGGCGACCCGTCGCAGGCGGCGCGTCGGTGAAACTGAGGGCGTTGAGTCCGGCCTGGGCCTGGACGTCCTCCCCCGCCTCGCCACCGTCGCCCTGAGCCCCCACTCCGTCATCGTCGTCGTTGTCATCATCCAGGTCAATCTCCTCGGCGTTGCCTCCTCCGCCAGACACGACGGGCTGCGGCAGGTTGAGCGGCCGGCGCTTGCCGAGGGGCGCGTTGTTCGCGCCCGTCTGGGCGGGCGGGGTGAGCTTGCGCTTCCTGGTGGCGCGCTGCATGCCGAATCCGGTGAAGCCCATGGCCTCTGCCATTGCTGCCGAGTCCGGGTCGTCGTCTGAGTTGATGTCGGCCATGGTTGTGGTGGCCGGTGGTGTGTTGTTACTGGGGCAGAAGGATGTGGGAGAGAGAGTTTGTTTGTTTGCTGTCCTGGGGCTCTAGCTCAATTGGAACGGGTGTTCTCAGACAGAAACGGCGTGTGGGAGTTGGGCTGTTGCGTGTTGTTGTGGAACACGGACCGGATTGAGCGATGAGAAGTGACCATGGGCACAGTCCGGCTTGAGCAAGGGCTCGCGATGGAGGCTGAAAGTGGAGGCAGTCTGCAATGTCGACGTGTGGAAAAAGGTAGTTAGGTGAAATTCCATGCCCAGCCCTACGAGAGGCCCAAATGGATCGGGCTAGCTTCCAGGACCCCCCTGCTGGGTGTCGGAAGCCTCCCCTGTTGGGGGCGGATGTGGAGTCCAGCATTGGAGCTCCAGCTCGAGCTCCAGGGGCCATTGCTGTAAGCCACCCTGCTTCTAGAGGGCTTACACAGCAGATGGGTGGAGTCAAATAGAGTACAAGTCGCAGAAAACATATTAAATAAGGCCAACCCAAGGATCTCTGGATCGTGGAACAGACCAATAGTTGTCCTGATTGAAGTTCGACGTTATGTACCTTTAGATACGTAGATACAAACCTCTGACATCATGGCTGAAACATCCTGGAGAACCCTGAGCGTCTCAGGCACAGCGGCTCTGCACTAGGTTCAAGCTCGAGAGCTTCATACTTAACTTCGACCTCACCGTCTTCATAACTCGTCGCCCCTTGAACTGGAGGATACACACCTGCAGTGTTTCTCATCCGCATCCCTGGCATCTAAATACTCCGTTGAGCTACCTTCAATCTCACTCCATCAGAAAACTGAGACCCGAAGACCATCAGTACGGAGACTGCGTACACATTCCTCTTTCGCCAGTCTTCAGCTTCGAGCCCTTCTAGGATTCCACATCAAACCGTACGGCACGTAATTTGCATTTGTCAAAACCCAGCTTGGCTCAAGAGGAGACGATTCAAAAGACACCAGCAGCAACCAAGCCAACATGTCGACAGCCAACGACAACCCTCAAGCCATCACGCTGCGCATCCCCTCCAAATATGCTTCAGGATCATCTTCATCGTCCTCCGCCCCCTCAACCCCACCCCTAGAATGGCTCCACCGCACCTGGACAGTAACCCACTCCACCCTCACGATGTGGCGCACAGCCCGCAACGTCCGCATAACCTACACCCCGCTCCCGCCCACCGGCGGCACCGGCGACAGCGCCCGCCCGCGCGTCGACGACCTGGTGCAGTACGAGAAGACGTCCGGCAAGGGCGGCGTCAAGACCGTCTCGGGCGTCGACACCGCGGCGTCTGCCGGGAGCACGGGCAGCTGGGACTGGCGCGGCAAGGGGCTGCTCGGGTTCGTCACGAGCCACTGGGAGGTCCTCGGGTGGGGGGAGCGGGACGCCGCCGAGGGCGAGGGGGAAAGGGAGAGGTGGGCTGTCACTTGGTTCGCGCCTACGCTGTTCACCAAGGAGGGCATCGACCTGTACAGTGACCGCAAGGGGGGCATGAGCCCCGCGCTCGCGGGTGAGATACTTGCTGCGCTCAAGGGGCTGGGCGCCGCGCCGCTTGTGCAGATGGTTGAGGCGGATATGAGGGAGGTTGAGGTCCGCCTGCCTTGGTTGGAAGGATAGGTTGGCGTTGCTCTTGGGTGGTGCGTGTCTTGGTCTCATCTGGAATGTAGATGGGTGTCCCGCCTTTGAGCTGCGGGTCAGAGTAATACCTTTCGCGTCTGTTATAATGTGCCTGCGTTGTTGAATCGAAAACCCAAGACGGGAGTCGCGGTCAGAGAACTTGGAGCCTCATAGTCTTTTGACGCATTCATGAATAATCATACTACTGTTGGTACATATAAGCTGTTCTTGTGCTGGGTATCTCGTATCAATCGAATTATAAAATCATTACGCCCTCTGAGCCTCCCTGTCGCGACGTTCATGGTGCTTGTCGCGGCGTTCGTGGTCCTTGCCACGGCGGTCATGGCGGTCGTCCTTGTCCTGGTCTCGATGGGATCGCGAGGACGTCCCCCTTTCACGGGATCTCTCCCTTCCCCGTCCATCATGTCTGTCGCTTCCCCGGTCTCGGGCACGCTCAGCCTCCCTGTGCCTTCGACGCTCCTCTCGATGAACATGAACGCGCCGACCCTCGTGTCGTTCCTCCCCATGGTGTCTTCGCTCAGATCGTCCTGAGCGGTGCGATTCTCGCAGCGGCCTGTCTTCGTTCTCATCCTCGTCTGCGTGTTCATGCTCCCTCTTCCTCCGCTTCTCCCGCCTCTGTTCCTCCTGCCGAAGCTGCTCGAGCTCGCGCCACCGCTCCTCGGCCTCCATTCTCCTCTCCCTCAAGACGTCCCGCACCTTTTTGGCACCCGACTTCATCGCGGCGAGCGGGTCGTTAGCGTCCAGCCTCACCGTCTCCCTTTCCCTCCTCTTGGGGTCATCCCTGCCCCAGACGTCCGTGGTAGGGGCCTCCAACATCCTTTCAGCGTCCCTCAGAGCTTCCCTTACAGCCTCCCTTTCCGCCTTCGGGCTGTCTGCATCTGTGGCCGCAACAGCAGCACGACAAGCGTCGAGGAACCACGCGTTCATAATAGGTCGCCTGCGCTGTGCCTCCTCGTGCCACGGCTGGCTGGCAAAATCCCCGTTGCGCCACATCCTCTCGAGCTTCTCCCCATTCTCGCGCGCCTTCCTCTCAATCCGTTCATGACGGGTCTCCTTCCTGTCATCTCCGCCGCCGCCGCCAACGTCCTTGGGCACCGGCCCGACCAGGTCGATGTGGCCCCTGCTGTCCACGATGTTCACCTCCTCCCTCTCCTGCTGCTTCTGCCTCTTGGGCCCGCTCGGCCCAGCGAGCCCCCCCGCGACCCTGGCCCCTTCTTCCGCCCGCTCGCGCGCAACCCTCATCTCGAACTCGGTGTCGTCCTCGCCGGCGCGCTTGCGCTTCCTCCCTCCGCCGGAAGTGCCATCGCGGTCGCGGCGCGTGTGTTTCTTGTCGGACGGGTCGGCGGGCTGCTCGGGCTCCGGAAGAGGCGGGGGCGTCTCGCCGCGCAGGATGGCCAGGCGGCGGGCGGCGTCGGCATCCTGCATGCGCTGCTCCGCTGCGTGCTCCTCGGCGGCGGCGGCGGCCTCGTCGCGCTGGACGCGGGCGACGTTGTCGGCATTGTAGACGTTCCAGGACTTCTTGCCTAGCAGGTGGCTGCGGAGGGGCGGATGTCAGTCATTTGGGAGTCGGTTTGGGGAAAGGGGAAGAGGTGCTTACAGAGGCATGGCTGCTGGTGTTTCCAAGCTGTTGCCGCTTGGTTGGACAGTGTTGCTCTAGATGGTTGGGGAGGAGGTTGATGGTTGGACAACAGTCTCGATGAATTAAGTGCAGGCTAGGATCACGGTCGCGTAATCAGGCACAGGATACCAGGAAGGAGATGGTCTGACACGATAGTAAGGTACGTATCTGAGGACGTTTAGATGGCCTCTTCTCCCTCAAAAGCTGTTTCTTTACGTGGATTTTCTATATCGATCCGTGGAATACTGTGTTAAATATTGTTCACGATTTGATATTTCATTTCTGGCCAATCCACTCCGGTCATATTCCCTGTATTCTTTCTCGAGCATAAGTATCTCGGTAAGAGGCACTCGCGGGAGGTACTTATCTACCTGTAGATTACCCCGAGTGCTCCTACCCCAGGAACGTCATACCCGTCGACTAGCAGCAGTCGGCAAGCGCAGGTGTTGGTGGGGGCAGCTGGACCCCCAATAGGGCTGCTGCGCCTGCGTGTTGGCCTCTTCAGCTGGACACGTTTGAAACGCCACCAGCTTCACATGCACATAGGCGCATGCATACGTGCTCCGGACTTAAAGGCGAACTGTCCCACTCACTCTGCCGCGAGCCTCACTACTAGGCTTCTCTCACCACCCCTTTGAACACCTCTCCTCTCAGTCAATACGGTAGCTGCCGTTGAGGTTCCTGTTCGTCAGCAGCACCCGGCGCAACCGAGACCACACTCGTTGTCCCTCCTTTCGATCGATTTGACAACTTCAAGCGCTTCCAAGAACGGACTCTCTTCCCTTTTGCGCTCCTCTCCGGCACCTCTCACCGACCAGCATAGGCTAGACCGTGCGATTTCTCTTCGAGGTGCCCTGAATGTCAGTAACCCCCTTTTGCACTCAGGCTGTTTTGGGGATGACGCTGACCCTCTCTTGGATCACATCAGTCACCCACCCACCCAACAATTCCGGCATACACGCCTACATCTACAATGAGCAGACTTCCCCCCGGCGGTGGCCTTCCAGAGAAGGACCCCCGTTATGGATATGGAAGAGCACCTCAACCACACCCCCAACCACGCCCAATGCGATCGTCAGGCCAGGATCCTTATGCTCAGGCCCCGCCTCGCCCCCAGCCCACCGGCAACCAGTACCCAAGTGGACGGCGTAACAAACTCGCTTTGACCGTCAATGACCAGAAGGCAATCGAGAACAAGTATCTTGAGGGTTACCACAAAAGCAACATAGCTGCTGTCAACGCCCAAGATTGGGGCCTGGGCGACGGCGAGACCGCCTATCTCAAGGTAAATAACCGGGGTCGTGAGTATGTCATCACGGTCAGGCCGTTCCCCCTCGTCGAACCGGGCGGCATCTGGTTCGGCGAACCCCACCGCAACACCTTGGGGGTGGCACTCAACGACAGAGTGGAGGCAGAGACATTCGATCCTATCGAGCTTGGTCCAAAGGGGTACCTGGGCTCAGTGGATGTTACGATCACGTTCGCCTCCATCAAGAGTATGCCCGCGACCCCATTCAGACATGAAGACCTCCAGGCTCTCTTCATCAGCAAATTTCAGGGCCAAATCCTCGCCCCTGGTCAGCAACTGATCTTCCGTATTGTTAACGATCAGGTTCCCTTGCGGGCCGTTGTAAAGGGAGTTACCTTGGTCGACAAGCCCGTTGACAACTCCCGCAAGGCAGGCCAGGCAAATGATCTCTTGGCCCCCACCGATGAAAACCCTCTCACAAGAGGTCTCCTTGGTGAATCTACCCATGTCTTCTTGCAAAAGGGAGCGCCTGCCACAGACAAAATGATCCCCATCAATATAACAGGCGCGCCGAGACGTGGTGCGAATGCCGTTGTGCGACCTGATTTCAATTTTGCGAGCTTGGGTATCGGCGGTCTGGATGATGAATTCGCCACTGTCTTTCGCCGAGCTTTTGCCTCCCGAATATTCCCACCATCTGTGATTGACCAGCTAGGCCTACTGCACGTCAAGGGAATCCTTCTCTACGGTCCCCCAGGGACGGGCAAGACCTTGATTGCGCGCCAGATTGGAAAGATGCTACAAGCTAAGGAGCCTAAGGTCATCAACGGCCCTGAGGTCTTGAACAAGTTTGTCGGCCAGTCCGAGGAGAACATCAGGAAGCTGTTCGCAGACGCGGAAAAGGAATACAAGGAAAAGGGCGATGACAGCGAGCTCCACGTCATTATTTTCGACGAGCTGGATGCTGTTTGCAAACAACGAGGCTCGGGCGCTGGTGGCGGCACGGGCGTTGGCGACAGCGTGGTGAACCAGTTGCTCAGCAAGCTGGATGGTGTAGACCAGCTGAACAATATCCTGCTCATCGGCATGACAAACAGGAAGGACATGATCGATGACGCGCTTCTGCGACCTGGTCGTCTCGAGGTGCAAGTCGAGATCAGCCTCCCCGACGAGAAAGGTCGACAACAGATTCTGGCAATCCACACCAGAAAGATGAAGGAAAACGGGAGGCTCGCAGCAGACGTGGATTTGATAGAGCTCGCCGGTCTGACCAAGAACTTCTCCGGTGCCGAGATCAACGGTCTGTGCAAAAGCGCGGCATCATTCGCCTTCAGCAGACACACAAAAGCAGGCACCATGGCCGGTATCTCAAGCGATGCGGCAGATCTCGTCATCACACAGCAGGATTTCATAGGCGCCCTCTCTGAAGTCACGCCAGCATTCGGTGTATCTGAGGACGAGCTCACCAAGTCCATGATCTATGGCATCATAAGATTCTCGCCCAACATCGAAAGGATCATCCAGTCCTGTTTGATCTATGTGGACGGCCTCCGGAGCAACGCCACCAAGTCGCCAAACGTCTCCCTGCTGTTCCACGGCCCGAGCGGGAGCGGAAAGACATCGCTTGCTGCAAGCATCGCGCAGATGTCCGACTTCCCCTTTATCAAGGTCATCTCCCCTGAGCTGCTTGTCAGTTACCGAAGCGAGAACGCCAAGAGTGACCAAATCCACAAATACTTCACGGACGCGTTTAAATCGCCCTTGAGCATCTTGATCGTGGACGACATCGAAGGCCTTATCGAGTGGAACCCTGTCGGTCCGCGCATGTCAAACCTCGTCCTTCAGACCCTCAGGGCACTCCTCCGCACAGTCCCGCCAAAGGTATTCAATCTCCTATCTATGGACAATTCCTACATGCAATGATTATTCTGTCTCCCCCCCCCCCCTCCCACCCTTTCGCGCCAACGCTGGACCCAGACTGACTCGTATATCAACAGAACCACCGCCTTCTGGTCATGGGCACCACGTCTCGGCGCGGCGTGCTGCAGCAGCTCGACTTCACGGACACGGTCTTCGACAAGGAGATCGCCGTGCCCAGCCTGGGCGGGCTCAACGAGCTGGAGCAGGTGCTGCGCGAGCAGCAGATCTTCCGCGACGGCGGCTCCTTGAACGAGGCCATGAACCTCGTCGCCGAGGCCACGCAGGGCTCCAACCAGGTCGGCGTCGGCATCAAGAACATCCTCAAGGTCGCCGAGAGCGCCAAGGCACTCGACGAGGACACCAAGGCCAGCTGGTTCGCCGAGGAGATGCAGGTGCTGATGTCGAGGGGGTTCTGAGCGGGGGTTGGGATGATGCCTAGGTAGGCTGGGCAATGATGCTGGCAGATTGAAAGTTCCAACACTCGGTCCAAAACTCGGCCGTCCTCAGCCGACTGAGGCAAGGCAGTGGTCTATATGGGTTTCTTGTATAGATGCTAGATGGGATAGAGCACAGACTACAACAGGGCCACTATAGGCATGGCGCTGCTGGCTTCCCCCGGAAACCAGGCTCTGAGGAAGAGGAGAACAGGTGTATTTGTAGACCTGGGTATCCCCACACAATTTACCTGACCATATCCTTCACTTATTCATACCGTTCCGGGATGAGGTGTCATGTTTCTGGAGAGGCTGAGATGTGTTTCGAGACGATTAGGGCTGGCTTCATTGTGTTCGCTCCTGCTGATTTCGACCCCTATTTCCCAGCATGCATGGGCAATATTAGCCTTTGCGGTCTGCCTTTTCAGTTCTGGCGTTTCGGCCCATATCTACTCCTCTTTGTCCTCAAACTTTTTCCCTGACATTCGGCTTTGTGACCTCTGCTGCCTTGCGCCGCTCATTTTGATTGTCGGTCCAGCAAAAAGATCAGCCGCCTGTGCCCTCACGTCCAATCCCTTGCGTACAAGGCCGACCGGGTTCGAACATAGCTAGCCTCGCGTGGGCGTCGTCCCCTGGGTGTTCTCACAAGGTCATCCCCTTTTGGATGTCATTTACACTTTAAGATTGAGTTGTAGTCGCATATGAGGCCCTCGCAGAGAGCCATAGGAATCAAGCTCGAGCCTAGTCTTTTTCTGGATGCTCTCTTATTGTCAACTCTCACCGCACAGCCGTTCTTCTCAACCGTGGCTTCCTGCCATGGGTATTTTCCTCGCCTTGCAACTTTACGGGTGTCTCGTGAAATCGTTGTACGGATCAGTTTCAGGGGGCTTGTATGTCAACAACCCTAGTAGTGGTCCACTGGCAGGGATTATTACATTCAACTCTTTTGGGGTACTCCTGAACCTCCATCCAATGCTTGAAAGTGGGATGGCAGGTCGAATATGAGGCAAACCAAGCTGTCTCGAACTGTCTGCCAGGGCTGGATCAGCCGATTGAGGTCATGCTGAAGGTCTGTTCGACGATAGGATTAGGTAAATTTTAAGGGGCGACTTCCCACGTGTATGCCAACTCAGTAGAATTCGGCGGTAAGGCGGGGCCAAGACGTTTCACCCATCGAACAAGTCTCAGCACTCTACCACAGAGTCAGGACTCAATGTTACAATAAGCGGGCTATTCGGGAGTCGCTGAACTGCTTCATGGATTTTCTACAAAGTTGGCTGTCAACCTTATGGTGAAGTTAGTTATGTTGTGTTCTAAACCAGCGGCTCAAAACATTCTCTTCATTCCAACTCCTTTTGTTAATCAAGAAACACTCGTTGCCCGGCGCAATTTTCCTTTCAACAAACATCAACGTATGCCAAAATGCAGTTCTCCACCTTCACTTGGTTCCTCACCGCCACGCTGGCCGGACATGCCCTTGCAATGCCACGCGGCGGTGGTGGTGGCAGCAATGCTGCTGCGAACAACGACAACGCCAACGGCAATGGCAACTCGAACGGTGAGCCCGTCTCCCATTGCAACCCTCTTTTAAAACGTCGCGGACTAAGAGTGAACAAAGCCGCTGCTGCTTCAGGTGCCAGCACCGACGGGCAGACCTGTGAGGGTGGTACCGGCAACATTCTCGACACTGGAGTCTGCAAGAACGGGAAGTGCAACATTGAGATCCCTCCCAACGAGGTGAGCATAGTCGCCAGAGCGGACTGCGAGTGAGGAAATCATTTTTTTCTGTGGAAAGGTGCTCGTGTTTTGAGCGGTGGCAGCCGGGACAGGTGGCGGGATGCAGTCCTGCGACGCAATTTGTCTCTATTTTCTTTTGATTAGGTGCAGAGTAGTTGGCTACGAAAGAAAGGAGTTGGGCTGTCCGCTGGCAATCTTTCCTTCCAAATGAAATCCAAATTTCTCGCTCAAGTGTTGCGATATCGTGATTTTCCTATGGCGTCAACAAGGCACCCCTGAGTGTCTCTATGAGGCTGAAGCGGGACTAACTGATTTATTTCCGGTGTGCAGTCTCCGGCGAGCCAGTCGTGACCTTGAAGCCACCAAAAAAAAAAAAATGCTGGCCATCATTCAGTGCACGTCAGGAACTTTGAATGGTATCAGCAACCATCCCAGAATTTGCCAGACACATCAGCACAAGCCCAACTGGACAGTTTCCACTGCGTAGCTTATGGTGTGCTGTTGTTGTCTCCTGGCCCTCTTGGCGTCGGCATACGCCCCCAGACCTTCCGTATTTGGCTTGCGCCGGAGTTTACCGGCGGTAATTATTGCGGGATGAGGTGTTACTGGAAGATCTTATAAGGGATCGTCTCAGGGGTGTGTTCGTCTTTAGTCAGCAGCCGCTTGCCAGGGGCACTACACTTGAACCCATGTACGTTGTGCAAATCGGAGAAAGCTTATTTGAGCCCCAAAAATGGACGGGACATATAGCACAGCATTGAGGTAACGGATTTGTCGTTTTCAATCAAAATTTTCCCCCTTAAATGCCACTGCCTCTAGTTGGTATATCCTTGGACCCAAAAAAAAAAAAATCGCTATGCAAATGCTGTCCTCGTCGTCATGCATATCGCGATAGACTTGTTCCCTCGGAGGCGCTGCTTACCCGCTGCTAGAGCGGATGCGAGCAACGTGGATCCGAGGGCGAAGCAAGTATTGGCCATTTGCCTCTTCGATGATGGTCATCTGAGGTGAGAGCCCTGGAGATCCAGAAGATTCTTGCCCACGCCCTCATAATTCCGGTTCTTGCGAGCCAAGGCGTCTTGGCTTATTGGGACCCGACCCAGTTTTTGTGACAAATACACTCGTGCGATCTTTACGAAGTCGCACGGTAAAAAGACGGTCATGGGCCGAGAGTGCTTAGCAATAGCAAGAAGCGGATCAGCCACGGATTTAGAGATCGGCCGCAGTTCCCCTGGGCCATCTACTTCTCAGAACTGCAAAATATTAAGCTCGAACTACGCCTTAGTCAAGAGAGAGTGATCGCATGTGGCTTCAACATGCCAATTCAGCCAATACAGAAAATCAATTACAAGCCTTTTAGCTTTTCCTATTGATCTCTTCGGGATAACTAACTTTTGATTTTGTTCTGCAGTCTTCCGTGCTATAGCCTTGGAATTCCGCTATTGAGCCATGGCCGGGTCCTAAATCCGTGGGCTGTGGATCAGGACACCACCTTGGCTTATAGCTTCTTTTTCTTGTTCCTAGCTCCACGATTCAGCCGGCGATTCCGAAATAAGCAAATGTAGGTACTATATAATGTCATGATGGATTCTGCCTCCGATTGCAGAGTGGTGAGGCTATCCCGCTTTATCCCATCTCTTGCCTCTTTTGTGACCACAAGACAAAATGCACGGGCTCCTCAGTTTGGTTGTTCCTTTTCTCCCGGCCGTTGTTGAAGCGGCCACCACTCACTACCAAGGTGGAACGATTGTTGCTTTCGATCGAGCGACCGAGGGACTTCGAGTAATCAGGGATGGGTCCATCACAGTGACCGGTGACACTATCACTGAAATCTCAGAGTCTGTTCCATCAAACATCTCTACAGACTCGCAAATAGTCAACATCACCGGCAAGATTGTTACCCCTGGCTTTATCGACACGCATCGGCACGGCTGGCAGACAGCTTTCAGAACAATCGGCTCCAACTCAAGCCTTGTCGAGTACTTTTCCCGGTATGGCGAGTTCGCAGCAGCCGGATCTTGGACACCAGACGATGTGTACATCTCGCAGTTGATCGGCCTGTACGAAGCCCAGGCAGCAGGAGTAACGACTACCCTCGACCACGCACATCATACATGGTCGGACGAGACGGCAGAGGCTGGCTTGCAAGCAAGTATCGACTCGGGGGCACGAGTTTTCTGGTGCTACACGTTCCACAACGTGACGAATTACACCACGACCGAGCAACTCGTCAACTTCAAAGACATCGCCACCAGGGCTGACTTTGCCAACACTTCCACCACTGTGGGCATTGCGTACGATTCCTTCGGACCTGACGGCAACGTGGAGGAAATCAAGTCGATCATGTCCCTAGCCGACGAGTTCGACATTCCCCTGGTCACCTCGCACTCCCTCCAAGGTCCATGGCAAATAACCAACTCCCCCGAGGACCTGCACAGCCTCGGGTACTTGAACGGCTCCCGGGCCGTCGTCCTCTCACACGCCTCATTCCTCACGGCCACAGGGGCCGCTCTCCTCCGCTCCACCAACCAGTACATTTCCATCACGCCCGAGTCGGAGATGCACTACGGCCACACGCACCCCAAGAACTACTTCATCCAGGACCAGGCCGCCCTCGGCGTCGACACCCACTTCACCTTCTCCACCGACATCCTGACGCAGGCGCGCATGTGGCTGCAGCAGGCGCGCTACCACGTCTACGCCGACGTCATCGAGCGCTGGATGCTGCCCGCCACCAACCCGCAGAGCGTCAACCAGGCCTTCCTCCTCGCGACGCGCAACGGCGGCCTCGCGCTGCGGCGGGAGGACCTCGGCGTGATCGAGGAGGGCGCGAAAGCCGACCTCGTCTTCTGGGACGGCGACTCGCCCGCGCTGCTGGGCTGGGCGGACCCCGTCGCCGCCGTGATCCTGCACGCCAGCGTGGGCGATATCGATACTGTCCTGGCCGGCGGGAAGGTCGTCAAGCAGGGCGGTAAGCTGGTCGTGGATGGTTATGACGGCCTGAAGGCACGGTTCCTGCGGACCGCGAGGAGGATCCAGCAGAAGTGGAAGGACACGCCGTTGCCGTCGATGGAGGTGGAGGCGTCGGCTATGTCGGGCGACTTCCCTCTTGTCCAGGCTCAGAGGGCTGACGTCCTGCGTGGAAATGGGGATGGGTACGGGGCAGTCTTTTTGTAGGCTGGGCTGATGAGAAAAATACAAAATGGATAAAATGACGCAGATTAAGTATTTTGACCTGTATTCAAACTAATTTGAAGAGGACATGTCCTCCTGTACGAAATAACTCCTCGATACTTCTAATGATCTTCTAACATCCAAGATCAGTCGATTAAAGAAATATTTTCTGTACATAGATCAGCATAATAAATTAGTCGATCCGTTTGATTCAGTTTCGAGGCTATAAGACGTCTATTTACGACCGCAGTCACAGACAAAACTTAACCAAGGCTTCTCCCGTTATAATCTGGCCAAGGACTGTTTTACTTCGTTTTCGTATTCCATCATGGTGTTGATTTAGCACCTGGCGGTTGTTTTTGAAAGCCAGAGGAGTACACTAAATATCAACGCTAGAGGCGCACAGTTCTCTACCAGCAGGTAACACGAAGCCCCAATGACTGTCAGGGGTGTACACCGGTGCCGAACTAGACTTGCCTTAAGATACTTAGCTTCTTAGGCCTCTGTGGTGCTACAAGCGGCTTCACACTACACATTTCATGGAATGCAAATCGAATCGATTGTCAGAAATTTGTTTCATTGAAATAAATCTTCTCGACCCCAGGTCGTCTCTCATAACTTGCATGTTCTCGCAGTCGAATACACCTACATATACTTGTCGAATCTGTTCACCAAATCTGATACACGGTTTCACCAACGAGCTATCATGGCCACCCCCAGGTTCACCAGAGCCGCACTGGCTGAATACCCATATTTTGTCCTCCGTCCGCGAGAATGTGAGGTTTGCTCCAGCCGGGAGAACCTCAAATTGTGCAAGAATTGCATGGTCACATACTACTGCAATGACGAACGTAAGTATATATTTGATACTTTTCATTAACTTTTTTTTCTCAGCATTCAAGCATTCAGTTCCCATTTTTGTTCCAAGGCTGACATGATTGAGTTCTAGACCAGACCTCTGATTTCGAAAGACACACCGAGACATGCCGCTACATTGGGGGGATTGCTTGGTTAATTCCGCCCACACGCGGACATAAGCAAGATCGTCTCACGTTATTCAGGATGGATATCATGCTTCATCTATTCCCTAACATCGCAGCCACGGAGTTAGCACAGCGTCATCTGGTCAGATTACACAACAAAGGCCCGGGTCAGGACACAGAGCAGGAACAGAAACCACAGTGCTGAGAAAGCCTCGGAACGCCTGCACGCGACCGTCGCCGACCTCATCCCTGTCATAGATGTCCGACAGGGCCAATACGAGGCAGCGTACAGGTTTATCTACGGGAAAACGAAACACAGAGTCCGCAGACCAAATGACCAGGTCCCGGCGGTTAGACTCGCCGAGGCGCGCCGAAGCTTTAGGGAAATCCATTTGAACGCCAGCCTGGGCCATCAAGTTATCCTCACCTTGATGGCAATCAGGGCGCTGCGACACGTCCAGGATATAATGAACTTGAACGTCGCTTTTGGCCAACGCGGCACAAATGAACGTGGGAGAGCTCTCCCACAAGAAATCATCGATCTCGTGTGCGAGCACCTGGGCAGCGTCTTCCTCGAGAACCTCTTCGGCTTCGATCTCAGCAAGGCCACGTCGTACGCCTCATGGAGGCGAAGCAAGATACGGGAGATGCAATGGGTGGTCACAAAGTGCGTGTACGACACTGCCCGCAGCAACAAGCATATCTGGCTGCAGATGCTGGACACGGATAGGTCTGCGGCTCCCGGCAAGTTCGGCCAGTTTAGCACCAAAGAGGGCTGGGACGTGGAGAAAATGGCCGGGGTGGTTGCTGTTCGACAGTACCAGGTGTGGATGGAGACACCCGGGTCCTTTGACATCCTTAGGAAGGCCATGGCGAAGGCGGCCAGATGGGGTTCTGAGCAGGGGTACTGTTGGCCGATTGAGCGTCAAGTCGAACTAGACTACATTGAGGGTATGCCAGTACCTCATCATTATCACACGTAAGCAATAGCAAAGGGTTCCCTCTAGGCAGGGACAATGGGCAAGCATCTGGACGCGCAGGAAGCTGGCGTGTGGCTTATCCACTCAATCAAGACCGCAGCCTGCCTGGTACGGTGAATGGTGGTCTTTCCGGCTCCGCGTAAAGATGCTCGCAACACTACCTAGGTACATTATGAGAACAGGCTCATAACCAACACTAGGTTCGGATTCAGTTGTGATTCGAATAAGGGGATCAGTCTCTCTCAGGTTTACACCGACTGCATCAATATCAATTCAACCGTCACGCCGCTTGAGTTGACGCAGAATCAAAAATGAAGAATTTCACAATTTCCAAGATAGTGACTAAGGAATTGAAGTACAGCCGCGTGTAAAGATTAAAGATGAAGTTTTCCTGATAAGCCAAAAAAACTCCCCGGTCGTATGTAATTGTACCGATCGATATCTCGGGACATACTGGTGAGGTCGTCAGCAGCGGACCGGATGCAGAGTTCCTGCGCTTGCGAACTTCATCCGACGAGAACGACGGGCCTTGGAAAGCTCGGCATCTCGCGAATAAGGGGAATTCCCCAGATCGCGCGCCATATGTAGGAGAAAGCAGAGAAATATGCGAAAAGAAGAAATACATCTCCCGCTCAGAACGGACCACAGCCGTGCATGAGGCTCAATTGTGGTTGTGGTCCGCTTCAATTGTTCGCGATCCGATGGGTGTCCAGAGCTGCAAGCTAAGCAGTATTGTGTCCTATGTGGAATAGCCGGTTGATTTGAGTGCCTTCCGGCCTGCTCCAAGTCATTGTAAGTAGAACTTGATACTGGCAAACTGTCGCAGTGGTGTAGTATTTGTCGGGTGCCAATGTCAGAAAGTCTCGGATGCTGGACTCAATGTTGCGAGGGCCCACAGGTGCCTTATCCGGTCAAGCCTGACAACTGGGCAACCCCCGGACCTCTACTCTACGGTTCGATCCGAGAACTTCAGTGATCGGAAAAGCTTAGCATGGACCCTGGGACATCTAATTGGGAGACTTCACGCCAATTCCTCTAATGGAAGCCCTGCGGGCGCTATTATCCGAGGCGCTAGCGTGTGATATTTCCCAGCATCTAGTCCAGCTGAAGAAACGACGACAGTGGCTTTACATATTCATTGAACGCTTACCTTTCGAATGAATGCAGTATTACTATTCAATGCATAGTTATCGTGTACTGTCATCCTTTGGCTCATCCTCAGTCAAGCGGCTACAGTATAGTCAGTCGGTTCGGAGGTGTTGAGGTCGGACCGGATAGTACACAGCTGCTCAGACCACAATTGCTGCGTGACCAGAAGACGCACCCCTTGATGTCAGCGAGACTGTCGAACATCAGGCAAGCTGAGAGTCGAGACTCCCACTTAGACCTGCTTCGCGTCGGCAGCTGTTCCATACCTACCCCAGGGGGCGACTCAACGTCCCACTTGAACCAGCCGTTCGTAGGAAAACAAGCTTTCCTGTCTTCGCTGCTCCCACAAATTATCCGAGCAGCGAACTGGGGGCCATCGCGAGATACCCGCAGGTCAGTGTAGGGCGAAGGACGAAATAGGAAACATGTTCTGATTCCCCGCCAACGCGGCCGCGCAAGGTACCACTTCCGAGTGTCGGGCAGCTCTTCCAACTCCCAGCTCGCCCGTCCCAGCTGCGCGAGGTTCAAGGAGCACCCCCACAAGAAAACTGGGTCTTGACTCGAGATCTCGAGATGTTGTCTTGCACATGGCGTCATCATCTCGACATTCTGAAGGACACGGGTCCGCGAGATAGCAGGTTCGCAGAACGATGATGACGCCAAAGGCGACGTTCGCGAACTTTCGCCTTCAACGTTAGAGGCAAAGGGGCCAGTCAAAGCTTCCGTGAAAGCTACCACAACTATATAAGAGTGCACTCCAGGGACCGAATATGATGTGCAATTCTCTGTTCAGAACCATATACAACTCACTTTAATTTCTATCTCGAAGCTCGCCTGCGGCAATCCGTTGGACACCACCCGAATATCTTACTTCCAAAACATTCGCCAAAGTGCTGTCCGAAGCCAACGTCTTACCGTTTGCTATAGCGTGTGAAAGTAGGCGGGTAAGCTTCTCCTGATCCTTCGTGGTAATGAACCGTACTACCTGACCTAGTTGCATCTGAGAATGCGATTTGCAGGGAGTCCACTGACAGGGGCCTTATCCCTTCTACCCCAGGGCTAGTCTGTGGTTCTTCTCCGCTGAAGTCATTTCCAGTCAATGGACTCGCGGATGGGTGATCCTGTTGGGGCAAGGACTTGTCGATCATTGCAAAAGTTTACATCCCGGGCGAGCTCGGGAGAAGACGAGACGAGGCCGTAATCCTCTCTGCTAGGCTCGTGTCTTAGTCGTGCATGGGCGATAGATGATTGCATTGCGTTGTGAGTTGAAGCTTCAGTCCTGTACCATAGGTTGTGCATCTGGGAACAAAGCGACGAGGATGGTTTGTGTCCTACAACTTGGTATCAGGATCCGGGTTTGATTTCGAGGGAAAGAGGCAGTCTGACCAACATAAGGAAACAGAGAGGGGGGGGGGGCAACAGCTGGAAGGCGGTATTTGTGTCACGTATAAGCCACACATTGATTAAAGTCTCTTGCAACTTGCGCAAATTTCAAAGTGCAAGCACTAGTTGCTTCGCCTGGACGAATGCGCTGTGCAGATGGCTTTTCTCCCATGGTGGTGTGGCATGCGCCACCTGCGCGTATTCCGAAGGGCAAGGTTGGAAACTAGGCTGATTAAGAGGTTCTAAGGATATAAGAGATACGCACCCCGCACTACATTTTATTAGGCTTCTTTATAAACAAACATAACCTTGGTACTGTTATCTGGTCCTATGAAAGTTGAACTTGGCTGCCCGTAGCGCCGCAGCAGCAGATCTGAGGCGCATGTAGCCTGCTGATGACCTTGTAGCAGTGGGGCCGTTTTTGAAGGCATTGCCCCGTTCAGAAGAACTATTACATGTTGTGCATCCCATCCTGGGTGTTCTCCTCCGAGCCAATGCTCTGAAGACTGATGATGCTTGGGGGCTCTCTCATTGGGGCCACACCACGAGCAACACGAAGCAAATGATCTCGTCTGCCGTAATGCCCACCACCCCAAAAAGGGTTTATCTAAGTATACATCTTCAATTAACCTTTGAAGGTGGAATAAAAGCTGGCTGAAAAGGGTAGCTTCAGTAGGGGCAAACATACATTCAGTAGGTGTTACTACAAACATAGTGTGTATA
Source organism: Diaporthe citri (assembly GCF_014595645.1). Taxonomy (NCBI): domain Eukaryota; kingdom Fungi; phylum Ascomycota; class Sordariomycetes; order Diaporthales; family Diaporthaceae; genus Diaporthe; species Diaporthe citri. The sequence continues at coordinate 1,474,224 of NW_025064852.1, read as the reverse complement.
TACACAAGTGCTCTCTGCCAGAGTGAATCGTCCGTTAGTAACTGACGTCACACACATCTCCAGCATTGCAATCTGGCACTCCAAGTGGCAGAACCAACATGCGTTTTCTGATGGAACGTCAGCTAATCATCAGCCTCCCTCCGGGCGTCAGTCCGCGGATTGTCCCAACTGTGCTTGCCATGATGTGTGCAAGAGGACCTCCCAGGAAAGACTCATCTCACCATCACCGAGTTTCTCAATCCACACCCCCAAAAGCAGTTGTTAATTGGACTTCGTCGCGGCCATAGATGAACTGCCAGGCACTTGATGCGGCCGTTGTGGACGGTAAGTAAACCCATGCCTTGGCAGCGCGCCGACACCATTCAATCCCAGCTTATCCGACTCCTTCCTCAATTAGCCTTCCCTGCAGGGCACGAGGTATTATCCGTTGTACCTCATGGGAAAACCAGGGTATGTAGAATTACATTTGACCACCAAAGAATACGTCCACCCTAGTGACTAACGCCCAATACACACGGGTAGTGGTCAAAAGGGCTGCGTGTCGACTTGATTGTAAATGGCCAGAAGGAACAATACTTTCTCAAGGCAAGTCTGAGTTCTTTGCGCATTTGGTATGATTGTGTGCTGATAATTTAATACGCAGCTCATCGAACGGGCTGAACGGACCGATATGGCAAGAGCTGAGTATGAGTCCCAGCAAGCCCTTTCGGCTATCATCCCAAACAATGCCGTCGCCCCGATTGCCTGGGGATACTTCGAGGAGAGTAAGACCAAGTCATTCTATTTGACCCGCTTCCGTAATTTGGAGCCCGAAGTACCTCCTTTGCCTGAGTTCTTAGCCGTCATCAAAAGGCTGCATCAGACATCTGTTTCGCCGACTGGCAAATTCGGCTTCCACTGCAGAACATATTGGGGTCCGCCTGTGATGGGAAACGAGTGGACGGATAGCTGGGAAGAGTTCTGGGGCCGTCAATTTCGCCGCGATGTCGCCTATGCCCAGAAAGTCCACGGTAAAGACGACGATCTGCACAAGTTGACCGAAGAATTCATACGAAAGGTGGTGGCTAGTCTGCTCCGTCCTTTGCAGACGGGTGGGCGCAGCATCAAACCCTCACTTTGCCATGGCGATCTGTGGGATGGCATTTTGCAGATGGACGTGGATACAGGACAAACGATTCTGTTTGATTCATGTGCTTTCTACGGACATGCGGAAGGTAGTTCCGCCTCAAGGTCCGAATAGGCATTGTAGCTGACTGGTCTTGACACAACACTACAGTCGACCTTCAAGCCATAGGAGAGCCTCGATACGATCTCCAGATGGATGTGGTCGAGCTTTACAAGACTGAAGTTGGAGTCTCTGAGCCGCAAGAAGACTTCTATGACCGACACTATCTATACGGGATGTGAGTCCGTTCCACGGCCTATTTCGGGTGATGATGCTCACAGTACAAGTCGAAACGACGTTGTGGTAGCTGCAATATGCCCGGAATGGCACAAGCTCCTGGACACGTAAGCATGAGACCAAACGCATGTGCATCTACATGCCAAGATGTTAATCAAAATTTGTATCAGAGCGAAAGATAAGATGCGGGAGCTTATACAGAAATTCCCACATGGGTTTGACGACTTTATCAGTTGAGACCGGTTGGGAACCATCATGCGTTCTTTTCATTGGATGGACAGACAGCAAGTCCTGTTTGATGTTCATGATGACTTTTGTGCGATGTACTGGGGTAAAATATAACACGCACCTGTTCATTTCATCCTGACGCCGTCACACTAGCTTCCCCTGCCCCCGAACTGGAGTTGTGTTCCATATGATCAGGAAGACAAGCAGAGGGAACCAGGCCATACCTGGTCTTCCCAAAGGAGGTCAATGAGTGCTTGGATTTGGGCCATGTAAACGGATCAACTTGTCTCCTCGTGCTAGGCCAAATGACCCAAGCAATAATCAGAAATCAGCGAATGAAGATGCATCCAGCGAGCTACCCTGCAAAAACGACCCATACCATGTCTTCACTTATATACATCCATACGACTATAGCAGGATAACCCTGTCCCTAGTTTCATCAGAAAAGACAATGCCAGCTAATGGGCGAGTATCAGCGCTTGATGTCTGATTTAACATTATGTCAGCAATCTTACCGCGAAATGTCGATCCGACGCCTTGGATTGATTCCCTTGCTTGTCTTACTACCTCACCTCGGGGTCTTGTTTCGCGTTGACGGCACTGACTTGCGAATTAAATCTCAGTGAAAGTTTATTGGAGTCAACGGTCCCTTCCTCCTCTTCAATCGACGGCGTCACGGTCTTCGTACGTAAATCATGGATCTCAGTGCTATCCTCAACGACGTCCAGGACGATGAAGGTGCTCCTTTCAAGGGAGAGGCAGAGGCAACGCGGATAACAGAGACACGCCATGGTCCGTCCCGTCTCCTCCGCCTGCCCGCCGCGCTTCACGACCCGATAATTTCTCATTTAACCAACCGGGACATTAAGAGCCTCCGGTTGACATGCACTTTCTTCCACGATATCGCGCGCCTACGCCTACATCGCGTTTTCATTTCCGCCCACCACCGCGACGTACAAGTCCTCCGCGCCATTGCTGACAGCGACGCATTTCGTTCCGGTGTTACCGAGCTGATATGGGACGACGCGCGCCTCAGCAACTTTCCACATCTAGCTCAGGCACACGATGAAAATGTCAAGGACAACAACTCTGAGACACACGACAACAACGACAGTGAGGTCCCAAAATGGTTCGTCGACGCATGTAACGGGAACATAGACGACCTCAACAGCCGCAAAGGCCTAGACGCTGACCGCCCCGAGCATGCCGCCCAGGCTGAGCAGCTGAACACACGCCTACCAGCAGCCGCCTGCTGGGCACACTACCGGGAGCTGCTCCAGCAGCAAGACGCCGTCCTCTCATCTGGAGCCGATGAGGCCGCCTTCCGCTATGCCCTGCAGCAGTTCCCTTCGCTCGAGCGCGTCACCATCACGCCGGCCGCCCACGGTTGGCTGTTCAGCCCGCTCTACGAGACCCCGACGATCCGCACTCTCCCCAACGGCTTCAATTATCCCATCCCCCGCGGTTGGCCCACCGCCCCGGATGGCTGCCCTCCGCACAGCATGCGGCCCTGGCCCGGAGATGGCGAGGGTGAGGCATACAAAGACCAGTGGCGTGGCGTCCGCCTCGCCCTCCGCGTGCTGGCCGAGCCCCAGACGGAGCACAGCGTCACCGAGTTCGTCCTCGACGCGCACCACCTCGACACAGGCCTGAACTGCCGCATCTTCGAGCACCCAGCAGCACAAGCAAGCGCCGAGTACACCAACCTCTGCGCCCTCCTGCGCCGGCCCGGCTTCGCCCGCCTGGGCCTCGCGCTCGCCGTCGGCGGCCAGGAGCACCTGGGCTGGCCCGCCCTGCGCGGGGGCCACCTGCGCGCCGCGCTGGAGGGAGCCCCGGACCTGCGGCACTTCAGCCTGCGGACGAACGTGGTGCCGGACCCGGACGCGCGCGCGCTGGTGCGAGGCAGCGGGGGGAATGCCGAGCACCACGTGCCGCTGGGGATTTTATGGCCCGTGGAGTCGTGGACGCGGCTCCGGCACTTTGGACTCTCTGGCTTCCTCGTCACGCAGGAGGATGTGATATCGCTGCTGAGGGCGTTGCCTGGCTCGCTGCGGTCGGTGGGGCTGAGCTTCTTGCACTTTGTCGATAACGGCGGCGACTGGCGTGGTTTGCTGGGGGAGATGCGTGATACACTTGACTGGCGGGAGCGGGAGGCGGCTTGTAGGCCGGATGTGGTCGTTGGGCACGCGCTGATCGTGCCGCGGTGTGGGCGGGCTGTGTGGGCCGACCGCGAGGCCGTGGGCAGCTTCCTGTATGGCGATGGGCCGAACCCGTTTGGGGACGAGGGGGAACCTGCGCCGAACCAGATCGTGATGGGAAATGGGGCGGGTGTCGAGCGGGATGCCCTTGACCCGAGCCATGAGCGACCTTATGTGGATAATTTCGAGTTGATGAGGCTGGGACTTGTGAAGAAGGCGCCGTGGCTGGAGCGAGATGTGTAAGTGGTGAAGATGTTTGCGGCGTTGATTACGCCTTTGTTGGATCAAGAATCATACTACCTAGTCGTACATTGCTTAATATTATGTGTAGAGTCTAGCAACATTTTAAAATAGATTGATAACATACACTCCTCGGTCAAAACATGCGACGTATCAATCGATTTGGAGAGGCAGTTGTTTGTAAAGGTCATAGGATCTACACTCGAACTCATGTCCTGCAACGTACATCTGACATGGACTTAGCATCAAAAGCTTCTTTAAGTATACCTAGTAGTACCATATCATTGAAGACATCCACGCTACGACTCTCAATGGACGTGACCTTCTCGGCCACGTAGTTCGGCAACAAGGTATTGGTACTCTGAGTTGTCAAGTCACGACAATCCTAACCCCAGTAGCCACTGCCGCAACACTGGGTATTCTTGCCATAAGTACTGCTCTAGGTGTATTCCATTCGCTCGAGAACCTTGGGTATTGGTGGAACTACAGAAACGAATGGGACTAGTGCAGGTCGAGATTGATTGGATGCCTTGAAGCATTAACGGATCACTGATCACTGATCACTAATACCGAGAGTCTCGAGCATAAAACGTGAAGATTACACGTGGGATAGAGTTTCGATCTGTGGGGTATGCCCGGTCAAATCCAAATTGCATTTCTCGGCAATGTCCCAACACCATCTCGCCAAAAGAGAGCGTGAGTCTAAAACAGACGGTAAATGTATTAGTCTATACGCGGCCTATACGCCGTTACTTAGTCACCTCTAAGCCACAAACTATTAATCAGCACGAGGACTCTATTTTGCTAGCTATTTAAGTGAGAATTGGGAGACCGAACCTTAGCCGAATGTTCGCCTATATATATGGGTCAAATTCCCCTTCTTTGAATAGCTAATATATATGAATTATGGTCCTGAATTCTTACAGTAAGCAAATGCAAACCCTATGGTTTTCTCGGTGAGAGAAGTCATACCAACGACCGTAAATATTTCTGTCTGCAGCCACGGCAAATTCCCATCTATCCCCGGATAGATCTACACACAAGGTGGGTCACGGACAGCCAACTAAGAGATGTGGATCTCGTCGTTTGGAGAAGTGGCCCTTTCCAGATCCCAAGTTCGGTTGGCGATTCATCCTTTTGTGGGCTTTTGGACCTAGGTATAATAGCCCGCAAAAGCTGTTCTCAATCTTGCGACCCAGCACTCTTCGACTTCTTTTCCAGCCCGGTGCATAGAGATTCATCGCAAGGTTCTATTTTCTCACCTCTACTGGCGCTCGAGTCAAGTCCCGGTCATCATTCACCTCTATTTCCGAGCGCGCCTCCAAAAAAAAAAAAACAGTATCAGAATGGCAAACATAAGCAAGTACCCTCTGGTGTCCTACCAGCCCTTCCGCCTCCTCTACCAGCTCGCTGCGGCGGCATCTATAATAGCACGCCTCCCCGTCTGGATCGTCATTGGCCTCGTCCCGTCACTGCGGCCCAACAGACAGTGGTCATGTCTCCAGACCGTGGTGGCGCGCTTCCTCCGCGCCTCACTGCACAAGGACTCGGTCATCGGCCTCGGCGAGGCAGAGACACCAGTCCCTCACGCCTCCCCGCGGCGAGGGCGACCGCTTCGTGGTCGTCCAGCCGTTCGACGCGCACCTGTACACGGGGCCCCTCTCCTCAGACCCCTCCGTGACCCCGGAACCCGTGGGCGGCATCTGGCGGCCGGGCCCTCCACCGCCGTCCCTAGGCGCGGCAGCAAGCAGCCTGAAGAAGGTGGTAATGCACATCCACGGCGGCGCCTTCGTGCGCGACCACCCGCTCACCCCGGCGTCGGGCTTCTTCTCAGCGCCACCCTCCTCGCCCACGCGGGCGCCGACGCCGTCTTCTCGCCGCGGTACCGCCTCTCGGGCCACGGCGGGCGCAACCCCTTCCCCGCGCGCTGCAGGAGCGCGCTGACGGCGTACCTGTATCTCGTGCGCGGGCTTGGCCTCCCTCCGCAAGCCGTGACGCTCTCGGGCGACAGCGCAGGCGGGAACATCGCCGTCGCGCTGCTGCGGTACCTGAGCGAGCACGGCGGGGAGCTCGGGGTGCCGCCGCCCGGGCGGGTCGTCCTGATCGCGCCGTGGGTCGCGCCCGCGGCGTGTTTCCCGCGGCGGCCGGTGGGCGAGCCGTCCGTGGAGGAGATGGCGCACTACGGCTCGGACATCCTCCCGGCGTCGTTCATGCAGTGGGGCGTGAGGACGTACGCGCCGGAAGGGGACGTCGAGGCCACGAGGGATAACCCGTACATCCAGGCGCTGGGCCACCCTTTCAGGGCGCGGGCGCCGGTGCTGGTGAGCGTGGGCGGGGCCGAGATCCTGTCGACGGACGGGGCGGCGTGGGCGCGCGAGATGGTGGGCTACGAGGGCGGCGGCGTCAACGAGGTCGAGGTTCACATCGAGGTGGACGCGCCGCACGACACGCTGCTTGCTGGGGATTCCCTGAAGTGGGAGGATAGTGCGGCGAGGGTTGCTGCTAGGATTGGGGAGTTCATTGACAAAACCCAGGCGTGATAGGTATATCGTATGTCTCTGAGGCATGAGGCTGGGTTAGGCTCGTGCTCGTACTCGTACTTGCCGGTCGAGCGAGGGTGGGCCTAGGTTATTGAGAGACATGTCTGCACACTCTGGTCATTTAATCTGGAGTTTCTCATGTACATCGAATCCCTTGTGCTGTGGATTTGTCGTCGATATGTATTGGATGCCCAATGCTAGTCTAAGCACATATCATGGATATCTTGACACTAGTACGTACACTCATTCCAACATCGCATTACCAGGACTGCAACCTAAGAACCACCACAATTTTGCACCTCGTGTCAAAAAGAGAACAAATCAAAGGGCATCAGGCCCAGAATATTCAAAGTGCCTCTGAGTCCCTTGGCATCTGTCGATAAATTGTGCGGTACACTTGCTTCTAGCTCACTTGTGTCACATGGCAACGTAGCACGCATCATACGTTCAACGGCCATCTAATTTCTACGGAATTACACTTGGATACTCACGACCCGCGCTATACGAGGATTTCTTGACAATCGCAAACAAAAAATTGCCTGTCCGCTCTGTGTAAGCAGCCAGGACGAACATAGACCCCGTCGACAGCCCGTTTTGTATGCACACAGCTCAGAAACCCCACACCCCACCCCCCACTCGGGAGAGACACAGCAAGAAGCAAAGGGCACCTACTTGGATGCCATCTATACTTACCAACCATACCTACGATATAATAAATTCCCCGTGATCAAGACACCACTGCATGCACGGCCAAAAGGGGACAAAAAATTCACCGGCGGCGATCACTCCTCCTCCCACAGGGCAGACCGAGACAAGTGATCTACACGGAGAGGGAGATAGACACGGGTCTTTCACTGGCTCGATCCATGGGGGGCCCGCATGGAAGCTTAAACCCTAAAGAACATGCAGCAGCCCCCAGGCTGATCGACCACAGGGGACCACACAGGGCTCTCAACTTTCTTTTGCTCGCTTTTCCGTTATTTTCCTATCCATCCATCCCCCCATTCATGGTGTGGACGGCTGGGTGGGCTCCTGCGTGCGTGCGTGCTGATGATGATCATGAGCAGGACCCTTTCTGCCAGCCCGCCCGGCGCATCAGCCACATAGAAGTTGTACATGCACACACATATGCGAGGACGTTGGGACGAGGGGTGATGGGCAGGTTGCGGTCATTGGCCGGGCCACAAGGGTGCCATGAGTCGAGCCCGGCAGCGTGTACATACTACACAGTAGCTTAGGCGCTAGACCTGGCGCGGATTCCAGCGCTGTTGGGCGAAGAAAAAGGCTACCGCTTGCTGCCCTGTTTCTCCGAGCACCTGGGAGCCTAACGATGAACATCCAGAACAAGGACTAGAAGCCGAGCCGTTCAAGCCACCGGCCGGCGGCGGTGTTGTGTTTGCTGGTTTTCCGCGCAGCACCCGTTGGTGGGGGAGAACGGACGCTGACGGGCGGTAGACGGCGCGGACTGTGGTCTGGATTGTTTTCAGTCTAAGCACGCGGTCTAGTCGGGCTTGCAGATCGGGGGCCTGCGGCTCGCCCGGCAGTTGCTCCCCGCCCACCAGGTCAACTTCGAGCACCTGTAAACCACGCTTGCACCGGCCGTCGCTTGCCGGGATGCACGCTGCTGCGAGCTGATGATCTTGCGGCCTTATATCTCATCCAGCAGATCGGTGTGCCCATTGTGGCTGTCAGGCCTTCTTCCCTTTCTTCCATCCGTCTGCGAATGGAACACCGTCCGCAATGACAATGGGTCCGCAACTGGATGTGATCGATCCAATTTTCCCGACGGGGGAAAGTGGAAGAGACAGAGAGAGTTCGCCAGGGCCCTGGTGGCCTGGGGGCCTCGGCTCCACAGACTCACCTAACCCTTGTCTATAATCTCGCTGACATGATTAAGTGGCAGGTGGACGGGCTACAGGTGGTCTGTCTACCGGTGACACTTACTGCTGGGCAAATACGCCGCGGCTCGCTTGCGACGTCGAACCCTCCGACGTGTGCTGAACCCTTTTCCGCCTCTCTCGAAGAGAAAGGGTCCGACCATCATTGATGGAGCCGACGCGTTGGCATTTGTGGCCGTTGCGGTCGTGCCGCCCGCCAACTTGACTCGAAGCGAATGCGATGCCAAGGGTGCTTGATCCATGAAGAAACGTGGATACGGGAGGGTACGGAGTACTTTAAACTCTAGCCCATCTCCCAGGTGTGGATGCCATTGCGTTATCGGTCACAGGCCACACAGTGTCCGGCCCTCCTCTCTTGTGGGCAGCGCCTCTGCTTGCTGGAATTGTCAACCAAGCCCACAAACATGGTCGATGGCCGAGGGTTCAGTAGCCACGGTTGTGACCCCCTCAGACAGATGCAGTGCAAGCTAGGGTGCATCCAGCGCTCGAATATCAGCGCAACAAATCTAGAAAGGCAAGCCTCGAGAGCCTCTCACATGTTCAAAGTCTCGCAGGGGCCTCCATGAGTGGCGCTGCTGGGAGAGGTGAAAGGGCAAGCTGTTGCTCGACTCCGCTGCAAAACCCAATGAGGATGAACCGCTGCAGCGAAGCATCGTAGAAACTTCATGGCACTGACACATATACTGGAGAGCTCCTGCAGAAGCCATAGCTCTGTGCTGCCGTGAAGGTTTCAAGTGGTAGCATGTACCGGGTACCCAAGCCTGGAATACAGACGTCCAGGGCCACGGCTAGCCAGCACCTGTATCAGATACATGGGCGGACGAGGGGCATGGCGGACAAGGCACCAAACAGCGCCTGGCAGTTGAGGATCGCGATGAATGATCGACCGTACAAACTTCCTGATCGGAACGACCCCTCGTGGTGACCCCGTAGCCACGTGTGGCCAGGGGAGATTGGCGGTCGGCGGAAGTGAGCGAGAGCTCTGATGACGGTGATCTCCGGTCTGGCAGAAGTTCAGAATGTTGGACGATGGACGTGTGTGCTGGTGGAAACGGATGGCAACTGCCGAGATGGGTTGTGGGACTTGTGATCCCAAAGAGGTGGTTTTTTTCTTTTCCTTTCTTACCGCGACAAGAGCGAGCGCCATGTGAGGGAAGTGAGGCGCATGGGCAAGTAGTTTACATTCAGTACTGTGCCGCACTCGAACGGCCCTGCTGTGATGCTAGCTGCATGCAACGTGCATGCAGCTGTTGCCCACTCGGGAGCTCGGTCGGTGGCAGTGATTGGGCAATTGAAGGCCTCCATGTGGTGCGGTCGCAGATGTCACTCCCAATTGGACCTTGGATGGTAGTATAGTGCAGGGCAGGCGGCTTGGCCATGAGCCCTCCCCGCGAGGATTGGAGCTCCCAGTGATATGGAGAGCTATGCTATCGCAGCTGCTGGCGGCATCTGAAGAGCTCGAATGCCTGCAGGGTAGTCTGGGAAGTGCCAGGTTCGTGGCAGGAGGTGGGCTTGCAATATACTGTACACAGTAGTGTGTAGAGTGGCAGACCATGGGGTCTAGTGCAGGTCTACTGCTTTCGGCAATCGAGTTTCCAAGCAGCACCAGTGCCAATCTCGCGCTGATCCATCGTTGACAGGCCAGGGGGGTAAATTGCAGGCGAGGCTGTATCCGGCAACGAAGCAGATCAAGCGAGGAGAACCCACCGGGGACTCGACGGAGCCAGTTTCATCGCCTGGTCGCCCATGGCGTAGGCGTATGCGCAGGCGCGGGTGCGAGCGCGGTGGCCAGAGCTCGAGCTCAGGGTCTGTCTGTCTGCCTGCCTTGGCCGTCTGGCTCAATGGAGCAGGAACTTGAATGGGAAGGGGGAGAGGGGAGATGCTATGACGTGCCCCACCGAGCGTGTGAGTGGGCCATGCATCTCATAAACATGGGACGAAGTCATAGCTTGAGAAGGTTGGCCGGCGTCCGCGGTGGTATGGGAGGTGGGGAGACTTTGAGGGCGGGTGCTGAGTTTGGACGGGATGGTCAGTTCTGGCCTGGGCCCGGTCGGGGCATATGCGCCTTGGCACCAGTAGGTGATGAGGCTGTTCGAGAGGGCACTCGACAAGGCCTGTTTGTTTGCTTTTAAGGTATCCGGGATATGCAGGATCTCCAGATCCAGGAAGCTAAAACGGGCATCACTGGAGACAGGATTGGACTGAAACAGGGCGTCACCTTGTCAGCACGTTGTGTTCGGGTCGAGTGTGATTGATGAGTTGAAGTCATGATGATGACGACGTTGATGTTGCCGCTGCCGTTGCGCACTATTTTGGAAGCCACGAGCCCAGAACCAAATCGAACCGTTTGGGACAGAACGGGCAAGGCGCGCTGGCTGGGCTGGGACGGCTTAAACTGTGGCCCAGACTATGGGGACAACTTGGTCAGCAACCGATCGCTGGTGCTGGTGCGTGGTGCTGGTGAGCTGAAGGAGCTGAGCGGAGGTGGCAGTGGAGGTGGTTCGTACCAGCCTACCGTGCCGTGCTATACGTGGACTATGCGCGCAGAAGGTATCGAGGTACTTCTCCACGCACTATATCTGCATCCTGCAGGCTCTAAATTGGGTTCGCCCGTGCGCATGGGTCCGTCTCCCCTTCCCGAGGCATCTTGTCTCTCTTCCACTGAGGGCCCGTCGCAGCGTCGAATGGGCCCTCGTCCTGCCTGAAATCTCGACAATGGGGCCCCGGCCAGGGATTTTTATCTCCATGTGTGGGTGTGGCAGCCTGACAGGTCCCAGAGCTGTCCAGAGCTGTCCAGCACTCAATCGATCCTGGGGTCTGCCTTTTGCTAGCCGTGGCATCGCCTGGCATGATCCGGATGACAGCCAGACTTTCATGCGAGGCAAGGGGCAGCAGTGGACTGCCTAGGTACATCCACACAGTCAGTCAGGCCCAAATTGTGATTACTGTACTGCTACTGTGCTTATCAGACCGGAACAGCGTGCATCCTCAGACATCAATTCATTTAAACCGCCTCAAAATCCAAATCGGACCAGTCCTCACCAGAACGAGGCGACCGAAAACGCGTGCTGCGGGATGACACGACACTGTGGAGTGCATATGCCCCAGCGTCAGTTCCAGAGACATTGCTAAGGCCGAGGCATAGCGCTGGGGAAGAATAGGTAACAGGACACCAGAGTCATAGAACGGGCGACAGAGGGAGGAGAGAAGGGAAAAGAGGGGGCCCCGACCAACCCTGCACGGTATCTATCCGTGCAGCACTGCGCACCACGGCGCAGTGATTAGCACAGTATGCGCCAGCGGCACGCTTTCCTTGCCCACGATTCATCGCACCGTTTCGTTTCGCTCCCTCATAGCGTACCTTCGTACCCTCGTACCTCTACCCGGGTTCCTACCGCGTCCATCCCACGGGAGCCCACGGGCCACGGACCACCTCAATCTCACAATCTCCTCCCCATGAACCGTTGCCTTGCCTCGCCTTACCTTGCATTGCCCTGCCAATTTGGTTACCTTCCATTCTGAAATAGGTAGTCAAGGTCGAAGCCTGCATTGGCTTGCATTACCTTATCCTGCCATGCATCGTCTCCCACGCTTCTCTTCCTTACCACTTCGACTCCGGCTCTGATACTTCTGACCCTCCTTTCCTTGGAACATCACCACCACCGCGACTTCGTCTCCACTTGACGTGACCAGCCCGGTCTGTTATTCGACTTACGTTCTCTCTTCGCCCTTCCAACTTCCATTCGCATTCAACAGAGCTTTCTACGAGTCGCGCATTTCGGTATCGTGTCTCTCCGGTCCTTGATCGACCAGCCAACGCCAGGCTCTGCGGCACTCGGCCGAAGCAAACCCACCAAGGCTTTGGTCGCGTTGCGCTGGGAATCAGCATCTTCGAGGGGGCCGGTTTTCCAAGTTGTTACGACTGGTTCTCGGAAGTTGTCCTGGGGCTTGCCAGGCCAGCCGGAGCTGAATTGGCTCAACCTGTGTATTTGTGTTCGCGTCTGGCGTCGGTCTCTAACGTGTGCGGATGTTATGGCGTTGCGCAAGAGTCCGGTTCCTGTAAGTGACGTCTCGTCCCATCTCGACTGCCTTTTTTTATTTCAGCACTGCCCACACTCTACGACTCAACGATTCAACAAGCCCCATCGGATTGCCGTCTCCTGTCTGGCTGCTTGCCACGGCCTGCTGTCGGGATGCCAGTCACGCCTCGCTTGTTGCCTCTGTGTGACGGCCTCCGATTCTGCTTACCCCGACGTAACCAATCAACACAACAACCAACTCCCAGGATCGCACGCTTCTTGGCACGCCACCATTAGATTTGCATCCCCTTGCCTCTCTCCTCACGCTGCGCCTCTTATCACTATTCTCCCCAACAGCTGTCAACAATCCGCTCGGACCACTCCAAGTCTCAAATGCCTGTTTCTAACCGTGGCTGCAGTGAGCACCCGCAGACGTTCGTCTGCCCACCAAGGCGATGACGAGCCAAGAGATGGAACCTGACCGCGATCCTCCGCTGCTTCCACTCCAAGGGCCCCGTATAATGCCCCCCGCCAACAACAAATCCAGCCCACGACAGCAAGCAAGACGCCCTCCGCAAAACTCGTACCAAAAGAAGGATGTCGCAAGGGCTCCCGTCTTCCTGCGACCAGCACCCCGAGATGCTACCAAAGCTAGGCGGCCTATACCGCCCAGGCGGGCTCCCGATCCGAGCGCACCGACCGTCGCCGCGAACAAGCCCCGGACTCGCACCATGGCCACCCAGAAGGTGAACCCGCTATTGCCAGTGACGGAGCGGAAGAGCCAGGAGGAGAAGGCGGCGTCGCGGCGGCCAAGGAAGAACTCAGACCACGACAAATGGGACATCACGCCCGACGGCGGGTCGGCTGGGCGCGAAGGGAGGCAATTCACCGTGGCAAACGTCGGCAACAATGGTCGCATATACCTAAGGTACGTCCCCCAAAGCATACGTCGGTTGCTGGCTCTGTCGGCTAGCCATATACCCGGCCGAGGAAAATATAAAACTCCATCATAGTGCAATCGCTGACCTCGGCTACTTTTGTCTAGGCCCACGGTCCGTCCAGCACACCAGAGGCACCCACAGCCTCAGTTTGTCTTTCCGATGACTCCTCCACAAACTGCCGGCCTAGGTTCAATGCCGAGCGAGAATCCGAAGCGGGACACTGCGGTCGACATCAGTCAACTCCAGGGATCCCAGTGGACACCAAGCCTTGTCCCTTCAACGCCGACGACCGTGCTGCTGCGCTCTTACTTGGACGATAGGAAAGCAAGTCTGGGCACGCACCGACGTACTCAGTCTGACTCGACCATCCATGAATCGAGGTCGTCCGTGGCTCGTGAATCTGATCCAGGGGCTTTCAAGATCGTCGTTACGCAGCCGGGCGAGGAACAGAGGCCCAAGACACTGGAAGATTTGGAGGCCGCTACCTCGCCGTTCCTTGAAATTTCCATTCCCTCTTGGAAACTAGGCACCCCACGGTTTTCAGTCAAAGGAACGCCCTTCATCCGAGGTTCTAGTTACGCTCCGACTGAAGATATCCGGTCGAGTAACCAGTCTATGATGAACCGCTCAGGTGGCATGACACCGCGCTTTGCCTCGTCAATGGCTTCTAGGAGGCCCGGGTCCGTTGCTGCAGCACCGCCTCACCTGTCAATTTCACAAAGACCTGCTTGGCTCGGCTCTGGTCTTTCTCCTCATGATGTCTCTCGGGCAAAGTACATGTCACAACAGGTTACGATCGAGCCTGCAATGTTCGACTCTCTGACCTTCAAGCCGGCCTGCGATGATCCTACCATTGTCAGGTACTCCTCATCTTTGACCGGAGCCGTGACCGCGGCAACCCCACCCCGCCTCGTAGCGGAGATTACTTCACCCACGTTTCTCGACTACGAGCTCTTGTCCGACTTTTTTCTCACCTTTCGCGCGTATTTGTCGCCCATGGATCTGCTTAAAATGCTCTTCTCACGGATGCGATGGGCTTTAATCAGGGATGGTGAAGTGGGAGTGGTTGTTCGCGTTCGAACTTTCGTGGCGCTCCGGCACTGGATTTTGAACTACTTCGTGGACGACTTCGTCTGTGAGTACGATATGCGCACAAATTTCTGCAGGCTGCTGAACAGCCTGACGAATGACGTATCGCAAGACTCGAAAGGGCGCAGGGTGCAGCTTAAGATTCTGGCCGAGCTCAAGAAGTGTTGGAGACGTGTTTGTGCTCAATTTTGGGACGGACCTGAGTCCGAAGCTTCGTTGCCACCTGAGGCCCCTATTGCCCCAGGCGGCATACCTGGTCATCGAAATCCCAGCCTGGACCCCGAATTTTGGCAGAGATACCTGGACAACGGCCCGCCAACGCTGGATAACATTCTTGCACCGTTGACGAGCAATCCACCGGATTCAGAGACAAGCTTTTATCGCGATGTCGCCAGGGCCGGTGGCGACGACAATGACTATGGACAAGGCCAGAGACCTGCGACACCCGAGAATCAGATTCACGACAGGAACACGGCTGAGGAGGTGCAAGTCTCCCCGACAAGCATCTCGAGCGGGGACATCGTCTCGTGTTCGTTCCCGACCCGAACTATGAAGTCCTCGAGTCCTGGTTCGAACCATCCTTTGGGTGCACATCCGGTGGACCCGAGCTCCGTCTACAACATGGAGCCTATCGCCACGACACCCCGTGCCCTGATGGGAAAGCGATTGCGCCCCCAACAAGCACACAAGCGTAACGGAAGTCTTTCCGACTCGCTGAGGGAACACAACAACACAACACTCGAGCAGCTTCTCCAGCAGAATACGGAAACTCTGCTTTCGCTTCCCTACGCCGGCAGTCTCGTGAGAGGCAACGTCATGCCTCCAGGCCAAGCATTTGTCGAGATTGTCTCACCGACCTCAACGAACGGTGCAAGCCGACAGACGACTGTGTTTCAACCATACCCGGATGATACTGAAGTAGACAGGGCCGCGGCATCTGCAATGTCTGGACAGGGGATGCGAAAACTTATCTGCGGGGTCCGCCGCGCGCTGAGTACCCGAGGACAGGATGTGTCGCCCACACAAGGAAATTTCAACATTGCGCCCATAGGACCCCGGGGTGTCACGACAAACAGATTGCCCGGGACTGCGATAGTGCCTCAGGCCCGGCCGAGAACGAGTAGTATGCGCCCAGTCGTCCGAATCGATCTACTTGGTGCGGAAATCGTGGAGGATTTCAAGAAGGTGATAAGGGAAGACGCGGCAGCGGAAGCTGCTTTGCAGGGTGTCCAGGGCTCCATACCATCCACTCCGACGACAGTCAGGGGACCTGGGGAAGACGGAGGATACCCGGTACCACACATGGAAACTCTGCGACAGGTCGATCCACAGGACGGCACGCGTCCCTTCAGCGACGGGGGTGTGACCACTGGAAGCAAGTCCATCCTCATCATCGACGATACACTGCGGGTTCCCAACGAGTTTCCCGCAATGACCGGCGCTCTTCCTGCTTTCACTCAATCGGTAGAAGATTTCGCGGACTCTTTCATGCCACAAGGAGCAGATCCGACACCCCCTAGCACACCTCCTGGTCGGATAACAGACACGCCAAGGAGATCTTCATACTTGCTAGGTCAGCACGTCCTCCGCTCAGTCAAGTCATCAGATGCTTTGCCTCCTTTCGTCCCGGACCTGGACTCGCTCGCTGGTGGACAGGCTCACCGGCCATCTGAAGACATGGTCCGCCCATCGCTAGACGCCAGGCTTTCCTCGTCCGAATTTCTGCGGCAGTCATTGAGTCGCCCGCCATTGAGTGGGGTCTATGGGCATGGGCGCCACCGCTCGAGTCGCTCGCTGCGCTCAAACGGCACGATGGGGCTCAGAAAATACGCATCATTTCAAAGTGGAATGGGTCTTCGCTCAACTGTCCGCAGCTTCGACGCGACCACCTACTCTGACAGAGCGTCGATAGAGCAATCATCCGTGCCACCGCCGTTGAGAGTCCTCCGAAGACGCCCAGGCGGAGACCTTAGAGCGGTCAACCGCGTTGGAGACTTGGACCAACATGTGTTGCGTAAGTCGCGCTCTTTGGGGTCTCTTACAACTTACACGGACTCCCTGCGAACCTCGTTCATTCAAAGCCCAGCTGTGGGGCGGGGCTCGACGGGAGTAGTGGACGTTGTCAACAGTGACTACTCTCGGAATCGAGTGGAAGCCTTCTCTCTCGGCGTCATTGCAGAGAAACCGAAGCGAAGGATCTCCCTGCTCAGCACATCTTCCTCTAGGCCCATAATGCGACCTTCATTCGAGGCCGAGGCACAGAAACTCGCAAATATCCCAGACGACGAAGATGATGGTGGGGTTGAGTCGGCACTGCTGAAGCTTGAGGGAAGGTATGAGAGGAGACCGTTCAAGCTGTCTCTCGATGCGACGAACACTTCCATGCTCAACATGGAGAACATCAGTCGCAAATCTCCCCCACCAGAAGATGGGCCCGATTCCAAGGCAGAGAAACGGAAACATCGCCAGGAGCACATTGGAGAAGAAGGTGTCATGGCCCCGGCGCCACCTGCCGAGAGCTCTGCGGATGCCTCGGACTCGACATCTCTGCGCGTTCCTGAAAAGGGCCGGTCCCTGCGCGATGAGGTTGCCTCGTTCCTGTCGGACGGTTCATATGGCTCATATCTGTCAATCCCTCTGTTACAGCGTGAGGCGGTCGACGATGGTCAGAGGAGCCGAGCGGAGTGGACAAATCAGTCCATTCTTCAAGATCCCGAAGATGGCACATCCGCCGACGAACGGGACGGAGGCGACAAAGATCGCTCATATGAATTCGTCAAGAAGTCTGAGAGCATTGAGAAGATCAAGCCGGGAGACACCATGCCGGCGCCCCAGCAACGTGATAAGACGAGAGACTCGTCCCAATCTTTCCTGGACATGGACAGCACTGATGATGAACTGTCCTCAGAGCTGTCGGACAACCCGGCGGAAGACGACGAGGAATTGGACGCCTTCCCCTCTCTACGGCGTGGCGCTACCCTCACCAAGATCCAAACAAACCACACGGCAAAATCGTACAAGACTTTTGGGGCGCAAACGAAGCACACAGTGAGTGTAGCTTCACCGACGTCGGCCTCTGGTCAGACTTTCGAGGTGTCACCCGAGACTGCAGATGTTCCAGAGCTACACAGTGCTCAGATTTGGGGTCAAGACAAAGGACGCAAACCATTGCCTCCCACGCCTGACTACACGCCGACCTTCGAACAGGCAGCGCAGCCTATGAAGACGACGCCCGGTCCAATCAGTGCCAACGAGGCACCGCGCAACGCAGCCACCGTGACAGAACGAGAGAAGACCCGTGACTTCTCTGCGCACCTTCCTTTCATTCTGGCTTTCGACTCGGAAATACTTGCCCAGCAGTTCACGCTCATTGAGAAGGACGCTCTTAATGAGATCGACTGGAAGGAGCTTATTGAAATGCGTTGGAAGAATGCCGAGAACAACGACTGTCGATCATGGGTCCAGTTCCTGCGGGACGCAGATGCCCGAGGTGTCGAAGTGGTGATTGCCCGCTTCAACATTGTCGTCAAATGGGCCGTTTCTGAAATCGTCCTGACTCAAAATATGGAGGAGCGAGCTCGGTGCATCATCAAGTACATCCACATTGCTGCACACTGCAGGCGCTACCGCAACTTCGCCACAATGAGCCAAATCACCATTGCGCTCACAAGCGGCGAAGTCGAGCGCCTGTCTCAGACATGGAGGATGGTGCCGGCCCACGACATGCACACCTTGCGCGAGCTTGAGGCCCTAATCTCGCCGACCCGCAACTTCTACGCTCTACGCTCAGAGATGGAAGGGGGAGGTCTGACCACTCATGACATGGGATGCATTCCCTTCGTGGGCATCTATACCCACGATCTCATCTTCAACGCACAACGGCCAAGCGAAATCGCCAGCAGTCCAACAACGGCACCCCTTGTCAATTTCGAACGTTGCCGGATAGCTGCTGGCGTGGTCAAAACCCTGCTTAGACTGCTAGAGGCAAGCACCACATACGCCTTCCAACCGATCGAAGGCATCACCGAACGCTGTCTTTGGATGAGTGCTTTGTCTGACGATGAGATCCGACGACACTCGCAGCAGCTGCAATGATGAGCAGACCGACAACCAACACGCTCCGCGACTGAACTATCGAGACCGGATGCTTTCTTCACTGAAGTGAATGGAATGATATTAACACGATACCCCTGTATATTCTCTTTCAACCAACGACCGCACATGTTGCTTTTGACGGCACGAAAAGACGCACCCCCACATTAGATCACGGCCTGACACGCACCCCGAGACGGACCCGTACTTACAGTTGTCTCTACATGAACAACTTTCCCCTCTTCACACCGGCCGTTCTTGGCCTTTTCCTATTGCGAACTATTATATACCCATTTAGATGAACACTCGGAGCATCGGGTAATTCCTAATTTCCTAAGTCACGCCTCCCGCGTTACGCCACCGATTTGCACCAGCAGCAGCAGCAGCAGTGGCCGCGGAAGAGCAGCGAGCAAAGCCAGCATTGGTTTCTTCTTTACCTGTGTCCTTGATCGCGACGATCTAATATTTCTTGGATTGACGAATAGAGTCGCCTGTTGGGACGGCGGAAAATCTATGAGCAAACAGCAGGCGTCCTAGCGTCCATTTTGGTGCATCGATCTGGTTTCAACGGGAGAGCCCTGCCTCTCCCAGCACCATGAGGCCGAGGCCGGGGGAGGGACGCGGCGGTGTTTCAAGATGCATAATTGTTTCTGTCCTTTACAGAGGTCTGGCATGGATCAAGCCTGAGTTCTTTGTTTTTCCTTTTTCCTTTTTCACCCCTCCGGCATGATGATGGGTTGTGAGGTTGCGGAGGCAGAGCGGCGTGATTCATTCATATACCCCCTTGTTTTCATTTTCTGTTTCGAGAAATGGGCGGAGCTGGGCGGCCCCGTCTGGGTGGAGGGGGCACGCAGGATGATGGGGAAGTGGGCCTAGAAGACGACGCCAGCGAAGCAGCTGGCTCTCTAGGAACCCCTCGGCCGTGCTGCAAGAGACAGGCGGTTGAACCTGACGAATATATGATCATGCCTTGGCTGTCTGCCAGGCAAAGCTGATTGTTGCCTTGTCCTTGTCTGGAATTGTCTGTGTTCCCGTAAATGTGAATGGTTAGGTGACGTTTCTGTTCCTGACAATGCGTCATCGTACATACTTAGATGCAATGAAGTTGGCCCGAACAAACCTCCCCAAGCCAAAACTTCCAGGCAGCACCGGCGGCAGTAACCGTCATAGGTGAGAAAAATGACTGGCAGGATAGTGTCCGCAGGGTGGGCAAGGGCCACACTGCGGCCTTGAGCCCTGTCCAAATCCCACGGAAGGAGAAAGCCCAGCCAGCTCCCCCAGCCACGACACGAGCCAGACGCGTCTGGGCTGCAGCAAGTCGACGTGTTCTTCACGACTCCACAGCGGTGTGGGCCCCGGCGGATCCCAAAATGGCGGGCGTGCGGGCCAACGGTTCCAACAAAAGATGCCACCGAGCCAGCAGCCCCTTAGGCATGCCAACTCACCGACCGTCACTCACTTTAAACCTCAGGCCTGGACTTTGCTGCTTCTTGTTTTCCCTCCTGTCTTTTAGTAGCCTGCATCTGTTTTTTTTTTCGTTAAGCGAGCGTCCGACTTGCGCTGTCTTTCATGTCTTTTTGCGCTTTGTAATTCTCTTGTACCACGAGGAAGCTAGCATGGCAGCAGACCTGCCTCTGGCGCTGAGGCGCACGCCTCGAAGAAGAGTGCAGCACGGAGTCAGTGAGACACCGAGGACTCCCGCCCCGGCGTCACAGCGGAAGCCCTCGCGGGCCAGTGTCGTCCGGAAGCCAGCTACCACAAGTGCAACGGCCAAGACGGCGGGCAGGGCGATGAGCAGGAGCAAGGCCGGCGTCCCGGAATCCGCGAGTGTTACTGCTGCTGGGGCGGACGATGCCTCAGATGACTCGATCACGCTCGTCGACGACGCGGACGACAGCATCACCGCACTAGACTTTGACATCCCCATCTCCTCCTCGCGGCGGTCATCGTCCGGGGTGGGCAAGAGGAAGAGACGCCCCTCCGTCACCTCCCCAAGCAAAAAGCCGGCCATCAAGAGGACCCGCCGCCAGACAGGCAGCAACGACAACGAGAACAACAGCGCATCCTCCGTAGTGCACATCCTCCCGATCCGCACGCAGATCCTGGACGACCACATCAAGCGGCGGATCCGGCGCAACGGGCTGAGCGCGGAGATGAACGAGGCGTACGGCGAGAAGCGCGCCCGCAGGGAGAGGACGCTCGCGGAGCTGAGGCGCGCGCGGGACGAGCTTAGGTCCCGGGACGCGGAGATTGAGCGCCTGAGGGAGCTGACGGCGTTGTTTGACGGCAACGGTGACCATTCTCACCACCGCGACGGAGAGGGTGAGGAGGAAGCTAGCCGCGTGCAGGACCTGGAGAGGGAACTTTCCCGCCTCAGGGAGCAGGTCATGGGCCGGCGACGGGGTGATGATCATGATGTACCGCTGTCGTCGTCGCCGCCTGTTGTGAGGGGTGATGATGATGATTGGGGCATGATGGGCGGGATGTCCGATGGCGGTAGTGACGCCGAAGGGGACTTTGAAGATGAATTCGGTGAGAGCTCTGTCGCCGAGCTGGAGAGCGGTGGTACCCCTGAGCAGCATCGCCATCACCGGCAGCAGCAGCAGTTCAAGGGCAAGAGGCCTGCCGCGCTTCACCTCCACGGACCGACGCTCACGCCGCCCAGCACCAGCCCAGCCAAGCTGCCCTCGTCGCCCGTCCGGCAGATCCACTCGAGCGGTAGCAGTTCGGCGGCGGAGATGAGCACCCACTCGGCCTGCGACGCTGGTGTGCAGGCCGCGGCTGTCTCTACGGATGCTGCCTTGCAGGTTTGCACTCCTGATCCGGGCATGTACGCCCTCCGCGACGAACTGAACACCTTGCGCGCCGAGGTCTCGAGCCTCAACGACACTCTCTCGGAGCGTGACTCGCTTCAGGCCCGCATGGGGGAGAAGCTATCACAGCACAAGCTGCCCTCCTCCCCTTCTTCAGCCCAGGACGACACCGTCGTGGACCAAGACGTCGAGCTCCAACTCGACATAGTCCTGCAGGACCTGGCCGAGAAGACCAACCGCCTCGCCGAGCTGTCTTCTTTGCTCATGGGATCGCCCACAGATGGCCCCTCCACCACCGATAACAAAGGAGAAGCCACAGCCGGGCTCGCCTCGGCCCTCCACAGCGTCCGTCAGGCCCTGGGCGACCTTGACCCGAACACCCCCCTACCGCCCGCCGCGGCGCCGACCCTCGCCCTGGCCGCAGACCGCCTGCGCGAGCTGGACACCACGCTCAAGCGGCGCACGGCCGATCTATCAGACCGCGACGCAGCGCTGGAGGCAAAGGACGAGCAGCTCGCAGCCGCCACAGCACAGGCCAAAGAAAAGGACGCCCGCGCCGCGAGCCTAGAGGCGGACGTCGCACACCTGGGCCAGACGATAGCCTCCCTCCGCGACGCAGTCGCAGACCTCCAGGCCACCTCCGCGTCGCAGCAGGCAGACCTGGACGACGCACGCGACGCCGCCCTGCAACAAGGCGCCGCCGCGGCCGAGGCCGAGGCGCGGCTCGCCGAGGCGGTGGCGAAGCTGGCAGCCCTCGGCACGAGGCTTTCCGAGCGGGAGGACGCGCTGCGGGGCCGCGAGGGCGAGGTCGAGACCTTGAGGGGGGCGCTGGCCGAGGCGCGGGCTACTGTCGCGAGGCTGCGGGAGGGCGCGGCGAGGGAGAAGGGTGCGGCGCGGGATGCGGTTAGGGCTATGCGGGCGCAGATGGTTGCTGCGCTGAAGGTTGGGGAGGGGTTCCTTGGGGAGGAGGGGGTTGCGAAGGAGGAGGAAGGGGTTGATGTTGGTGTTGGTGTTGTCGGGGCGGGTGTTGATGGGATGGACAAGACTGCTCGTGGACGGAGTGATGACAGTGGTCTTGGTCTGGATGGCGAGGAGCCACAGCTTGTATGATTTTTTTTTTTTTTTTTTTTTTTTTTTTTTTTTGCATTGGGTTGGCGTTATGGGCATGGATGGGCTGGGAAACGAGTATCATTTTGCATGGGATTGGTTATTTTCCGAGCATTGTAGATACGATGTGCTGAAGCACAGTTGTTTACCAATACGCACATAATGTACAAGGAACATCGAGGTCAAGGAAGGTATGTACTGAGCAGCCTCTTCCACCGTGTCAGACTACTCCTGTAACTTGCTCGCCGTCCAGCTTTGAATGTTGATGCGGGTGGCCCAACACACCCGACTATCAAGCACCACAGACGAGTGCCTAATTTCCTCCATGAAAGCCCTTTAGTCTCAACCTGAGGATAGGAAAGGTGAGCCTGGGCATATGAGGCAAGGAACTTACGCATGCTCGTAGAGCATCCCAACTGAAAACCATAATACATTGATAAAGGGGAGGACCTCTGGTGTACCCGCTTACACCTGAGTATGACACCTACAGGCCAGATTCAAGAAGTAAAGAACCAACCCATGGACCCCGACTTCTGGAGGTCTGTGCAATCAGCGGGCTGAGACTGTGATCTCGAAAAGGTAATGGCTATAGTGATGCCAATCCGTTTGTTTTTGCTCAAGCCAAGCTGGTCCCTAAAACGTGCGTGCCTGCATTTTCGCTAATTGCTAACCACTCAGAGTACTACACGTAAGACAGCTGACACCCAAATCGCACCGCGATGCCTGCTACATTGCACGTGGGACGGACAAAGGGCTTCAGCTCTGGCCCCGAGGGCCATGACATTCCGCTGTCTGCCACTACTAAGCCGCCCATGTCTCGGACGCATAGGCAGTGGTTGAGTGAGCGATGTAGTACCCCGCACTGGGCTCTGCCTGAAGTAGTTCTGGCATCTCTAGGCATTACAACCTCTTTCTTTTGTTGGTGTTTTGGCGCAATAGGCTGTCTTGTGCCGCAACACGGCTGATCGTTCCTACTCGAGTTAAGAGCTGAGCCAAGTAGATTTTTAGTAATGAAGAGAGGCTTGCAGCATGTGATACACCCAGGTTTAGTCACTTCTATATTTCTCTCCATGTTTAATCATTGTGCATGCCATCTTCATTCACTATCTTGCATGAACGTCACCGAAAAGGCTTTCGTTTGAAACAATGAAGACAAACCACGAAAATAGGGACTTGGCCTCATTCAAAACGCTTAACTGCAGAGTATTCGAGCTGACTGGCATTTATATAAGCATTTCTTGATATCGGCCTCACCCGAGGCGCATGAGGAATACCCTTCTTTATTTGCACATTCCCATCACCACGACGTTCGCAGAGCCACCATCTTCTTCCTGCCCTCTACATTTGCGACCACTGCTAGTGTTTCGCTAAAAGAAGTTAAAATGCCTCACTCAGACTCATTAGAAAACGATACCGGTTCATTGCGACTTCTATCTCTCGGTGTGTGTTCTTTGTGGGGCTAAGCAACGCAACATAACCGCTGACATTCATCACAGACGGTGGAGGAACTCGCGGTTTGTCATCACTCATCATTCTCAGAAGCCTCATGAAGAAAATTGATGCCGAAAATCCACCAAAGCCATGCGACTATTTTCACTTGATTGGAGGAACCAGCACTGGCGGGTGAGGCTCTCAACTCTGATTTGTCCTGACTGTGATTTCAATGAAATACTAACTCCACTGCCGTACCAGGCTCATCGCGTTGATGCTAGGGCGGATGAAGATGGACGTTGACACTTGCATCAAAAAATACTTGACACTTGCTCCCGAAATGTTCACACAAAAAAGACCCATTTGGGACAAATTCGGCAAAATCAGTAATCTCTGGCCAGTTCGCGCCCGTTATAACGCAGAAAAGCTTGAACTTGGTTTCAAGCATGCAGCAATTGAGAGTGGAATGGACAAGGAGGCCTTGCTCTTTGAATCTTCTAGCACTTCAAGTTGCAAAGTGTGAGTACGACCCTAGCGGACATGACCCTATTGGAGGTGAAGACATAGTATCTTGCCTCCTGCTGACAGACACAATCTGAATAGTTTTGTGTGTGCTTACACGAAGTGGCTGTTCACGAAGTCGGCGAACAGCCACATCCGACTGCGTTCCTATGACACCGATGTCTCAGTCAGCTCATTTTCAACGTCAAAATGCAAGATATGGGAGGCTGCACGAGCCACATCGGCAGCAGCCACACTGGTTGACCCGATCAAGATTGGCTTGCAGGAATATGCCGATGGAGCCACTGGGTGCAGCAATCCAGTGAACGCCGTATTGGAAGAAGCCAAGGCTATCTGGAGAGACGCGCCATCGAGAATTCAGTGCCTACTTAGCATTGGAACCGGTGCCCCAAACCTCGATGGGTTCGACAGCAATATCAAAGAGGTGGTTGAAACCCTCAAGACCATCTCTACCGAAACTGAGGACACGGATAAGCAGTTCTTCAGGGATAGTGCAAGCCTTGGCGTTGGTGGTCGGTACTTCCGCTTCAATGTCAACAGCGGTCTTGAAAAAGCCGCTCTAGATGAGCATGACGTGGAAAGCATAGGCCGCATCATGGTAGCATCCAAGGCGTACCTGCTCGAGCGAAAAGTCCATAAGATGGTCGAGGACTTTAGCAGTGCTACGTCACCGCAGCACAGTAAGTAAGCTGGATAACACACTTCTCATCCATCATTCACCTGTTCCATTTCGCAAGCTCACGTCTTTTTGCCCTGGGAAACCTTCCGTCTTTTACTCGTCCCACGGAAAATGAAAGTACCAACACATTCTAAACAGATTCCGGCTTCCACCGTATGCCATATTTCAAGAATCACTACGCTTTAGAGAAAGCATACATCGACGCGGACAAATTGTCAGAAAGTTTGAATAGGATGCTGGGCGAGACAGACTGGTCTCACTTGGACATGGTATGTGAACTATCATGGCAGCTTGAACTTCCCGTATTGTATCGCCGCCGATGCTTGCTTTTCTCTCGTCACTTCTGCCCAAGCTAGTTCTAAAGGCAATCGAGTACAGGTCGGAGACGAGCACCTGATATATACCGACTATGAGCTCAGCTCTGAGCAGCTGATGCTGCTCGCGAACAAGAGCAAGCACTACTACTCCTTTCGCGAGGAGAACAAAAGAATCAGAGATATTGCGGAAAGGTCGGCGCCTACAGATCTTTCCAAGAAACCGAATGGCGTGGAATCGGACCAAAACCCACTGTCAGTGTCAACTTCGAAGAACACGGAGTCAGGATTATCCCTCAGCAAACAAATTGACGAACCTGGAGCGCATACATCCGTTCAACATGAACACGACTCTATTTTGCAGGAAATACCTGCGGCAACTGCTGCCAATGGTTTCACAACCCCCAAAAGCATGGGTTTGGACATTAATTTTCGCTTCGTATACGAGCCTGAGTTATCGATGGAGTCGAAAGGCAAGCAATTAAAAGGCCTCTGTTCGCTCCAGGTTGATGTTGGTGAGACTGCATCAGTCTTTGAAGTCTCAGCAACCGTGGATTCCGAGAGCGATCCACAACAAGGTTACAAGGGCGACGCGGTTCACAAGGTGGGTGGCATTGTTCCCAAAGCTTATGGCAGTCTGTGATTCCATTTCTTACACTCCTGCAAGCTTGCCATCAAGCGTCTCAAAGAGTCGACATCCTTGGACGTGTTCGTCTCGGAATACAAGGCCCTCTGGCGGGCCAACAAGCTGGATCACCCAAATATCGTGGAGACGCTATCTGTCTTCCAGTACGAGGAGAA
This sequence comes from Diaporthe citri, assembly GCF_014595645.1. Taxonomy (NCBI): domain Eukaryota; kingdom Fungi; phylum Ascomycota; class Sordariomycetes; order Diaporthales; family Diaporthaceae; genus Diaporthe; species Diaporthe citri. The sequence continues at coordinate 1,447,910 of NW_025064852.1, read as the reverse complement.
CGGACTGCAGTACTTCAACTTCGCGTTTCCCCTTGCTTTGGGCAACCTCAAACGTCTATTTCGGGGCGACTACGATGCAGACCAGTCTGTTCTACAAGCTCGTGGATCTCTCTGGCATCAATACGCACCTCTGACGAGTGCGGTGGCTTACCTTCATGACTCAACGAATACGGCACACAGGGACATCAAACCATCTAACATTCTGATGTATCTGTCAAAGGTGCCTGGAGAACTGATCCTGAAGATAACAGATTTCGGTCTCGCGGTGGACTTGACGAAGGCCATATCCTGGGAACATGGGACGCTGGCAGCCCAGTCCGCCCAGACCTATGACTCCCCTGAAATGCCCAAGGGGGACAGTAAAGGGATCCCTTCCGCTAAAGAACTGCTATCAAACGATATCTGGAAGCTCGGCTGTGTGTTCACCGAGATGACCGCATTTCTGACCTCCGGCTCTCGCGGCATTGTGGATTTTCGAAATCATATCACCACAACAGAGGGCAAGATTCGCTCGGACTGCTTTAACGACACCATGGTCGACGATGGCGAGAAGGTAAAGTCTGAAGTGCTTGAGTGGATGGACAACATACCCGCTAGTGCAGTCGCAGGATTACGGGCGAGCCAGCTGAACCCGATCCTTAAGAAGATGCTGGCGAAATCCATCGAACGGCCAAGTGCAAGTGAGGTGTTCTCAAGCTTGGCAAAGGTGAGACTTTCTCATGCATGAAGGAGATTTGTCACACGTGCAGTGGCTACTTTGAGCACCCTTTACTCGGCTGACGATACGACAAAAGATACCATTTTCGGGCATTGCCTATGATGACGGGATGCGACTCATTCGTTTTACTGATGGAAATGAGGTTGCAAGTCTGAGCTACTTTGACCAAACCCGGTATCGATTTCAAGAGTGGTTCCGGGAGCCCATTGACTGGGATCCGCTCCCGCAGATGCCGCCGGTCTGCTCTTCTGAAGAGGGTGTGGTCTCTTGGCGAGTAAGTTGAAATACCTAAGCTCACTACATTGATCGACAACAATATTTACTTCGCGGCAGTGGAGTCGCAAAGACTTTACATTGGTCCTTGCCAAAGACCGCATCGAGGGGTACAGAAACACATGTGCCCCTATACTGGGGGACATGGCAACGCCGGGGTTACCTAGCTCTAGCCGCGAAAGCGCAGATAGGCCCGCGGTGGAGAGTACCGTACGAGGCGATGGCCGTCGTAGTCGTCTGAGAAGGTATCCTAGTGATCTTCCAGGTAATGCTCCAACAAGTGAATCGGGCACAGATCCGAATGAGAGACAAAACTCATCCAACTCGACCAAAGGGAGATCTTACTTCGGATCACTGCTCTCATTATTCAGTCGTAAACCTCCTCTGGAAGTTCCAGGAAGACAGCAAGAGAGGATATGGGAAATTCACTGTTGTATCAACAGAATGTATACTGAGCCTTTGGAAACCATTCTCCGAATTATTCCCCACCTAGATGGGGACGAGACCCTGGACGATAAACAGTTTTTCAGAGCACTGGGACAGGCCATTTGTCAAGTGTCAGGGAATCACCTAATAGGTCTGCTGCGTAGATTTCTCTCTTGGAAGAGGTGCTCCAGGATAATCTTCGTTGAGGTAGACTCTCTCTTCCTTGTTACCCTCTATTTACACACTGGCTGACTGGCGCGAAACAGTTTGAAATGAGAAGACAGAAGGACCATGTTACGCCCGTGAAGGACTGGGATCTCCCTCCTCAAGGAGACGGATGGCGACACAATATCATAGATCCTATCGAAGATCGGATGAGAATACTCAGCGAAGAAATCGTGTACGGGCTTAAATACCCTAACATCGATTACGACGAAGATCGGGATCTGATCGTCAGCAAATTGCCGATGAAGCAGCAACCACCGGGTTTGGCGAGGACCTTTGGGAGTCAGGGCTGGGGTCTTCTTGTAACCATGGGGTTCTCATACTGGGGGTTTTTGCGATGGGCTCTCGGATGCCTAGTTCTCACTATCATATCCGCAGCAGTGTGGTTTCGTTTTGTGGATAACACATCCAAAACTGCCGCCCTGCCGCACTATTCTACTCCTTTCTCACTTCTGCAATGGCTGTTGCTCAAAAGAGCGAGGATACATGGCATCACAAACGCCCGGCAAAGTCTGACCGACAAAGTCTGGCATCCACAAATCCTCCGGTAGGGGAGACACCAAGCCATGACGTTCCATATGTCGCGGACATGGATTTGCCCGAATCACAAAGGAGACGAGAAGCGGTTGTGTCCACGGCGTAGCTGTTGGGGATGAATCGTATTTAGTGGTAGTACTGCCGCATTACCAATCAATCGAGTACCAGGGGTCCCACTCAGATAATTGTCGGTACTTAGGTAAAAATCGGACATTCACATCCTCAGTGAAGCCTCAGCCACATGCAGGGTCCGGGCCAACCTATGAATCCAATACCTGCGCGGAACTTGGTGGTGTTGCGTATCAAGTGTCTATCATGGAGTTGCTTGTGGGGCAGATCGAGCGTTTGAAAAGTTTGCTAATATCGATCGATTCATCGATCTCCCGAGTAGTACCTGGCGTTGCGAGCTTAAGAACCTACATATCGATTTCAAGAACCTCAGCTCCATATAAATGATCCATACTAGTAATATAAACCCATATTAGGACTCCGGAATTGCAATGGACGCCTTTGATAATCGCCAGCGGATGGGGCTTCCTCATTACTATGCACGTCTTGGTCGAATCTGGCGCTTCCATTGACGCATCTGATTGTCAGGGGCGCATTGCTTTGCATGCAGCAGCATTGGTAGGACACGGGGAAGTCTATCGCTTTTTTGGTAGACAAAGGGGGAACCCTCGCGCCGAGGACCACGAAGGAGCAACGGCTGAAAGTATGATCCCATGGCAGACGCGGCGAAACTGAGAACTAGTTCTGAGGAGTAGGACGCTGGCGACGAGACTGATCATGAAGGCCGTGCAAAGCAGATTTAGAATTTCCATTAGATTGTCACCTCTTTACGCTGGAACTTGCTGACGACAGACCGAGCAATTAACAGCTGCTAGTGCAAAAGGGTGTAGTTTGATTGACTCCTCAGCAAGAATTCTCAGCTTGGAAAGATTTCCTCGTCGTTCCTTAATTAGCGGGACTTGAGCATGGTATGATCGTTTCGAGGAGAGCGTTGGTTTGCCATCTCACACGGCGACTTAGAGCGATTGAGAGCCATCCTCACTGGCCGTGTCACAATAAACGAATGATTGTACCTGCGAGTACTGGCTGAAAAGGACCCAAGCGAAGCAGAAGGACAAGGGTGTTGCCGTTGTCAGCGGCTCGTCCGTCTCCCGAGTTCGATGGCAGCTGTGCCTTGTTATATTACGACGCGTGCCAAGTACCAGTGAGGAATTCGACTGGGAACATGGATCTCTCACACGGATAACATAATATGTGAGAAGAGTGGCATGACTACCAGTAACTACCCCGTCCCAACAGGCGAGATAAACTCCAAACGAATTAGAGAATAGTATTCATTAACGAATGTCCTGGTATCATTAGACCTAGAGGTATCAAACACCCAAAGCAAAACCTAGAAAAAGACCAAAAGGGGTATCCTATGTCAAAAAGCACAGCCGTTCTCCATCCCCCGCGGTATCATCGTTCAACAGGGTATCCGAGTTTGGCAATCTCCTTGAGTGTCCCCCTCAAACGTTGCGTGTCATCCCTTCCTCCCATTCAATCTCGACGGATTATATCGTACACTCATGAGCTATGTAGACTCAAGTAGACCAGCCTTCAGACTCGACAGGCGTTAAGTTAGCATGGCTAGAACTCAAATGTTCTCAATCACACGAGCGTTCATGGCCTGTTGAAAAGAAGGGTCCTGACCTCCAAAGTCCTGGAAGGTGTTCTTCCCGCTGCCGCTACCCTCGCCCTGTTCGAAGTTCTTCGGGTCGGTGATGGCGGCGTTCAACCCGGCCGTTGCAGAAGAAGACTGCGCCCCTGGCAAAAAGATAACTTTGGAGTTTGCCGACTTGGCCATGGCTTGCATAGCTTCGAGGTAGCGGATCTGCATGGCTGGTGCAGAGGACAAGATATCGGCGGCTTGACGCATGAGCTTGGCGCTTTCGACCTGTTCGGAAAGAAAAACAGATGTTAGTTACAATTCGCAGGGATTTCTCCCCAACACCAGCATGTACGGCGACAGCCTCGTAAGAGAAAGAAGCGGGGTGTTGACGAACCTCAGCCTTGGCGGCGATGATCTTGCTTTCACCGATACGCTTGCTCTGAGCAGCCATAGACAGCGACTCCTGCAGCTCTTGGCTGAAGACGATATCCTTGATGAGCATCGACTCAACCTGGACACCCCAGCCGGCCGCGACGTCCTCGATGATCTCGCCAATGCTCTGGGCGATCTCCTCGCGGCGCTCGATGACATCCTGGAGAACACGGGCTCCGACGACGTGGCGCAGGGTGGTCTGAGTACGCTCGATCAGGGCCTGGCGGACGTTGGTGATGCCAAAGGCGGCCTTGTGCGGGCTGACGATGTGGTAATAGATGACACTGGTAAGGTGGAGGTTGACGTTGTCCTTGGTCATGCACACTTGCTTGGGGACCTCGACGATCTGGATCTTGACATCGACCTGGATGAGGCGCTCGGACAGGGGGTTGATCTTAACCAGGCCGGGGTCGACTGCCTTGTAGAATTTGCCGAACTTGGTGACCAGGCCGACGTTGCCCTGGCTGACGTTCTTATACGGGTTGGGGCAGCAGATGCAGCATGGGATCGCACCCAGGGTTCCCATGCAGGAGCCGAGGGTGTTGACTATCAGGGACAGACCAGTGTCAGCACCTGCTGCGATAGAGGTGATGAGTGAAACCGGGAGGTATTAGACTTACTCATGCTTCCATACCAGCCTTTGGCATCGGCGTCGGTTCCGACGATGCTGGCATAGCTCTTCTGCAGGTCCTCCTGGCGGGGCGGCTGGACGACCATGGGCCCTTGGGGCCGGAAGCCGGCCTGAGCGCCCACGCCATTGGTGTCGGCGGCCTTGGACGAACCCGGAGTGGATGGGGCGTTCATGGTGTCTGCTTGGTGCTCCCGGAGCCTTAAAAGGTATTCAGTAGACAATGCTGACTTGGTCCGACGTCGTCGTTGATGGCGACTGAGAAAATGTGCTAGCTGGTGGGAGTCGTTAGTATTTGGTATTGGAGGTTGGCCGAGTAACGAGTCGCATGTCAGTCTCGCTGGAGGTTGGGTGGGCAGCGATGTGTGGCGACGGAACAAACTGACTGTTTGACGGTTTACTTTTCTGGGTGTCTTACATTCGGAAGAGGTGGCCCTGGTATTTATCTGGAGACCAAATTGTCTAGTGTGTGGGTAATTGACTCCTGGAAGCTGGTTCTCCAGTAGTCTGGGTGTGGGTGTGGATGCGAGGGTGGGTAATTGGACGGGACGAGATGGGGTGATCGATCTCAGTGACGGACGGTAGTGAGGGGGGCGTCGCAAGCAAGATAGAAAGAGGATGTGAGGGAATATTTATCTTTCGAGCACTGGTCCAGGAAGAGGAAGGTGGCACGCCAGCACACTTGGGCAATCTCTTGGTGTGGGCGGAGACGCAGCAAAGGCGAGAGGCGACGGAAGCTCCCCGTACTGTTCCTTCCGTGAGCTTACGGTAGTCGGAAAGAGGTAAGCAGGTAGGATGGATCGATGGAATGAGTGCGGCGAGGCAGACAGGCGGTTTCTGGCCGTGCTGGAAATGGAGATGGATGAGCAAGTGACCCGTGAGACCCAAGACCCAAGGGACCTAAGCTCTGAGCGAGCTCAACCCTGTTGCCGCAGTGGTACAGTATTGGTGGGTGCTGGGGATGGTGGTGCAGCACAGGAGCGGTACTCGGGTACTTGGAGCTTGGGTGGGCCCATTCCCCAGTGTTAGGAACTGCCAAGCGCGGGCTGTGGAGTGCCTAACAACGGGCCATGCGGGGCCCAGCCGCAGCTTCCCAAAGTTCGTTGAAAGGTGGGCCCATGCCCTGGGGAAGGAGCAGGGGCAGGGGTTTGGGTGACATCACCGGCTGGTTGGTCTCCCCTCCTACCTCCCCTTCCACCCCTCGACTGCGGGACTCCTTCAAACACTCAGACTGCGCATCCGAAACACATCATCTCAACCGTCACATTGCTATCGTGGTCGCCGTCGCTGTCATTTGTGGGGGAGACAGAGTGCATCTCTGGATATGCTCAACGCTATCTACCCATCTACTATTCATCCACCAACACTAACACCCAGCGTCCCCAACCTCGGTCGTTGTTTCAGCCAGCTGCCCGCGTCTGAGCTTCAATACGGGTCGCACGTTGCGTTCAGTCCGACCAGAGTTCAACAGGGTGTCACCAGACGTTCTAGCCTCTGCCGGCAAACACACCCTCAGCCTCGCTTCCCCTCTCCTGTCCTGCGTGCCTCCAAGTCTTGTGTCGCCGTCGCCTGCCAATCCTCGTCGTGCTGTCATGACTTTTTTGCGCCGCGCCCCTCGGCCCTTAACAGCTCCCCAATCGGGACCTCCAAACTGCAGTAGTGTGCCACCAGGGCTCTTCACACGGCCGACCTCCCTCAAAGCGCCCTGCGTGCCGAGTTCCGTGGCATCCTGGCATCCTGACCAGCTCGAATCACAGATCCGCCTCGAACCGCGTCTCTAGTGATCCGAGCCCGGTGGACGTGATGAACAACCGATGATGAAACCCAAGACTGTCAAGACTTGGCTTTTTTCGACGCACCATTCTGACAGTTGTTACATGGGCCACCCCCGGAACTCGTAGTTCCCTTCAAACATTCGCAGCCTGCTGCCACCAATCGAGATGGGCATATTTCTCCGCAGATTTGGAGATCAAGACAACAGTCCAGATGTTGACAGGGTTCTGAGCAATATTCAAGCTTCCACGATATCTTTTCGCACACTCATTCGGGCGACTGCCGCGATTCCACCTCGCCCGAAGGACAGACCGACAAGCCGCAGGCGAGCATCATTCTTTCCAGCCACCTGTACTCATTTCGAATGAAGACTCCAGCCTGGGCTAGCCTCATGCACGGAGACCGCGGCAGGCCTGTGCTGTGTATGCAGTGGAAGGTTCCGGTCCGGGGAAGCTGTCTTCCTTGGAGACCCGCCCAACCCTGTTCGCCAATTGAGACACAGCGTATTTCTCGAGAGCGGTTCAAATCGTTCCGCCATGACAATTACGCCCGACTTGTTAGCAGATCGCTTCCGCGATCCATGGACGGCGCGCTTCTTAGTCTGCCAGCGTGACCCCTGCACTGCCTCACTTCCTCACTGCCCCAACCCACGCCAAGAGCTGTCGACAATTGCCTGCCAGCATTTCCTGCAAGAATCAGTGGAATGACCACCACAGAGAGGAAATGGCTCTTATTGCCCCGTCGACTAACCTTCGAAACCATGTCCCTGAATTTGTCAGTCCTTCCCCAGCTGGTCTTTGCCACGCGACCGGCCTGCACTGCCATTATGCATTAAGGCCGCATGTGGAACTTTTCTAGAATCCTTCCATCCACCCTGGCCCACCCCAGGCAACCACATCTGGTCTGCTGGTACACACACACAGCCATGATGCCGATCTGCTTGCCGCTTATCACTCCCAGAAAAGGTATCAAGCTTCAAAGAGCGAGATGGCCGGGAATTATATCGCTCACTAGTTTACCCAGTCCGGCCAACCAACAGCGGCACGTTTACGCACCCGTGGGGACTTGACGACATCTTCGTTAGATTATACCGGTTTGGAAAGTACAAGCCTCCAAGGGCTTACTGATGGAAGCAAATAAACCTCTGCCACAGCCACGATGTCCTCTTCGCATCTTGCTGCCTGATGGAGGTTCTGTTTCGCCCGGTATGTGCGCCTTGGTGGTTTGTTCTTTGTTCCCACGACAAAGGAAAGTTGGATAGACAAGCCAGCGCTCGGGGCGAGGATTTCAGCTGTGGGTCCCTGTTGGTGAGCATCAGCAAGGCGCAGTGGTATATCGCTCGGACTTTGAGCTGATCCTTAGAACTAGCGCTTTCAAGGGCTCAGCGAGGCTGTTGCTCATCCCTCAAAATCAGGATCGGGCTGTCTACCAACAGATTTGCAAGGTACCAACGCCTAACTAGCTGGATTTTCCAACTCACATCGGGCAAAATTGCGACGGCCCATTCCTTTGGCCCCACTAAACAGGACTTGCAAGCTGATGCCCTTGAAACATCTACTGCCGGCCGACACCCAAGTTCAGATCGTCAAATTGCGGTCTCATCAATTTTCGTAAAATTTGGCTGGCTCTGTTTACTCAAAGTCGCCGTTCTCATGACAGTGGGATTATCCCAGTCCTTCCCTTCGATATGAACTTGTGGGGGCTCATTAAGGTTCTCTCTGTGTGTGTTGCGGTTCTCACATTGTGAAGCTGTAAATTGCCTGCTGTAGCGATTATCTCTGGGGCCCTGGCATGAAAATGACCTCGATGTTGTAAGCACTATCTCCTTGGTGAAAGGCCAAAACTGGTACTCAAGAATGCGCGGACTTGGAGCCACTCCATTCAATACCTCGCGTGTTTGGCAATCCCTTTGATTCTCGGAGCGTTGACGTCGCAGGACCTAGACCGGTGGTAACATCCAGCCTGCTTAGGTCCAGGAGGTCGAGAGTTCTGGACCGCTGATCCACGTACCTGCCACTCTCCATGAGGCCTATGACGAGTCATTAATCCCTGACGTGGACTGCTTGCACGGCTATCTCTAGAGCGAAAGTCATACCGTCCCGTTTGCTAGATGACAGTGTTGTTTCTATTACGCACTTCAAGCCTTCCACGTAGACTGCTTTTCCGTGAAAGCACCAATGCGAGTCAGGGCCGAGCTGTTCTTGGGATACTTGAGGGAAATTCCCTTCATTGTGGAGCTTGACTGCGGGATATTTTGCCTTCTTCTTTTTCATACTTGCCACAGAGACGTACGAAGAGCTGTCAACTAGGACGTCAGAGCTGAGCGGAACCTGAATCACCGTCGCATCATCGTCAGCCCGCAGGCGCCCTTAGGGAAGATGTCCCAATCGTCCTTCTTTGAGCTGTCACTTGACCACGACTTCGCCCGAGTCATCGATAGATGTGAGGCATTTCTGGGATGAGACCAGGCAATATTCATGGCCTACACTAGGGACGAATGGCTCGTGACGCCTGCAACGTGATGGGTCCCCAATGGATGCCACCTGTAGGAGCCGATTCAGACTTGGTGACCTCACAAGCTCTAGACTTTCGATTCGATTGAAGCCATTCACTGGCACATGGGACTCCGGTTGCTAGATGCTGCACAATCAGCTACGGAGGCTGGCGAATGCTCCTCCGGCGAGAAAGGCGAGGTTTATCACCGGCTCGTCATCTCTTGCAGTACTTGAGTGCGTGCCCCGGGTTGATTCACCATATCGGTGTATTTGTATTATAGACTATTTGTATTCTTTGAGTTCCTCTACTGAGCTGGAACGACAAATTATTGTCCTGATGGGACAAGAGACAATGTAGGTCGTAGGCATTTGCAGGCAATTTCGATGTTGATCTCTAGTCACCGAGTGACACAAGGAAACCCCCCGGGTATCCCAAACATTGCCTCCGCCGTCAAGGTCTCACGGCGGCCTTCTACAGCATGATGCAATATGCATGATAGAAGTATGACAACTAGCCTCGAAGAGATTTGATGTTGATTTCACTTTCGACGTGGTCCTTGCGTGCGGCGCAGCGTACTGAGGCTAGCCGCACTTGCTGAATAAATGTCACGCCTGGGCCTTCATGGAACGGCGATTCAAATGAATGGATTGCATCTGTAATAGCTGTGCCTCTGCCCAGCCGCAAAGTGACCAACAGCTCGAGAGGAACTACTTTCCTTGCGACTTGTCATCAAAGTCACCATATTTCTTCTGCGGTGGACCCATAAAACGTCTCGCTACAATCAGTCCAGGATACATGGAATACTAGACAATCGCTCCAGATACATCTATCAACTGACCACATTCTACCGCGATCCCAAACGCAGCGTTTGACACTATGGCAGTCACCAAAACCACACTTCTCGAGCGCGCAAGACACATCGCGCACAACTTCGACCCGAAGGACGAGGACATCAGAAGGTGCGCTACGGAATTTATTAGAGAGCTGAGTAAGTTGATCGCAGAACGTGTCTCTTTGGGGTAGTGAGGCTGAATCACACTCGACAGGGCTTGGTTTGCAGCAGACGACCCCGTCTATGTGCCAGATCCCAACCTATGTCACTCAAATCACGAGTGGCAGCGAGAAGGTAGGTGTGGACTTTATCTTCATGAAACGCTCTCGTTCACTCATTATATGCCCTAGGGTCTGTCCCTCGGCGTCGATCACGAAGAACGGGTCTAGCGTGGGGGCCGCGATCATTGCTCTCCTTGCTGCCCGGCAGGTCGCCCCCAACATTCATCAATTGTAGAGTGATGGACTGTTGATGAGGCTTCGGCTTGATCGATACAATTAGCTCTATTCCCAACCATTTTTCTATGCACCCGTCTGCCCCCAAGCAATCCTTATGAAGGAGGTCCGTTGTACAAAAGGAGGGAGCACATGGCACCACTCAAGTGCTCAGATAACTGATGACAAAGGCTCAACTGCACCCCCAACTCTCCCAGCCCCATCGAACAGCCAATTAGCCTAGTGGACCACTGTCACAGCATGACGCTGTACTCAATAAAGCTCATAGCTGAATGCACAGCCTGCAGACTGCCTCGGTGCCATTGTAGATATATAAAGATCGACTGTGAATCCGCTGCAACTCAGAACTTGGAAACTTCCGTTCGTTCTCCTCTTAGGCTCCGAGTCATGCATACCGGAAGACGCTATGGACGAGAACAGTCTTCTACAGTCAGATGAGCCTCAATCCCTCAGTGCTCTCCCGTCGCGGATTTCGGCCGAAGATATGGAGCTTCCCAACCACTCACATGACGGGTCTGTGTCGCTTTTATCAGCACTGACTTCTACTACAAACTGCAACAGGAATTCTGGAGACCAAAGGGAGGCTGCCCCGGCCTATACACCGATCTACCGCCAACTGCAACCACATCTTGGCGTGCACCACCAGGACGATGAACCTCCCTTTCAGAGCGACAAGTGCGTCCATCGACTATGGCTGTGGGAGATATTGAGCATCACAGTCGCTGCACTCGCTCTTGTGGCCATTGTGATCACACTGGTCCTTCACAGGGACCATCCCCTACCTAAGTGGCCGTCGGCAATTACAATAAACGCCCTCATCGCCGTATTCACCGCTGTGTTCAAGGCGTGTCTGATGATGCCGATCGCTGAAGCTATTGGCCAGTTGAAGTGGCTGTGGTACCAGAAGTCGAGGCCGCTTAGACATATGGAGCATTGGGATTTGGCTAGCCGAGGTAAGTTATCATGTCTTCTCTTCTATCACCCACGAACTCTCTACAATCATTCCTGTTTCAGAGAGAGTGCCACTCACATGCGTATATTCAGGCCCATGGGGCTCTATGCTTCTGATATTTCTGCTGAAAAGCCAGAACCTTGCAGTCATTGGTGCTATCCTCACAGTAGTGGCAATGGCAGTTGACGCTTTCACTCAACAGGTAGTCCAATTCTACAGCTGCCCAACGGTGGTCGACGGCGAACGTGCGACGGTGCCTTTCTCCAATAATTACACCGCTGACTTCTGGGGAACTCAATCGGACCCGCAAATGCAGTCGGCCACATATGTCGGACTGATTGACCCGCCTGCAAACATTTCTGCAGCTCTTAAGTTTGAATATAAGACGGGCAACTGCACTTTCCCTTCGACGGACGACGGGGTGACATTTATGTCCCTCGCACTGGAGAGCCGATGTACCGACATTGGAAAAGATGTTGCTTTCTCTACGGGCACAAGAAATTTCACCGACTCTGTTTTTGGGCATGAGACAAACCCTAAGATGGCGACGGTCAATGCCATACTGCCGAGTTATAAGCTACAGTTGAACAATTATTCATCCAATGTGATGCAGTCAGGGTCCCGAGCATCCACTAGCTGCCCCTCGCATTTTCTGAGACAGGTTGCATTCCTAACGATGTCCAGCCGTTGGGGATATCGAGGCGAGCCGCAGGACTCGCACGCTTTCGAGTGCGGGTTCTATCCAGCCGTGAACACCTACAGCGCCAATATTACGAACGGGGTGTTATTTGAGCAAGTTTTGGACAGTCAACGCATGGATTACCCCCAGGCCCGGCTAATCGTCAACAGGACCATTAGGGAAGGCAAATGGCACGAATGTACCGGCAATCCAGGCCCTTCCGACGAGAACAACGTCCCTGTGGACATTGACTTCAGTGTTCATTCTTGTGGGTCAGCAATTCTCTCGGGCAACACTCCAGAAGAAATGACCGACCCCTCCTACAACATCACGTGGTGGGCCCACGACTGCGTATACTCACTTGACCTTGACATCGCGGAAGGTCTGTCCGAAGCTATCTCCGGTCTTCTGGGTACTGGGACCCTGTCCTACGACTGGGCAATCGAACACGCAAAGGGGGACCCCTGGTCTGTCAACCTCTGGAACAACGGTGCCCCCACGCTGGACACGGTTCAGGCCATCATGGATGGGATGACGCGCTCAGTCACTGCACGCTTGCGGCAGGGCAATGGGATCGGCGTCAACATGGGCCCGGCGAATGGGACTGTTTGGGGGATGCAGACCTGTGTGGGCGTGAACTGGGGGTGGCTTGCCCTCCCGGCTGGGCTGCTGCTCCTCACAATTCTGTTCCTGGTCCTTAGCATCATCAGGACAAGTTCAAGGCAGGCCAGGGTTTGGAAGAGCTCCATATTCGCAGTGCTGTTCAGTGGCCTTGATCAAGTAACGAGAAAATCTGATGGGCCAGTGGTAAGCCTGGAGGAGATGAAGGCTGCTGCTGATAGAGCGACGGTTCGCCTTGAGGACACCAAAGAGGGTTTCCGCCTGGTCGGCCAAGCTTAGCGTACAGTTACATATATATCCTTTCCAGCAGATACATCTGATTTTGATATGATTGTATCGATGAAATTATGATGATACAGATTCAATCTGGAACTGATATATTATACTGGGCCAATTATGCTGTTGTAGAAAGTACAAAGAACCTCACCGTCGACACAAATTCGTGCCGTCATGTTCGTGATTTTCCACACTAGGTAACTAACAAACAATATAATAATATTTGGTTACAAACCTTTCTTATTATTGGTATCAGTTATTGGCAGTCAAATTTCTACTCGAGGTCACATTGCATCTGGAATGTACCCATCTCAGACACTTCTGTCGCAAATAATTCACAGAAACAAGAATCTTTCGGTGCAAGATCACTCAATCCTCTCTCACTTATCACCACAACAGTCTACTTTTACGAAACAGCTGATCACAAACAGTTTCACAGAACCCATGATTTATGGCAATGAGACGTTCATGCAGAGGTCAGAGGGTAGTAGTATTGTCCCAAGCTCGACAGCAAGTCGCCATGAACTCCGCTACGAGCCACACACCTAGCCCCCCCCCCCAAAGCTCAAACCCCGATGTCCCAGGCTCTCCCCTTGGCTTAGGACTTTGACCCACCGGTCCTGAGAAGATATCCAGACCGCTCGAATTAACAGAACATCACCTAGTTTCTTAGATCAGGTCCTAGGGGCCGCCCCTTAACGACGCGGAGGCTGTGGCGGCTGCGGGTTGGCAGGTCTAGGTCCCCGGATCACCATTTCCGTCGGCCCTGGGCCCGGGCCCTGGCGAGGTGTGGGATTTGGCATGGACCTGCCACATCTGCACGGCCTCTTCTGGCAGACGTTACAATCCCTCTGGGGGTCGTTTCCCAGAGGAGGCGGGGCAGACATTTTGTGGTTGCTGGAAGTGGATTCTGGGTAAAATTTGTAGATGTAGAGGGGTGTGCCGTGGTCGGAAACTGTTGTTTCAGTGCTCTGATTCTCCTTGTGTTGTTGGAGCTTCTGTGGAGGGTTGCTGATTTCTTTTGGTATTGGAGCCTCGTGCTTTTGGACAATGAGATGATGTGTCTGTCGAGACTGTGCTGTTTAGAGATAAAAGTCAGGGTCTTGACCTCGATTTCAACGGGAAATTATAGTTTTTGAAAAGGCCAGAGGTGGTTCTGTTTGACTGACTTGTGAGGAATAATGATGAGGGAACGTGGTATTCATGGCATTGGGTGAGTCGCACCGTCGATGCTGCAAGGCCGAATATGCCATTGGCCTTGTGTTGTTGTTCGAGTAACCTGATTTCTTTGACGGGATGAGAATCAAGAGAGCAGTATGAAAATGTCATTTGATAGACTCATTGTTGGTCCATCTAGAGACAGAGCTATGAGTGACAAATACCACAAGATTGCTGTCAAGGAGGCTTCACAGGCTTTGGGCAGTCATGATACCTAGCTGATTCACCTATACACTATAGTTACAGCTCATTCTTTTTGAAAGTCTTGGTATGTAGTAATATCGGCGTCTTCCATGGTCCTGCTTGCAACATATTTTCCCAGGAACACGGAAATGCTGAGAAGCATACCCGACCTTAGCAACCAGTGACCATGGGTAAGACTGAGAAAACACCTTATTGGGAACCATTCGTCCTTTGTCCCGCATTCAGCAATAATGCAAATAGGGTTCATGGATAAATTGTGTCATTTTGATTATAATAAACGGTGGAATAGCCCAGCAAACGAGATTCTTTGTCCCACAGATGCCCAATGGCCAAATTGATAAGCGAATGTGGCTTTAAATTGTCACGACTGAAGAGAACAGCTATGTGCCTGAGAGCAGAGAAACGCTTTCGGAATCTAAGCCAGCGGTCCTGGTGGATTGTGCAAGGATGGATGGAGTTGAAGCATGTGATGAACTAGTGATAACGAGAAAGGGTGTGTGGATATGAAATGGACATGGATCCCTGACCACAGTTGGCCAGAAAATCCTCCATACCGCCAAAGGTCAATATCTTCAATGCTCTCTTTTCTATCCTGAAAGTCTACTACGCGTTGTTACAAACTGCTTGCTCTGGATCCTGAGGGAATTGTCAACCAGACCAGAGCAGGTAATACCACACTCAACGACCAAATTCCCCACCAAAATAAAGTTGTTTCATGTCTTGGTACGCAAATACGCACGTTGGGAGCACGGCACGCTACTTATACCGAGAGTCAAATGCCACTGCACTACGGAGACAGAATGTATGCCAC
This sequence comes from Diaporthe citri, assembly GCF_014595645.1. Classification (NCBI taxonomy): domain Eukaryota; kingdom Fungi; phylum Ascomycota; class Sordariomycetes; order Diaporthales; family Diaporthaceae; genus Diaporthe; species Diaporthe citri. The sequence continues at coordinate 1,432,694 of NW_025064852.1, read as the reverse complement.
TTTGAACCAAGGGGTGGGAGCCTTATCAGGCCCCTTTTGTTCACATGTGATGGCAGCAACTTGGGGGCATATCTCGACAGCATTTATGAACATGTACGCTGGCAGATATGGGAATGTTGCATCGTTACGCTTTTCTTTTTGAGATCAGTCGTAGTATATGTGATCTGTCTCATTTTACGATATGTAGGATTGCGATGTTCCATGGTTATTATTAGGCTTTGGTATAGACCAGGTATCTGGGTAGCATCCAGATGTCGTGCATCACCGCTAAAACTAGATCGGTAGAGGCTCTTCAATCTTGACACGTCCGTACACCAAGTACGTCACATCCAGCATTGGCATTGACAATTTGGCCAATGTTCGCTGTGTAGTCGCTTCTGAGTGCGTGCACATGGCACGCGGCTTTTCGTTTCGCTCGGCTACTTACCTAGCTCTACAGATATTTACTTGGGTCTCGATAAAATACTTCTCACAGCGCTACCCTCCCCTTGCCGTAGGATCAAATGAGAATCGCCAAGTGCCACTGCCCCACCAGTGAGCAAGATTGCTCCCGCCCGTGTACCACGGGTTGACAAGGCAGGCGTGTTTTGTTCAAGAATCTGAAAGGTGGTATTGAGTAACCTGGGTATATGCAAAAATTCTAACCGTGATTTTATCTACACAAGAAACCAAGACCACATTGCATCCCTACATGTGATCTCCCACAGCATGCAATTGGCTTTTCACCGCCGCGTCGACCAGGCCGAGGACCTCCTCGTGCGTGATCCAGATCCACTCCTCGGTCTGCCACTCATTAGCATCACCATCGTCCTGGACGGTAGGCTTCCACCCCTCGGGTATAGGGATGCCCTCGACGGCCTGCATGTACTCCTCCTTCCACATAGCCTTGCCAATGAAGTGCACCAGCCCCCTCATCCGCGCGACCCACCGGAACCCGCGCGACAGGAAGAAGGGCGGCAGGATCTCGACGACGGCCGAGTCGGGCCGCATGAACATGACATAACTCATACCGGCCCCGTGGTGCCCGACCAGCACGTCCGTCGACTGCAGCAGCGCGATCTGCTCCTTCTTCCCCATGAGCGCGAGGTCGACGACGTTGATGGCGTAGCCCGGGTGCTGCGCGTGCATCTTCTCCATCAGGACGCCAAAGTCCCTGAACTTGCGCGTCGACCCGCGCTGCACGACCGTGATGGTGGGCTTCTCGCGCACGTCGGACGAGGGCCGCTCGTCGATGTTGTAGAACCCCAGCACCCAGCGCGTGAAGGAGGTGAGCAGCGTCTCGCGCCGGCAATTCTCGTACGTCGTCCTGAGCAGCGCCGTCCAGAAGGGGCTGCCCCACCCGACGGTGCCGACGACGACGTCGTAGCACCCCTCGGCGGGGAGCTCGCTGTAGCGGATGGGCGGCCTGCCGGTCAGGATCTCCCACGCGTCGTCCCAGGGCCCCTCGTGGTCGTCCGGGAACACGACGCGCGCGCCCGCGACCTGCTCCTCGGTGAGGAAGGGCTCGCCCGTGGCCGGGTCGACGGCGATGCGCGCGGCGTCGTACGAGACCTTGTTCTGCCACAGCTCCATGAGCTTGTGCCACACGTTGTCGTACGTCTCCTTGAGGGCCGGGTAGATGACGAGCTGGCGGCCGTGCGTGTGCCTGTCGCAGGCGGTCGAGCGGGGCGCGCCGTACGAGAGGCCGGGCAGGGGCTGCCCGTAGACGAGGGCCTTGTCGGCGGTGGCCTCGCCGCACTGCGCGTCGAAGCGCCGCCGCTCCGGGTCCCAGCGCACGCCCTGCATCAGGTACACGGGCGTGGCGCCGTTGAGCTTGTGGTGGTGCGGGTTGGTCGGCACCTCGAAGCCGTGCACGGAGGAGCCCTCGCCGCACAGCTGCGTGGAGCTGTTGGCGATGCCGTAGACGTAGTCGTCCGTGTAGAAGAGCGTGCACAGGTCGTCGTCCTCGGTCGTCAGCTCGTACTCCTTGGGCAGGTCCGTGAAGAACTCCGGGTCGCGGTTCGGCCTGAACGGGATCGGGGCCTTGGATCCTGCGGGGGCGGCTGCCGAGGTGGCGTGGGCGGGCGGTGGTGGTCGTGGTGGTTGCTGTTGTTGTTGGTCGGACTCGGGATCGGGAGGGTAGTCGGGCAGCTCGGCCCTCAGGTCCGACTCGTCTGCGTTGGTGGCGGCTGCCTTCGCGGCGTCGTGGGTGCGAGTGACGTGGGTGACGTGGGTGACGGTACTGCTGCTGCTGCTGCTGCTGCTGCTGTTGTTGCTGCTCGCCTGTTGTAACACGGCCGCATCTTCCGGCCGTAGCCCGGGGCACTGGCAGGAGGAGGCCGAGGACAGGCCCTGGGCGCGGAACCGGTCTACCGAGATTGTGTCTGTCCATATCGCGTAGTATGCCGTCGCGATGAGAATGAGTGCCACGACCCACACGCCCAACCTCCTCTGCGGCATCCACGACTGGTTTATCACGGCCATGGCTGGCTCTCCCTTTCGACCAAGAAAGGGAGGCTGAGAGATAGAAGGGCGGGGGGCGACAAGAAAAAAAAAAAAAAAAAAAAAAAAAAGATGTGGCCCGCGCGCCAAGTGCACAGGTAAGAAAAGACTAGAGACTTGGCTCTAGGGATGGCTGTGGCTCGATGCGCGACGACAAGTTAGACGACGAAAACGGAAGTCGGCCGCTGGTCACATCTCGAGGCACACCCCGAAGAGACAGACAGTGTTTTGGTCTCTGGGGAAGTTTTGGTGTGGGAAAAGAGGGAGAGGGGAAAAAAAGAAAAAAAGCAACTTTGGAACACAGGTGCCGGTTCAGCTGAAAGAAGCGATCGACTCGGGGGCCAACAACCAAGGGGATTAAATCGGGGCTCGTCGGGTGATTATGTCTGGCCAGGTAAGACAAGAAAAACGCCGCCGTGTTCGTGTCTCTGTGTGTGACTTTAAACTTTCAGCTGTCGCCCCTCGGAATCGCATCTTTAATCGCAATCCCAGGCCCCAAGATCCGGCCAGGGGCGCATTGGGCTTACCCACTGTATTAGGTTTCGCATGAGCCGGTCCCAAGCTTCGGAGTGCTCCAGGTATAATTTTAATTTATCAGCCCAATCAAACCGGGCACCGCCGCTTGCCTTTAATGCCCGGGAGGGTTTCCAGGATCCGAGGCGCCAAAGGGTAGTGCTAACGCAGTGCCTGACAGTGGGCAGGCTAACGGAGACAGCTGCCACATAGTACAGCCATTTACGGGGTGAAATCCTCACTGGCGCACAAATGGCATATAGGCCCGTCTGCCCTCCCTTCCCCCTTAGGCCAGCCTGGCTGCCTGGCTCGCATTTATTTGATGAGGCGAAAAGAAAAAAGGCTCGTAATCCTTGGCATAAGCACCCGCCAAGGCAGCAGCTTGGACCACGCGGGGGAGAATCGTTACTCAGCGCGTCAATGGCGTTACCCACAAATGAACGATTCAAGGCGGGGGACGGCGAGATTGGCCCAGACATTGCTTGCTTGCTTGCTCTCCCTTGAGACACACTTACGCATACACACGCACTTGTGGTGTGAGCTGGCCTTCGACGCCATACCTAGGAGCTTGAGCACCATCTCCCAAGCTCAAGGTCTACAGTCCTAGACACCGCCGCTAGCTCCTGGCTGTCTAGCTGCACCTGTTCGTTCTAGTGTAAGCTCAGTGCTACCTTGGGTCTAATTTAGATCTGGACCCTGGTTGCATTCCCACCTGTCTGGTCGATTATCTCTCCATCGCGTGTGCTCGGTGCTGTCGAAATTGAAAGACAGAGACCTGCACGGCTCTGACACCTGGCTCAGGTTGAATGACTCCGATTGGCAAGGTCCTCCCCTCCTCCAGCCAGGATCCCGGACACTGTCGACGCCCCGTCCGTCTCGAGCCGAGAAGATGTCTATCTCCCTTTATTTTCGTGACTTTCCTTGTTCTCCTTATTCGCCGCGGAAAAATTTCATCTCACCCCATCTCACGTAAACAGCATTGCCCCTCCTTCAACGACGGTCGCCGATCCATTACGTGCGCCATATTACGGTGCTACATAGGCATATAGCTGGGCAGCCGCTCATATTGTCCCCCGCCAATTGTTAGTGACACGCCGTGCACATGAGCCAACGCTCTGGAAGGAGGTGGAAAGAAAGACGTGAACAACAGAGCCAATAGCAGGCATATCTGTTATAACCAGGACCTGAAACAAAATCATGTTCAGACAAGACACGGCCGACGAGTCAGGACGGGGGCAAGCAAGTTCCCGTGCTCCCGTTTTGCGGACGGGCAGCAACCGCCGGCTGGCTGAGGACAGACAGATGGGGCCGTCCTCCGGGGGCGGGTTTGTGGTGGGATGAATCGGCTTGCTTGGCACCCCCTACCATACTTGCCGTATTCCCCATGCCTTACCATTGAGGGGCGAACGAGTGTGTGCTCGTACTCGTGTCTCTGCCTCACCGAGCTTACAGACACGTGTCTTCCTTTTTGGGCCTAATAGGCACACAGAGCAGACAAACAAAGCCCCAGCGAACCATCCGGGGGCGAAGATCTGGGGTTCCCTCTGATCAACCTAGCGATCCCGCCCAGACCTTGGGGTCTTTGCCCCTGGCTAACAACTAAGACGCCGTGGCACAACTTGCCTGGACAGCGGCCACTTGCTACCTATCCAAGTACCTACCTGCGGTAGGTCAATGCACGCCCGTGGCCGTCCTGTAACAGCATGGCCAATGCGCTGGCCGTTGTGCCTCGTGGTCTTGGCACTCAATGCCCTCGCTCTAGCGTCCGCCCTCCTTTTCCATTCCTCGCCCGTACACATTCCCCAGATCTTGGCACGGCCAATGACCCTTCTCTGGGGAACTGCCCTTCCAACTTGAACGCTTGCCACTGAGCATATCTTGTCCATTCATCGCTGGGGACATAGAGCCGCCCTGCATATTAAGCAGCATCGGGAAACCAGGATACCAGCCTCGCAGGAGGCCACGATGGACTGACTATTGGCATCTCGGCCGCCAGTCCCGTAATGTTTGAGCCTCGTCAAAGTCGAGGTCGTAGGAACACCCCTTCTCACCATCACGACATTTCGTGGCTTGCCCATGACTTCTGTACCCAAAAAGTCAAACTCAAAAAGTCAAACCCAACGAGTTGAACCCGGCCACCTGCCACAGGAAAGATCTGCCGCCTTTGAAGCAGATCGTCTCGTCTTCCTGCAGTGATGGGTGTGGGGTAGGGTCGAGTCGAAGGTGCGAGGGTGGAGCAGGGGGGAGGAGGGGGGGGGGGTTCAGACCAATTCTGGTGATATCGCCTCTGGCATCAACAACTACCAGCCCCCAAGCCCCTGGGCCACCACACCATCCACGAACAACACCACAACCACCCTCACCACCTCACCACCCCTCCCATCCCCAAACTAGCCGCCGACAACCACTTCAAACCCTGTGATACCACTTTTTCAACAAACGAGGTGGCGCAATGGCCAAAGCGGCCGACTTCAAAGACAAAAAGTTGCGGCACCGTCTAACCATCACGCACACCAAGAGGTTGCCTGGCTGGGATCCAATCGAGAGGCAGTAAATCCTGTAAGTCTATGCGGTACCACCTGCGGGTGAATACCGTGCATGTGTGTAAGTCCTCGCAAAGATAGTGATGGGGCGCCTCTGGTGTGTGGTGGTGGTCGGTGTCGCGGCTGTTGTCTTCAGCCACCTCCTCATTTTTTGGCCTTCTCTCTTTTCTTTCCCATGTTCACTACACGTCTCTTCTGTTCTTCAGGGTTCTCTTTTGGTGTTCCTTTCGTTGTCTTCTCTCCTTCACGACGTCGCTCGTCGCGGGCGGGTCTGGGTGACTGTTATCGGGACTGTTACAGTTCAGGCCGTTGCTGATTCCCACCAAGACGGATCATTGCGCCATCTGATTGTGGCTTTTGATTCACGTTTTGTCTTGAGGTGGTCTTGCTTCGCTGGCCGAGTCGCGGCCTCCACCGTTCGATGCCTCGTGTGGCCCGCGACTTGTCTTTCCGACCCATGGATTGTTGATGTCCTCCGGTACCACCTCCGATTTGTCCTCGCCAAGGAACACCTGTATTGTGGGCGGCTCGGGGTCTCGTTCTCGTTCTATCAAGCCGAAGCACGCTTGCCCGTTGGGGGCGGCAACCTTGACAGCTCTCTTCAGATCGGACAGTAACGTGGCTAGCTTCCGAAGCGCAACTTGATGCCTCTCATCTTTCTCCCATTCCCTGCATGCTGCGGAGGCGTCAATTTTGGTCACTTTGTTGATGATGTCCTCACGATCTAGGCGAGCTCTCAAGAGCAACGGAGTGCGACTGAACCAGAAACTGTCAATCGGGAGGCCCTTCGATGGGCGCCCACTGCGGCGGACCTGTATCATAGCAGCCTCACCCTGGGGATGACATCCCTTCCCCACCACTGACCCCACCGGGCTCGTTGACGAGGACGATTGGAGCTCTCCGGGAGATGTACTGCACAGAGCATCGACCCTGCCCTGAACCACGCAGTTGAGATGCCCGAGGCTATACTGCACGCCACCATAGTGAGTGCCGTGTTCGAGGCCCGGTGGCATTTTGGTACAACCCTTCCTGACAGCGGACCGCAGAGTCTCACGTTCAGTGTGACCGGGCGGCAGTAGAGTTGGATCATTTGTAGGAAGAACTGGAAAGTACGGATACGTGATCCCCAGGAGAATTTCAAAAGCATGCCAAGCAGCGAAGCATGGGTGATGATGTCGACTTGATCGTGCCGGAACTCAGCCGACGTCGTGTGTGCAGTAAGCATAAGCATGCTGAATGCCTTTGAATGGTGGTCTTGAGGCTGGGTCTTGTCGAGAGCCTCTTTAGGGAGATGGACGGGTAGTTTCGAATCCTTCCAAAAAGGAGGGGAACCTACCAGTGAGGAAAACCTAATCAACTCTGACGCTGCAGAGAGAGCAGAGGCCGGATGACTTAGGTTTGACCAACAGTTGACATGTCACTGACCTGGTACAAAACTGCGAGACCCATCTCCGGGCTTGGTATTGAAGGTGCTGACAACCTGGTATCCCGAGTCCTGCGAGACGGCAACTGGTCAAGGTTCCAGTTCCCGGCTGGATATTTCCAAGATCTTTTCACCAAGTCCGACAGTAAATTCCAGGTCACGAGGATCCTAGTATTTTAAGAGCTGCGGGTTGACCTGTAACGTCACCCGAGTGAGTGAGTGAGTACAACACATTCCATAGCAGGGATATAGTGAGAGATACAATCCCCGGGGTTCTGGTGAGGTTGCTACCAACCTTCATTCCGGCAACAGATGACCTGTGCTTATATCCTCCTGCTTCGCCCCAAAGGCTTTGCTGAGATTTGTTGACCAAATGGTGATCTTGGAGACCCTGTTGGGTTCGGAAGCTTGAACCGCATTCTTTGCAGATAAACCACGGGTGCCGTTGGGATGTGCCCCTTGTGTTGGTTGTGGGAGTTTGGGAGCTCCCACCTGACACTCCCTGAGCAGGGCCTGCACGACTGTCATCGGTATTGACGTTTGTATAATGAAACGCGGATTGGGGCTTCTTTTCAATGGGTAGAGGCTGTTGGATATCTGCCTTAGGACGTGACGTCCATCGTGGTGCTTGAGGGTGAGCAGCATCGTGCTGGGCCCGAATCAGGGACGTGTTGAACCTGAGCACAGGCCAGCGCCGGCAAGGCAATAAGCAGGGTTGGAGCCTATGGGCCACAATTCGACCGGCAGTGTAGATGAAATGCACTGTCTAGTTTGTGACGGTAGCAAGCGATCATGACATCCTGAGAAGTGGCATCAGGGAGTTGAGTTATGAGAGGTTGTTGGGGGAGGGGGAGGTAAGAGGTTGGAGCACAGACCATCTAGACCCCTGCACCTGCACCTAGATATCCACTGTGTGCACCTGCATTTCACATTTATTACTGTATAATTCACATTCCGGGCTCCCTTGGTTCCTGGCAATGCTCTTTACTTTGTGGCCAGAGGCTCCCTAAGACCGGGAGCCAACAGTCAAGCGACATCCCAAAATCTCTGATCTACCCATCTGCCCCTATCTCAGGGCAGAGCTCATCCTGGGACATTCTCTCGAGTACAAGCGCCATCTCCCCTGAGATAGGAACTATGGGTACGTGAGGATTTTGGAAAATCAGAAAGATATTTAAGCTTGGACAGCGTGAATGAGCTTTTCAAAATGAACACTGACAATGTTGGCACCCCCACTACCTTGCATTGCTGACATCAACGCCAAATCAGCACATTTTCTCCGAGAAAAGGCAGAATTTTCACATCAGTGTCTTACATATTATAAAGTATAGAGCTTGGGTGGTATGGTGGTATGTAATATGCTTTTTTGTGGAAGAATGAAAAGCAAACAACAAGGGAAGTGAAGCTTGAAGCTCAAGGAGATGTTGTTGAAGGAGAGCCTGCTGTGGCTGGTGGCTGTGGCTTTCAGTGCTAGCCAGATGTGGACTAGCGCCTTATAGGTCAAGCTCCTTCCCAGCTGTCCCTCTCCTCGCTTGGGCCTGCTGAAAGACTCTATTTTCACAACGTCCCGCCAGCCACCCACCAAACTCGTCCGCTCCTAATCCTTCCCACCTTCCTCCACGAAACCCATCAGCAACAGCCTCAATCACACTCTCCTTCTTCCCCTCGTCTACACTCCGCGATCCCCTCAAGCACTTGCTGATGAAGATAATCTTTTCAACTTTACTTTCCTGCATTAATCAATTCTACTTTGCTCGATCTGGATGATCCAGGTCCAGGCTCCCCGCCGCCATGTCTGACTTCCTTGGGTTCGTGTCCTCTGCTGCCTCCGCCTCTGTGTCAAGCTCAATCGCGAGAGCCATGACCTGTCTGCCTTGCAGCCACTAACCATCGTCGCTACAGAGCTCGCATCTCCCTCATATCCAAAAGCGACATTCGGTACGAGATCCTGCCTATGCAGCCTGCGCTGTTGACACGTTGAGTTCCAGTGTCGGCTGACTGACATACCCCACAGCTATGTCGGCACCCTCTACGAAATCAACTCGAACGAGTCCACCGTCTCCCTAGAGAACGTCAGATCACATGGCTCTGAGGGCCGGAAGGGTGATCCCTCCGAGGAGGTCTCCGCGTCCGACCAGGTCTACGACTTCATCGTCTTTCGAGGTAGCGATGTGAAGGATCTGCGCATTGAGGAGGGTCCAGCTGCGCCCAAGGAGAACCAGCCTCCTATGCCCAACGACCCAGCCATTGTCGGTGGTGTGAGTTTCTGCCCCGTTTCCCAGTCGCATCGACTATCCTCCCTTCAGCATGATGAAATATTTCGGATGTAAAGTTTATTTCTTGTCTGAATTGCGCAAACAACCCCATGTTGATATTTCCGTTGCCTTCCTTCTGATCAAGCTGTCCTCGCACACTACTGTTACCACCGCTACCTCGGCGGAGCCCCAAGCTAATGCTTCGACTCCTAGGCTCGCGCTCATCCAGGACGGGCACCTGGCGCCAACCAACCTCCTGGCCCCAACGGTCCTCCCGGCCCTCCTGGCGCACCTGGATTCCAAAATCCCAACATGTTCCCTCCTTACCCTCCTCCACAAGGCTGGGGCCGACCTGGTCCTGGCCCTCCTGGACCTGGTGGATTTGGCATGGGATACCCTCCTCAGGGATGGTTCCCACCTGGGCAGGCTTTCCCGCCCAACGGGCCGGGCCCCTGGAACAACTACCCCTTCCCCCCTGGCCCGCCTGGTGGCCCGCCAGGTCCTCCCGGCATGCAGCAGCAAGGGCAGCAGCAGCAGCGACAGACACCAGGAATGTCTCCCAACGCCATGTCATCTCAGGCGGACAACAAGCCAACACCCATTGGTGGAGCCGCAGACTTGTCCAGGGGTCCTGGTCCAGCTCCTGTTGAGATGCCCTCGGAGTCTCGAGTCCCAATCCCATCGTCCGCAGCCCCAGCGCCCACGCCTCCGGTGGCGTCTAAGCCGTCCGCTGAGGAGGTCAAGGTCACGGCTGCCTTGCTGGAAAACCAGAAGCCTGGAGCCCCATCAGCCCCAGGCAAGCAGATTCCCACTGGCCCCAAGGGCTTGACCAAGATCACCCCAGCGGTGCCTCTTCCCGCTGCCTTGACAGCTAGGTCAACGCAGTCGACGGTCGCCGCCAGTGCCAATGTGAACAACACGTCCACAAACCCTGCCTCCTCGGCTGCCGCTCTTAGGGACGCGACGGAAGCAGCGAGGGCTGCGGTAGCTGTTGCTATGGCCAAGCTCGAGCAGCCAGGTGGATCCGCTGGCCCAGCGGCTCTTCCAGCGAATGGTAACGGTGTGGACAACCTGACCAACAAGGTCAACGAGATGAGAGTCAGCTCTGGACGATCTGGCGTCCAAAACGGGCGTGGCCGTGGCCGTGGTGGAGCTCGTCACACCAAGGTCGAGGTACCAGACTCCGACTTCGATTTCGCGACGGCGAACGCAAAGTTCAACAAGGAGGATGTTGTCAAGGAGAGGATAGCGGGCTCGCCAATAACCGAGACCCCGGTCGATACTGCAGCCGACGGCCAGGCCAGCGCTGCAGCCGAGCCCAAGGAAGTCTACGACAAGGCGAAGTCTTTCTTCGACAACATCTCTAGCGAAGCCAAGGACCGCAAGGCGAACAACGGCCAGAGGCCCGGTGGTCGGGAATGGCGTGCCGAGGAGCAGCACCGCAACATGGAGACTTTTGGCCAAGGTAGTGTTGACGGTGGCTATCGAGGGTATCGGGGACGTGGTCGCGGCCGTGGAGGCCGCGGACGCGGCTACGGCGGTCGTGGCCGTGGAGGCTACCGAGGCCCCCGAAACGACGCGCAGACCGTTCCCCAGTAAGGAAACACCTCTCTCGACACCAATAATTCACTGCATCACACTGCAGGACTCCTCCCCAGCGGAGAGCATAATGACGATACGTTTTCCGGTCTGACACGACTCGGGCCTTGTCCCGTCTGCATCATTTCACGGCACTAAAATGTCTTTCTCCCATGGTCATTCGAACCATTGTACCACCACGACGAATCACAGCCGCCTGCTACGAACCTCACTTTCTGCTCAAGCAGGCGCGGCGAAGGGGCAACCAGACTCGGAGGCTCTTCCTTTTTCTTTAGCATGCGACTCTGTTTTATACCGACGAGGACGAGATCCTGAAGCGTGCAGTGGCACTGGCGTAGGGCAGGGGCAAAGGGCTGACTAGGCGTCTGAACGGAAGGAAATTTCACTTTTGCTTTTATTTGACACAGCATGCAAGGGGAGGTGTTTCATTGGCATTGAAATGAGCGAACGGAAGGGAAGGAAAGCAAAAGCGGCTGTTCCACGGTCAGACGGCGTCTTTCTCGAAGAGAGGAGATGGATGAAAGAAGGAAAAAAATGGTAAAGGGTGAGGTTGGATCTCGATCTTCGTGGTTTCGTCCTCGGTTACCTACGAGCCCATCAAGGTATGTCTGGAGCGAGGCAAAGCGGTGGACAGGAAACTCAAACCAAACCACATCTCATCGAATGATGATCACTCAAAAAAGATAATGCTGAGAAAGAACTGCTCGGGTTGGGCTATTCGAGCGAACTTTTTCTCTTTTTTTTTGAGGCTGGACAAAGCTAGATACTCTTCCGTGGTCTCGGCTGTTTGCTCTGGGCCACCTTTGTTGTGTGGTCTGGGACAGCATGGGGAGGATGAACTCCAACCTTCAAGGGGTGGGTCATCTCAATGACAATATCCGTTCCGGCCTCATATCTTGCTCCTTGTTGAGAATACTTTCGCCGTGATATGTGTATGTGCTCCATGCGACGTGTGCTTGTTCTCATCATATATACGGATCGGAGCTGGTCGCGGTGGTGCTCGACTGGAAAGTGCAGTGAGTACGTCTTGGGCCTTCAACTGTATATCCTAACGACCACGAGTCGTTCTTGATCATGGGAACAACGGAACTCTTTGTTTGGACGGGGAAACCCATCTGGATACGAACCAATCGAGGCGCTTGAGTCGAATGGGAAGCCACAGTCACATTTTTTAAGATGACGGCCGCCACAAACGGAAGCGTTCCAGGATTGACACCTGGTATCGCTGCTTCGTTAGAGGCTCTTTGTGGGAAGGGAACAGAAGGTTTGCCGAGCGTTGATTAACCAGCGAGACAGCACGAGCATTAATATTAGCCATTGGCTGTAGAATGTATTTGATATACTGTGAAGGGTGTGTGTATTAGACACAGCAGCCGCTGGATGGCCCACACACACCGCGACCACCCCTACACTGGCAAGATTCCCTCTCGTGATACCCTCTTGCGCTGTACAGGTACTGGAACATATCGCCATCCATCCACCCTCACGACAGCATCCCGACGATCTCCTGGATAGCCCCGGCCACCAGCTCCGGGTTCTCGGGCTGCAGCCCCGCGAGGCCGACGTCCCCGTCGTCGTCATCCTCAGACCCGTCCTCGCTGTCCGACCCATAGTCCACCAGCCCCGTCCCCGGCTTCTTGATGCTGCCGTTCGTCGGCGCCGGCGCAGATGTGGCTTCCTCCTCAGGCGGGCCATCGTCCCCATCGTCTTCATCATCGGCTATCGCACCCCTTTGGGGCGGCCGAGAAGATGCCCAGAAGCCGTCTCGTGCATCCACGTCTTCGTCCTCGTCGCTCGAGCTGTCCGGGTCGCTACTACTAGTATCCGCGCGGACTGCCGCAGCTGACTTTGTTGGGGCCCGAGGGTGCGCCAACACCTCGTCGCCGTCGCTGTTGACCTCGCCCTCCTCGGCATCCTGGTCGCCGCCCCGCTGTTGCCTCGCAGAATGTACCCGGCCACCGCGGCCCTTGCCTCGGCCGCGCGCCGCAGCAGCAGCAGCACCGCCCCGACCGCGCTGGGCACCACCACCACCTGCTGCCGATGGCCGCACGGGGATTCCGGCCTCGCCGACGGCCTGGCGCTTGTGAGACTGCTGGCGCGCGTTGTCGTCCTTGGGGCCGGCCTTCCGCTTCGCCGCGGCCGATTGTCGCTTGCTGTTTGCGCGGCGCTCCGTCGAGCCGAGGATGTGGCCCTCGGGCAGCGGTGGGGATGATGATGATTCCGGTGCCTGTGCCGTTGTCGAGGACGGGTCCGATTCCGGGGGAAGGACATAGATGGTAGGGAACTCGAGGACGGTGCGCCCCCGCAGCGCGGCCCCCATGCCGTCGGTGGCCTCGACGGGGATGAGCTCCCTCGGCTTGCCTGCGACGGTCAGCGGCCTCAGCAGGTAGAACCTGTGACGCCTGCGCGCGTCTACCTCCTCGTCCGCCTGCCACGACGTTGCGGTCGCGGCCGCGTCGCTTGCCCAGGCGCCCGTGAAGGGGTTCTGCGTCGGATATTGCGCCCTCGTGGGCCATGCCGCTGAGTGGCAGTCCTGCATGGCGCCACCGCCCCGTCGTCTGTCCTCCTTGACCTCGCGGATGAGGACCTTCTTGTGCCGCCCGGCTCGGGCCATCTCGATTTCCTCGTCGTCCGAAGCGTCCTCGTCCGCTTGGTGACCCTTCTTGTACCACGCCATCGAGTTTCCCAGCGCCTTGTACAGCGGCGTCGTCTCGAGCGCCTTGTGTCGTATCCTCGTGTGTTTCTTGAGCTCCTCCCCCGACTCCCCGCCGCCGCCGTACACGATCCACTCGACGCACCAGTTGATCCTCCTCGACTTCCTGTTCCAGCTCGTCGTGTTCTCCCTCTGCCTCGTCATCCCGACAGGCATCTGCACCACCTCCACGTTCTCGAGGGCGAGGCGCTGGCGGAGGGTGCGCGTCAGCTGGCTCGCCTTGGCGGGTATGTGTTTCCTGTTGCTACTTCCGCCCCCGTCCGCGCCGTCGCTGTCCTCGCCGTCGGAGCCGAACTGCCTAGGCGCGGCGCCGACGGGATGGAAGCGGACGTTCTCGCCGAACCACTGCTTGCGGAAGCTGTAGGGGTCGTCGAGCTGGCCCAGCTCCTTTTCCGAGAAGAGCTGCCGCTCGTCGACGATCTCGCGCTGGTTGCGCTCGCGCTCGCGCTCGATCGAGGACAGGAAGTTGTAGTCGTGGTCGACGCCGGCCGGGGTCTTGAGCTTGGAGGCGGGCATGTAGGCCGTGGGGTCGCGCTTGCCCGAGCAGTTCGCCCATGATTTGTGCTTCTTGTTGCATGCCAGCGAGCAGGTGTGCGAGTTGCAGCCCGGGCAGGTGTACTTGGGCGTGCTGATGTGGCAGATGCTGCACAGCGTGTTGAGCAGCGGGTCAGCCATCTTGGCCGGCGCATGGGTTGTGATACACCTCGTGTGCTGGGGGTTTGTGTTTATCACTGCTTTTCAGTATTAGAGGAAACCAATTGTATGAAGTAATTACTTCAGAAGAAAACAATGCCAAAGAGTATGTCAATGCCGTGATGTGAATGTCAAGTTTTTGTTCTCCATTGGACTTCCTGCTGGGGAAGTCAAATAAATTATGGGTGTTATCGATAAGGTGCGGTTGATAGCGATAAGCTGCTGGAGTGCTGTGCCTGACACATGCAAATCGGGCGTCTTCACTCCTTCTCATCAACTCAATCATAAGCCTTGAGGCAAGCATCTATACCGCCTTCCAGTCTTTATCACTTTTATATGGAATTTGAAAACATTCAGTCTGAGCAGAATCATGAAAGGGGTAGCCAAAGTTGCTCTGACGGCGACCTCGAAATCCGTACCTAAGTTCTACGGGCAGGCCAAAGAACTTGTTCAGAATGGCCTCGAAAACAACACAGGGTCATATTTTGCGGCGTAGGTTGAGAATAGCCTACAAGGCATTGGACCTCGGAATCAATGGACTCGGTACGCAGCCGACCAAAGGGCGTGCCTGACAGGCTGGAACCAGAGGGATTCCCCGTGTCGGCCGCCAACGGCGCCGGCACTGTATTTTGTGAGCTGGACCTGTTCGACATTTCTATACCTATTATGTCGTTTCATTGCTCTTGAGGCCGGGCAATGAATTGGGTCGGCACACTCCAAGCAACGTTGCTGAGAACGCCGTTGCATGTGCCTATGGACGTCACATGTAGGTCACACAGCAGTCCCCGGGTTGACTGTAGCAATGGCCCGGGGTAGGGACCCGATGATTTCTGCACGTAGGATGGTTCTTTCTCCCCGAATGGCACATTGTACAAACCCAAAGTGCAATCCTCATAATATGCCTCTCACCGACACGTGAATGAGGACATCGCGATTTCCTCGCTAATTCGACCGCTTGTCCCCGGATCATCGCTCCCTTTCGTCACACAAGCAGGATACACAGAGGATAAGCAGAAAGATGCTCACTGGAGCAGATCCCAAGCATCATCACAAGCCATGCAGATCACGACGGCATACAATAAGCACCAACCAGTAAGACAGGTATCCCGGTCTGCATCATCACAGTCCGAGCCGAAACTATATTCTTCGTTCTGTTGAATTGAGCGCGGGTGTTTCGACTGAGACCGAGAAATTTCGGTGTGTGCTGCCCTCACCGCAGAAGACCAGTTCCGTTTCTTCGCCACTCAGCTATTCAACGGCAATCGAAAGGCCGGCCTCGCACGACCTCTGCAATGCCAGTTCTGCTCTCCTCGTGTACCCGTTCGCTTGAACGGGAAAAGCCACGGCCGGGAACATTCCCAGCTAAATGCGTGCACGACTCTCTGAAGCGCTCAAAAGTTCTGAGACCACAGCCAACACTGTCCAGTGAAGGCCACGAGAATCGTACCCGCATCATGCCAGGGGGCGCACAAGATATGCGCCGTCCTGGTGACAGCGTCCTAGGCGCATGCTGCTCAACGTCACATGGCCCTGCCACTCGACGAAGCCAAGCCACCACACGTGGAACAAAAGCCACAACGAAGGAGAAGAAGAGGCTGCCTGCATGTTGCCGGGTCCCGTAGCTTGTTGACTATACAGCACAGAGCACAGAGTCTTCTCTGGGGGGCTGATATAGCAAGTTTGGGACCCAATCTGTTGGACCGTATGCGGCATGACTTCTTCTCCCATGCATTATTCACAAGCCTGGTGCGCCGCATGTCCGCATCAGCCTAACAATACAGAGCAATAAATGTCGTCACACACGACGTTGTGTCGTGCTGCCCATATGTCCGCTCCAGGCGCAGGGATTCCAGGTACTTAGATGGGTCGATGGCTGATGCGTCTGAAGCTTTGGACAGACAGGGTAGAACTCGGCTGCCTAGGGTGCTGAGCGTCTGAATCCAATCGGCCGCTTGCTCTAAATGCAAACCATGACGATATCTGAGGAGTGGAAAATTTCGAGACGAATTGGCAGACTGACAGCCAAGTGCCCCGCCACCTCAGAACGGCGATTTTAGCCACATTGCTGGCGCTTCAGCTGTGGTCGGCGGGGCTTTCCTTTGCTTTTTTTGCTGCGCGGTTTTACCTCAACGGATAAGACTCGCTGTCCCGAGGCCTCATCGACGATCAGCTCCGGGAATCAGAATGAGTTGCTCATTGCAAATTCTGCTGTTCTGCAGTCTGGATTTGTTGAGGGACTCGTTTGCCATTTCATGCGTCAACCCCGGGCCGAGAGCTCCCGCGAGGATGATGATGGAGGGTACAGGGGCATCAAAGCCGTGCTTCCGTCAAGGTTGAGACAAATTTCGGGACCCTTGGTTCTTTTTGTACGGAGCAGTGCTCCAACAAATGTGCTGATTTGCGTGGGACCCCCTGTATTGCCAATTTGTTGGCGGCGTATGCTGCACAAGCGGCTCTTCGAACAGGGCCGCTGAGCTGCCCGGGCCGGTCGCGAGCAATGGTGTGGCACGAATGGGGGAATTTGTCGCTCAAACCTAGCCTTTGCTAATCCGATCGCATCGGACTGCATCAAGGATCTGCCACACGGATGCGAGTGGTAATCCAAGGATGAAGATAGGTAGTCGTGCGGGTTGGGGCCGGGGAAGCTAGAACAACGAAGAGGGGCTTCAATGTCGCATCGGATTACGAACACATCAACAGCGGCCCTCTGTCTGTGGTTTGGGCGTTGTTTTGGGCTGGACAGGGTAGGAATCGAAGAGGTGGTTGGTCCGAGGAGCTGCGAGTGTGAGGGCATGACGGCCACTATATCAAGACATGAGATGGCGGCGATGTCACCATCTTGGTTTGAGCCCAATGGATGGCCAGAGACGTGATTGTTGGGAGGCTTTCTTGTCTCTCGTAAACAACACTGCGCGTCAAGCCCAAGGGCGGCGCTCGAGCATGTGAAAGGCCTACCAAAGCAATCTAATTTGTGCCCCTGTTCCGTCAGCTCGGGTTGAACTGTGGGGCAGCACAGTAGGTCGACAGCGCACCCATGTCACAAGCCTACATTGATCAGTGGCGTGGCCCGTTATGCGGAACCTGAGGCGTGATATCAGGGCGCACGCAAGTCATCAGGAGCCCATGTGATGTCGGATGGCCTGCATGTCGAGCAGTTCATTCCACGATGCTTGTGTCATTGTGCGGGCACCAAAGAATGCGGCAGTTGAGCCAGCCAGCCAGCCACCTCGTGCTGTGTCACATGCAGATGGGACTGCCAGTTGACAGCCCTGTCATAAGGCAATTTGGGCGGATCAAGCCGCTTTTGGCCATCCCATGAAATTGCCCCGTCGGAGCCCGTAATGAGCGAGGTGGGTAGCCATTGAGGAGTCTCTCGGCTGCAACATGTGGCGTGATGTTGGCGTGGTGTGGGTTGGTGAAGCCGTCGTGACAGGACGACCTTCATTTATTTGACATGTGCTTTCCGACGGCCTGGTCCAGCCTGGCCCGGACTAGAGGCTGTCGTGATGCTGTTGATAGCATCGGGTATCTCGGACCCGGGGAGGTGAGCAACTGCGGCCGTCAGAGTTATACAGGGTCACCTTCCGAGGTTGAGCTCCCTGGTCCTTGAGTGTGGGGTGGCCCGATTGAGTTTGTCAGAGACTTTGGATGACTTTTTGTCGTCTTCTTCCTCGCTCGGGTGATTGATGCTCCATTCTCCCAACCTCGTCAGCCACGGCGGGGCAAGGCAGGGAGAGGAGGAACAATTGCTCCCGCGTTTGGGTGATACAGCATGCGGTGTCGCCCCGTCTATTGGAGGCTGCTGTACGACGGACAGAGACGCTCGAGGTGAGATCAAGGAGGATATAAACGGCTTCCCCGGCGTCAGGAAGACGGATGCCAGGCAATAAATGTAGGCAGGGAAGGGCGAACCAGCGCAGCCAATTCGAATGATGGTATGGATCTGTTGAAGCCAATTGCTACCGAAGCATGTTTGTCGCCCGTATCAGAGCTGCAGATTTTGATGAAGGGCGATGCCATGCGAGCACAAGGAAGGTTACCAGGACCGTGATTGGGCGCCGACAGTTTGAAGAGGGGATTTGGTGAGAGGCAGGAGGAGGAGAGCTGCTTTTGCTGGTGGAGGCGAGCAAGCTCGAAGCAGCTTGAGCCACCTTTCACATGCTTTGGACAGGCATCAGAACAGGGTTCTTGAGGGCAAGGGGGGCCCCGGCCTGGCAGCTTCTTTTGCACAGCGCAACGGCAAGCCCCGCCAAGCGCTCAGGATGTATGCTCATGTACCTCTCTGGATGTGTGGATGTGTGGATGTGTGGGTGTGATAGAGGCTCAGGCAACGTCCAGATGCTTTCGACCGACGGACATTTCTGGTAATAGTGCTGCAGCAGTAGCGAGAAGAGTAGATGACAGCGCAGGTAGGCAGGTGCCAGCCGGAGACGCCAGTGGAGAGAAGGTTCTCCCCCCATTCCGTTCTGTCCGGTTCTGTCCCATTCCAGCTGCCTGCCTTCTCCTCCCTTCCCAGGCGGTGGTGTCCAAGAGTACAAAGCAGGTACGCCGTTACATAAGACTTGGGTAGGTAGGTACCGGCGAATACCTCTCCTGCCCTCTCTCACATGCCAGCTGCGTGCTTTCCTTATCTGACAGCCAGCAAGGCCCACTCCCCCCACTGCCCACCTTTTTCCCAGTCTCCCATTGATGTTGCGACCGCGCGCGTGGCGTCAGTCCACTCGATAACCACACAACAATCTTCTGGCAGCACTGGGGGCAGGAAGAAACGCCTTCCTTCTTTTTAGCTTCCATTCCACCACCCGCCTCCTTCCCAAGACTTCCCTTTTTCTTCCCCCCCCCCTTCCTGCTTTCGTGTTCCGGTCCCAGTCTCACATACCAACGCAACCCCTTTGCCCACACGCTATACGCAGTCGCACGCGCTTTGCCCTCAACCTTTTCCCCCCCTCTCTTTTACCTTCACCACTTCCTCTCCACCTCATCATCGCATCACGAGTCAGAAATTAGAACAAGCTTCACACCACACCCTGTGGCTTTGAGACGCACACCCACACGCAGACGCCGCCCTCATCAGCTTGTCAGATCTCAATCGACCTTCCATATACGAGTCAGATCTCGTCCCTTGCTACCTCATCTCAAGCCAGCCCACGCCACTGTCGTCACGTCAGTCACGCTTACGTCCCACAATGTCGGCACCTCAGGTCAACGGTGATGTACCACGGTCTTCATTCCTGAAGGTAAGCACCCTCTTCTGTTCTTCCGCGCCCACTGCACTCCACGGTGAGGCCGTAGCGGAAACCAGCTCCGGGAACCAGTTCCGCAAGCCGGTTGCGCTGAACCCCTCTCTGCACAAAGCCTGCCTTCTTGCACCAGTCTCACGTACTCGGAGCCAAAACTAATTCAACAAAGCACCTGTACAACTACCACATTGTCCATGATGGCATCGAGACGTTCAAGTCGAACCCCTACGGCGCAAAGTCCATCCAGCTCGGCGACTCGGCCTACCAGACCTTTGCCGCTCCCATTGTACCCTACTTCAACGGCCCCTACCAATATGTCCAGCCTTATGTCAAGAAGGCAGACGACCTCGGCGACAAGGCATTGACCAAGGTCGATGAGCGTTTCCCTGTCGTCAAGAAGCCCACCAACGAGCTGTACACCGATGCCAAGGGCATTGTACTGTTCCCCTACCACAAGGGCCTCGAGGGCCGCGACCACGTCTGGAGCACCTACTCCAGCGAGTACAAGAAAGCCAACGGCGGCAATGAGTCCGGCTTCGCTTTGATTTCTACCGGCAAGGCTGCAATCGCCACTGCCCTCGTCATCACCGGCGAGACTGTCAGATTCATTGGTGACTTCCTCCACACGAAGAAGGAGGAGGCCCACAATGCTGTGGACAACAAGGTCAGCAACAATTAGGAGGGGTTTGTGGCCGATTCCACAGCCTCCAGCAGCCGTTATCCGCTCGTGAGCATCGGAGAAACTGTTACCGACCCAAATCGTACATACAATCACCCTCCCCGGGACCCTGTGGAACCTACGCGGCCACGCCGCCCCACCGCATCGGCGAAAAAGACCACTTCAAAGAAGAAGAAGACACCATCGAAGCTGAAGATGACGTCGAGCTCCGAAGAAGACACCACCAGACCGCTCGGGTCTGGTTGAGCTGGGGCGAAGGCACCAAGATATCCCTGTTTCATGCGCTCGCCATCGTGTTGTCTCGTTTTTTCCTTCACATTTCTCACTGTTCTATTACTCACGAGACCACAACTGTCGTTTCATGTCTGTACATGGCCCTTTGCGGGATGGACTGGAATCTGGTTCCCTCAATGTCATCGTGCTCCTGAGCAAGGCTGGATATTATCCAGTCCGCATCTCCAAGACTTTATTGACGACTAAGGCTGTTATTGTTGTTGCTACTGTTGCCGGTGGTGTTGTCAGCGGTCGTAATGGAGAAGTGAAGTTCTGTCGGTGTTCAGAGGGACAAAATAGCTAATAGATTTCTCATTTGGTGAACATGCCGCGCCAGGGCCCGTGATCTGGTCAAGTCTTCTTATCCTTATACATGATCTGTTCTGCACTCCCTCTATTCCATGACAGGAAGTAACTGACCTTCTAGGATGATGTGTCTGTTGCCCATGACGTTCGCCTCTTGTCATTGGCGTGGTGTGATCTTACAGTGCCAATCCATACAGGCCAATGGTCTCATAGCGGACAGGGAAATTGCCTCAATTCTGGCGTGGAACCTGATGATGGGTGTTGGGTCGTGCCAGCCGAGGTTCGGCCATCAGCGGAAGCCAAAACGCCCCCGCTATGTGTTTTCTCGGAGTTTCATTTCGTGGGTCTGGGTTGAGGGAGGGGGCGGCATAGGGGAATTGACGGCAACGCCTATGCTGCTTGAAGAGCTGGATCCTGGGCTCTGCTCACCCGGCCTCAGGCTCGGGGCCGCATGTGAGGGCTGGCTCTGCCTTGTGTCGGTGTGTGCTTCGCGTGCGTGAGGAGGTGTTTTCTCCACACGCGTATGGGTAGAGAATCTTTTGGTCTGAGGATGAGGATCATGACGGTGGTGGTGATGGTGGCGGCGGTGGTGGGTGGGAAGTTGGGGTGAACATGCAATGAGTAGTAGACAGACGGTCGAGGGCTTTCTGTTTCGGTTGTTCTACCTGTCCTCTCAGCCTATTATGCATAGAACTGCTTTAGCTGGAGGGTAGCAGCGGAATTGTCTCCGGCTAGATGATTGGACGGTGGCTGGAACAGCATTTTAATTACTGTCTCAGAAACCTAGCCCCCCCCCCCCCCCAAAAAAAAAAATTCTTTTCCTTCCGGACACGATTAACGTGTGTGTTGTCTGCGGTCGTAGCATTCTTCTTGAATCTTTCGGTGTCATATACGTAGAGTAGCTACGCTTGTGTCAACATCCAGCATCTGATGTGCTCTTGATTCCTTGTACAGATGCCTGCCTGCCAGTCTTGCCAGCCTCAACATCAACGCATGCGCCTGTTTAATTCCCTTAATCACCACATAAATATCTTCACTTCAAGGGTTCTCAATTTTTATTTCTCACTGCACTGCCGAGCCCTGACATATACATATCTTTCCAGGAGGCCTTCCACCCGCTGTCAGGCAAGATCCAGGGCCGCCTGAGATCTGTTCAACTCCAAAATGATGCAGTGGCTCGAGTCGACACGGCAGTTTCGCGTTCTTTCTCCCTCCTGCTTCCAGTCTGCTGAATCTCGCAGCTGTTGACGAACATGAAGAATCGGGTACCAGTCAATATCTGGACCTGTGGGATGCGCGCTCGTAGTCCGGCCAGCCAGGTCCCATCCACGAGGCGGAAGAAAACCCAGTGCCTCCTATGCTCCTCTTGAGCCTATACGCATGGGCTACAACGTTCCAGTGAGTCTGATGGGTTTGTGCTTGCCCCGTATGGGTCTGAAACAAAGTGTAAGCGACAGGCCGGTTGACGGAGCATGGCTGTGCCCGTTGGCTTCCGCGTGCCTCTCTCACCAGTAAGTAGGTTGGCACGGGAAACCAGTTTCAATCTTACCCCGCAGAAGAGGGCAATTATCTCGGTCTTGAACCGAACGGAGTGAAGTGAATTCTGTAGCTGGATGAATAAGCCATTCAGGTTGAGATATGGGCTTGGCCACCACGCGAGTTTGACACAGCAGCACGACATGAAGCCATCCCCCGCTCTCTAGACAGCTGCTCGAGTTTGCTTGGTCCATCGGTATGCGAGCATTCGTGAGATCGTGCGAGGTAATATTTGCAGAACAGCGGAGATGGATGACTCCCTAGGTATCCGCTCCAGCGACGCCCCTTCGAGTCTCTCGCAGCGTCTTCACGATCTCGTGCCGGTCAACTTTTCAACCGCTTGGTCTACAATTGGTCCGGTTAATGGGCGTGCCTTATCTTCCTGACTTCAGGAGTCAATGCCGGAGCATATATATAAGAAGATGCCGCCGGGTCGGGCCAGGCTCGGAGTCCACTTCCAGAGGAAAGCCACAGCTTATAGAGCACATAGGCGACGATGAACCGCAAACATCGGTGTACACTGGTACAAGCCCACCGCACACAAATCGGCCCAGGCAGTTACGGCTCGCCGCCAAAATGACAGAGCTTCGTGAGCATGCGTGAGTTCAACCATCCAGTGGATAAATGCACGTGCCTAGTAAACACCCACACGGTATGGCGACTATCCTCACCGCGCAATGCCACAGAGGAACCCGTGGGCGAAAGTGGGACCTTCTGGCGCCCGCCCACGCGAAAAGAAAGTGAGCCATCACACACATGCACGACAACAGCCCAGCGGGACGGACCGCTAAAAGACAGAGTGGACATGCGGTTGACGTGCTCACCTTTTGCCCACTGCATAGACAGGCTCTGATCCGAACAAACAGAACACTGCTCGTTGATCGAACATAAAGGCCCCATCGTCCGCGCACCTCAGGGCTGAGCAGGTCGTGCCTCGGCCGACAGCCCCGAAGCCCGCTTCCCGCTTCCGCCCTCTTGCGAAAAAAAAAAAAAAAAAACCACGGTCTACAGCCACGAGGTAACCCCCAGGCACGCATCCGACCGCAGCTGGCAGGTTGCGGTGTGAGCGCGCTGAGCAAATCTTGACAGGTGGAGGCGAGGACCGTCCCACCAACCTTAATCGCGTGCCCCTGGGTTCAGATATACGACTTCCAGCCTCCATTGGAACGGGGCCGCCAAAATTCAGGGCTGCTGGGTGACTTGCTGGGGCTCCATCACTAGGCACCCGCGGCAGTGACTTTTTCCCTTTCTCTGTGTGGGGTGGTGGCTTTGGGTGGCGGCTGTGGGAGGCATCCCACAGATAACTTGGGTCTACGCCATTGTCCTGAACCACGCGGCGACCCCATTCAGGCATCTCTCGGCGTGCGGCCCGCAGAAATTTTGTCAGGCCTCGGGTCGACTCGACAGAACTAAATGTTCTGCCGAGGACTTCGATCCAGTGGAAGCCTCCCTCGTGTTGCTCTCGGGCACGGGGAATATAGTGGGAGAGCCCCACCGATTTCCCGGGCACCATGCTTGGCCCGGCCGTGGATCTCGGGTCATTGGGAACCTGTTTTTGGCTAGCAAGAACGACATGAGGTAGGAGTCAATCGCCTCAAGACCTTTCGATATACTGCACGCATATCTGAGAGCGTCACGACCGACCGGCAGGCATGGCCTTTGCGCGAGGTGTTAGTGAAAAGGCCCGTGCCAGCCAGCACCGATTGCCACGTGACTGAACAGACTTCTTCAGCAGCCAACCGTGTCATCAGCAACCATGTTTTCCCCAAAGCGCTGCATCCTGTGGTAGGGGACTGCCCCTTTGAGGAATGGAAAGCTAATCGGAAAGTTGCCGGAAGAGAGGGCAGGGGATGATCGAGCAGGCAGGGGGCAGGGGACTAATTTCCGCCTGTCGCATGGTCGAGGCAGATTGGGGAAACATGTCCGTTTTTCTTTCTCCTCCTGACTGCGTATTGTGTGATGGATGGGGGTCTGTGTGTCGGGCTCCCCTTGCTCGTCGGTCGTAGCGTTTGGTCCGTTTCGCCCTGGCCGTTTTCCTTTCCAAGCAGAGGGCTAACGGCAAACACAAGCATGCTGCAACGAGGGCCCTCCCTCTTTGATGATAGCGTCAATAGCGCAAACCTTGGAGGGGCAAGAAACCTGGCTAGGCCTAAGCGGAACCGTAGAATCGGGTTGAGTTTTCCTAGACTATCGTTTGATGTCTGGGATCCTTCGAGAAGCTGTGCCGCCCCGTCAGGACTCTTTTCCCCAACTTGAGCATGGCCTCGCGGATTCTCGAGGAGGGATGGCCGACAGGTCGGATAAAGACTCTCTCGACTGTGTTTGTTTGAAACGCAAGTAGGCGTAAACCTTGCTGCTATGGATACCTCGAAGGTGATGGGTTGAGCAGTCCTGCTGGTGATTGCTTGCGTCGGGTATTTAAAGGTGGATATCTACCGTTCTGTACTATGGGTCCTGTGCTGTGTCAAGCCGTGACATGGAAGCCGTGGCACGCGAAGGGGCACGAGCACCCACGCCCATTCCTTCGTGGTCTCGGCTATTTGACCGGAAAGGTGAGTCGATGATGAGGAATGACGAGAATACCATTGACTTTGCTTGACTAGAAAACGTGGTCTGTGGCACCGTGAGAAAAGGCCACCCTGGGGCTTTAAGCTTTCAGCACTGGTTTGGTGAGAGCGGCATTTCTATCCTGTTGCTGCTTGCCTCAGGGGCCAGTGCGCCGAAGTGCCAGCCTTGGTTGACAGACGGGTAGGCAGTCCCCAGCAACTGAAGCCATGCGGGACCGCCCTGTTTGACAGCAGTGGAGCTTGGACTTTGGTATTCGCAAACCTTCACTCGGCATGCTGCTGTCAAAATCTCCATTACTACTGCGGAAGGATCGGTCGGGACGGGGACTTGCTTTTCCAAGTCGGCAGCGCGGGCTGCCCGGCGCCCGCGTGCAAAGGGCTGCTGCTGTGCCGTGGCAATCCATCTGAATTTTGGCAACCGGCGGATCTGGTAGCGAACTCACAGTGGGTTCGTGGTGGATCTACAGTGCATGATGTGTGAGACATCTCTTGAGGAAATTCGGAAGGGCCTCAGTCCAATCTCCCGAACCCCATCCCGGCCCTCTGGGAGCAAATGATAAGAGCCCATAGCCGCGGCTGCCCTGTAGCTTGGACTGGCCGACACAGGCCTGATATCAGTTGTGAGCGAGCTGCATTCGACTTGAGCTTCGGTGAACAGGAGAAAGTCGGAGGACTTCTCGGTGGAAAGTCTGGGCAGTTTTACCTGGCAGGACACACCTATAGCAGGCTTGGTATAGATTGCTGATACGAACTACCGTCACAGTCAATGTGTGATATGTGACGGTGAAGCTCCTTTTCGAGTCATCGCGGCGAATGCTCTGCAATGCGCCGGGGGCTCGGGTTGTTTTTTTTTCTCGAACGTCTTGTTGGATGCCCCTTCGATTGATTTGTTGCAGACAATTCTCCGGCCGAGCGGTCCGCAGTTCAGGATGCTGCACGGCACAGCGATGTTGTGACCGCGGGACAGCATCTCCCTGCCTCATCCGATGTCTTGATCTCAGCGAGTTTGAGGCGATGACACCCTCGCGCTCGGACTGGTTTCTTGCAATTGACCCTTTCACTCCTTTCAGACCATCACATTGATTTGTCAATGCATCGCTATTTTGAGCATTGTCTGCATGGATGTGCGGGGGTTCCTGACGAACCTGATCGACGCGTCTGCACTCAGGCCTCCCCACACGATCGACTGGCGATGTGTTCAAGACCAGCCGGGCCGTAACATGAACGCCCATTGAGGATCTGCTTCTAGGCTTTGCTAGTTTTGCGTGTACTGTAGAAGGGGTGCCACGAGCCGAGGTCGAAGGGCGGCTGGAGCAGAGCGGAAGGACTGGCTTGATGTTCTGGGGTCTCCTTGCAAAAGAAAGCCGACGCAGAAAGGAGTTAGATGAGCGCAATTCTTCAGCGGCCGCGAAAAGCAAAGCACCGCCAATCGTCGGGGATGTGTGCACTCGCAGGATGGGTCGGATTACGAACATCGCCGCCACACGACTGATCACTGCTCGAAAGCAACCACCGGCCGAAGCAGATTGCAGCTGGATCATGGCGGGAGGTCAGAGCGCAACGCCTCGGCAGGCGCAGCAGCGAATGACGCCGCCGTGGAGACAGCACAGCGGCGATAACACGGCCGCTAGATACTCGTTTGGGCAAGTGGACAATCGCGGCTCCCGAGCGCCTTTTCTCCTCTCCCATCGGAGGCAGCAGCAGCAGTTAGACGTGCTGATGTGCTGACGTGCTGCCGTGCATGAGCATCGCCACTGTGAGGAGTCCGAAGAACCTAGATCGCCCCGTGTGAGTTGGGACGAGCGGCTGAGGTTCGAGAGGGCAGGGAATCACCGTACTACCATCAGGGCTTCCCTGCCTCGAAACGCGTCACGTTGCCCAAGGCGCTCCAGGCGAGGGGATGTTCGACCACGCAGTCGAGGGCAGATTGTGCTTGCCAGCCACGTTGTTTCCATGAATTGCCGACCAGCGGCAGCGTCACGGACGATGGAGCTTGTGCTTCCAGAGAGACGGCAAGGAAGAGACCAGACGATAGCTGTGCGACTCAACAAGTGTCAGCAACGTGGGCCAGGCCAGCATTGATGAGGGTCGGTTTAAGCCGCACTGCAGTCCATGAGACGAACAGTCAGCTCTGGACCACCTTCCCCATGCCCTCAGTAGTCCTGTCCTGCTTCCATGCTAGCCAACCAGCCAGCGAGCCAGCCAGAAGCCGAGTGTGGTAGACTAACGAGGCATTGGGGGACGCCTCCGCCGTTACGGCTTGCTCGTGGCGTGTCAGGATCAACGGAGGATTAGTGCTCGGACATGTTTCGACTAGTTGAGTGTTTCAACGTGATCCAGCTCGGCGACTGTCGCTCTTGAATGGCTCCTTTGCGATAGTGTCTGGACGCGATGTCGAGCTAGCTGCCGTGGTGGTGATAATAACATCGGCGGCGGTGGCAACAGACAGCGATCACCTGTGATTGATTGACGGACAAGTTGAAGGTCAAGATTGCTGCTACTGTACGATGCAGATGGGCCCCTTGCTGTGCCATTAGAGTTAGAGTTGATCCTGCCAACGGGAGTCAAGGTGCTGGCGGCAGATCGTCCACAACTCAGTCTCGCTAACCGGGCGTGAAGACAGCTGTGTTGCTACTGTATCTACTATGAGAGTCTGGATACCTCGTGGCCGATGATGTCTTTCTCTTGTCGAGGGTGGATCAGTCGGTCACCTCAAGCCAGGTGGGGATTCGCACTTCGCACTTCCCACTGTACCGTCCTGCACTGCATCGAGGTGCGAGTGGAGAGCGTGGGCACGTACCTGATTGCGCAAAATTGAAGCAGCTGCGATTGGGAAAGAATCGACATGGAGCCCCTTGCCTGGCTGCCACGCCTAGGCCCAGTGTGGATTCCATCTCCAGGGCCTGCAGCAACGATCCAGGGGAAAGTGGCAGGGCCCGGTCGCAGGACCCTGGACGGGAAGACAGCACACAGTGTTAATGAGAGTTTCTCCCACCGTCTCTGTGCATCTCCCCTCTCCGTTCATCTTGGACGTCTCACATCGTGCTAGACCTGGCAGCAACAACCCAAGGTTTTGAATAGATATGCCGGTGCAAGATAGGAACACAGACCAGGCGGCTAGATGTTCCGAGTCTGTGATGGAAACCAACCTTGGCTCGCATATGCACATGTGCATGTCCTGTACTTGGATCGGGAGCAGCGAGCAAGTTTGGCCCCAGCAAGGGCGACATCGCGAATAAATGGCACGAGCCCCTCAGGCCCCTCAGGCGACCTCGCGGATGCACGCTGCGAACTCCGTTCTGGCCGGTGTGCTCGCCCCATCACACCCTCTCAATCAACTAGGTGGGCGGAATGCCTGGCTGATGAGAATGCAGTCTGCAGTCTGCATTCCAACGGCCTGCAGTCTGTCTGCACCTCACTGACAAAGCGTCAAGAGGCCACTGTGACTTGCGGACAGCACACGGCTGCATAATAAGTCGGATCATATACATTGCAGCGTGCGCACGATTGCCCTCAAGCTCCCGTACCGCCAGGACCGTTCCGCATGACACTGTTGTATTCGTCTTCCGATCCAGAGACCCACAAGTCCAAGACGGATCGCTGTATGGCATTAGCTCTGTCCTGCAGGAACAGTTCAGCACCTACAGGACCTCCATTTTTTCACTCTGCGACTGCGACCAACCTCCTGTACGTGCTCTGCCGGCACGAGAGCGGGGTTGAGTCTGCACTCTGCACTCTGCAGCCTCCGTTTCTTCGGGACCCACAGTGCGCAAATTACGGTGCCTGTGCCCTCATCCGTATCCGTACTCCCTGCTTCCAACCTTGGTAGGTACCACAGCTTGCCAACGGTTTCCTGTCCCAGACCAGCCTGAGGGCGTGGGGCCCCTGTAATTGATTCACGGCCGCGACCGGGGCAGAAACGGCGCACTGCTGTGTGCTGTGTGGTCTGCTGTGCTGATTTCTGAGCTTGGAGCTCTTGCTCTGCCCTCCCACTTTCTTGTCTCCCCCATGTCGACCGGGGTTCCACCGTCGCTTCACCTGTGTGTGTGATTCCCTCCTATTTACCACCCTCCCTCCGCTTACCTCACTCACCCAATCTGGCCGCCTGCGCCTCTTCGCCCCCTTCTTCTTTACCCTCTGCCCCCCTTTTTTGTTTTGTTGCTCTGCTTCGTCCCCCATCTCCATCCCATCTGCACCTGCTTGCAAGTGTCAGCGGCGAGGACCCATCTGAATAACACGGGCTCTCGCAAATTGGGGGGATCAACGTGGAATCGAAATCAAAATTCTGGAACCTGGCTCTTTTCTTTCTTATTCCAGTGTCTCGGACGAGACCTGGTCTACCCAGCATTGCATCCATTCGATCAGCACTCGGGAATCCTTACGTCTCTGTCCTCACTACAGCCGCTCCTTTTTGACTCCGATACCCAGCTCATAGCTCACTGCCGCCACCGCTTGGACAACGCCGTCTGCAAACATTCTCTGACGCTTTGGATAATCCGACCGACCTTGATTCTGAATCATCCCTTCCTCCACGTCACTGACAGAGGCCCACCTTGGACAATTGGGCCATCAGCTGGACGACTGCTCCTCACAGCAAGCTCTCGAAGCTCCTTACACCCCTCCTAATTCGGAAGCCGACCGTTGGTCACATACGCGAACATGGCCCCCTCGCTCACCGCGCACACCTCCTTCACCCGTCCTCGGACGAGCGATCGCGATGCCCGCCCTACAACTCGCGACCAGGGCGACAACAACCTAATCATCCCCAGCCGGACATCGTCGCTGCATTCGAGGATCACACAGCCCATCCCCTCGACCCTCAACGCCAAATCCCAGCAACGGACGCCCAAGACACTCACACATGCCTACATGGTCTGTGGTGTTGGCCGCGAGCCATCCCAGTGGGTCAAGGCCCCGGCCCCAGCTCAGGGCAAGATTGGACACATGAAGGGTGCTGTCGGGCAGTTTTGGCTGCCGGAGATCCTCGGCAGTAGCCCAAGGTTGGAGCAGGACAATGACATTGCTCGTTCTTTGCATGCTGCCATGAGAGTAGGTCATCCTCGTCCCAGAGAAGGTGAAGAACGAACGTTGCGCTAAACTGATCCAGGCCTGTTTCCCCCATGATGTCGAGATTTGCACAGGCCGTAGCCAACCTCACTGTGTACACCACGCCTTTGTCCTCCAGCAGGACTCCTCACACACCCTCTATGGCATTTGCCTTCGGGTTTGGTCACGAGCCGACGAGAAGCGCGCCGAAACTATCCGCGATCTGAGGAAGAGGACAGAGCCCGACTTCTATGACAACACCGATGAGACTTACTGGATTCCGTACTGCTTGTCCTTCCTCTCCAGGTACCCACTCTACAACTTGCTGGGTGACTACCTCCGCGGCATGTGGATTCACTGGAACAAGGCTACCAACCTCTTCCATGCTGAGGAGGTTTCGAGGATCCTGAGCTTCCCCGCGCCTCGCCTCAACGACCTTGTCCGGATCGACATGAAGGACTACGCTCTGTGCTATCAGTTCCCCTCGTCCCCAACCGGCTTCCAGAACTTTGCCATGTGGCCGCTGTTTGCTTGCTTGTCTATCCCTAACATCGTGGGAGTGATCGAGGCAGCCATCTCACCGACCCGCCGCATTATTTTCGTCAGCCACTACCCGGCCATACTGACGGTCGCCGCCGAGACGATTCGATATTGTGTTCGCGTGTACGAGTGGAGTGGGCTGTACGTGCCGGTAGTGCATGCCCGCCACGCCAAGGAGCTCGTCCAAGAGCCCGGCCCATACATTCTGGGTGTTACCGCCGAATGCCGGTCGCTCTTCACTGCGCCGAACGATGCTCTCGTGGTCGACCTGGACCGCAACTTCGTCCTGACCTCGGACCCTCCCACTGCCCTGAACCCTGGGCAGCGCAACAAGTTTGTCACGCGCCTGACTCAGGCTCTTAATGGGGACGTCACCCCGTCAGGCGTTCCGCAACACCTGCGCTCCGCATACGGTGGTGGAAAGCTTGTGCCTGCTGGTCAAATCATTGTCATGCGCGGCGAGGTCGAGTCGATCCAGGACCCCGAATGGTGGAATCAGGACTCCATCATGGCTGTGATGGATCATGTCTGTGAGAAGATGGGCCGCAACAGCGGCATCAAGGCCGTTTTCGGCGGTACTGTCAAGAAGCCTTTGATGACAAAGGTCTCTATGAGGCACCTCAACGAGATCGTTCGCGAGAGGAACCAGTACTCTCGTGATGCTCAAGAGGCTTGGCAGGACTTTATCAACCTGAAGGGTCGCATGGACACCGAGCTCGCGAAGGTTACGAAGCGCAACAACTACCTCAACGAGGAATTGGAGAGCTGGAAGCAACAGGTACGTTTGGTCAAGCCGCAATTGAAGACATCGCAAGCAATGCTAATTCATCCCAGTTCCTCAAATTCCAGGCCTTTGCCGAAACTCTTACGAAGGAGACCCAAGACCTCAAGGTTAAGATCGAGGGCCACAAGAGGGAGAACCGACGCTTGGGCAGTCTCATTGACCAGCAGAAGGATGACTCCGCACGCATGTCGGTTCGCCTCACTGGAACGGAGAAGCAGCGTGATGACGCACTTGAGGCTCTTGTTCTCCAGCAAGAGATTGCTGAGGAACTCGAGCGCGAGCGCAAGAGGAACAAGAAGGAGCTTGCTGCTATGCAACACACCAACGTGACTATCATGCGCCAGCGTGACGAGGCCCGTCGCGTCGTGCTGCACCTGCGCAGCCTCATCGGCGGACAGAGCCACCACATGGAGCACCTTGTCCAGTCCTTGACCCACCCCGTCGATTTGGAGGAAGAGATCGCCAACGGCTTCGTTGCGGCCACCGAGGAGGATGGTGGCATGTCCTCGGTTGACAAGGAGCGTCTTATCAAGGCCGCTCGTAACAGCAAGCGATTCTCGACCTCGAGCTTCTTTGACGTGGCAGACCGTCACCTCAAGGATAAGACGGACGCTATTTCTCACATCATCCGCAACATCGCAGAGCAGTGCCAGGCTGCCGTGGAGGGTCTGGAGCTTGCTCATGATGCGGAAATTGACACGCCCACGGCCAACCGGCGCCGCAGCAGCAATCTCTCCGGTCGCTACAGCGAGGATGGCCGCTCAACTGCCGCGTCTGACATGGGCGAGGACAGCCACCTTAACCCGTCAGGACGCACATCGAGCATCCCGCCCACGCCTGATCTGATCCCCAACCGCAGCTCGACGAGCATGTCCATTGCCTCCACGATGACGACCCCTGAGAGGTCGTCGCAGCAGTACAGCATCGGCCATGAGATCCCCACCAAGATCGTCGAGGACGACGAGGAGGACTACACGGAGCGCAGCGACAACGATATGCCTCAGCAGGAGCCTATCGTTGGTAAGCACGCCGAGTCCCTCATCCACCGCCCCTCTGGCGCTCGAATAAGTGCATTAGGTGGGCCTCGGTGAATCGCAGTGAAGCAGGGCCCCCCCGGTAAACGAGGAGACCCTGACTTCAAGAAGCGACGATCCATGGAGATGCAAGCAGCCTGCGATTGGGCAGAGCAACAGGCGAGGAGAAAAGAGGAGGAAGCAGCGCAACGAAAAAAGAAGCGCGATGCCGATTTCAAGAAGAGGCGATCCATTGAGCTACTGGCGGGCTACGACCAGAGTCTCCACAAGCTTTGGAGATAAAAACCGAAACGCAGCGGAGACACCAACCCCATGCACGCATGGCCAACCGTTCGCGGCCAAATATTTTCTTTTTTGAGAACGTTGATCATTTTACCACGGGGATGAGCTTCTGGAAAGACTTGAAGCTGCTACGTAATGAGGCGTTGTGGAACTTACTCTCGAAACGTCTCAGATTCCCACCTGATTTTTTTGATTCTTTACCTGAATCTTTTTCTTGCGATGTCTTCTTTTGTTTTCCTTCTTGGCAACGTTGAGCATTTTGAGCGGACTTGGAGGATTGTTTGCGGGAGGAACGATAAATCTTTTGGTTCTTCCACGCCCTTCTCGCACTCCCTTTGCATGCCGGAGAGGGCGAAATTTTTTAAAAAACGGCGGTGACAACTGGCCTGGACAGGACACGTTTTGCTTGCCTGGACCCGGACGTCGGAATCGTTTGTAGGATTTCAGTGCTGGGAGAGAAGAGCTTCGCGCAGATTTTGGAGTGTGGTGGTGGTGTGTGCTTGTGTTCTTTTTCTTCCTCCCTCTCCGCACGTATACGTACGGCTTGGTGGTATTCCCTTTCTACTCCCTACCTTTCTTATTGATACCTCCATACAACCCCCCTACCACTGCACACACAGCTTCACTTTGCGATCCTCTCTCAGTGTATTTGACTACATACATTCGGATGCTATACGAATCACAGATTATTAATCCCAAATATGACTTGTGCCAATGTGATATGCGTTTATAAGTCGGCGGTTCAGCAGTGAAAACGATTGTTGCAGGATATCTGCAGAAATGTTCAGTCGCGTCTCGTAAGCGTGCGTGTTTCATGTGTCGGAAGATGAGATCGGCACTTTGGATGGGAACCACCGCCCCCAAGGACGGTACTGGGTAGTTCGCACGGCTCTACCACTCCGTTTATCCCCAGAATTCGGCTTCTGAGTCCGTAACGGTAAGTACCGCAGGAGCGAACTTTATCGATGTGGAGGGAGCAAGGGCAAGGGAGGACTTTAAAGCTGAGGCCTGTATATATGACATCGCGTTAGCCTGCCTCGAAGGGATTAAGGTTGGCTTCAAGCGGCAGTTCCCGCCGACCGAGGGGGGAATCAAGTCTGATCTGGAACGATCGCCTGATGCAATAAATCTTATGATATGATGAGTATATGGTTTCTTGGGGACATGGATTCCAAGACGCGAAATTACGAAGCAAGAGGGACCGGATCTGGGCGACGGATATACGCTACAGAATGCCATCGACGGGACATGCAGCCCACTGCCGGGCGCCGGGCGAAATCCTGCACGTCGGAGTCGCGACGCCGACGTGATTGGGCAGTGGCCTGACAAACCCCCTGACACCATCCTTGCTCAGCATTTAGAAATCATACGCCAAGATGGGGCCGAGCCTTTCTTCTTTCGCCCTGCTCTGCCTCAGTCTGGGGGCCCTTCCCGAGGTACCTCCACAGCACTTCAGCCAGCCAGCCGGATTTTTGCCGTTCGCTGCTGACGCGCCGTTTACTAAGGAGCCTAGCGGGGCGAAATTAATCGTTCAACGACTGACGTCTGGCTTCGCATCCCGGCGGCGGGGGGCACAAGTAGCTGGCGCCCGCGATGATGATGGAGGCGGAATGTTCTTGGGGATTCTTCTTCCCACTACCATCCTGAATAGTCATCTTGGTCTATTCCACTGGTCTTGCTACCCAGGTGTATATATGAACTGGTCGCAGCCCGCCCTTCCCCCTGATGAAGCTCTTCGCGATCCTGCTCTCCATCACAGTTGGAATCCTGTCGGTAGTATTGTTCAAGGAGCACATCCTCGAGACAGCCTCGGCCCTGTATAACAACCTCGTCATCTTTACCAGCAACAACAGCAGTAGCAGTAGCAGCATCGACAGCGCCGCCATGACAGACTCCTCGACCCCTCAAGAGCAGCCGGCGCCGGCGGCGAACGCGAGCGCCCCGCGCGCGATCCGCAAGGCCTTCCTGGCCGTCGAGCAGGCAGAGGGCGCCGGCGCCCGCGTCAGGAGGTCCATCGGCACGCCGCAGCTCAAGAACTTCTCGCCCTTCCTGATGCTGGACCACTTCTCCGTGAAGCCGGGCGCGGGGTTCCCTGACCACCCGCACCGGGGCCAAGAGGTATGTTCTCTCTCGTCCCGATTCGTCCCATCCCAATTCCCACCTGCAGACATTTTCGTCCCATCCCTTGTCTCCCACACCATACTACTTTACAGATGGGTGCTAACGATCTACTTGGGAAAACTAGACAATCACATACATGCTCTCGGGCGCCTTCGACCACGAAGACTTCGCGGGCAACAAGGGCACCATCCACGCGGGCGACCTGCAGTTCATGACGGCCGGCCGCGGCATCGTGCACAGCGAGATGCCCGCGCAGAACGCCGACGGCAGCGCCAACACGGGCCTGCAGCTGTGGGTGGACCTCCCCCGCGAACTAAAATCGTGCGAGCCGCGCTACCGCGACCTGCGCGCCGAGGAGGTCCCCGCCGCCGAGTCGGGCGACGGGAAGGTCCGCGTCAGGGTTATCTCGGGCCAGAGCCACGGGGTCGACTCGGTGAAGGACCTGGCGTACACGCCTGTGTGGCTGCTGGACGTCACGGTCAAGCCGGGCGGGAGGGTCGAGCAGCCTATCCCGGAGGGGTTTAATGCGTTTTTGTATACGCTTGAGGGCACGGCGCTGTTTGGGGCGGAGAAGAGGGCTGTGCCGCAGTATCATAATGTTGTGTTTGAGCTCGAGGGGGGCACGATCGTTGCTGAGAATGAGGAGGGGAGCGAGGGGGATGCGCGGTTCGTCATTGTCGCGGGCAAGGTGCTGGACCAGCCTGTTGTGCAGTACGGCCCGTTTGTGGTGACCTCGCTCCAGGAGGTGCGAGAGGCTTTGCAAGACTATTCGACGCATACGAGAGGGTTTGAGAGGGCTGAAGGGTGGGCGAGTGAGATTGGGAAGTCGATGGTGCATTAGGCGGCTGGTTGTTTGATGTGAACGTGGTGGATATACCGTTACTAGGCTTGGTGTATGGGCGTTATTGATGGATTTGGTTTTGTATCACGGCCCTTGCTAGCAATTCATTCTTAGACAACGGTTCTCAGAAATTTTGAAGCATCTGCAAAATAAATGAACGCTTCTTCTCCGCTAACGAGCAGCACATTCTCCGACGTCTCACGTATAGTTTCCACTTTTCCGCAAGAGTCTTGTCCCGGCTTTTGCGTTAATCACATCTCATCTTTCCCAAACTGTTGGCACCTCGCTAACCAATACGACCAGTGTAAACCTGCCTGTGCTCGCTTGATGTGTTTCCAGCCGCCGGCCCCTGGTCTCCAAAACGGCCT
The DNA here is from genome assembly GCF_014595645.1 of Diaporthe citri. NCBI lineage: Eukaryota > Fungi > Ascomycota > Sordariomycetes > Diaporthales > Diaporthaceae > Diaporthe > Diaporthe citri. The sequence goes on along the minus strand of NW_025064852.1, from coordinate 1,396,857 downwards.
GGCTGTGTCATGCCGTGTAACCCACATATGCAGGATGCGCGGGTGTGGGCTTACCAGGGTCTGAAGAGGCCTCAGGCGGGCCACACGACGTCCTGAGGTCGCTGTTAAAGCGTTAACCTCAGTTTCCATCCTCGCTGTCGAACCCCTCGAGATTCAAAATCGCGGTGGAATTAACAGTCTTTGTTTGCGTACATCATGGATCCATTTTCGATTGTCACTGGCGCTGGCGGGCTGTTCTCTCTCGGTATCACTATATGCAACGGACTTGTTAGCTACTGCGGAAGCTATCGGTCACGCGAGACTGATGTTGCCTCCCTCCAGGCAAACGCCGAGCGGTTGCGAAGACACCTCGAGGTCCTCGAGGGACAGCAACATGGAGTTGGGCTTCCGCCAGTGTCACCCAGTCTCAAAATGTCGATGGACGAATGTATATCAACTTGCAAAACGTGTCTCACCGACCTGAGTCGACTCAGCGACAAATATTCGCCACCGAATACGGATCCAAATCAAAGATCTCGGACCAGCCTGGGACGAAAATTATCCTTTCCTTTACAGAAGGATAAGTTTGAGACTTTCCGGCGGCAGCTTCAACAACTACACATCACGCTCTCATTCCAAGTCGGACTACTGAATTAGTATGTGACTCGAGGGGTTCAGGAAAAGGCTTGATCTGCTTGATCTGAATCACCTAGCTGACCACATAGCTCAGCGATGCCGTGAGAAATCTTCGACAGGAAACGTTGTCGGAATCGATGAACCTCTCATCCATCATCTCCACTCAGGGCCAAGATATACGGGAACAGATTGCCGCCATGGTGCCCGACCTGTCACAGATGCTTGAGTCCGGACTCTCAAAGAGTGAGCTATCTCTTCAAGCCCGAATGGACACTCTGGAAGCGATGATCAAGGAAACCTTGCCCGCAGATGAGAGCACTGTACCCGACAGCACTCGCTGTATCAAAGGGTCGCGCGCAGCATCGTCACGTCTTGACGCTCCCAAAAAAGAACTAGAAATCACAACTCAAGTCCAAGGGAGATCAGGCTCAGAGAAAGGCTCGTCGATCACAAAGCCTTTGTGGGAGCTCAAGTGCCATTGCGCAGGAACGATCTCGTCCGCCTATCCTGTCACTCACGCAACCTCCTGCCATCTCTCATTCCGACACAGACAGCGAAGAGCTCTCATTGGCAAGATGAGGCTATTCAATTACTTCTTCCAGTTCCAGGTCGCCATCGAGTATTCTCAGTACGCCTTTCTGCGTAGTCTGCACATCCAGCACAACTTTACAATCCGAGCGACCGTTCCCCATGGCTCGCCGGCTTTCGATCTGATAGATGGTATCACTTTCAACATGGGGTTCTATTCCGCAGCGCAGTCATTGCGACAGAACCTCCAGTCCTGCCTCCAGGAGCTCCAGCGTCTGTTCATGGAAGGTCGGGCATGGCCGACCGACATCGAGGACAGGACAGGGAACAATTTGCTTCATGTGAGTTGACAATGCATACTTCGAACCGAGTGTCTAGAACCGACCGAGGCGGTAAGCTGACGATCCCACAGGTGGCTACCAGCGCATGTTGGCATTTCATGGCTGATGAGATGAAAGAGATATACTCGCAATTTCTTCAAACGTTGGTGGAATTCGGCGTCCCGTTGATGGATTCTAGTTGCTCGAGCGAGTAAGTTCCGCACACCCGGCTTGGGTTTCCCCTAGGACGTTTATGGCCGTATGGAACTTCTCAAGATTAACAACTCAGGACACCGATCGCCATTGTCCTGAAAAGATTGACTCGAAGTCACAAATCCGACGTCTCCGGCTTTACAGTCGTTACAGGAATCGTGAAAAGTCTTTTGGACCTCGGTGTTGACGTGCTCGACATAATGCCGCTGCAAACATTTGGGCCCTCGATTCTTCCAATAATCGGGCATGAGGCGTTTGATGAGCAAGGAAGTAGGTCGTTTACACTCTGAGCAATTTGTGACTCATTTGACTGACCTCTAAGTAGCGATGGACCAGGGAGAGCTCCCTCGCGCCCTGCTGGAGAAGTGGGAGACTCAGGTGTACGACATTCTCACACGCAGCGACGCCAAAAGCCACATCTTGACAAGGGGCAAAGTGGGTGAAACCCCATTGCACGTTGCAACATGTTGGCCTCGAGGCATGGAACTGCTTCTACAGCTAGGTGGGGATACCGTCACCGGCATCATTGACGCCGAGGACGATAACGGCTCGACGGCGCTGGACTACGCGCTCAAGTTGAACGAGCCAGAATGTGTCAATATGCTTTTGGACTCATCTGCTGAGATGGACTTGGAAGTGATCCAGAACATCGCGAAATGGGAAATGACCTCCGGACAAACGGCCGTCACCCCAATATTGGCACAAGCTCTCGTACGGCGTCGCAAGGGGCTGCTTTGCCTTGCGAAAGAACACATTCAGGGAAACGTTATTCTCGATAATTTGAGCCCTCAGGAAAACAAATTGCTACAAGAAGACGCATTCGAATTGTTACAGGCACTACTCGAGCAGGGAATCCGTTTGCCCAAAGGGTTCCGAAGTGTTCAGCCAGGTTCGGTCTATCACTGCGCGTACATGAACGATGAGACTGCCGAGTCGTTGTTCAGCGCTGGATTCAGCCACACAAATGTCGACTTCCTCGGGTTCACCCCGCTGATGACAATAGACCTCGTTGGTCTGAGTCACCGATACGAGACCAAGATTATGTACAGCCACAGTGCGCTTGGACTTGTTGACTGGTTCTTGAACCACGGAGAGGACCTCAGCAGGCCGATACCAGCAGATGTCGTTTTCCAAAGCACAGCCAGCGGAGGCGATATTTCCCATGGAGCCTGCTTGGTCCATCGAATATCTAGCGAAATGGGGCGGAGCATGCGATACCAGACATCCTTTGGAAGTGACCAGCACACCCCGGTCTTACAGAGAGTCCTGACCTCGCCGGTGCTGGACTCTTGCGAGTGTCTCTGTACGCAGCATGGCTGCTCAGCTGCCTCTATCCTGTCGCGAGAAGTATGGAAACTTGCCAATGGGACCACCGCGCCAGGAGAATTGTCTGGGTTCAACCGGACAACATGGCGTATCGTCGTGGACCTTATAACGAGCAGACTGTCCGGTCATCCGAAAGCTCGGCAATTTGCCTCGGATTTTATTCGTGTCAGCACTTTCGAACGGCTCGGGATGAGCCACACGTGCTGCAGATTTATTGATAATAGCGGGAAATACGAGGACTGCGACAACGGAGTGACTTTTGCGATCTTGAAGGGAGAGTATAAGATGATTGAGGTAATGGACCGTGAAGAAGTATCTGAGATCCAAGAAGAGGAGCGATACTTGGCTGAATTGCTGGAGGTACTCGTGGAGGAATTTGAAGCCAAGTACGAGGAATTGGGCTGGCCATTAAGCGACTTCTTCTTGACGTACTGGTGGACTCGTATGGGCGAGATTGAGGCCGGGAACAAAGTGTCTGGGGAGGAATTAGAGGTGCTTAGGGGAACGGGGGTCGTTCTTGATACATGAGCGGCACCTAGCATAGCCATAGAGTTCATACATCAGGCATGTCATGGCATGCGGCTGGGGAACTGTTGTTGCTCTCCATGAATATGTCCCGGACCTAGCCGACAGATACTTGTACGTTGTGACCGTGCAGCGAGGTATGCCGATGTACGCTGAGTATGTCTGCTGCATTATGCTCTCTAATACAAGCTCTACAATCATTCGTTTGGACACAAATAGTTAGCTACCCAAGTAAAATGCCAGGTAATGTGGAATACTCTACGAACAGCTGCTTTGAGATGATGGCAATGACGGTACATCGGATATCTGGATACGAAGGGGCCGCTTGGGATGCACTAGGGGTATAGAAAAAGACTACAACAAGTGAAAGATTTCTTCAACATAATTTTGAGCAAACAGGTTCCATCAACTTGTGTTGCTTCACGTCCACCCTTCGAATCCATCGTAAAGTTGGGGAGCTCAGAAATGTCCTTGGTGTTTTCTCCCAAATTACCACTAGACGGAGACAGGTGCCTTGGTGCAGAGGAATCCATATATCCCAATCAAAATCCAGAGGGAAACCCATATAATATTGAAGCCGGCGGCTGAATGGACAATGATTGGCCAAAAAGATGCCAGTAGACCGACATGAAGAAGGGCGATGATACCGGTGAAGATATCTAGATGGGTTCGTCCCTAACGGAGGCACAGAAAATTAGCATATCATCACCAAACCTTTACTCATTAGGAGCAAACCTACAACAACAAATCCACAGAACCAGCAAGCACGACGGCCATGTGCGCGGTCGATCATCGTAAGACACCAGAAGACAAAGATGAACGAGATTATCCCAATGAGGGCACCGCACACCATGCTCACGATCTTGCTTCCGAGAGTGTTGAATGAAATGGCCAGGACGTTCATGACTGTGCGTAGAATGATGATGGCCCACATGCAGAAACGGCGAATGATGGTCTGCCAGGTGCCATTGAAGGACCAGGAACTCGTGTATTCGCCAAAGCTGAGGCAGTTGCGGGATTTCCAGGAGCCTTTTGGGCCGTCGTCGATGTTGGTGACGCCATCCATGCTTGGTAAATAGGAACTGGTGTTTTACACGAGATGGAGTGGGCGAACAAGGAAAGGATCTGCTTATCCTGAAATGGTCTTAGCGGTCTATCTTGACGGGTTAGAATATTCTGTCGACTGTCAGTCCCAAGTTCTTGTAGAAGTGCAAAAAGAAAAAAAGAGATGGGAAGTATGAAACCAAGACGTGGTCCTGAGGTAAGGTGTTTTGCTCACGGGCTGTAACACTGCTACCGTTGAATTTAACGGCTAGAGGGATTCGAATCCAGGCGCAATCGAGCTGACCCCAGACTTTTGTGCTCAGATTGTTGAGGATTAGCAACCACTCCCTCCTTTGGCAATCATATCTCTGCCGGATCTTCGTGTCACAAAAATGCTGATCCGGGTCGAATTTAGCGAGCAAACACGAATGAACAGTGCTACGATCGAATCAAGGGCGTCGCCAAAGACGGATGCAACAGCTGTCAAGATTGCAGTATCACCAAGGTGAGACGGTGAAATGATTCACCTCCAAGGAATACGCGGCCTCCGGATGTGTTCCAAGGTTGATACTGGCGGCAGAATTGAAGTGACGAAGCTCGTGCTGTCCCGTGTTGAGCTAAGTCTGACCAAGTGCTCTTCGTGGACACAGCAACAGCGACCGTGGACAGAGCGATGGCAGAATATACCGCAAGGTGCGCGAAGTCTACAAGGTAAAAAGAGAAATGAAATTGTTTTCGGGCGATGAGAGATAGTCAGCAGATTTTTGAGACATGCTTGCTACCCTCTGAAAGAGTGGTGTCCGTCCCATCGTCTCGTCCATCCTCGAAATCCACAAGTTCACACGAACATCGCGTTCCTTGGGCGGCCACCGGAGATTGGGACGAGGGTAGATCTGGTACTGTCGCCACGATCCTCACTTCCTCCCTTCGAAATCCGGCTGTTGCCGCGGCATGGGCCAGCATCTCTGCGTCAGCGTCTTCACCAACATGCAGCACGAGTCCAGCCTGGAAGACCACAAAAGCACCAATCCTCCGATGTACACGCATTACTGAGGTGTGAAGATCCTGATTGATTCGTACATCGAGATCATTGACCCAACATCGGAGGCTCACATTGGCAATTAGTGTTGACCAATACTGATGTCTAGGATTTACACACATCTTGCCTATTTTTCACTAATCACAATGAGTGTCATCAGAAAACTACTGGTACTCTTGTCTAGATACACCCAAGCAACCGCTCTGACTTCAGACCACACCATAAAGAACATGGTATGCGTCATTAGTGACCTCTGTTACACACAAGACCCTGTCCCGGCTGGCACGAATATCGTCGTCTCGTCCCCAGTGATGCTTCATACCGGCTCGGGGTTCCTCTGCTGTGATCCTGAATTCGCGTCGAACATGGGGTGGGCTCAGTGGCTCCCTGTCAGAAATGCTGCCTTGTTCGTAAGGTGCATTCCCAGTCTCAGTGCGCACATTATGAAGGTTGGATTGCATTGTGACTTTTGACATCTCCGAGTCTTCATATTTCCCATGCAACGGCTTTTTGGACCGAAAGGTTGACTGACCAGAGGGATAAGATGGCCCCTTGAGTCTATTGTCCACGCCAGCCTTGAATAGACTGTAAATGACGGGGAGATTGGCACAAATAATGGAGGCATTCAGTTCGACAGTGGTAAACTTACTCGCCCCACTGGAGATGGCCACCCGGTTCTATGGTAGGGTCAGAAATTTGGGCTCGCCGGTAACAAGAGCAGTTACAACTCACTGAGAAGCTTGGCCAGGTTGCTGAGGGCTTGGGCAAGCTCCTCATCGAGGAGGACGAAGGCGAAATTGCGGATGTGGACGACATCGTAGCATCCCAATAGGTCTGCTGGCACATCACCCTTCACGTCGAAGGAACGCAGGGTCACATTAGGTGGGAGCCATTCGCGCGGAGGCGCGGCGTCAAATGATACGTCCAAACCATCTAGCTGAGCAGATGGCAAGTGTGGGCTGAGATCAGTGATCCAAGCACTATTAATGGATGAATCAGCATTTAGCGCCGTTGTCGGGTGTCTTGCACACTGCAAGAACAGGAAGGTACTCACGCCGTTCCAGTTCCCACATCGGCAACTCTGAGGTTGGGCAGTGAGACGGGTATCTGTGGGTGAATGCGATAACCGAACAACTCCACCCAGATGTAATGCTGCAGATTTATTCTTTCGGGTTGTGGTTGGTAAATTTACCCTGCTGAAATCAAAATCTGGAGCGGCTGCATACTTACCTATTGCTATCCACGTAGTCACGGGTGAACACGCATTCAGGCCTGGTTGACATGGTGTAAGGTAGGACTGGGGGCTGAAGCGAACTGCACTCGATGATGGTCTCATGTGCAGTGTGCCGCGGCCCGGACCTGATATAAATACCACCGGGTTAGGGGGCCAGCAGTACCTAGGCAGATTGGGACAGATCAGCAGACAGGCTGACAGCAAGGTTCGTTCGACAGTTTGCCTCATTGGGTTCATCGAGTTCCCGGTGTTGGCTCCTGCCTGAATCCCGCACCCATCATGTACTATGCCAACCGTGTACCTTCTCATCCATCGGGAACCGGTTAGATGAATAATTCGGCATGCAGTATACCAAGAAGAATGAACCTCGGCGCCGAGATCACAACCAGCTTCGTGAATCAATGTGCTTTCGACAATGACTAAAGCATTTCTCTAATCAGGGGGAGAGAATACAATTTTTACGTGCAATCTCAATTAAGGCACGTTAGTCCACGCAGAATCGTAAGCCGCCATCTGGCCTTTTTTGTGAATAACACATGGGTAGAGGCCGGCGAATTGGTTATACGGATGGAAACAATAAGCTCATCTCTTGACGTGTCGTAAAGAGGACCCCGTCCTCCTTCTCTATCCCTTTTGAACGGACCTATGAGAGAATATGTCTGTCTTTTCTTCAAGGTATCAACTGTATTGTATTACTCTCATGCCAGCCCAGCAGCCGCTGGTGCTGGGTCTGATGGCACTTCCTCATCGACTTCAACCCTGGTGAGCCCTCGTTTAATAATAGCGACTTCATGCCGTCTCACGACCAGAACATTTCCTCTGCTCGTGACCTCCATCATCAGTTCGCGGTGATTTTCAATACTCAGCCAGTCATTCGGGAGGAAGAAGTGTCTCGCGATTCGTCGTAGATGAGCTGTTTTGGATTCGACGGCGCTGACCCAGTTTCCTTCCTGCAGGAAAACCAGGCGCTCGGCCCCGCGGTTACCAAGGGTGCCTATCAACTGGGTAGCCCTGGATGAGAGGTACTCATACGTCTTCAGGGGTTTGGCAACCTCAGCCAAGGAGTCGGGGCCGAGATCAGCTGTGCTCCATATGACGAGCTTGGTCTGTGAGAGATGATTCCCTATGTCGCCATACATGACCGCAAGGCTCTTCCCGCCAAAGATAGGCATGATCGATCGGGGAACGATGCTCGAGGATATCCCGGCATCAAGGCCGATTCCGGTCTCCGGAGCCAGAGGTCTGAGATCCAGCCAGTCAAATGAATATGCTGCCGTTTGAGTGATGAGGAGCACGCTGGCACGGTTGAGAGGATGGTCCACCCAGCCGCGTGATCCTCGCTGTTGGGTTGTCCTACTCGCAATAGGATTTGGCGCTTCTTGGGAGAGACACCACAAGCTGTCGCTTTTGGTTGAGCAGATCAAGATACGGTCCAAGTCAGGCCGGCACACGACCTGACTGACAACCGCGTCGACGCGATGGTCGAACAAAACCTTCGATGCCACAAATGCACGACCTTGAGATGACAGTTTCTGGACCATCACTCTGAAACTAGCATCAACGCTGGTTATAGTGTTGCTGCCGTGATGAAAGGAGAGAGACACGATGGCCACCCCATTTGCATGGCTATAGAGCCTGCTGGTGTGGAGCCCGGAGTCGGCGTGGTAATGGTAGACTGCGCCGTCCTCTTTGCCGCAAAAGAAAGCATCCCCGTTGTCGTGACACACTATCGAGGTGATCAAGACTGGTTCGCCACCAGCGGACGAGAGCTCTGGTCCGGCCTCGCGTGGTGTTGACGCCTTACTGCTGGGACCCGAGTGGGCATTTTGCCGGAGCAGGACAGTTGGTCCCCAAACACGGCACCGTGACCCCCTAATATCAAGAAGCTGCTGCCCATCCCCGCCGAAACACAGCCCTTGGATACCAGCTTCAACTGCCGGTATACGGTGGAGCGGCTGTAATGTCGAGAATTTCAGCAGAGTCACCGTGCCCGAAGGATCAGCGCTCGCGAGCATTGACCCGTCCGGCGAGCAGACGAGGATATGCGCGAATGTGACAGTCCGATGCATGATGTCTCCCGATACGGTGTCGAACAGGACTAGCTCACCATCAGTGTATGCCGCGGCCAACAAGTTCGCACTTGACCCATTCCCAAAGGTGAGGCACCTGACGCCGGATGACGTATATTGCACCTGCGAGTCTCCTCTTGCGCCTGATTCCCTGTTGTATATGTCGTACAGAGCGTCGTTATCGAGGTCCCAGATGAGTATGTCCTGGCCCTTGTATATGACAGCCAGAAGCTGTGCGTCCATGGTGAACGTCGCTGTTATGGGCCGTCGGTAAAGACGCAATTGCGTCGCTTCCATGCCTTGTGTCCAGTTCTCCATCTCCAATAGCTCGCCTTTCTTCAGGTCCCATATTCGCAGGCAGTGGTCCTTTGTGGCAGAGATTAGCTGCTCGTCGCGACTCGACAGCGCGATAGCCATGCACTGCTGTGGAGCCTCGAAACGCCAGACCTGTGTCTTGGAGTTTAGATCCCACACCAATATTGTCTTTGAACTGACAGAGACCAGGACAGATTCCTGGCTGCCAAACTGCAAGAGCTTTACTGGCTCCCCGTGGTCGAGCTTTGCTACTTCTTTATACAAGACGTGTTGCAGTATGAAGATGAGCCCGCCATAGCAACCAATAGCAAACAGTCGTTTGGATGATGCGATGCACGAGTACTGCTCCTGGGGGTTGAAAATGGTTGAAAGCTGGTCGCCCCATTCTTCCTCACCCAGCCCAGACACAGTGATTCCGCGAGGCGGTGCCTTTTTCCTGAGAGCTGTTTCAGAAGGGCAGAAAGGGGGGATGATGTTAAATATCGAGGCTGGGTATGCCACCAGACTGGGCCCAAATCTCATGACTAGACGTAGGAGGTCATTGGCCCAGACTCTCAGCAATGCGATATCACGCGTGTCCTCAGAATCTGAGTGCTCACTCCCCTTGATGAACGAGCCAATGGCCTTCCCAGCCGACACTAGGCGCTGCAAATCTGAATGTCTGGCTATGTATTCGATCCAAGACAAGACATTTGGCGAATCGAGGAACTTCGCCACTGATGATACAACCTCTGTATCTGTCCAAGACAGACGGAACAGGTGCTCGAACCACAACTCGCAGGCGTATTTGACGAAGAGGGAGCGGTCTGTGAACTTCTCCGTGTCCTTGACCCGTCGACGGGGAGTACTTCTCATCTCGTTCGAGGTGAGAAAGCTCAGACATGTTAGCAGAAGTCGGCGATGGCCCCTCCTTTCCTCAATGTGAAACTCGGAGTCAACAGCTGCGTGGAGGAGAAAGTCTCGCGCCGTTTGGTGGACCATCTGCACATATGACTGGGCGTCGACGTAGACCAGATGCCCGCAAATCGACCGGATGGAAGCCTCAATGTTGTCGATCGAGTCCTGAAGGTCTAGCCTGACGGCCTCGTCGAGCTCCATGGTTTTCAAAGGTCTGGTTGCACACACGGTCCAGGTGATTATGGCCTTGGCAAGGGCCTTGCCTTGCACCTGTGCAGACATCGTGTCGACGATTCGTCCAAATAGCTCGTTCATGTCGGATGGCACCTCATCAAGGATTCTTTCCACGTCTCTTGAGGTGTGGGCGTCCTTTAATTCGCCGAATACAAGGCTCACCCAGAGAAAGCAACCTTGCGACTTTTCCAGGATCCTCTGAACCATTTGATGTCGGCCTTTGTCGCTTGTCGCTGGGAGATTGTCCATGTTGGCGTCAAGGTACAAGGCAATGTCAGACCGGGTGTCTTCTTCTCGGATCACTTCAGAGATAACCTGTATGTTAGACACTCCAAGTCGCTGGCGAACTTTGGGAGAGTTTCGAGAAGTCCAGAATATCCGTATCGAGGACGTCTCGCCGGTTTTGTGAAGTAATTGTATCAAATCTGCTTCGGCCGAGCACTCATCCAGTGCATCGACGATCCAGAAGTGGGTTTTCCTGGACCTTTCCCGCAGCAGGCCTTCAACAAAGAGCTTCCTCCATATTGTGCGGTAGTTGCTTTGGCTTAGTTGCTCGTCTTTTTCGTATACGTCGAGGCAAGTCCGCATCAGTTCGGGATCCTGGACTGCCATCTGCCAAGCCATAGACAGCAAGAAGGATGCAATGTCTGACTTTGATTGGTTGCCGTACTGGAAGAAGTGGCAGCTGCATGGCAACTGTAGCTTCCTCAGGTATGTAATGATCGTTCCGCTCAAAATGGTCTTTCCCGTGCCTGGCTTGGCCGTGATGCAGTAGATTGGAGCAGTCCCATGGTGGAGCCAGTCCTGGAAGTTTTCCCTGTCAAGGAGCCACTCACAAGACCCACTCATTCTCTGTGAGACGACACCGAATATCTCGTCTTCAGGGCCTTCGTCAACGCCCATGAGCACGTTCAGTCGGCGCCTTGGCTCCTTGGTGGATTGCTCATCCAAGAGAGAAGAGCGAGCCCGGGCCATCTCCAAGAACGAAGCAATTGCATTTCGAACCGTGCGGTAATTGGAATCTGCGGTGGACTCGTATTTACAAACTTGACGATGATTTGCGTTCAGGTAGACTCGGCGCTCGTTGGCAAATCCCAACACGGCGGAGTCCTTTGAAACAATACGGACGCTCTTTACCCCTAGGCTCATAGGGAGGGTTTCATAGAAGGAGAAAAGTTGGACGTCCCCACAGTACTGAGGAAACTCGTCGTTCAGGGTTTGGATGGTGAGAGACTGACGGTGGAGGTCGCTAAGGAAGGGCCTGTTGCCGCTGCTCAAACTAAGCAGGCGAGAAAGCGTCTGCGCTAGGTCCGCGCCTTTGTGAGGCGTAGCGAGGAAGAACATGGCTTCTATACTGGCAGCTAGGGATCCATACTCGTGTCTCGTGCGAGCCAAGACGAGCGCTCGTTTAATGACAAGGCCACCCATGCTGTGAGCCACGAAAACGATGGGTGCCTGTAACGGAGTAAGCCTTTCATATGCCCATAATTCACATTTTAAAGTGCCCTCAACTTGGATAAATCTCCACCATGAAAGCTTTCAGAGGATCACTGAGGACCTCAGTGGTGGAGCAGGGAAGGCTTCGAGAGGACATGCGGTCGACGAACATACCTTTTCAGTCCGCGGAATGTTCGGACAGTCGAGAATAGATACCAGTAGAGCATTGGCGAAGTCGTGAACATTCAGTATACTCTCTTTTCCCCAGTTCGAGTCGTATCCAAAACTGTGAATCCGTACATCTTGAAAGCCATCATCTTGTGGCAGCCACTCCAGCGGCCAGTAGAGCGCTGGATCATCCGAATGCGTCCATGTACTTCTCGATCCACCCCCCAACCCGTGGACAAATATCAAGTCGGCTATGGCGCTTCTACATGGTGGCACATACAAAGTGTTCAACCCAAAATCACCCTTTCGTTGCCCTGCTCCTGCAGTGGAGGCAGAACTTGCTGTGGTATCGGTCCGGCTCGTGAGCCTTGACAACCTTAGGGAGAGGTGACTAAGGCTACTGGAAGATGAAGTATCATCAGTATCCATGTTCCTAGGTCGTCGCAGTGTTTGGCAGCGCAAGCACGCGTGCCACGGCCCCCGGCGGCCTGGGTTTTTGCCGAGTTGAGACGGGCTTGCTTGCAGTTGGGAAAAACAGACCGGAGTTGGATGTCTGCAGTCTAGCTTGCGGCTCCATGTGTGCGTAAGCAACCCCCCTCAGCGGGTTGCCAGGCCCGCTGGCCCGGTGACCCTTTCAGCTCCTCCTAAAGCCAAACGGGCATGTACACCATGTCTATCTTTCACCGCGTGGGGGCCACAGGCTGGAAATAGCATAGTTTGCAGGAAGCAGTGCGACCATCCATCAGGCAATGCTGCCCACTGGTTCGCCAGAAATGCATTCAGCTTGAAGTTAGCCCCAACATGCACATGGGCAGACCCAAGCACAATTGAGGGGTAGTGTGAACACCACTTTCTGCCTCGGAGCCTCGTTTGTGACAGGCCGCAGAACCCCGGTTTCTTGAAAGCAGGCACTGGCAGCTTGGGCCCGGGCCATGCCTCCTGGCCTACCACATGATACTGTAATTCAGAGACTGGTTACACCCTTTGGCTGGCGTTAGAAGCTGCTGCACTGCACAGTTTCCAGTCCCGTATCTCAACCTCTGAAATCTGGACACCACCATATTCCCAGTGGTCCAGAGCTCAACATGGCACTGGTTGACCAGGTCCTCCATGTGATGACACCGGCGGAATGGGGCAAGCCAATCGATGTCGACGAGAAATGGATTGCCTTTGTCGATGATCATGTGAAGGCTAGTAAGTGTTTTGTGACAGCGTTTGCTCCTGGCTGAGGCGTTCGCTAAGCTAAAGACTCACCACAGCGCTTCCATCGGGCAGCGAAGTGGAGGACATTGTGCACCATGGAGCAAGCTACTGGACCAGAACGGCTGAGATCTCGTCACGAGCAGAGGATGGATCTCCGAAGTCATACTTCTTAAAGGTACCAAACCAGACTGAGCAAAGAGGCCAGACTGACTGGTGGCATGCACCGCCTTTACTGATGCGAGGCTAATTATCCCACCTAGGTCTCAGAGGGCGACAATGGACGAAACATGACAGCAGGCGAATATGCCTCCATGAAGGCCATGTATCAAGCACTGCCTGAATTCGTGCCGGAGCCTATCGGCTGCGGATCATATGCGTCCAATCCCAACATCCACTTCTTCATCTGTGAGCTGGTCAACATGACGGACGAGATTCCAGAGATCCAGGCGTTTGTCCAACTACTCGCCGAGCTACACACCAGGGGTATATCTCCAAATGGCAAGTATGGCTTCGAGGTGCCAACTTACAAAGGCACCATCCCTCAGTACACAAACTGGCATGATACCTGGGAAGAGGCCTTCCACCACTCGATGAAATGGTTCGTGTATACCGAGGAGAAATCGCAGGGCCCGGATGAGGAGATGCGAGAGCTGTGCAACGGTCTCTTCGAGAAAGTGATCCCCCGCCTGCTTCGGCCACTGGAAACCGGAGGCAGGCAGATACAGCCCCGGCTGATTCACGGCGACTTGTGGTCAGGGAACACCTCAACCAACATCGACACGAACACGCCGGTCGTGTATGACGGGGCCTGTCTATATGCGCATAACGAAAGTGGGTTCCTTGTGCACGGTGTTGCTGAGGTCCAAGAAGCTAACCAAACATCTTTCTCGCAGTGGAGATGGCAGCTTGGCGTCCGATACGCCACAAGATCGGAAGGCAATACATGAAGGCGTACTTTGATTACTTTCCCATATCTGCACCGGAGGAAGACCAAGATGACCGCAATCTCCTTTACTACCTGTAAGCATCTCCAAGCCTGACAGCAGCGTCCGTTCTGACACATGACAAGTCGATGGGACCTGAAAAGCTCGGCCCTTTTCTCGGGCAACTTGCGGTACCGGAATATGTATGTGTAACAGCTAGTCTCTTGATCTTGTCTGCGGAGACACAACAACTGACCCGACTTTGCAAAGGGCCAAAGAGACAATGCGAACACTGCTTACCAAATACCCCGATGGATACGAGGGCTGGGCCAAGGAGAAAGGAGAAGAGCCTGTCCAACGCGTGTACTCGCCGACCTCGTATGAGTTCCTGAGCAACTTCGGCTCCAATCCATGAACAGCCCCTGAAATGGCGGTTTAGCCGTTGGTTGGGAAGGCCATACCAATCAACACCGAAGGTTCAGCGAGGTTGTGGTGCGCGTAGCTGAGGACACCAATGGCACCAGGTTCCATCATCATGGTGAAGGGAAATGCCATGTCCCACTCCTTTAGAAAACAGAGTCAGCTACGTATGTGGCTTGAGCAGTTAGGCCTGAATACCACTTACAAGCCATCTCTTGGTGAATGCACGAAGAATGTGACCATGAGCAACTATGAGGATGTCAGGGGCTGGACCGCCGTGCATGAACGGCTCCTGAATCTTCTTGATGTTGCCGATGAGCCGATCGAGCCTCTCCTGTACTTGGCTTGGGGACCTGAGACGTTGGCTTAGCAGAGTGCCTTGCGCGTACCTCGGATAGTCGAACGGGTGCTCACTCTCCTCCGGGACATCCCTCAGTCCAAATGTCCCACTTAGGTAGGCCCTTCTCGGCTCGCTGAGCCTTGATCTCAGCTGGAGTGATGCCCTCTTTCGCAAACGCATGTCAGCTTCGCCCTCCATCCCACGAGATACACGGAAACCACGGACCGTAGGTGCCATAGTCCCACTCGGTAATGTCGTCCGTAATGCTGAGCTTTTTCTCGGACTCCAGAGCCTCTTTCGCTTCCTCCCCGAGAAGAAGGTCGAGCGTCTTGACGGCTCGTTGCCGCGGAGAGCAAAAGACATGCGCAAGCTTGGCAGGGTCAATCAGCTTGCCCCGCCCGACGAGCTTCTCGCCGGTGCCCCTGCTCTGCTTCTCGCCGTTCTCAGTCAGCGGGATGTCCGCGTTTCCCGTGCATTGCCCAGAGATCGTCCACTCAGTCTCTCCTATCAATCAAGTAAAGGAAGGTGCAGGTCAGCGAATCATGACTGGCGAGAGATCTCGAGTTTGACTTTGTCTTACCGTGACGGGCGATGAAGACCCTTGGCGTGGTTGCATTTGCGTCTGACATCGTGAGGGCACAGGTTTGGGCCTCCTGAGGTCGGCCTCAGTGTATTGGTTGAAAACGGCAAAGGTCCTAGGAGGTTGGCCCTCGTAGAAGAAAACGGAGCAGGAGCCTGGTTTTATATTTGGGTAGCAAGTGCACACGCAGGTGGGGCGCAGCCAACCTGCAGGTCGCCGGACCTGGTAGGATGGTGCTACGGGCCTCTCAGGTAGGGTGGGGTACCTGTCAGGGCCGTGAGGCTGATCGCACGCAGGGCCCAGTCACTGACTGCGGCCCGTCTGGTTAGCTTCTCTTGTCAGCCCAACTGGCCTCCAAAACCACTCTAATCTGCCCTGTGGGCAATTCTTGCTTTTCCTTTCTTTTTCTTAAGCAACCCTAGTTGTAAATTAACCATTCTTCACCGCCACGTTGTGCCTTTTAACGTGAAGACCGTCTCAGGATGCATATTAGTTATTTACTTCTAGCCAGGGTCCGGGTTCCAAGCAGACAAGATCAGCACCCCAGGGCTTAGTTGCAAAAGAGTATCATCTCCTGCAGCACAGCGTGCTAATTAAGCGCTTGCGCGCGGCAAGGTCCCTTCAAAGAGGATTTAAAACCTTAGGCGTTAATGGGACACTCTCTTTGGCTCTGTTATTCTGCCCCTTACCACCATGACCCATGACGGTTTAAAGCATCTACCACTCAGGGTGGGCGGACTAGTAGGGCCTCTTTCTATTGCGGTGGGGGAGCCAATTAGAAGTTGTTTGAGAATTCCAAGACTCTGTGTTAGCACTGAACCTTTGTGTGAGCGCTGAGGCTCTGTTGTTTGGATGTGTGGAGCGAGCAGCGCACACGTGTGTCGAATTGCTACGTAACTGTGAGTGAAGTCCCCACTGGGTTCTTCAGCGGCTACCGAGCACCTTGCAAAGAAGCTAGCCACTTCACGCCAAACAGCTTTGAATCTGAAAAACACCTGGAAAGAGTGTTGCAAAGCAGCGGCTAAACAGCGCGTAGATCACGAAGATTGCACTTGGAAGAACATTTGGTTTAAAGGATCCTGATGCGCGTTCCGCAACCTGAGCAGAGAGATTAAGTTGAACTCGAGATTAAAGAGATTTGCAGAGGCTTTGAGTTCGAGCCTTTATGTGGTTGTACTTTGTGGTGTTGGGGGGGGGGCAGAAAGGCGAAGACCCCAGGACGAGGCCATCTCCCTCCCGGGGGAGGGTGTGGGGCGCCTAAGAGACTCGTAAATTCTGGACAGCGAAGGAAGCAAGGGCGAAATGAGGATCAGCGAAGGCGAGAGCGAAGGCCTTGAAGATAAGGCCTAGGAAGGGAGGGCAATCTGTTAGGAATGTTTGTGGCGTAAGCAAGGGGGCAGCTATTTAAGGGCTCGTGCGAGACAAGGGCTTTTAACCGCAAGCTTTAATGGATCAACCTCTCCAGCCTCATTGTTCTGCCCCTTGCACGCATGACTGACCCATAGACAACGAATAGGTAAGTTTCGACAACGTGAGGAATGATATAAGAAGCGGCTTCCCACAGCTATCCTCAATGCTTTTGTTTTTTGAATTCAGGAGCTCATCCCTTCGCCCATTACTTCCATCTCATGACCGTCCTCCCGCTGCTTGCCGCGCTCGCTCTCGCCGCTTCAATCTGTCTCAAAATCAACAAGTCAGTCTCGTACGAAGATTCTGGAAACACGGAAGTCGTTCGTCGCGATGTGGTTTTCAAGCTTGGCCGTGTACACTTTAGTGTTGCAGAACACATTCGCAGGCGCCGCGTCCCTGGGCAGCTTGGCCGCCGTGGAGCAACCCCGGAACGAGGTCTCTGTGGTTGAGAAGAGATTCAATTGCCAAGGGCGAGGGAACTTCGTCGTGTACGAATTCGCTAACGATAATGGAGGGAGATCTATGCTGTGCCTCAATGGCTACGTTTTGGCCGCATGCCTGATCCTTTTCTCAGGTGGAGGCAGCGTCATTGAAGCGCTCAAGAACAAAGTGACCGATTGGATTACCAGCAAGGTTGAGGATGCGTCAGCCGCTGGCCCTCAGGCAAAAAGGCGTACCGAGACACTTGGTCTGGAGGCGGATGATGGACGGGAGAATCAGCTCTTCACCTGGGCCGATGTATATGCATACCAAGCCGTCAATGGTTCCCTTAAATATGAGGCTCCTGAAATCCCGCAGACAACCAGCAACACAGTGGCCGTGACCGCCGGTCATGCCGCTGCGGAGGTGACAGCGATTGAGCTCCACGAGGATGGCTTCTCCTTCACCGGTATTCCTCTCGACAACGGCGACGGCGATCTCAGCAAGCGGGCTAATTGCTATGAGCAAATCCATGTGCACTACTGGGCCAACCACGGCCACTCTTCCACCCTGTTATCCTCGGCGAAGATCGGCGACTTGGTCAGGCGTGCACTGAACTATGCCTACTCCAAGGACTACGAAAAGTCCTGTTTCGAAATGACAAACAATGGAAACTGGGATGGCTTTCTTCGGGTCTGTTTCAACCACAATACAGCCCAGAGCGGGTGCTACACTTGTGGTGGCCACTCCAACTGAACTGCAACGGATCAGCGGTATAACTGGTTCTTGAATGCTATTTCCAAGCTCTTCCAGAAGCCCAAGAAACCTGGTATGCCTTCGCTACGTGGTAGCAGCTCCATTTCTGGCTGGGAAGCACCTACTCGTGTTTGTACCTGGGTTCGATATTGAGAAATTTACACCGAATTACATGGATTTAAAGAGTAGGCTGGTCTAAGAAGAAAAAAAAGGAAAAAAAAAGGAAATATAGGGAGCTATGGAGGAGCTCTCTGAGCTGCAGATAGCGTGACACCGGAAGCCGGCGGCGGGTCAGAAATAAATGCTTCAGCCAATGGCTTAAAACGGCTCTTCGAGGCAGGTAATGATGCTCACTGCTACAGTACCAGGATCAACTGACTTCACATTTGCGCACCGGGGAGCATCAAAGGATAGCTGGACGTCTTGGGGAGCCATCACCTTTCCTACATCTGCACCGCTGTGGGAACATCGCTCAAACAAACCGCCCCGTCCAAGGCAGACAAGGAGCTTCAACGACCTCCCCTGCACCTGCTGTTGAGGGTTTGTTTGGCGACTCATGGTCGACGCGTTGGGTGGGCATGGCTGTAGTGCAAATACTCCGTGTCTCTCATAATTTCTGTGTCATCCTGCCTATGTGAAGAAATTTTGTTGCCGATTTTGTCCTATGCTTGCAACACCACTGCGACCGACATATCGGCGAGGAACCCGTGGGGATGATGTAGACAAGAGAACTTTGGATTAAATGTATTTGGGGGAAGAATGGAGATATAGCGAGACTCTCGGGTCCCCATTTCTCCATCAATGACATCAACCACGTATCGTTACCTGGATGCCTCGATACAGTGGATGTTGGGATGAAGAAAGAGAAGATGAAGGAGACACTCGAGCAGCAGAAAGTCGTGGGGATTTCGTCCTTAACCTGTCGAATCGTTTTGGAGTCCGGCCCCACTCATCCGCACCGACTCCACCAAATATACTTCGTCTGACCAACCAGCGGTGTTGCAATCGTACTCCTTTTCACCCTTGACCGACGAGTAAGAATTTCCGTGTCCGCCAAAATATACCCACACGGCCCGCACTTGTACATAGTACGAGCCAGGGTAGGAAGAGCACTTAGCCCCAGAACAAACCGTATATTGAAACACATAATGCAACGTCATGGAAACTTCAGGCAATGCCAGCAAGAGGGATCGTCTCTCGCCTCGGCTCTCTCGTCTTGGCGTTAAGCGCGAAGCGCTCTTTCTCACTTTTGAGCAATATCGTCTTCGGCATCCGGACAAGTGCTTCTGCCCGAGAACAGCTACAGCATGAGGTGTACTCCATCGAGCACAGAGCTGACGAACACTGACTTGTAGTCAGGGTAGCAGCTTTGAGATCAGGTGTCACCAATCATGTGCTCCACTGTTGTGCTGCTTGCTTTATTTAAGTAGGAGCTTCCCACGCTCTTTTGTCACTAGCATTAGGAACCAGTCAAGTTGCTCTACTCGGTACATCACGCTTGGAATCGTGACATCAGGAACACTCCATCTATCTCCCCATCTTCTACTTTGCAAACTTCTTGCATAGAAGCCGCCGCATTCTGTCATACACGTCCCAACATGGCTTCCACAACGGAAATCCTTCTCCAACAGGCAGTCCAGCTTCTCCCAGTCCTCGCCATCGTTGTTTCTTTGGTATGTATCAGACTGTGACTCTTCCCTTTGTAATATCATGTTCGATGCCTACTTACATAAATGGCTCTTCACTAGTGTCTCTCCTACGTCTTAGTGAAAGCCCTTTATAACGTCTTCTTCCATCCTCTGCGAAATTTCCCCGGTCCCAAAACGTGGGCTGCAAGCCGCATCCCCTACACCCTCGCCCAGATCGGCGGAAAGCCGCACAAGCGACTCCTGGACTTGCACAACAAGTACGGGCCCGTTGTCAGAATCGCCGACAATGAGCTCTCGTTCATCCTTCCCGAAGCATGGAAAGACAACTACGGCCATCGCAGCGGAGGCAGACCCGAGAACACGAAGGAGCCACTGGCCATTCTCGGTAACGATCACAACCTCTTCGGCGCAAATCTTGAGGACCACAGACGGATGCGCCGAGTCCTCTCTCCCGGCTTCTCCATGCAGGCCGTGATGGATCAGCAGCGTCTCATCTCCACCCACGTCGATCTCCTCCTCCAAAGACTGCGCGAGCGTTGCGAAGGGGGCGCTCGCCCTGTGGATATGGTGGCATGGTACAACCGCATTACATTTGATGTCATCAGTGACTTGTCTTGGGGCGAGCCACTGGGATGTCTTGAGAAAGAGCAAGATCACCCATGGATGGTGGCACTGGGCCCCACGGTCAAGTCCCAGATGTTTCTCGGACTCGCTAAACGCTTCCCACCTTTCACTGCCTTGTTGAAAGCTTTCATACCGAAGGAATTGACTAGGTTGGAACAGGAGAACTTTGCATTGGCCGCGGCGAATGTGGAAAAGAGGATTGCGTTGGACGATTCGCGCCCAGATTTCATGGAAGCGATGATCCGCCAAAAAGGGACTAGGGTAAGCGATGACTTCATGGTTTGGGGTCAGGACCAGTATTGGTAGTGTACTGACTGTCTTCGTTAACCAGGAAATACAAAAGCATGAAATGGTCAGCAACGCCTTCTTGCTTATGCTCGGCGGCTCCGAGACGTCCGCGACCGCACTGTCAGCAGCCACGTACTTCTTGACGTCTCATCTAGAGGCTTTATCCAAGCTCACCCACGAAGTCTTATCTACCTTCCAGACAGAGGAGGAAATTAACGTCAACACTGTCCAAAACCTCCCATACATGCAAGCCGTTCTGGATGAAACCCTTCGACTAAACCCGCCTGTTCCTCACTCTTCGCCGCGCGTAGTGCACAAAGGAGGCGACATCTTCTGCGGGTTCTTTGTACCGGAAGGCGTAAGTTTCTTTCACGCTACGAAACCATGGAAGAATGGAAATTGAAATATTTACTGACCACTTACACAGACTGTCGTCGGAATACCCCAATGGGCAATGTATCACAGTTCTCAGAATTTCACCATGCCCGACTCGTTCATCCCAGAGCGCTGGTTGGGCGATCCTCGCTTCGCCAATGATCAAAGAGAAGGCAGAAAGCCGTTTGGATTTGGGCCGAGGAACTGCATTGGAATGAAGTAAGTCGGAACAGAGATCTCGCCACCGTTATCGCAACAAGCAATAGCCAGGACCTTCACTAATAGATATCTACTTCACTAGTCTCGCAAATACTGAAATGAGGATCATCCTAGCCAAGATCATCTGGAATTTTGAGATGCGACTAGCTGATGAGAGTAGGAAGTGGACCGAGTCGCAAGAGGCTTGGGTCGTTTGGGAAAAGCCCGCACTTGGGGTGTACCTAACACCTCGTGATTCGCTCGGGTCTAAAGCATAGAAGATGCTCGCTGAGCAACGTCTTAAACCTGGTATCCTCTGCTCATGATTCACATACAAGTCATGGCGCAAGTTCCAGGATAGTCGGAGCACAGCTTGGCTGGTGTCAAGTCCACAGACGTGAGAGAGGTTGTGGCGGTGAATGGGAGGTCAGTGAATGGAGGCTACGTACTGCATACGTATCTTTTTCTTTTTCTTTTTCCTTCTCCTTCTCGTCTCAGTCCTACAGTGTGCGTAAATTAAACCAATTCTACTTTCGTCGTGATTGCCAACCTCAGAATTTTGTTGAGCCCTTTGGTAGTGCGGGCAATGATTTGCGGAAGCCTTGCCTGGAAGTTCGCCTTTCGAATTCCACGCGAAGTTTTGCCCATGGTATATATATTGACAAACACATAATTCAAGCACATACGACCATACGTATCAGAAAATTCGGGATCCCGTCCGCTCTCCCATAGACAAGCTGGTAACGGCTGGATTAGTAGTTGGGTCGGTGACGACCAGCGAATACCCGGTGTTGTATGTTTTTTGCCGTTCCTTTTAGGTCTTTTTTGATGCACCTGCTACTTGGTTGGGTTTCATACTCCGTCCCTTGTTATACGCAGACTCTCTATGCTTCCTGGATGGAGCTTTAAGCTTCCTTCCTTCTCCGCTTCTTCTGTCTTCAGAGGATATGGACTTATTTAGATTCTACAATTACCAGCAATATAACAGAAAATTGTCCTTTTTTTCATCAAGTCCCCCTGAAAGGGAGAAGAATGTAAACATCCAGGTGCCTTCTGTATCTGATTCCAACTGTCAGCCTTAAGGAGATGTAATTGGGAGCCATTGTTTTGTTGGTAGATCGTTAATTACTGCCAAGAACAATAAAGGACCCAAGGTAGAGATCCGACAGCACGAAATCTATGGGGTATATACGTCAACAGATGTCAAGCAATGGGTCTTAATGTCTCCGAAAATTACTACTCCCTGCGGCTCAAGCCGAAGTTCCGAGCACAACCACGCTCGCCAGCCTCACTCAAGACCGTTTTCATCGGGACCACAGCCCCAACTTATCCCCATCACACGCCTTTTCTCTTCCCTTCTCGCTATCCCGACAGCCGCTCTCAAGACCTTGCAAGCTAAGAGCCCCCTCAAGAGTTGCAGCATCTAGCTGAAGTCAAACCACCATCGTTGTACGCGGTGCAAAGCTTTTCACAAGGATAATAGTTAGCTAATGAAATCAAAGATGAAGATATGCTTTTGGAAGAACAAGAGCTCCTATGTACCGGGTAGTTGGGATCGTAAACTTGGCAATAATTCCAGTTTTGCGGTTGACCAGCCGGGGCATCGCAGCCCCAAGAATTGCCACGATGCTCAACACAAGCTCTCTTACTCACTGCAGCCGCACCCACTGCAACTGCAGCGAGATATAGAAGAGGAATGGCAGAGAAACGCATGTTGTTGTTAGGTGCCTTTTGGTTTTATTCTTGAAATCTTGAAAAAGGGAAGACGAAGAAGTAAAGGTTGCTGGCAGTGAAGTGGAAGTGATTTGTGCTCGATGAGCTGTTTCAGTGTATCTATTGTATGTTGAATAAATGAAGATCTTTTTCGGTATCGAACGATGATCCTTTCTAATATTACATGAAAGATACTGTCAAAAAAGGCAATGGCTTATACGCATCTGCCTGCTCGCTTATGTCTTGTCAGCTGGGGCTTAGTACTGTGGACCGCCCTTCAGCTCAGGATCACTAGTGCTGAGACTTGCGGGGCCTGTCAAATGGAATGACCCGGACAGTCCCCGAGCCATAGTGAGTCCAGGAATGTTCTGATCTTTCAAGTCATTGCTGAAGGCTAGGCGGGTGACAGCGAGAAGATGGTATCAATGGAAACTTATTACTATTACTGGCAACAGTAGCTAGTATATTACCAGCTGCTGAGAACTACGTATAAATCAAAAGTAGCTAGTGGTTTAATTTAGATTTTATAACTAACAAGTTGAACTGAATTAAACTTCAAGAAAAGGTTCTAGGGCAGTGGTATTTCTATGATGGCTGATACGGTGTTGGAACATACCTGACATGTTCGTCACTCTTGGTAACGAATGTGCCCACATAGTGGAGATGACTCGTGATGATTATTGACTGCCATAGAATATATACTGGACTGAGTCTGAGCGCAATTCTGTTCTGGTCTCTTGTAGCTTGTTTTGCTGTTGTACGACCTCTTCAACACGTTTCCGTTCATACTCTTCGTCACCGCGAAAATAGATGCCGAAATATGTTTTAAACGTTGGGAAGCGTATGGGGATCCACCTTTTTGCCTTCAATCGCAGCTTGCTGCTCCTCGGCGAGCACGTCGGCCGGGATGCGATCCGGGACATCATTGGTGAGGACAATCATGGGGCCAAGGGCTGCAGCCATAAGGCCAAAAGTGACGCAGCTTGAACAAATTTTGTCAGAATACAGCAGCCGTGGAAGTTCTATGGGGAGTTGTTTGACTTACAATCCAACGAGAGTACTCAAGTTCGCGTTCGTGTTCAGGCCATAGGACACTGCTTGGCCCACTGCTTCCACGCACCTGAATGCGGCTCCATTGCGCACATTGGCTTTGCTTCGTGTCAGAGCCTTTCCGTTACAAATTGCACCGGCCAAGGGAACCAGACTTACATTGTGCATCAGTAGCAAATGAGGAGATCAGCCAGTACATGTAAGATTGCGAGAGTGGTCCAGTAGTCTGCACGAAAAAGTACGGCAGAAATGCCGAGGGATAGAGCGGCTCCTCCCAATCGATGGCCCCAGGGTTGTGCTTGTCAAATCGTACCTGCATCACGATAGACCATATGTAGACGCCCATGTTGAGCAGAACGACTGTGTAAAGACCAAGCTGGGCCCTCCGCCGCTGACTTAGTCCTTTTATGTCAAGGATGAAGCCCAGTCCAAAGCAGCCCACACTTGTAGAATTGAATATCAGCATGAATAGTTTTCAATACGCCAACCGCGAGGCGAAACGAAGAGCGAAGAATCATATGCTTACATGCAGAAGAATGGCGATATCAGTGATGAGAGTGCTCGAGCTCGGACACTGAAATAGGTGGCCAGATATGTAGACCATGTCCCACTGCAACATGAATTAGTTGAAGTGATTTGTGGTCATTGAGAGACAACATGACTTACCTATAAAAGAATGACCAGAATGCCCAGATGCAAGATAACAGAATCAGTTTTGAAGTTGCTGTTATTCTTATCTGCTTCAACTCTTGTTTGGTGCCGAGAGATTCGGAAACAACAATCCTGGTGCCGTCCGACCTGACGACCCTTTCAAGAGGGGATATTAGGAACGCAAATGGTAGTCTGGAGAGATCCGTATTAGCTATGGATTCGATGGAAGTAATTATTATGGGAAATTCGTCCTTACGCCAAACACTCGATGATGACAAAAGCGATGTAAGTGTCGGGGGTGACACCTCCTTCCACACCCTTGACATGATTCTTTGCTAGGCTTGAGAGAATTATACTGTCAGCAGAGGGGCTCGCATCGGAGGGCTGTGGTTACTTTTCTCCAGACTCACTTGATTCCACCGCCAACAAGCTGCCCGAGGTTGCGGGACACGATCCAAAGAGCTAAGTACCTGCCTCTTACCCCTGATGGCGCGAGGGAGAGGATGGAACCAGCTTCTGCAACGTACCAGAAACCAGTACCCGCGCCATTGAGAAAACTGGCAAGAATAAGGAACTAGTGTAACCATTGTCAGAGACCAGACACTTAGCCTCGGCAAATCACAGTTGTCTGAACTTACCCATTGATTTCCGTATTTGCTGTTGGCATAGTACGATGCACCGCGGATGGGGAATGTTGCGGCACCGATAACCAGTGACCACTTTACACCGAGCTTATTTACCAGGGGCCCACCGAACGCGCAGACGATGGCCAGCATGGTATAGTTGATCGCGGTGCTATGAGAGGGAGAGGCTTGTCAGCACACGCCTTGGCTTGCAATATAGTTCGGAAGGGCACATACGCGGTATTAGACGTTTGCGGTGTGGCCAAACCACCACCACCGAGGCCTGCAGCAACGTCAGCATTCAGTGCAAACAGTACAAAGATACACCGGGTAGTTACCAGCAATTGCGTCGTCCATGGCTGGCCCACAAAAGGCCTGGACGCTGAGGAGCATCATCTGCGTCAGACTATGTTGCCAGAACCTCTTCCATAGTGGCACATCCCGTCTGTACGCGTCCATGTCGACCAACTCCGGATGCACATCGGCGGTGCTATCCACGACCTCTAGGGATGGGGCCTTCTCTCCAGTGGCCCCAGCCCCATCGGGAGCGGGTACGCTGTCGACTTTCATGATGGTCTCTGACGATGCTGAGGTGGGGGCTTGTGGTTGTGGAAGAGACAGAACAAAAGAAGTCAGACGAGACTGCGCTGTGCTCATACGACTATTTGTAAACTCTCTCGAGGAGCTGGGTCTAGATACATATAGCCATGCGAACAAGCTTCTCCTCATGCGCCTGACTGGGATGGTGTTGCTTATCTGTGGGCCTGGAGATCATAGACCATGTGTGTTCCCCAAACACACAATATGGGGTAATTTCCCCGACTGGAGTCATGATTCGTGATGGCTGGAAAGTGATGTGCGCGGTCCAGACGCGAATGACCGGGGATGCGAAGCGGCTTGACCGCATCCTGCACAGTCAAGCTCCGATTTCAAAATGGACGACAATGTCATGGCTATTACAATCTACTCTATTATGTAGAGCATCCCAGCGATCCGGCAACGTTCTGGCGAATTGCAGGCAGTTCGCACATGTCGTTGATGTTGATAGGTCGGATTGCACCCGTACTTTTGCATTCTTGGCGGGGATATCTCCGGTCCGGGCCGACGGTTGTTAACCCACGCATGGCGGAGTTGGACACGAGGAAGGTCGAAGCGATTGGTCGAGCCGGGTGCCAGGGGGCATCCATGTCGACATTGCCGATCCACCAAACACGTGAGTGCGCCCACGTCGCGATCCTCGTAGTGGAATTTAAATTCGCCCAGGAATTCTCATTAGATGCGGCCCGGGAAGGCGAGTGACCCAGGACGGCTTTGTATACTATGGCGAACTCCCGGAAAACCACGACAGTCGTTGTCGTCGGAGGTGGCGGGACGATCGGGTCCTCGACGGCCCTGCACCTCCTTCGATCTGGATACACACCGTCGAATATCACTGTTCTTGACACCTATCATTTCCCTTCTGCACAGTCTGCCGGAAATGACCTCAACAAGATCATGGGCATCCGGGTGCGAGACAAGGCCACTTTGCGACTGAGTCTGGAGGCGCGGGACATGTGGAGGAATGATGAGCTGTTCAAGCCATTCTTCCACAACACGGGCAGGGTATGCTAAGAGTGTGTCCAAATGTCCCGTACTCAAGGCACAGACTAACCTCTCAAAATTCCATAGTTGGACTGTGAGGTGTCGGAGAAAGGGATCGCTGGCTTGCGGCGGGAATATCAAACTCTGATTGACGCAGGAGTTGGGGACACACACGAATGGCTTGACAGTGAAGACAAGATCCTAGCCAAGGTACCACTTCTGCCCAGGGGAAATATCAAGGTGAGACAAATGATGTCCAAGCTAACTTGAGACTCATTGAGTGTCAACGCCGTGCCTAATTGCTGACCAATGGATCAGGGCTGGAATGCAATCTATAGCCAAGACGGAGGCTGGCTTGCTGCAGCAAAAGCAATCAACGCAATTGGGGAGTTTTGTCAGAAACAGGGCATAAATTTTGGGTTCGGAGGGTAAGAAGACACTGCACCACTGGGGTCATAGCTCGCTAATCTTTGCATCCTGATATAGTGCCGGCTCCTTCAAACGTCCGCTCTTCGATAATGACGGTACAACGTGTATCGGAGTCGAGACAGAGGATGGCACAAAGTATTACGCAGACAAGGTCGTCCTCGCTGCAGGAGCGTGGAGTCCGACATTGGTAGACCTTGAGGAACAGTGCTGCTCAAAGGTAAGCAACTGGAAACAGCATGTCCCGCTTAATACTGACATTGGGAGGAAGGCTTGGGTGTATGCTCACATGCAATTGACGCCCCAAGAAGCCGCCGAGTACAAGGGCATCCCCGTAGTCTACCACGGCGACGTCGGTTTCTTCTTCGAACCAAACGAGCACGGCGTCATCAAGGTCTGCGACGAGTTTCCCGGCTTCACGCGGTACAAGCAACACCAACCATACGGCGCGGACAAGCCAAAGCCAGTATCAGTGCCTCGTTCACATGCCAAGCACCCCACCGACACCTATCCCAACGCTTCCGAGACCACCATCCGCAAGGCTATAGCAACATACCTGCCACGCTTCACACAGAAGGAACTCTTTAACCGGTCAATGTGCTGGTGCACCGATACTGCGGACTCGTCGCTGCTCATCTGCGAGCACCCGCGGTGGAAGAACTTTATCCTGGCGACGGGAGACAGCGGGTCAGTTCTACTCCAGCCAGCCGCCTGGGGGGGGGTTTTTTTTTTGTGATTACTGACACCTCATCTAGACACTCCTTCAAATTACTGCCCAACATCGGCAAGCACGTTGTGGAGCTCATCGAGGGGACCTTGGCAAAGGACCTCACCGATGCGTGGCGGTGGAGGCCCGGTTCCGGTGACGCGAGGAAGTCGACGCGTGCGGCGCCGGCCAAGGACCTGAGTGAGATGCCCGGTTGGAATCACGACAAAGAGGCGAAGCTGTAATATGTGTTTGCGCATACCAGTGAACGGGGCAAGACTATGTTCTGGCAGGTGATTAGACTCGGTCCAAAATCGAGTGAACCTGCAGGAAGATGAGTGCGTTCGGTAGCACAGGAGTGCTTCAACTTGTTATTTCGAGTGTGGAAGCATCTCTTGAAAGTGTGTTTTGAAAAAATAAGGAGTGCTCCTGATTAACTTCACCCCAGGGGCTTATTAAAATTGGTCTCACCGACCTTATCTTCCAAAACAGCAATGTTATCGGTCACCTCGTACTTAATTCTCGATGCAATAAAGTTCCTTACTGCGGAAACTCTTGTAGCAGAAAAAGAATATTGAAGACTGCAGGGTTGTGCTATACTAACTGGACAGTCTCGATCTGTGCAAGGCTCTGTAGTGCCTTGAGGTCGCTATCGTCACGAAGCCCACATTGAAGTGAGCTCGATCCTGGAAAGATAGCACCCACACGGCGGAACTCGCCGTCGTTTCCAGTGGGAGAGATAATGAGACCATATCCTCGCCTAATAGTTACTTGGAATTGACGATGTCCACTGTCATCATTACCAATTGTTGACGTCTCCTGATCGCTTGTCTGCGCTTGACTCCAGCGTTCCTCACAGCTCTCTTCACCATGATCCAGATTTTCATCACCGCTCTCCTCCTTCGGAGCTGAGTCTTGGTCGTTGTGGATGCGGAATCTTTCGCTGCCTTCAACCCCGGGTACTCCTTTGGAGATGTAGTCTTCGAAGCTGCCAAGGAGAAGTAATTTAAGAGCTCTGACGTCGTCTCTGGATGGACAGGTCTTCCGAAAATCATCGTGTCTGGTTTGCCAGTCGAATAAAAAATGCCCAAAACAGCATCCATGTACTAGCAGATGCCATTGGCCCCAAAGACTTGTCAACTTCGGCTGTGCTGAGACCTGTAATTCTCTGCGGCTCATGTCAAGCGTGTAGCCTCGTATCCAAAGACGGCACTCTTTCAGTGCACCGAACGGATTGTCGCCAACCGTTACGGCCCTCGCTTTGGGAACATTGATCTCCGAGCGAAAATCTCGCTCAATTCTATAACGGTGCCAGGCATAAGACGATGTGTGCCCCTTGGCTAACATACTCCACGACGGGATTATAATCCCAGTGGGTTGCACAGGCTCACTGTATCCTATGGGACACTCCCATGCAAGGCTTCGGTATAGGTCTCGTCCCCAGTGTCCTGCATAATAGAAATCCTTGAGCCGGTTCCCGAAAAGTCTGGCGAGACCTGAAAGGGCTGGTAACAAGTCTACAGCGTAGCTGAAGGTGCTGGCATCGTACTCGCTGTAAGCAGCAAGTATATTGCTGTCCCAATCGTCATATGTAGAATTCGAGTCCTTCCTGGCAAGAACCTTGCCGACAAGGGGTGCATACTGATCTGATGGGTAGGCCTTTCCGCGCGCATGCTGAAAGTCGTCACACACAAAGTAAAGATTGCACCGCCCGAATATCAGTTTTCGAGTGGACAATTTGTCTTCTTGAAAAACCCAGCCCCTTTCCTGCCATCGACTCTCGCCAACGTCACTGAGCAGAAGTCGAAAAGAATGAAAGATGGGAGGCCGTTTTTGGTTTCGGTAACCCGGCACGAGATTGATGTATTGAACCATAAAAGAGCTTGCTATATCGGGCTCTCGGAGTGACTGAAAGGGGAGCCGACTCGTTTTTTGCAAAAAGCCTTCACTACATGAGCGAGTATTTGCGATACAGAGGGTGACGTGGGCAGAGCCGTAAATGGTGTGCATTTCAGCACACTGTTGCTCCCAGTCGGATATGTCGTCCTGCAGAATGCAAAGTGCGTCTACCCACAGGAAAGAGATACTCAGGGCCCGGGTGACTCGAATGGCATCTCGGGGCACTGCAGGTATTTCGGCCTCATTGATACTTGCCTGTCGATCATTTAGTGTAGCGACAGTTGTCTTGGCCTGGCTCTCCCCTGAACCCCAGCAGTAGCTTAGAGCGGAATATTTGAAGTCAGAGCTGCAACCTGATTGCAAAATGTCTTTTCGCAATGTGAGGCGGGGAGTTTCGCTGCTAACATCAATGAGTCTCTGAGGAATGAATGTCTCATCAAATACGGCATGGTCATGCTCTTCCTGGCATGACTCAAGCCTTCGATTCATCCAACAGATAGTGTCTGCATCGCAATATGACGGAGAGGCGAGGCCGTCCAATCTCAGCCATTTTGAAATTACATCCGAATCTTTATAGTCGAGTGTTAGTAATTAGCAAATGCAAGTCGTTAAGTGCATGCATGCTGAGCCAGACGCGTGAATAATCACCACGCAAAGATTGAATACCGCAGTCTAAGGTGAAGAAACACTCAGAATTGATGTCATCAGACGATATCTCGAGATTGATCCGCATCGCATTGAGCCCAATGGGCCACTCGGAGAAAGGCTCGTTACTTGAAAGACTTGCGCCACTTGAGACACTGTCGCCACTCGAAATGCTTTCTTCTTGAGCAGGTCCCCACACATATGATATGGTCACAAGGGTGACCCGTGCGTGCGTGGACGTGCTGAGCTTTTCCCGCTCCGAGGCTGCGAATGTAATTGCTTTATGCAGAAAACAGCAGAAGTCGCACCCATCCCGACCTGATTTCACGAGCCTGGGCAGCTCTGGAAACAAGTCCACGAATTCGAATTCTGTGGGAATGATACCCCAAGAGCGACAGCGTCTGTGCAGAGGCACCTGCCCTTTGTCGAATTCCAGACTCAACCCGTCCTGGAAGAGCTCTGAACCATCGTCTCGGAATTGTGCCTTCTGACAGTTGGAGCACAATTTCACGACAGGAGGGAATTCAGAGGTTGAAGAACTCATGCTATTACTGGACTGACAGAGAAATGAGGGAGGCGAGGCCTGGTGGAGGACGTTGCTGTAAAATTGTCTGATGTCTCACAGATAATATGACCAATGTTCACTGGAACGAAGCGTTGGATAAAACCGAGAAAAGATATAAGATGGGGCCGTCGGGAAAACAAAGAAAATTCAGGATGTCCAAAGACACGCTGACACGTCAGACAACAGTGGGGTGGGGAAACGGCGTCTTTTGAACACAGGCTGTTTGTCCCACCACATCTGGTGAATGCAGATGTACTATGCCCGGTGTGTGCTAAAATTCAAATAGATGATCGCATCGTCTCTTGGCTTAATACTGCTTTTTTTGCCTCAAATTTGGGTGCAATCGGAAAATGCCTGCTGTCAATTGCCTGTATATGTGTAGATTTGGAGCAGTGGTCTGCATAGATCCAGAACAGAGATCCCCTCTCCTTTGCGATCAAAGCTAGCTCCCAACATAGCTAGGAGGTGGAAACAGCTGAGATCAGGTGACTTGACGTTCTCTATCGGCAGGCAGCAATGTGGGCAGCAATGGTATGGGAGGGGACAAAAGCATGCTGCCAAGATCAGGCTATTTGATGACATACATATGGAGTTATGCCATATAAGGGTAGCTGGGAGCCTCCGGCCCACATGTGAGCTCCAATTGCCCTGGAAGCATCACCTTCACTTCCCCGGAGGAATGGTGGTGAGTTGTGGTGTTTGTCACAGCCCCTTGGCCGCCGAGGAGGCTTCAATGTAGCCTAAGTGACAGAATCTAGTATAAGCGTACAGGCTTAAGCTCAGCAGCTAACGTCTTCTTTCAGATTTGCAGTCTTGGCCCAGAGTGAAAAGGCACTTAATAGGCACATTATTCAATAGGATGACCTATCGTGATTATGTCTTTCGCAAATCTATCTGCTCTGTAGTCAGCCTACGGACTTAACTTTAAATCCTGTACCAAAATCTCAGCAGATCCAATTTTATGCACCCTAAATTGATCTCTTTCGTTCACAAGGAAAAGGTGTGAGTAGTAGCTCAGGTATCACTTTTGCTTCTTTCTTCCCTTCAAGTTGCACCGTTCTGAGGCATGACAGACCAGGCCCTCTAGCAGAGCCTCCCCATTCGTGTCAAACTTTCCCGAGGAACCACACGGACAAGCTTGGTGACAGGACAAATAGTGCAAACCCTCCAACAACTGCCATTGGAGTCCAACAGCTTTGGATCTTGCCACAATTTCCCAGGAAGCGGAGGGAACGCCCTGTGTCTCAGACACAACCCGTGATCCTACGCACCACAGACGGCGAGCTCGGATACAGCACAGCATTCGGCACTTTTTCTGCACACTTGTCCATCTAAGCTCTTCTCCATTGTTCTCAAGGTCTGCTATCATATTCGTAATGGTATTGAACGTCGCCGTTATCGGAGGCGGGCCATCCGGCCTCGTGACTCTGAAATATCTCTTAGAAGCGCACAAGTTCTTTCCAGGCGTGGAAATCGAGGCACATCTGTTTGAGAAGGAGGGAGATGTCGGCGGCGTCTTCAGTTATGGAGTTTATGAGGACGCCGAGGTAAGCCTGTGCCATATTCATGCCTCTCATTCGCCAGAGCTAACATGGCTTTGAAGCTTGTTTCTTCGAAATATCTCACAGCATTCTCCGACTTTCGGGTCCCAGAAGGCGAGAAAGATTTTCTGACACCGAAAAGATACGTCGGATACCTGAAAGACTATGCGACGAGGTTCAACCTCTGGGATCGTATCCATCTTTCGACCGAGGTCAAGTCCATCACACCGGACCCGGCAAACCCATCTCATCACATTCTCACCATACGAGATAATCAAGGCCAGGTCGTAGAGCGCCGATACCACGCCATCGCCATCTGCAGCGGCTTGAACCAAGATCCTTTCAGACCAGCCATTCCGGGACTCAACACACCACTGCCCACAGTCCACAAGAATGGAGATCGCCGGAGCTCAGATCAAAAGTCAGGCGCATCTATTCACCCCGGTATCGAACTCCTCCACGCCGCCGACTTCAAGTCCCGCTCCCAATTCGGCGAAGACAAGACTGTGCTGATCCTAGGCGTCGGCGAGACAGCCATGGACATCGCCCACCTGGCCATCACATCCCAGACCAGGCGCGTCATCCTCTGCCACCGCGACGGCTTCATCTCCTCGCCCAAGATCGTGCCGGACCCCTTTCGCGCAGGTGGGCGAAGCGGCGGGCCCGACCCAAACAACCCGAACAAGCCGCTCGACTGCGCGACGGCGTCCCTGTTCGACACGGCATACGTCCCGCCCATAGTACAGCGTGGACCCTGGCTGTGGGCCGTCTACGACGCCTTCGTGACGAACATGGCGTGGGCGATCTCGGGCACGCGCGCCGGGTTCGACCAGTGGGCCGGCGGCGTGAGCCCGAGGCGGCTGCACACCGATTCGCTGCTCATCTGCAAGAGCGACCGGGCGCTGCCTTACATCTCGGAGCAGTACCGGAGCCAGTCGAGGCTGAACCGGTGGCGGACATGGCTTATCAATGTGGAGCTGAGGCCGACTGGCGGGAGGAAAATTGACCTGGCGCCGTGGCCGACTCATGTTGATGAGGAGGGGGTGGTTCATTTTGAGGAGAATGATAGGCCCGAGTCGGGGGTTATGAGGAAGGAGAAGGGTATACGGCCTGATGTTGTCATTTTTGCGACTGGGTATAAGCAGTCGTTCCCTTTCGTTCCCAAGGGAGACGTCTACCCGTCGCTGGATGCCTCTGTGACCAGGGGCATCTTCCGGAACATCGAAGATGGCGTCGCGTACATCGGGTTCATAAGACCGGCTTTTGGTAAGCATTCCGTTTTCTCACAAGAATCTCACTCTAGTGAGTACTGACCTCATCCTTTCCCAGGGGCCATCCCGCCCGTCGCAGAGCTTCAAGCCCAGCACTGGGTGTACCACCTCATCACCAGCCCCAAGTTCCAGCCGTACTTCTCGCCCGGCTTCAAACCTCCCCGCCGCTCCCACAATGCCGTGGAGGGATACGAGATGGACTACAAGCTCAAGAGCCGCGACAAGGACCACGACTTCGCCGCCACGAAGCGCGGCGTCGACCAGGAGAGCTACGTCTACCAGCTGGCGCTCGACATGGGGTCCGCACCTACCTGGACACACGTGCTGAGGGACTTTGGAAAAGAGGTCTTCTTCACGTGGGCTATGGGTCCGAACTTCCCATCTAAATTCCGCCTTGTGGGTCCGTGGGCCACCGACGAAACTGCCCGGGAGGCGGCCGGATTGATGAGGGAGGATGGCGAGCTGGGAAAGCTGGTGAGAAGGACCGGTGGTGGTGTTTTCTTCTTCACATACACTATCATTCCGCTGCTCATTTTTGCTCCTATCAGCATCTTGATCAATACCTTGTACTGGTGTCTGCGGGCCATTGGAATTTTCCGTTGATCACGCTCACAAATTGTGCAGCAAGGTTCAGATCTCCTTGAGGCGGAAGGGGTACTTAGTCACTGAGTTATAAGAGGCAGGCAGATTGAGCTTAGCACAGGAACTATTTGGTGGTCGGAACTCTGCCACTGCAGATGTAGAAACTGACTGCGTGGCGTGACCCAAAGACTAGCACTCTACCACGCTTCCGACCGATGTGCTTCGGGCATTCCAAAGTTTTTTGACCCTAGTCAAGCAGGACTCTTAGTACTCATCCGATCAAGCACCTTCCTTTTGAGTCCCAAAACTGTTGTGGTTGCCACTGCACGTGGACGGCTTCCCCCCAGCGCAGAAAGAGTGGAACTGCTCAAGACCCATCATGTTCCCAGAAATGAGCTGTCAATGTTGGGAAGGTGCTGTGCCTTACCTACGGGTCGCCGCTAAGATCATTGCATTATGAATGTGACAGCAGGCACAGGTTCACAGACGGACATTTTGACCAAACACCGAAGCCCGCTGGGCCACGCAAGGGGCTGCTCATCCTGCTGCAGTTGGTTGATCCCACATGCGAATGCAATCTTGTTTCTCGTTCCGTGCCGCGTGTGTTTTCTTAATGCAAAGCCACTCCAACGGCTAGCGGCCGTCTCGCTGCCGAACGCTACCATTTCCCCTCTGCCGAACGCGGCGCCGACGGGCTGTGGCGAGCTTGACGACGAATCCCCCACTGGACAGCGTTTCACTGCAGCAACTACGGTTTTGGAATTGGGGTGCATCATCTGGATTTCGGGAACTCCATTCCTCCGTTCGCCTGCGCCAAACACCATCCTCTTAATAAAAGCTTGGCATTCATGTCCATGTTGGCCACGGCGAGGGGACGTTTTGCAGTCTTCTTGACAGCTCATCGACAGCAGCTGGGCGCAACGAGGAGAGAAAGAGAGCCGTGTGCCGCGAAGCAACGTAGGGGTTTACAGAAGGCATCTCACAACGACGCATCATCTGCAGGGCTGGGCACTGGACTGCAACTTCATCTCTTGTCGACAACTCTACTCGCCGAGCTCCACTCCAGATCACAGGTCTGACTGCCAGTATTTCATCAAAATGGATAGAATATCCACACACGCGACAGGCGCAACAATCTGGGCGTTGGCAGCGGTACGTAGTGCCACTCTCCTGTCTACTATTCATCCTGCCCAGACTGACAATCGCGCTGTGGCACCCTCCAGCTGCTGGTATTCAATGTTCTGCGATGCTTCTACAACGTCTTCCTGCATCCGCTTCGGCACTTCCCCGGTCCCCTCGCGAACCGTGCCTCCGGCCTCCCAAACGTGATATCCATGCTGCGGGGCAAATGGACCACGGAACTCCTCCCCGTCGTGGTGAAATACGGCCCCGTCGTCCGCATCAGGCCCGGCGAGTTATTGTTTACTGACCCGGATGCCTGGAAGGATATCTACTCGCATCACAACGGGGCACTCGTCAAGGGGGAGGAATTTGAAAAGTTTGAAATCTTCTACCAGACACCAGGTGTCACACCCTCCCTGTTGGGGGAGTCTCGTGATAACCATGCTCTCATCCGGCGACAGCTCAATCACGGCTTCAGCGACAAGATTCTCCGGGACCAGGAGCCAATTGTGAAGGGATACGTTGATCTTCTGATCCAACGGCTTCGCGAACGATGCATTCCTGCTCCTGAAATGTCGAATGAGAAGGACAAACTGACACGCTCCAAAACGGCGTTCGACCTCCGCAGGTGGTACAATTACACGACTTTTGACGTCATCGGCGATATGGCATTCGGTGAGCCCTTCGGCAGCCTCGAGAACGGTAAGGAGAGCGAGCTGGTCAGGCTTATGGAGCGAGGACTAGCAAGGCAGGCGATCGGGACGGCACTAAAGTTGCTGGGCCTGGGGTCGGTGCTCTCATCTTTCGTCGGGCGCAACTCGAGGTTCCGCAGGGCGCACCAGAGGAACACGGCCGAGATGCTCAGGAGGAGGATGGGCCTCAACGTCGAGCGGCCGGACCTCATCGGGAGCCTGCTCCGTAAGCAGGAGGACTGGAACATGCCGTTCGACCGCCTACGGGCCAACGCGGGGCTGCTTGTCATCGCGGGGTCGGAGACAACGGCGACCCTCCTCTCTGGCGCCACTTACCTCCTTCTCAGGAACCCACGGTGCTTGCGCAGGGTCACGGAGGAGATCCGCTCTGCGTTCCAATCGGAACACGAAATCACGTTTTCGTCCGTTCAGCAGCTTCCTTACAGTACGTTCCCACCGATCCTGTTCCCGCACACAACATCGTGACCAACACATGGCGACCTTACTCGCCAACCCCTCGAAAACACCCATCATGACCCATCGCATCATCGCTCACTGACACCTGTTTTCATAGTGCTTGCCTGCCTCCGCGAGGCCCTCCGTCGCTACCCGCCGGTAGCGGGCCCATTACCTCGAGTCGTCCCAAGGGGCGGCGCAAACATCGCCGGCCACTTTGTGCCCGAGGGAACCGTCGTAGGTGTGGCGCAGTGGCTGATGAACCACACAGAGCGCAACTTCAGCGACCCGTTTGACTTCAAGCCGGAGCGGTTCCTCGCGCCGGAGGAGTTCCCGGGGGACAAGCTGGACGCGGTGCAGCCCTTCAGTCTGGGTCCGAGAGACTGTGTCGGAAAGAAGTGAGTTTCGTTCCTGCCGTTCCCCAGCTTGACGTGTGTCTGTGAGGGTGGTTGCTGATTCCTGGGTAGTTTGGCCTATGCCGAGATGCGGACGATACTGGCTCGTCTGCTGTTCAACTTTGACATTGAGTTGGTGGATCCTGAGATCGATTGGTTCAACCAGAAGGTCTTCTTCTTGTGGACAAAGCTGCCGCTCAATGTGTATTTGACACCGGTGAGGTCTCAAGAATAGGATCGATTGCGTGATTCAGCCACGAAATCTGATATCACGAGAGGCGCGGCCGAAGGCTCGATCAAAGGTTACCTGAGACTGTCTATTGAGAAGGCATAGCTGTAGTAAGAGGCAGAAGGGCTTTTTAGTACGAATGATTGATGCTTCCACTCCCGTGGACTGACAGTAGGTGGCAGCGAAAGATAGGCATAGACGAAGCTCGGGGTCCTACCACTGCAGACTCCGGGCCAAGACTCCCCGATGACGGGCCCGTTTGCTGCTGGCAGGACAGACTCTGCGGGCCGTAAAACTAGCATGACCCGACCACATCCTCTAGCAGGCGGAATTAAGGGTAGCTTCAATAATCTGTTGCGAGGTGCGCGCTGTTCCTCCAGCTGTAGGACCACTTCAAAGTCATCAATGATGGGTGACACCAGCAACAAGGGAGAGACACCGGCAAAGCCCCGTAGCTGGACCGTCCCAGGTCTCGTGTGCCTGGCTGCCGTCGGCCTGGCAGCCTTCTTTGCATACAGCCAAAACGCAACTGCGCAGATCAGCCAGGATGACTACGCAGCAAGGACGGAGATGGTGTTACGGACGACGCCCTTGATCGATGGCCACAACGATCTTCCATTTCTCCTCAGGTTGGAGCTGCACAACCAGATCTACGATAACAAGTCCTTCCCCTTCCGGGAGAGCGAGTGACGTGCCCATCAACCTGACTCCCTCCCATATTTCTCACGCACTAACACATAACCTCACAGGCCTAGCCAGTCACACGGACCTGGCACGCATGAAGTAGGGCCTGCTGGGCGGCCAGTCCTGGTCCGTCTTCGTCGAGTGCGACAAGTCCAAGCTCGCGCACCCCAACGACCCAACCCACGCCGTCCGTGACACGCTGGAACAAATCGACGTCGCCCGGCGCCTCATCGCGTCGTCGACGCCCGAGCTCGGGTTCTGCGACACCTCGTCGTGCGTCCTGCCCGCCTTCCGCAGCGGCCGGATCCCCTCCCATGCTCGGCGCAGAGGGCCTGCACCAGGCGGGGGCGTCGATCGCCGTGCTCCGGCAGCTGCACGGCCTCGGCGTGCGGTACGTCACGCTCACGCACAACTGCGACAACCCGTTTGCCACTGCGGCGTCGACGGTCACCGCCACGGGCGAGGATGCCGGGCTGAGCGCGTTTGGCCGCGCGGCTGTTGCGGAGATGAACCGGTTGGGTGTGATGGTGGACCTGGCGCACGTGTCGCACCGGACGATGCGGGATGTGCTGGACGTCACGGAGGCGCCGGTTATTCTTAGCCATAGCACGTGCTACGAGCTGGCTAAGGTCTACCGTAGCGCGCCGGACGACGTGCTGGCAAGGCTGAGGGAGAATGGGGGCGTTCTGATGGTCATGTTTGTGCGGCAGT
Source organism: Diaporthe citri (assembly GCF_014595645.1). Lineage (NCBI taxonomy): Eukaryota > Fungi > Ascomycota > Sordariomycetes > Diaporthales > Diaporthaceae > Diaporthe > Diaporthe citri. The sequence goes on along the minus strand of NW_025064852.1, from coordinate 1,358,165 downwards.
TCCTGGACAAGGAGAACCCTGGGGCGGCGAACATCGAGACGGTGGTCGATCACATCATGCACGTTGATGAGGTTGCTGGCTGGGATCACGTCGGCATCGGGGGTGATTTTGACGGGGTCGGGCTCACGGGTGTCGCGGATGGTGTTAATTCTGTGGCTGACTACCCTGCTCTCATCCAGGCTGTGATGAGGAGGGGTGCTACGGATGAGCAGATCAGGAAGTTGGTGGGCGAGAACATCCTGAGGTGAGTCTGACGGAGCTACAATTCTGCAATCCCTGATTCATTTGCTAACAAGAGTGCCATGTACAGGGTTTGGAAGAAAAACGAGGAGGTAGCTGCAGAAATCTCTGCAAGTAGGAGGCCGGTTGAGGATGTGTGGGAAGGCAGAACGTGGTTCAGCGACTGGGAGAAATCCGTGCCTGTGGTGGTACCTGGTAACCCCAATAGGCACCAGTGAGATACGAACAAGATGGTTTCTATGGTCCTGTGGCTGAAGATGACGGTGCTTGCCACGTAAGAACATTGCTTAAGGTCCGGGCTGGTGTAACTCGGCGTGACACAACAGTCAAGCCCAAGATCGCTAATTTCAACGCTACATTCGACTTATAATTTGAATTTAAGGAGAAGACATTTGAAATGCTTCTTCATATTCGTTACTGGTCGTGCTTAGATTCTTCCGCTGCTCGCCCCAGCATCTCCACCGCCCGGATCCGCACTACCAACCGTCCGGATCTCCCCGATCACCCCGGGCTCACTCGAAGTAGGAGTGCTGGTAGCGCCGTGTTGCATCTCAGGTCCTGCGGCTGTGTTGCCAAGTGGCTCTTCCCTTCTATTTCCGGGTTTGTCCATCTTGCTGTCCGGCACTCTGGGCGGGATACTATCCGTGGACCCAGGCTTCTCGCCACTGAGATTCGCTTGGTCGGGTCCGTCGACGGAACCAACGGTATGGATGACTGGATAGGAATCACCGCTCATTTTGCAAGTCGTGAGTTTTCTCTAGGTCGATTTGCCGTTAGATTTGTTCTAGATCGCTCAGTTGGTGACTTGACTCACCCATGCGTCTCTGCTTTCTGACTCTTCACTCAGCGGTGGAAGATGACTATGAACTAAAACGTGCTTGGCAAGCTGTCCAGACGTTCTTGTTCAAATATGTGCCTTGAGATGATCGGCCTGATTACATCAACTTACTACGACTTTATTTGTCGGCTTCAAAGCAAGGATTTAGTCATGATGACGTGCTCATGTGGTGTCTGTTGGATGCTGATACAATCCTGTAAATTCGGATGCATGTGGGCCAAATCCTGCTTTCTAACCGATGGCAGTCCATTTTGCGCTTCTTAAGTACGTTGCCCTCGGGTTGGAGAGAAGAAGCGCCGAAAGTGTTCGGCAGCATCAATGTACATATCTACAAATGATCCTGCAAAATCAGAACTACATGAAGCCTTGACGAGTTGGACAGAGATAGCATTCCTCTCACCGCCACTATTAGGGCATGCGTGAGGCTGAAGAATGGGCATGACGTGCAAAGTGGCAAAGTACAAACCGCACATGATGGAGTCCTTGAGATTAGTCTTGTTTACAATCGATGTTTTGTATTAAATTGCAGCTCATTACAAACGAAAGTCTGTCTCTATGCTTTCCCCATTCCAAAACAGAATTGTGTCTACAGCAGCATGCTGAGGGCAACGACAACGGGCCCAGCAATGCCGAAGGTCACGCCAAAAGCGCTCGCTGAGCTGGTATCAGAAGAGGAAGCACTTGCTGCGGCCCCAGTGCCAGTGGCAGTTGAGCCAGCTGCAGATGTAGTAGTGGATGCAACCCCAGATTTGGTCACAGCGAACGACTGAGACTGACTGATGATGCCATTGTTCGTGCCGACGTTGCCGATGAAGTTGAACTGGTAGTTATCGCCAACGGGGGCGACGAAGTTCGAGAAGGTGTACTTGTTCTCCGCCGTGTTGACGGAGTCTGTGATGACAGACTGAGCGATCGTGGAGTTGTTTGGCGACACGAGGACGATCTCGAAGGAGACGGGGTCGGTGTCCACGAGGTCCAGGAGATGGTGTTGCTGCCGCTGAAGTCGAGCTTGGCGCCCTGCTGGGGCTCCGTGATGGTGATGGCTGTAGTAGGCTTTCTGTTAGCTGGGCAGCTCCTTCCAGTCCTGTTTCGTGGTGATTCTGTAGCACCTACCTGATGCGGCTGCCAACAGGCTGGAGAGAGTGATCAGAGATTTGGAAAACATATTGACTTCTAATGGCGCTAGCGACGGTACACAATGACGAGAAAGCGAGCGAAAGGAAGTTGGCAGTCGAACAAACAGAAATGAGATTGGGAGTGTTCTTTCACCATTTTGGAGGACGGAAATGGCCTGGTATTTAATCTCGTGAGGACTCACAGGTAAACATGCCAGCTGATCAGCGCTAGAGTACCCAGTGCTGAGGTACGCCCACCCATGGCGCTATCACCAACATGTGCCCGGCAATTTCCACCACATCACCAACAGGGTGCAGACGTGAGCTGCACAGCCTCTCAAACCTCGAGTACAGCCCAATGAGAACCAACTGGATTCCATAGCCTCTAATACACTCTAACGTTGGCTTTGACTGTCAGAAGTCAGATTGCTTAGCATTTGCAGGTTGGTTCACTCAGCTCGGCGGCCGCCCTAAGCCGACTGTCCGACCGGACGCGAGCCAGGGCCACGCCACAAACCTCGTCAGCTTATGGGTTTCGTGCCACGAACAGTGGCTTAGGTTCCCTCAGTCAATGCCTGGTACTTACCTGGCTGTTTTTGAGCTTGTCAGTGATTGGCTCCAGAAGAAACTTGACTTCTGCGTGTCATCCTTCTGGATGTCGAGGTCTCCCAAACAGACTAGGGACACCGCCTCTTTGTGCTGCGAGCAAGTTGCTGGTTCATATTCTCACCTCGCGACCGCCTGTTGTAAGAGCTCCAGAAAGGAAGAGCTCACAATCCAGGTCATGTTTGCCAACATAGCACAGCCCCAAATCATTCACAGGCTACACAGGGAGGGACATCACCAAAGTTGTGCAGAGGTTCGGGGCTGATCACGGCAAAAGAAACTCCCCTGGAACAGCACATCAAAGCAGGAATTTTCACACAGAATAGCTCTCCTTATGCGCCACGATCTATGAACCCAGCCCTTTCCATAGTCAGCTTCTGAATGCCCCCAAATTCAAGCAAGGCCCTCCGTACGTGCCTGCAATACACAAGGAATACAGGCGAGCTTGCCCGAAGGTTCTAGAATGCTAGGAAGCTCCTCAGGTTCGGCACAGTGATCAACTCCACCGGGAATTCGTCCGAGCTTCATACGACACGTGAAGTATGGTTCTGTAGCAACTAGAGGGTCTAGGCATACGAAAAAATTTGCCCCCGGAACATCTGCAGTGAAAATTCGTCCGGTGTCCAAATACCTTTCAAAGACTGCTTTGAGTTGAGCCCAATTAGAACACGTTGTCTATACACCGGACGAACCATCAGCCGGCCGCGCCAATAGTAGCATCGGGACATTGAAAGTGTCATTATAACTCACATGCCACTGGCGCAACCGACTGATAATTCATCGCATATATGCGATGAAGTGCTCCAATTGGACACAACTCAAAGAAGACTATGAAAACATCACCAGAAGACCACACATTATTGGCGGAACCATCGAACTGCCTGTCAACACTTGGGACGAACTATCTCAGTAGACGTCTGCAGACAAATTCTTAGATCTCTAAACTATTTAAACCCTCCCTCCCTCTTCCCATCTTCCTCAATCTTTCCCTCAATCCATTCTCAAATCTCACACATCTCACAAATATAAATACCCTCCTCTCTCTTGCTCAAACCTTCAACCTTCCCCTCGATTATCTCTTCCAACACAACACTTCTCATCAGTCCTCTTACTTCACTCAGAGTCCTCCTCTCTTGAATGAGATCTGACTCTCTCATCGCGGACTTTCTCCTCAGCCTGTGGTTCTTCTCTTCAAGATCAGCCCCGTTCAACAAGCACCACTCGACTCCATCTGCAACACAAGGCCATGGCGCATGAGTGACGGTCTTCGAAACACTCGATGGCAGCACCCGCCGCGACGAGAGCAGCAGCGCAGACACCACCGCTGACGGCAGTTGTGCTCCATGGATACTTTCTTCGGTCGTCATCGACAGTCTGAACGATCCAGTCACAATTCTTCAGCACATACATCATCAGAGGATGATACCTCTCGCATCGATTCCATTATCATCTCCCTTGGCACGGCAATACGACAATGGCAGCGAAAAAGATCTGGGGTGAGGAGGACTTCGCCTTCTGACAGCGTCTGTTGCAAGAGGACTTGTAGACAACTCCACTCAGCCATGGATCCCATCCAGAGGGATGCGTCCGGCATGAAGAACACCGAGACGGCCACGGATCAGCATTCTCCGGCCAGCATGGGCGGAACCAGAACCGTCCTCTTCGCGATGGGCGACCCGAACGCAGAGGCGTTCAACCCTTACGAACACCCCTTTCCCATCAGGCCGCTGTTGACAGAGGCTAAGGCGGAGATGGCTGGCACTGTGGGCGGCCCACAGCACGGCTCCTGATCATGAGCTGCGATGAGAGCCTCCCATCCCGGGCCTTAGCGCCATTGGGGTGGAGGAGAGGCGCCGTTAGACGAGCAGCTGGAGAACAGCCTCGAGCGCGGAGACGAGGACGACTATCTCCCGAATCCGGACAATCATCCCAGGAGGTCTTCTTCAAGCAGCGTTACTACACCTTTCACCAGCCTCGCCCTCGCCCTCGACGTACTCTCTGAGTACTGGCGTTCAGATCAATGAGTGTGCATGCCAAATCTAGGCAGCTCACTGGGTCAGTCTAAGCATACGGTTCATCCTCGACGAATTCTACGGCCATCACCATCACCGTTTTGCAGCGCTGACAGCCAACGAGAAGCTCGTCTCACAATGGCATCGAACAACATCGCCCGCACGGCCACGGCCCTGCTGACCGTCCTGTGCTTCCTCGATTGTTGGGAGGTACAAGAGGTTTTGATCACATTTGACTTGGGCTGGGGATCTCATATCATCACTTTCCCTTGCTTGAACCACCACGCCCGGCATGACCAGCACCGGTACCTTGGCTGCAGAGGCAGCCCCGGAACAGAGCCAGCTCCAGCTCCAACCAACGCCAAGATGACCGACCGATTCTCCCAAGAGGAGCTCAACCACGTAAGTCGATCGCCTTCGTATAATCACAGAAAGGAACAAGACAACTGACGTGAATTTTGCCTTATAGGAGAGGCAATGCCACTACCCGCAGCCGCCGGATTGTGACCAGTGGGCGTAAGTCACTCCCTTTGAATTCCTCCAGGACCTCAGCTTTTTTGCGAAGAGTTCCTCAGCGTGACGGAGCAACATGAAGAGATAAACTAACCTGGGGTATATAGGTTCTACGCCACCCGCGACGTGCGGCCCTCTCCTGCTGCTGCCGAAATCGCCGCCACCGCTATACTACTACCGCCAAAAATAGTAGTAGTAATAGCGACGATAACCTCGCGGTCGTCCGGGCCGGCCCCGCCACAGCCGTGCCCGAAGACCTCATCGACCCTCGCCTCCTCCATCTTCCTCCTCCTCCTCCTCCTACTGCTGCTGAGTCTTCTGCCGCCGTCGCCAGCACCACCGCCAGGAGCAACAACAACATCCAGGCCCAGAGGAGCCTACTGAAAAAGGCCGTTCACCGACCACGATGGTGCCGACATCCTGTGGCAGAAATTACCCTCCACATTGAGAACTGTCGCCGCATTGAATCGCCCTTCAGTTCATGGACCCATACCCTGGAAACGGCCCTGAAGTTTGCCCTCGAGAACGATTCCTCCACAATCGCGGTACTTGACACCGCATGGCGCTCCTGGCGCTCGGCGACGAGGCGCAGGAGCTGGAGGCTCAACAGATGCTTGACGAGGCAGTGCAGAGGCACTGGGACATCGGCGGTAAATTCGCCGACGAGGAGAGCATGACCGACTTCAGCTGGGACCTGATGGGTCTCTTTCCAGTACCGCTAGGTACTATCGCCCACTAGGCAGCCATGCATGGGCTTCTGTTTTCGCGACATGACCCATTTTCACTCACGCAAGACAGGCTGGCATCTACCACGGCTGATGCTTTCGGCAGGGCGGAAGGCGACAAGACAAGGCTATTCGAGCGGCGAATAGGGGGCGCGAGGAGGTGACGGCCTTGTGGAGGCCACGGCGGACAGAATTGAGGACTGGATTGCGAGGAGAAAATGGTGCCCGGGCTATTTCTCCCGCAGCCACAACGCTGCTCGGTATCAAAGTGTGAGTTATAACATGGAATACCTGATATCACACTGGCTAAGAATACTGACAAAATGGATATGCAGAGAAGGACTCATGCCTCCACTTCCAAAACTTACACCTTCCGCCTACGATTTGAGGGTATCCTCACGATAGTGATGGAGAAGCAACCAGAACCAAATGCGCCCTCTGATATGGGATCAGAGGACCCCTTCATCTACGAGCTGAAGAGACCAGCTGCACCCATCTCGCAACTCAATCCCCTACACATCCAAAGCTTGCACCCTTGCACATCCCACCTACGATCTGACATATCCTGACGATCGTGACGGAGAAGCAAGCAGCACGCAACATGCCCTCTGATAGGGGACCAGAGGGTCAGCCCAAGGGATCAGAGGATCCCTCCACCTGAAAGTCTGAGGCAAATAACTGTGCGCAACTCGCAACTCAACCCGGGGGAGAGGGTATGGTGGATGGGCTTCCGCCGCCCCAAGCTGCAACTTGACATTGCTCAGTATCCAACCCACTGCACCCATCTCGCAACTCAATCCCCCGCACATCCAAAACTTGCAACCTTGCACATCCCATCCACAATCTGACATATCCTGACCATCGTGATGGAGAAGCAACCAGAACCGAATATGCCCTCTGATATGGGATCAGAGGGTCCCCTTCCCCCCAGGATAGAGCTGACTCGCTCCTTCCCAATCTCAATAAGGCGGGTTTCTCCTGAAGCGCCTCCTGATACGGGATCAGAAGCGTAAATATCACAATGGAGAAGCAGGTTACACCCAACACGCCCTCTGATTCAATATCGGAGCTGCAAGCCGGAGAAAAGGAAAGCGCAGACTTGCTCCTTCCCAATCTCAACAAGGGAGGTTGCGCCCTCAGTCACTCTCTGACCATGAGACCATAGGCACAGCATGAGAGGAGGGTGTACTCTGAGACAACTTGCGAATCGTAATGGACAAGCAAGCAGTACCCAACATGCCCTCTGATCCTCCACGGCTGGGCCAAGCTGTACCAGCACCAGCGTTCCAACCTGCACATATTGGACCAGAGGGTCCTTCCCAGGCGAGGGCTGACTTGCTCCTTCCCAATCTCAACAAGGGAAGTCGCGCCTCAGTCGCCTTTTGACCATGAGCCTTAGTAGACTGTGGACTTCAAGATGACTTGCCGATCGTGATGGAGAAGGAAGAATTTGTGCTTAAGTCACACTCTGATATGGGATCAGAGTGTCAGCCCCAGGGGAGGGCTGACTAGCTCCTTCCCAGTCTCACCAAGAAGAGTTGTGCTCTAAGTCGCCCTCTGACGTGAGACCAGAGGCACAGCCCAAAGGGGCGGGAGTGTGGACTTGCTCCTTCTCAATCTCAAAACGGCAACGAGCGTTCCTTCCTTGGACCAGCAGTCCCCGAGTCATGGGGCCTGAGCTGAGGAATGCGAAGGGCCGCTGAGAACGAGGCCTAGGGCAAGAGGCGGGCGAGCACAAGGTGAATGGAAAGACCTTGGCCTGCAACAAGGCCGGTGGAAAGAGGCGGGGCGATCTCGAGGCCAGCGACGACAAGGTACTGCCTTAGAGAGTAATACCAACTGCAGGATGCTGTCAGTACTTCTGAGCACTATGGGACCAATCTGAACAGCCAACTTCCCTTTCGACGACTCAAACCTAGCATCTTCTAAGCTTCGACGGGGCATGAGCACAAGTACATGCCGAAGTTGATAGTGTGCTGCTCCACGGATCTAGAGAGATCCTCTTCGACTTGCAAGGCCTCATCCTGGTCGACACGTTCCTGCACGGAAGTGAACTGAAACTCATCAGTTCTCCCCAGCTGCTACCTGCCGGAAAACAGCTGGTTGGGGTGAAAGACTGAGCGCGGCTTTCTGACTTTGACGCATCAGGGATAGGCCTTCTCTCAATCAAAGACTGTCCCGTGGTTTCTGGGCTGACCAAAATGTCCATGGGCGACTTCTCAAAGTTGCAATTTGCCCTGACTTCTTCCTTGACCAACGACCATCAGCAGTCAAGATGGCAGACCACTAGCGACTTCCCCCCTGGGAGGCTGCGTCCTGCTTGCAACAAACCTCGCACTCGTACCTTGTGTTCAATTAGACACCGAGCCCTGACCAGAAGAGCGCCCCCTCCCATGCCAAGATGGCCCAGGCCAATCCCCACACTCACACAGCTTAGTGCTGCTCGTTGATCACAAAACTTGAGGGAATGGATGGGAAAGCACTTTCTGGCGTTTCAGTCTACGACGCCGTTTGCCGATCAAAGAATACGATATGGCCTGTTGGCAGGACAAGTGTGTTGTTACATTTGATCACCTTTTCTGCATACGGGTGTGCCCCTGGGATAGTGATGGGGGCATAGATGTCCTCGCCGTCAAGGCGGCCGTCAAGTACGGCAAGCAATGTGTCCTTGGTTTCAAGCCTGTCGTCATTATGGCAAGCAGTGCGCCTTCTTAGGACAGTAAGCCACAGCGTGACAACAACGCCATTGCATGTGTGCTTCCTATGGTCGTAACAGTGCAATTCTGCTCTGAAACCTCGACGAATGAGCCTTGGCTATAGCAGCACTGCCATGGCCGAGTTCGAGGTTGGCCACCTCAAACTAGACGGTGTCGAGAGGATCCAGTCTCTAGTCAAAAGTCTCTGCCTAAAGTCTCTGCCTGACCCTTTTCATGCATCCCGATCTCTGGATCAGAGATGGATCCTCGCCACTTTGATGGCTAGAAGGAGTGTAAGTCTTCACCTTGACTTGTGAGGGCTACACAGGCTTACGAAATGATTGGCCCGAGGCGAAGCAAACCCTCTGCCGGAGCTGGCGGTGGTGTCGGAGCCCGAGCCCATGTCGAACACGGCCCAGATGGAAGACGGCTTGGCAGTCTGAGAGACTGCTGACAACCTCCGCCGCTTGATCTGTATCTCTGTGAAGCACATCGCCTTCCCCGGACCCACAGCTGGACAAGTTCGACTCGTTGAGCTGGTCACGGACAACGTGAGCATAATCCCCGCTCATTCCACCGCGCTGAGGGCTATTCCCTTCAGTGAGAAGGGCGATATGCTGGCTGTCGCGAGTGACAAGGCTAATTGGGCAGAGAATCCTCTCCGATTTGCTCTGGGTTGAGGTGACGCCTCCTTTGACAATGGGAGGCTTCCCCAAGGTGGACTTCAAGGAGTAGTGCCTTCCTCTACAGTGGTCTACTCTGACGACTTCTTCAACAGTCTCCGCTCCAGCAGAGCTTTCACATTTCGATGGCTCTCAAAGATGACCAATGGCAGTGGTGGTGGGAGGACCCAATTCCCACCCCTACCCGGACTGATGAGGTCACCTGGATCGTTGCAGCCACCACAGGCACGGGCTTCATGACCTCAGATATCCCAGAAACCAAGAAAGCTCGATACACCAATCACGATGATTGGTTTGTGTTTGCCGCGGCTGTCTGCACTCTCCTGACTTCACCCCACAAGTCCCCCGAGACAAGCATCCTATGCACACGCAAGTAACCACTGTTACCTTGCATCCAAGAACAAGCTCTGCAACTGGAGGATGAGAATCCTTCATGTTGACATTGCTGACTTGTTTCAGCCCTTCCTCACCACCACAACAGCATCAAGAACAACAACAAAATGGCTCCCGAAGACCGTACCTGAATGACCTACTTGACTGCATTTGAGTCAAGCTGACTCATGTACTTGATTCTGGAGCGTCATCCTGCCTTGCTGCATCAGTAGTGGGTGGTGCAATGTGGATCCTTCCCTAGCACCTGGGCTACGAGGTGCTGGTCTGTCCCTCTCCTTGACTTCACGTCATCAGAACACTGTTTTGATACTGAGCAAGGCCTCGATATTGCCCCCCTTCAAGTTCGCGCATTGTCAACCCCGTCATAATCCCGCACAACCGACCATACTCGCCGCACTTCCACTGTGGTCCTGGTCCGCCAGGGGAGAGGACAAGACGACCATGGCATCACGAACTTACCATGAGCCATCTGCAAATTGCATGAGAATAAGTATCTCAAGCTCTGGTACGAGAAAATATTCTGAAAAGTCATCATCTCTGAGTCCCTTTATGAACGTCTAAGAGCTTGTCTCTAGGCTATACCACACGAAAGCTGGCAAGAGTGCCAGAGTGTGTATTGTGCAAGGACCTTTCCTTGAGAAAGAATACTTCCTGGCGAACTCAGGACATCAGAGAATACAGCCTTAGCTGAGATGCGAACTACACCCGGCGACGCTGGCCCTCCATCCTGGACAGGCTCAGACGCCACAGGCGGGCAGCTCGGTGCCCCTGTTGAAGGGCCTTGTGCTCTTCATCGATGCACTGGCCTGATTCTGGGCCCCATCAAACCCCCTCGACCTCGAGGCCATCTTCAACTCCATCAAGACGACCTACCGCCTGCCGTTCATAGAGCCCGCAATACCGCAAATGGCCGCCATATCCAGGACCTCTTTGTCAGTCCCTGATGCACTCACGCCTAGGCATGCCTTTAGTGTCTCCATTTACCGCGGACTCCTCCCTGCGAGAAACTACGAGTTATTCGCACCTGTCCCTGCCCATACCTCAACATCTGACACTGGCTGGCATGGCCATGGCTGTTGTCTGCAAATTAACCCACCTGAGCTCCGGCCTGGCACGCCACGAGGACTTTTGATGGGCGATGAGGTCCGAGCCGTCACCTGCAAGAAGGCGGACATCTCGCCAACGACAACACAGAACACTATCCCTCCCCACACCATTCTCTTCGCGTCGACTACTCCAAGAAACTGCCCGTCGACCACTGTGAGGTCTTCAGGTTGCGGCGCTGGAGCAGACTGAGTATAAGTGAGCTTGCCTCTGCCCCAAGACGAGCTCCTGAGATATCACTGTCATCAACTTCGAGGACCTGTTCATGCTCATCACCCCTGTCTGCTGCTGATCTGTAAAGATGCAGCAGACAGCCGCAGGTTTCTCCGCCTGCGGCATGCGTGTGCGTGCCTTCTGTAGTCGACGCATGCCCATCTTCACAGATGTCAAACTCTGACCGAAATGGGTGTGGAGGGATGGGCCCCTCTCTCCCTCAGCCCAGCATCATATTTGAGCCCGTCTTGTCTCTTCTTTTTTTCCCCGGTCCCTCAAGCCATGTGGCATACTGTCACGATGGCGTTCTACGTACCTTATTCGCGCCGTGGCCCTCATGTCACCTGGCAAAGGGTCATAACGAAATTCTACGTCCCATACTGCCGCCGTGCTAATTTCTTTCTCTAACAGCCTGTCAACAGCTCTCGGCCCTGCTGCGGCGAAGAGAAGGCGTTCGAGGTCTGCTGGAAGATGCTCCACGGCACTCACAACCATCCACAATAGGGAAAAAGATTCCAACATGGGACATGAATGCTTTGAACAGTCTCTTCTTTGCTTCACCATTCTCCCCTTCAAGGCTGTGGCTGCCAACTGCTGCACAAGACCAAGTACGGCTTGGACATGTACCGGGTCGAGACCCAGGGTCCCGGCAAAGCCGCCTTACTTCCGCTGAGCCTGGGCTACGTGGGCATTGCTTCACGAGGCCCTTGGCTTGACATTCCACAATGTCCAACCCACTTCACCTATCTCACAACTCAATCCCTCCCACTTCCAATACACACTCCATGCTACCACCTCACACAGATTGGTAGGGTCCTGATGTTCAGGACGGATGGAAGTTCTCTCGACGACAATGAGCCACTCGGCCAGTGGCACACATGAACATTGTCTCAACATTGCGCAGTGTCCAACCACTGCACCTGGCTCGTAACTCACCGCTCCTCCCCATTCCAAAGCATGTGCGGCACCGTTTCTGGACCTTAGTCCGAGAACTCAAGGTCGACAACACCGCGCGGCCGCCCTACAGCCAGAAGGCGGCTGATAAGATCCGCCATCTCCTGGAGGAATGGGGGCTCGCCGAGACGCTGCTGCTGGACTTCGAGCTGCTGCTACATGTCTCCGAGGAGCGGGCACAGAAACACAGGGAGGAGCTTGGGCAGAGGGAAGACGTCCAATTCAGAGATGACCCAGACCAGAGCGGTCTGAAGGGCTAATTTGGGCTCACTCCCTCTGTTGACAGCTCTTAGAACCTGCAACTTTGAACTCTCCACCTATGATCTGAGGTGCCCTGACGATCGCAGTCGAGGTTGCACAAAGCGTCTTCACTAATGCACCACCAGCTCCAGAAATAGAGTCGATGCAGCAAAAGTTTTGATCGGTATTGTCTTCATCAAACATTTCAATGATTCATTTCACTGAAATTGAGTGTGACACTTGGAAATTTGACGCTCTTGCTGTGCTCAGCGTGTTAATCCAACGAATCTTGAGATCTTGACACACAACTTGAAAGGACTACGGTCCTAAAACTGGGACATGACGCATCCGCACAATTCGCAGTCTGGGAGAGATAGAGAGCGTGGAACCAAAAGCCACCAGCTCAATCAATGCGACAAATATGGTGACTTGAGACCGTCACCGTTGTCATTTTTCAAGAGCAGCAGGCGCAGATAGATTGGCCGGGACATGGAGTTTCTGATCTGCACACTGCGCTGTGCCGAGGGTGGTTTCCTATAAAGATCTCGCCTTGACTGGTCTTACAAATTTGACTTTCGACAACAAGACTTGGTCATTTTGTGCCCTGCCTACGCGCAGGCATGAAAAGGTTCTGATGGCTCTTACCAGTCGTCACCAGGCTTTTGATCTTTCACTTCCACCCTGACCAACCATCGCACTCTTCTTCATTTCTGATCATTTACTGTCACCAGAAGCACTATTCTCTCGTTTCGGCAGTCTCTGACCAGCGCCATCAGCCTCGACACCACACGCTTTTCTCAACAATCATCACCACCATACTTTCTTCCCTGATCCTCGCCTTCACCTTGGTGGCGACCCTTGTCGCCGGACAGGGAGTTACCTCTGCCATACCTCCTCAGGCAAGCCCGCCTGCCAAACGCGGTGCCTCCTACCGTCAGCATCACCGAACTAAACACCACATGTTTTACTCACAAACCGTCACCACCATGCTGTCGTTTACCATTCTCATCTTCACCACGGTGGCGACGCTTGTCGCAGACCAGGGCATCACATCTGCGGCTCATTGCTTCCGGGGCAGGCTCTCCTGCTAGCCGCGTCGCATTGTACCCCGGAACCTTCGAGATCAGGGTTCCTTTCCCTTTCAAGTCTTCTTCACATCGACACCCGTAGCTGCCAAGATGGCGAATGCTCCTAGTTGAGTTTTGGTCAAGCGGGCGCTTTTGAAACTAGAAAATGAAAATAAAGGAATTAATAAAAGGAAAAGACTCTTTAAACTCTTTTTCCAACCTTCCCCCAGTGGTCAGGTTGGTGAGTCTCGGGATCGGAGTGAAAAGTGCTGCTTGGAAACGAATGGCTGTGAGGCATGAGTTCCTTGAGCCACATTACTCAGGATCAGCGACTCTCGTCGTCCGCCAGGGTGCCATCGGCGGGTGCGTGGGTAGAAGGAACTGCAAATGTACCATACCCCTGCGTCAACAAACCGGCAGTTACATATAAATCCCATCTTTAGTTCTAAGAATTGTTCCGAAGGTCTTGAGATGATCAGACTGTACACTCGCACGGGGAAGAGGAGCAAAAGATAAATTCAATGGAATTGCGCTTGTGTGTGAGCACCCTCGCATAGCAGAATACCAGCGGAGGCGGCTAGTTTCTCGGACCCTCTCAGTGGACAGAAAAGATTACATCGTGGATATATCCATGAACTTACTTACCCGTAGAGTCCGATCCTACGTCGACCTTGCAAAGCAGCAGGAACGCAAGATGAGGAGAAAAGTGATCAAGTTGGTTTCCAAAGCCCTGTTGCCTAAACTTTCCGTGATCACATGATAATATTTCTGTATGCCAGATAAAGAAACACGCCAGCGGCATTATCCGTGTGGAATAGTGTCACTTGCCTGATTAGAAGATAACGGACACTCATACCCGAAAGGTCATACCATAGTCTGCTGAGGAGCTGGATGACAGTCTTTTGGTGCAAATGACTGTATGAAAGAATTACCAAAGAGCTCGGAGAAGAACCTCCGTTCCTTGGCTGTTCAATCTCCTCTCAAAGCTCCTATCTACCTATTCTACTATGCACCGTTACTGTAGACATTTGTCTCGAAGAAATGTTCCTTGGTGCTGCAATCAGCATAATTCATCCCTGCTACTGGGAAACTGGCCCCGAGGATAGGCTCTTATCAGAAGGGCACAGCCGTTGAGGCCATGACGTGGCCTTTCATGTGACTTTGAAGCACTCTTTCTTGCCATCATGCAACATCATGATTGCCGAGGTTTCAAGAAACCATGGGAACAACTTGCCGAAGCCGGGCCCGAAGACCAAGTAACTGCTCTTTCCATCCGTTCGGCGTCAAGGATACGACAAAGTTAACAAGAGATGTGATTTGCCAAGAAGTAAGCCCTCAAGGGCTCAGATATAGGCCAAGTCGCCTAGTATGATAAGTTGCAAGTGACTTTTGCATACAACTAAATATCGAAGGTGGGCCTGATGGTCATCTATACAGTACCAGGAGATTTACGAACACCATTGCTACCGGTATGGTATCGACCGCGCGTACGTTGACAACGTTCAGGCGGTGGAGATGAGCTTCGTCGGAAAGTACGAGACAGCATATAGAAATGCTACGAAATCGATGAGATCAAGAACCACCCATAGGAGGCACGTAGCTCCACTCTGCATATCAGTCCAAAGCGCTCAGCTCTAGCGTAAGTCCGATGTCATCCAGATGATAGTCCTTGCCTGCGTGCTACTCCCAGGAGATTGGAGCCCCTATCTCAGTTCCATCGCCGCGAGTGCCGCCTGCGTCTTACTGATGCTCAAGCACGGCCTGTCACTATCTGCCAACGAAGTTCCCTAAAGGTGTGAAGGGCGGTCACCACTTATAGAAATTTGATGAACATCGCGTGAAAAGCAAAGCATGGAGCGGTTAGAGTTTGGTTACAGCGGCGTCCACACGATCAGGCTAATACCAATACTTTCATTCCATGGTACAGCTACATAGTGAGATAAATGTGATACCTAGGTAAACCAATGTAAATGAGAATTCTTTTTTGGTAACACGGTTTCGTATGTTCTCGCTACTAACACATTCTGTACAAAATTGAATGTAACGAAGTCTGCAAAGAGACATGTTAACTAAGTTAATCTATCCTAGGGTCAGAGCCATGTAAGATACTGTGATCAGTACTTAACACTTGGGTACTGGCAGAGCCAGTCACTCACTGTCTACTAGTGACTTAAAGAGCAAGCATAGATATGCCGAATTAGGCAGAAAAGAACACCCCAAAGGAGGCGTTCAACTTGTGTATTTCGAGAATACTCTAATTCGCGCATTGCAGGGAGTACCCATGTTGACAAGTCGCTAGCGCTGCCGGGGTTGTCAACTGTCACGAGAACAGCTGGGAAAGCCTCGGCATAAACCCCTCTGGAGCTGCCAAGGCCTGTCTTAACCCCAACACGAATGCGTGGGCGTGTACCAGACGATCTCAGTCATCCCAAGTTGACTTTACCTGGCGCCATTTTCACCCAATCGCATTGGGGCTCGACGAATCGCTTCACATTTCCCTCATCCCAACACCCACAGGGTCGGAATGTAACCGAGGACCGTCGCATGTCTCCCCCAGTTTCTCCCATGTGGCCTGAGTCGGGCAAGTGAAACGAGTGGCCGGCATTCATGTGAGATTTGTACCTAGGTGGTTTATTACGTATTGACATCAACCAAATATCTACGGGAGCCCAGTCGCTCCTACCTTGGAAAAGTTCTCACCTAAATCCATCATCATCCCCTTCCACCTTTTTTTAGTGCTATTCCAGTACTTACGATCACGCTGAGGAGTTAGAAACCGGCGATGGAGGAATACGACTTCATCATAATAGGGGCCGGTGCATCAGGCATCAATGCAGCCCACAAGGTGCAGACCGAGTTCCCCAATGCCAAGTATACCGTCCTAGAGGCTCGAGACACAATCGGCGGCACCTGGGACTTTTTCAAGTACCCCGGCCTTCGATCGGATTCTTACCTCACGGGCTTTGGCTTCAGGTGGCGGCCATGGAGTGAGGAAAAGGAGATAGCGGACGGTGCTACCATACAGAAGTACCTCCAGGGGTCAGTTGAGTATGCGGGCATCGACAAGCACATCCAGTTCAAGCACAGGGTCGTGGGCGCTCACTGGTCGTCAGCCGAGAGCAGATGGACCCTGGAAGCCGAAGTTAATGACGGCGAGGCGAGGAGGAGCCTCAGATGCCAATTTGTATTCGCATGCAGCGGCTATTATGACTACAAGACACCACTGCGGGCTGAAATTCCTGGTTTATCCAACTTCAAAGGCACCGTTGTCCACCCGCAATTCTGGCCCGAAGACCTCGACTACTCTGGAAAGCGGGTGGTCGTCATCGGCTCGGGTGCGACCACTGTGACTATTCTGCCTGTGCTTGCGAAAACAGCAGCGAAAGTCACAATGCTCCAGAGGAGCCCAAGCTACGTCATGCCGTTGCCAGCGGCCCCTGGACACATCTTCGCTTTGCGCAAATTTCTACCAAAAAGGGTGGCCGACACAATCAATTTCTGGAAGGATGTTCTCTTTCAGACAACAGTTAAAACTTTCTGCTTCACCTTTCCCCAGTTCGCACGGAGGATGCTCATAAGAGCCATGGCCAGAGAACTCAAGGGCTCAGGTATCCCCGTCGACCCGCACTTCACACCCCGATACACCCCATGGACCCAGCGGTTGTGCGTCTGCCCGGACGGCGACTTCTACGACGCACTGCGGGGCGGCAACTGCGAAGTAGTAACGGACCACATCGACACCGTCACCGAGTCCGGCATCAAGACCAAGTCAGGCAAGACCATCGACGCCGACATCATCGTGACAGCGACGGGCCTCCGGATTCTCATCCTCGGCGGCGTGGACTGCACCGTCGACGGGCAGCGCTTCAACATCGCGGACCGGTTCGCCTGGCGCAACTTCATGCTCGAGGGCGTGCCCAACATGGCCATGGTCATCGGGTACACGGACATGAGCTGGACGCTGGGCAGCGACGCGTGCCTGCGGCTGCTGATGCGCGTCATCCACCACATGAAGAGGACCGGCGCGGCTGCGGTCCAGCCTGTTGTCCAGAACAGGGAGGCGATGAAGGCCGAGCCGATCATCAGCATGAAGTCCACTTACTTCATGGTCGCCCAGGACAAGCTGCCGAGGAAGGCCGAGGTGGACCCCTGGAATGAGCGCAAGGGGTATATATCCGAGTCCTTGCTTGCCAAGTTCGGCACGATCGGGTCTATCACGAAAGGGTTGGAGTTCACTGCGGATCCCGGGAATGGGCATACAAATGGGAGCGCGAATGGAGTGGTAAACGGAAAGGTGAAGGGTAACAAGGTGAACGGTCGCATGAACGGGCATACAAATGGCCATGCGAATGGACGTGCCAAGGCGGATTGATTTCTGTTAGAGGTGGTGGCTCTCAAACTATGTCGTGTCGGCTTTTGTTCGCTCCCTAAACCTGTCCAGCTATCCAGACATTGGGAATTTTGATGCCCCCGATGCAGCTTAAACCTGTCCGTATTATCAGATAAGCAGGATACCCTTCATCAATTGACACTATACTAGACTTCTCTTGCCACGAGGTCGATTTAAGAAAATCGCCTCGCTCTTCAGACTAGGCTTGATTCAATATTTGCGCGTGTTCTTATGGCTAGGTACATGGGTGCAACTGGTTCCACATTTGTACGTCTCTGAGTGCTCAGCACGTTAGAAGTATAAATATGTTTCGTTGATAAAGTTGACCTTGATGTGTGCTCTAAAAGTTTAAATAAAATTACCGAGGAACGCTCGGCAACACCATAAAAAACAGCGGCCGTTTGCGGCGACGGACTAAGAATTGAAGACACGCTTCCCTTTGTCTGCACCTTTACCGAAATGACTGCCACACAGTCATCCGGCTAGCGGAAACATATTTATTAAGAGGAATATGGCCATAACAGTCTCTTGTAGAACAATATCTAAATCCAATCTGATCTATTGTGGACACTTGTGGCTGGACTTTTCGCTTTCACAAACAATATGTCGGCCCGATTAAATCTCGAGCAGCGAAGAACTGGTGAACGATTCGAATGCTACAGACAAGGTTGGGGGTACGACCCAAGTCATATAAACACACAAAGAAGAATCGCACGTCGCGCCTTACCAAAAACCAATATCATAAATGAGTACGATGTAACGAATAACACTCGATTACGAGCCGATAGAGAAAACTTTCTCACCGCCAGAGCATTCGATAGAGTCAGTGCTCCGGGAGTCAATATTAGACAACTGGCAGCCAAAAGGACTGCCAATGATATTGCTCAGGCTCTGGCCGATTTTGGGACGCTCAAAGCAAGATGGGGGAATCAACTTAAATGTCAGTAAAATTCCAAGGCACGCCCAATTCTTCTTCTTCAACGTTGTAGAATTAAGCTTATATATTTACTAGTCATCAAAACCCTCGGCATTGGTGGTACGTAGAAAGTCGCATTGCGTTGAATGAAAAATGGATGCCTCTACATCCGTTTATATACTTCAAGATGCACTAGCCAATGCGAGCACTATCACTACATTAGGCTCAACCTTAGCAGAGGAGTTGCTGAGGTGCACATACAGGACAGGGAATTGCTTCTTTGTGGGAGTGGAAGAATGGTGCAAGAACTGGGAAATCAGTTATCAAAAGTGCGATACCTGATACCGCCAATCCTAACAACAATGCCCGTCAGCTGGCACTGGGCAGCGAGAAAAGGATTACTCGGGTACGTCATGCCATCAAATGGCGGATTTGCAGGGCCTTGGGGATCGCCTTTGCTGATGGCCGATGTAGATGCTAGCCCGAGCGAAACACATCATACAGCGCTTCCTTATTCAAGACTTCTTCGATCCCGCGGTAGGAATTCCTAGTAAGCAACTTCTAAATACAATTTTAACCTCTTACAAACAAATAAACCCTATCCGTAGCCTTTGGCTCAAGAGCCTGCCAGGCGACAGATTCTGAGGCAGGCCTTTTACACACTGTGGCCTGTTCCTCTCTTTTTTTGCATAAAATTTGTTCCCTGCCCTTTCGTAGCTGACTCCTATTGCTATAGTGGACGATGATCCGACAACACTTATTATGGAATGGGCGAGGAGGGGCGATTTACACTCGGTACTTTCTAAAGTTGGTCGCTACATTTTTCGGGACAGAGAACGCGCAGGCCGTAGTAGTCGCCGTGACGCGAACGCGAGGAATCCGTATCATGTAGAGGATGATAAGGAAAGAACCCCGCTGGTTGTCATCTGGCAGATATTCGACTGCCGTGAGTCCTGACTCTCCTGCTCGCTCTCTCTTTCTCGCTTTTTCTGACGGCTCTCGCTGGGTTATTGCCTGCGAACGAATCATTGACGCAACAGATCCTAGTTGTCACCGCGTCCATGTCAATGACTTACCCGCCAAGAAAACAAAAACCGCCAAACCGAGGCGACGAGTATGACGAACTAGGCGGGTGGCTAGAGGAGGAGGTTCCAGCCCCAGGTGCACATGTGAATCGCTACGATCTGGTTCATTTCGACATCGACCCACAAAACGTCTTCGTTTTTGACACTGACGCGGACCATCGAAAATTGCCCGTGTTCAAAGTATGATTTTGTGTTCTCTTTATTTAACTCTTCTTTCACTTTTCTCGATCCTTCATTACTGCCATTGACACCGGTGGAGGGATGAGAATGGAGATCCCTCGGAAAGCTGCCCCGTTGTGTAACAAATCACGGCTGATTGGATAATTAGATAGCAGACTTCGGTCTAGCAGAAACACCAAGTGAGACCCGGAAAACTAGTGTTGGTCGAAGCCCTCCGTATACTGTTCCCGAGAGATTCTCAATGTGGCAAAGCCGGGGCATCGGCAAAAACGGGTTTCATTTACCGGTAAGCTGGCACATCGTTTGCAGAGGAAATCATCCAATTCTTGACTTATGTGTGACTATACAGCTGACTACATTTCCCCTGGGACGTAGGAGCAATTCACATCAGACTGGGATAAAGTGAGGGACCAGGAAGATCCATTCTCCCAGGACCAGGGTCTGATACCCCCGGGCCCTATAAGCAGCCTCGGTGACCTCAACAGTGTGGCTGCCAATTATGGTCAATGGTCAAACGTGTGGCAGATCGGAATGGTAGGCTATGCTTATGGGTAAGAACTCCAGAAAGATGAGCCATCAACTAACCTTGGTTGCTCCTCAGGTCATGTGGTGCTGCATCACATGCAGGCACCCTATTCAACCCCCGATGGCAATGCAGGAGCCAGCGATCCAGAATGTTTGGACTTACGGGGACAAAATCATGAACAACACGTATGTGGCGCTCTACGGGCAACAGTTGTGCGAGCTGGTGGCCTCGTGTCTGGCAGCCAAACCCATCGACCGGCCGTCACTTCAACAGCTCCGAGACACATTGAATAACTTGCTACCACCTGAGCCGTACGGTTATGATAAAGTTGATGATAAGAATTGGCTCGAGAGATTTCTCCGTCATCCCTCAACTCCGAGCGCAAGACCGTTGGCCAGGGCATTTGGCTGAAGTATCTCGAGATGAGCCTTTGGCAGCTGAATCAATCAAGAATTACGACTGCTCTAAAGCATTTGTTGGACTGTGTGGTTTGCTCTATTTCAATTTCTCAATGCTGGGGATGATAGTGATTAAGTGTGCTATTCTAACAGAGATGCGCATGTACATAGGCCAAGTGCAAATGGGAAATCACACCTCGTCTATATTGGATAAGGCTACAAGTACGTCCTAAATATTATAACGGACAGCCTTTTCTGTGACGAATTAATACTATGGAGCTTGGCGGAGCCTACCACACAGGCTGAGCACTTGCATCACAGCAAATCGATGTCACATAATAATGGCCTTTACTGCTGATGACGCAGATTTTGACCAGCAGTTTAATATGTCATTTCATCGTAATCCCAACCGAGCTGATTCATTCTTTCTGTTTGAAGCTCAACGCACTGAGGAACTCTGCTTCCGCGAAATGACCCGGGGCCAAGGACTTCGGACATTTGCCTTCGATAACTTTCAAGTCAGTCATTGGAAAGTCTTGACTCAACACATTCCCTCGCTGGCTTTCACCATTGAGAGGCTGCTCAAGGCTGTTTGCCGGCAGCCAAATCATGCAGGTCCCCCTCGTCGCCGACCTTAAACCCCTGATCGTTCCTTGCCTCGCCTTTCGCCTTCGTCCCGCCTTGCTCTTGTAGCACGCCTCTGGAATCTGTAGCCTCCTTGTTGGCGCCGATGTCACGGTCCGTTGGCTCCTGTCTCAACTTGGCCTCATCGATCAAATTCCTATCTCTAGTCAGATCAAGCAAGTCCGGGGCAGGATTGACGCTACGAACTGCGCTTGGCCATGCTGGTTTGAGTCCGAAGACATCTTTTCTGTTCCCCGATCGCCAGGTGCACCGCCGCTTGGGTTGTCTGATGGTACTGTTCCGGAAGTCTTGGCTATCAATATCAGAGATTTGATAGTCCATTCAGAATTTCGATGGCATGGTTCTGTTTTAAAATGTAAAGGATGACATTTGCTCTCAAGGAACTGCTTCATCGACGTTCATTTGACACGTTGGGCTGGATGAGTTCATATGTGCGTCATGAGATGATCTGCAACACCCTCCGCTCTTTGCCTCCACTTTTACATGATGTCTCCGTCCTAGTCATTCAGGGCCTAGTACGAGCCCTTGACCTTCGATACCCTGAATCGACTGTATTCACCTCCAGTCATAACTGGATACTTCATAGGATTCTCCCCGCTGACACAAGTCGGCACTGGCTCAAGCGGCTTGTTCTTGTCAAAACCAAAGAAGAAAGCCGCCGAGTACCTCTCCTTGCCGCTCTTGTTAATCACACGGTGGACAGTGGAGACAAAAAAGTCGTTGGTCTGTCTCATGAAGCAGTCTGCAATGTTGACCACGAAGGTGCCGGGGACTGGGTCAGCCCTCACCCAGTTACCGGACTTGCTTAGCACCTCGAGACCACCAGCTGAGTCCTGGTTCACGATGGTGAAGCACTCAACATCTGTATGAGCGCCGATGCCGTTTTGGTCGTCGATACGATTTTCTTGCTCCGGGTAATGCAGGATTCGCATTCCTGCCTCCGGCCGTTTGATGTACTCGTCGAAGTAGTCTTCCGGTAGATGGAGAGCAAGGGCAAATATTCGAGTAAGCTGCCGCGATAGGCGAAGGAGTTGTAGTTGGTAAGCATATAGGCCTTCACGGAAGCCTGTTAAGCCCGAGGGCCAGAGACTAGGTGAGGCTTCCTGGCTGCCATCCATGACTTCGGGGTCTTGCTTGGGATCGTACGGCCAGTTGAAGGCTTCATTGAGATCTTGCTCATGAGAGTCGCTGTCAGCTTTACACGTACAAGATTAAGTCATAACTCTATGCACTCACCATGATACCTCCATCCGTTTCTGTTGTACGCCGCCATTGGGTGATAGCCCGCGTACTCGGTTGGAAGTTGCCCGGTCCAAACCTCCATTTTCTTCTCCTCGGGGAGAGCGAAGAAGCGCTTCGCTTGTTCAAAGCAGCCTTCAGAATATTTCTCATCTATGCCCTTCTCGTTGTTAGCCACAACTCGTCCCCCATCCTGCACTTCGGCTCAGTGGCTCTCACATGATTGATGAGGTAGAAGAAACCAATTGTCTGTGCAGCCTCTCGTATTTCCTCGGCGATGGCTTGACGGTCCTCCAAGCGTTCGCACCAGATTCTGCTAGCGTCTATGACGGGTATTTTCTCTACGTCAGTAGAGATGTTGGAGTTGAAGGTCAGGACTTGTCCGTTATGCAACGTGACCGTCCGAGGCGCCGTCGCGGACTCGGAGGCTAGGATCGTCTGAGACATGGTGTTCAGTACCAGCTGAGAGCTCGAGTAGGATCTGAACAAAATTTTCGTGGACTCCTCCAAGACTTTCGAACCAAATGAATGAGTTTGGTGCTCTTGCCGGATGGCGAAGATGTCGCCTCATTGCCCCGCACTCATCTGTGGATGGCAGCACTCGAGTAGTGTTGCCTTATCGCACCATACATAACGGTCAGCGACAATCGTCAGCGGATCTCGGCTGCAGCCCAGGTCTGTGTAGATGTCAGTACTGGATGATCAGCTGCAGCTGATGCAAGACTCTGACCGAACGTTGATCTGCGCGTATCAGAGATGCTATCCTTCTATCAAATAACTGGTCATGTGCTCACGGAAATTTCGCTGGAACGTGGACAAAACTGAATACTTGTGGAACAATGACCTGTTGTTCCTGAGAAATATCCAGTGACAAAGAGGGTTTATCTTCACTAGAGTCTCTGCACTTTACATAAAAGCCTCCACTGCCATATTACCCAACGTGTGAAGTGTACTGCCAGCTGTGTCTATCTTCCGGAACAGCGCAGGATATGATGATGCAGCCAGAATACATCTGTTCATATCGTCTCGTTCTTTGTATGAGCACCATCGCATTAACACTGTTCCCTTCCTTTATCACTGTTCACTTCTCTTATTACTATTCTCTGCTCTTATTACTATTTCCTTCCCTCATTACTATTCCGTTTTCTTAATATTACTCCCTTCTCTTATTACTATTACCTTCCCTTGTTACTGTTATCTATACGGCAAGATAATGGCCTTGTCTTGGGTCAAAGGACAATTCAGTGACATAGAAAGGTTGACCACCCCGACAATGCCCTCTCCGAACAAGGGCTTTGTTCGATTATTTTGGATACTGCACGACAGAACTCTACAATGTAGCTTCTCCAGTATATATGGGGCCGTAAATCTTGCAAAAGCTTGGGCGAAAACCTATTCCACACTCGCGAACACCAAACATTCTGGTTGGCACATCGCAAATACACACACATACGAGAAACAAAAAACAAGACTACAAAAACCACAACACAGGCATTCTTCTCAACATGTCTGCTCAGAAGCCGGACTACTACGCCGTGCTGGGCGTCTCAGCCGATTCCACTTTTGGCGCAATCCGGAAGGCCTTCTTCAAGTTATCGCTTGCGCATCACCCAGACCGACGCGATAAGTCGGAGTTTGAGGAGGCCCACAAGGAATTTGTGCTCATTTCTGCCGCATACAACGTGCTCAAAGACAAAGAGTCTAGACATCAGTATGACTCCACACGGGCACGTAGAATGCAGCGGCCCACGGCGCAGAGTCACTTCAATGGTGGAGATGCTTGGTTCAACCAAGAGAATAACACCGAGGATGCATTCGAACCCCGGGGCTCCCAATTTCCTGGCAACCCTCGGTTCTACGCTGACCAAAGCGAACGAGACGCTCGCGAACGCCAGCGTGCCCGGCGTGCCGACCGTGAACATCCAAGGCAGTGGGAAACCGACTCAGATTCAGATGACCCGGAAAATACAGGTGCAAATCAGCCCGGTGAGCCGCATGAGGTGCCACACCTCAAAAAAGACGATGAGACCTCGCCTGAAGAAGAGGCTTGGCTGCGGTTCCGAACCGCTAAGAACAACCTCCAGGGATTGTCATTTAGCCTCAGGGACGCTCTGTATATGGTCTTGGAGACCATCCGGCATCTGAGAAAAGTCGACGCTGTCAAGCCCCAGGCCGCCAAGTCCAGAGCGCAGCTACGCTTCATCGAGGCTTATTTTTCCACGCTCCAGATCGAGATGGACTCGGTTCACTCGCCAATGTGGTTGACGGAAGCAACTGTCATCCGCGTCAAGAAAATGATGATGTTGGAAGAGCATATCCGAGACCTTCTGGGGTTGCTTAAGGCGCGGCCACCTGCTGATGAGCCTAGCTCTCCCGAGGAAGAAGCTATTACAACTAGCAAGCTTGTGCTGAAGGCCATGAACACGTGTGCTCAACTTTGTAAGTAAGCTTTTTGAAGCCGGCAATAGGCTTTATCGTCCTAGATTAGAAGTTGCTGGAGAGTTCGAGATTGAATTTTGTTTTACTCTTCCGTGCCGTAACAGATTGTCAAACATTAGGCACTGATTAGTGGAATTTTAGTCTTATCAAATCTATTAGATCCCGCAGAAACCAACATCTTGCTCTGTCTATCCCAAAGCTACTAGTACTGCTCCATATGTCTCTACTGCTACTACAAATTAAATCGTGCTCTCAATTGACCTACCCATCTGAACGAAACCGCCTCATGTGCCTGTGCACACTTGCATTACGTTGTGTAATTTAGCTTACGAACAAAGTCACTGACAACTAAGTCTTGGCTTTGCATTATTCTAACCTATAATCCGCCTTTTCCACTCCCACGTTTTCGTTTCTTGCTTCCGTCTCCAAGGGAACTTTGCACAATTCATGTCCAGTTATGAGGGATGGAAGGTGGGGCGGGTGGCTTGGGAAGAGGTAGGTACCTAGGTAATTGTATGATCAGCGGTTGCACAGTTGACCCTCGCCTCGAGGGCAAGCATCTGCCCTCTTACCGACATACTGTCTCACCATAAGTAATGCCCCTTACCACCGATTTGAAATTTATTTTTATTTTGTTTTAGCGAAGTACCGCAAGTGCCCCGAAGAATCTCTCACGCTCCACCATAATGGCCATGCCACGATCTACTATCCGGACTACCGCTGCAACGTTGGTACAGCTAGCCCAGAGGAGCTCTCACACATTCGGACGTTGCGGCCGGCCCCAACAGCGAGGGATCGCCACGCGTCAAACCCGGCACCAGCTCAACACGGGTGCCAGCATTCCTGCCATCGGCTTCGGGACTTTCCAGGACCCAGATGCACAGGAGGACGCGGTGTCCCTCGTGAGGAGATCTTCCTCGGCACAAAGCTGTGGTTGCAACAATTACCATCCCGACGACGTTGAGAAAGCACTCGATGAATCTCTGGTAGACATATATACTCCGTATGTTGACCTTTTGATGATGCATTATCCCTGCACTTTTGCTAGAGGTGAAGACCGCTTCCCTCGAGATAGCAATGGGAAAATGATTTTGGGACAGACCACATTTGTCGATACTTGGAAGGCAATGGAAAAGCTTATCAAGACAGGGAAAGTAAAGGCGATTGGGGTGTCCAACTTTAGTAAAGGAGAGTTGGAAACCTTGATCCAGGAGAGTGAAACGGTGAGCCAATCCTGAGAGGACACAAAGCCACCTTTCGTTTGCATCAGATGAACTAACGTGAACACAAGGTACCCGCCGTTCACCAGATGGAGGTGCATACTTACCCGCAGCAGAAGTCTTTCAACCAGTGGCTTCGATCCAAGGGCATCCATGTAATCCAATTCAGCCCTCTTGGAAGCATGAACGACTTCTATCGGAGCACAGGACGGAGCAAGGAGATATCATACATGATGAGAGTGGTTGACCAGCCGCTATTGAAGGAACTCGGTCGCAAGTACGGCAAGAGCGCTGTTCAGATTGTGTTGGCTTGGGGCGCCAACAACGGACGATCCGTCATTCCTAAGAGTACCATCGACTGGCAGATACAAGAAAACGTCGAGGCAGACTTCGAATTGGAGGCCGAGGATATCAAGGCCATCGAAACATTGGACATCAAGGCCCGTTTTAACGACCTTAGTTTGGATTATCAGTGGAGGCTCTACAGCGACCTGGACGGCATAGAGGGCACTGTCGAGGGTAGAAGACACTGATTGTCCATTTAAAAGGTTCAAATGGTGAGTTGCAAATGTTGTTTTGCATTTCGCCTTCCAGTAAGAATTTCTTTGCCGCCATGTTAACTTATGCAGCTGTCAGAACTGCCAAAGTGGAGTCGTTGACCTTGGTGCAACCGCTCACGTAGCCACACTTGTCGTCAGCAGCCTGCTGCCCACTCTAAGGCTTTCCTGTAACCGTACTGCTACAATACTACTGAATGCCCCTGAAGGTCAGCATTTGATTCCTTAGGAGTATCCTGGAAGCAATTCAAGTACCACGATCAGGTAACACATCAGCCCCGCTTTGCTGTCCCTTTGCGTATATAATCTTCGTTGTGTTCGCTGTTCCCACAGCCTCATTGTCCTGCTGAGATTTCCGGTATTTCCGGCTCCTTTTGTGCTCATTGGATGCTCGAATACAGTCTCGCTGTGTTGCACGACAGAAGGATGCCACCTGAAGGTGGTAAGCAAATCTCATTCATTGGTTGCTATCCTCGGGAGCCGTGTTCGCTTAAAACATTGCATTATCTTGCGTCTGAGACATTCCGAGGTTGGATTGGAAGGGATTCTCAAGTCTGTCTGGCATAAAAGGTAGCGAAAAGCCCTCGTTCATCCCCGTCACCCCCATCGCAGGGGAAAAGTCCATGTTCGGGGAAAGTCCTAACGTGAACCACACCTCAATTGAATTCTGTCTTTTTGGCCCTGTGTAGCAACTTCAACACACACTCATGGAGTTTTTCCACCGCCCAGATTCCGCCAGCTTGCGGGACGAATTCGCAAAAAAGCCCGGAGAGACCTCATTCACCATCCACGGCTTTTACGCTCGTACCAGTGATGATGAGACGCTGGATCCTCCAAAACTTCATCACTTCACGGAGCAAGAGTTCAAGCGGAGCATCGAGCGTTGTAAGAATGCATCCGACATTCTTGAGGGCCCGGACGACAATTTCCAGCTGTGGCGACAACGCCTTGAGACGGCGGAGGTGCTTCATCCCAAGCCTCTGGACACTGCGGCAGCACTCAATCTCCTTTACATCCGTCCAGGTCCAAAGGAGAATGATCTTAAAGATATGATGTTTAAGACCTTTCAGGACATCATTACCCTTTTCGGCATCGAGCAATCATTCATTCACCCTCTGTGGAGAAACACTGACGTCTGGCAATCAGTACGGCGCAGGAAAGGAAAGGCTAGTTTCCTGCTCGTCATACAAAAGCTGTATGCTATGGCATGTGCTTTCTTCCCGAACGAGAGAGAGACCACCTTGATCGTGTTCGGTGGAGACGCGACGCCCGACCTAAAGAAATGGGATGAAGATTACTACCGTGAGACAAATTACAACTTCTATATGCCTGAATGGTTTGGTCCTTCCAGCCAGGGGGCTCTTGACCCTAAAGATCCGACAAAACCACCAATGCTCGAAAGACTCCGCCCTTACCATCTCTATCAACCTTTCTCCTTGGCATACATGGGATTCATCGACGATATTTTCTCTCTGGAGATCCGATCGGATGCCCAAGTAGCATTCATCGGTGATTTGGAAGAAGAGAACGATACAGGCCTTGAGACTCTCATTCGATCATCTCAAAAAGCGCGGGATTCGATTGCGGAGATGGAAAGACTTTTCAGAGGCGTGGAGGTAGCTGCTATGGTGCTTGAAACCTTCGAAAATGAGCATGAATTGGAAGAATGGTACATTCCACCAGCGACAGCCGACGCCAAGAATCGATATGAAAGAGCTACCAACTGGTTAGCCGAAGCACTGCCTGCTTGTCGGCAAAGGCTGAAAGCCCAGAAGATGCACCTGCAATCGCAAGATAAGAGGGCTAAGGGACTTACCCAAATGGTCAGTTCTTCAGCACTCGAGTCGTCACAACTCACCTTTTGTGTTTTCATATACGTAAACCTGTTCCCAAAAAGTTGAGCCTGAGACTAATATTGCTTCAGAACATTGCCCTAATCAGTGCGAGAGAGACCAGGTCGATGAGGACACTTACACTCATGGCCACGGCTTTCCTTCCAGCAACATCCATCGCCGCTCTCTTTGCCGTGCCCTGGGATCGAGGGAATGGGAGATCTAGGATAAATCAAGGCATCGTCTTCGCTTGTGTTACTCTGGTAGCCTATACAGTGGTAATCATCACTTGGTGGTGGATGGAAAGAAGCCCGGCTTCCGACGCAAAGAAACAGTGTGAGTGGCTAAGTTGGCTGAAAAGGAAACCGTCGTCCGACGGAAAGAAACGGTGGCTGAGTTGGATAAGAAGAAAACCGGCGTCTGAAGCAAAGCAGCAGCAGCAGCAGCAAGGTGGTGAGGCTTAACTATTATTACCTAAGCATCGACCATGAGCTTCGCAGGCGCCGCTGATGATCATTGCTACACTCTGTAGTAATAGTTGGAGGAGTTTCATTTTGACCCAGAGCATCACGCCGAGTTTACGAATCAGGAGGTCATCACTGTTGGTGGCCTTGTCACAAGAATGATGAAGCTGGAGCCTTCGTCAAGGGCCCAAGCGAAGGAAATCCTGACGCATCCATGGTTCAGGCAATGAAGGGAGAACGGGTTTCCCCTAGTACTATGGATAACACAGTTCATCTCAACTATCCAATCTTGGCTTCCTGGTCTACTGACCTTGAATCAATCTTATATTTATAAGAAAGTATTTCACGCGGATAGAGTATGAAACAACATGGCAATGCTGCCCACAATTGATTAGCACTTGCCACGAATTGATCTTGGAAGGTTCTACGCCCAAGATGGAGCGACTCTCAGTCCCTGAGCGATTGCGCGATACCAATGGAGTCTCAGAACTATCGATCGTAGCAGTACGCCGATCGCGAAGACGCGAACGACCATCTTGGTCGGCAGTCAAGCGGACCGCCACATCGGTCCCAAGAAAGCCGCAACAACAAAGACGACAAGGAAGACCATGGATCTCTTCAAAACGCTCCCGCCACTCGAGGGCAGCACCGTCGAGAAAGAGCTCCCAACCCCCTCACGGTCCGCAGCGTCGTCCTGGGTCTCGTCTTCGGGTCCCTCGTCAGCACCTCCAACGTCTGCCTCGGCCTCGAGACGGGCTTTGTCTTCTCAGCCAACATGTTCGGGGCCATCTTCGGGTTCGGCGTCGCGCGCTTCCTGTCGCAGACCTCTCGGCCACGTCCCCGTCCTCGGCAAAGGGGGGCGTCTTCGGCCCATCTGAGAACAACATGATCCAGGCGACCGCCTCGGGCTCGGACGGGCTGAGCGGGTTTTTCGTCGCTGCCGTGCCGGCCATTTACCGCCTGTCGCTGCTGTCGGGCTCGGATGGGGCGAACCCCGTGCTTCGGGACTTTGGGAAGTTGACGTTGTTGACTCTGGTGTGCGCGATGTTTGGGCTGTGGTGGGCTGTGCCGTTTAGGAAGTTCTTCATTGTTCATGTTGCGAGAGAATTGAACCCGGTCTCCCCAAGCGGTCAGTATCTTTGGAATACTTCATGTGGATGGTACTTGCTTAGGCACCTGCCTCAGTCTCCGACGCTGACTCTTAATGGCCTTTGCAGCAACAGCAGCGGCCTTCACCATTCGGTCTATGCACGGGTTAGGTACGGGTGCAGCTGATGCCAATCGGAAACTCAAGGGACTTG
This sequence comes from Diaporthe citri, assembly GCF_014595645.1. Taxonomy (NCBI): domain Eukaryota; kingdom Fungi; phylum Ascomycota; class Sordariomycetes; order Diaporthales; family Diaporthaceae; genus Diaporthe; species Diaporthe citri. The sequence goes on along the minus strand of NW_025064852.1, from coordinate 1,327,574 downwards.
CATATTCATTCATGGGTGCCTTTTCTCTCCGTGTGGCTTCCGACTACGCGATTGGTCTGCTATGTGATTGGCACATATTTACTTGGTAAAATTGGTCGTGAAAGGCCAGCACTGGTATGTTATCCCGTTCTGAAGACCGTAAAGGTTTTATGTCTGGGTAAATTACAACAATTGGGCTATAAACATTGAGAACTGGGGCTGGTATATTGAATGGACACCAGCTTTCATCGGATCTGGGCTCCTAGTGGGCCTCAACGTCGGCATCTCCTACTTTCTCGGCTCCGTCCTCGCATGGGGAATCATTGGACCTCTCACGATTCATTATGGGGTATGCAAAGGACGAGCGACGAATCCTGGAGACGAGAAGTGGGGAGACATGGTGTCCTTCTTATCTCTCAGTGGAATGGACCAGCCCGGAAACATTCCTAGCCCGCGGTACTGGCTTCTCTGGCCCGGTGTGATGATCATGATCTGCTACTCCTTTGCTGAGATGCTCAGTCATTGGAGGGTGATATGGATCGGCATGCTCTATATCTGGGCGAATTTGAAGGTGGCTGGTCGAACAGTGCATATTTCTTGGGAGAAGCGTGTCAAATTGCATCGTGGACAAGCCGCCATATTCCCAGTCGCGAGCGTCGAAGTTGAGTCAGGTTATTCTGAAGTCGAAGAGCAGACTAGCGGCTTCTTGAAGCGGACTGACATTAGTAGGTCTCGCGATCTTGTCCTCTATACTGGGCATTTTGTTCTCCTGTCTATGTATTCACAGTAATGGGGTGACAGACATCAACCCCACGACGGCTGCCGCCAAAGCTTCCCAACTGGTCTTCGGCGGCGTCACCTCAGCCCAGGGACTGCCACCCGAGAAGGCCCTGTCCGCCAACATCATCGCCGGTGTGATGGCCGCAGGCGCGGCAGACATGTCCAACACGATCATCGGCAACTACCGCACCGGGTTTCTTCTCAGGACACCACTGAGGCCCCAATTCTGGGCTCAGGCGGCGGGTGCGATCGTGTCGGTCTTCCTGGCACCGGGAATCTTCATGCTCTTTGTCCAAGCCTATTCACGCGTGATCCAGAAGGATGCAGACAGGTGCGCGTTCCCGGCGTCTTCGGTTGCCGCGTGGGTTGCCGTCGCTCAAGCGGTGACGATGCGCAATGTACCCATTCCTCGGTCATCCGCCATCTTTGCCTGTGTCACCGGGTTCGTGGCCGTGGTACAAGTTATTCTCAAGAACCGATTTCTGGTTGACGATAACACGCGACCTGACGGCAGGAGATGGTATAGATATCGGAAGTGGTTGCCGAATTGGGTACCTATTGGTATGGCGTTTGTCCTGCCTGCGACGCACCACTCCACCGCGACTTTGATTGGGGCTTTGACATCGTACGTCTGGGCCAAGAAGTCACCGTGGAGTCATGCGATGTATTGCTATGCCGTTGCGGCGGGGTTCATTGCTGGCGAGGGCCTCGGCGGTGTCGTTCAGGCTGTGTTGGAAATTTCTGGTGTGAGCGGGAGTAGATACGGTACCAGCGTTGGATGCCCTGGCGATGACTGCTACTAGGAATGGAACAGATATGTAACGTAGCGAGAGTCGCCATGGTTTTGAGATTGGAAAGATCGGAAATACTTGATGTCATTGGTTTCGATATGAACAGCCTACGCAGAAGATGTGTCTACCTGCACTAGAAATTAGAACTCGTTCAAGTTTAGGTTCTGAACAGTTCACTAGGGAACAGCCATCGTTGATGTTGGAGGTGTCTTTCAACGCATGCCGTGGGGTGTGAAACTTTACAAAATTATTCAACCCGTTTTCTACCAACTGCAGTATGCTCTTGGTGGGGATAATTCGTCTGTATTCAAATTGCCTATGGGTACCTAAGTATGCTATCGCTTTCGAAACAGCTCCACTTGTTCACTTGCAGCATTCTGGCAACCGCTCGGGTACGTCAACCCTAGTCACAATATAAACATAGAGCACGCTGGAAATTCATGCTTCCTCTTTCCTTTGCTGCTCAACCACACCATTCCTGTCCCCATACCCTCCTCTCTCATCCTTACACCTCTGCTCCTCTACACGCCTTTCCATCTCTTCCCTCCTCTCCCTCAGCACAGTGCAGAATCTCGATCCGGCACGAATCCTCTCACCCTTCCATATGAAGATGAAAGGAATAATACAAACCAGACAGCTTAGGCCGCCGAGGAGGGAACACGCACCTGCGATCCCGAGGCGCCGGAACATGGGCGTGCAAGCGAATGGGAGGATACAGCCCAGGACTGATCTAGTGCACGAAGCGGCAGCGTTGGCGGATGCGGCGAAGATCTCGTAGGCATCGGTAATGTAGTTTAACTGGTGTAAAATGTCAATGGTCAGGCACACGAGGATATTGAAGTCTGCCACATGGGATCGGGAACACACCAGAGCCATGAAGATGAGCTGGAAACCACAGCCAAATGGGATTCCGGCCAGCATGGGAACCCAAAAAGGGATCCCTTCCCTGCTCGTCCACCCAAGCCAGAACAAGCTTATAACGAATAAAGGCCCACCAATACACGCCAGCGGGACCCGTCTATACTCTTCCTTCTTCGTCCACGGCCTCCCCTCAGCCTGCGCCTTCTCCAGGTACGCGTCCCACGAGAAGAACACAGGCAGCGCGCACAGCGCCCCGGCGCCGATGGGGAGGAAGCACAGCCCCTCGACGCCGGGCGAGAGCCCATACATCTCTTCAAAAATAATCGGGTACGCCTGGAACGTCATGTAGAAGATGCCGTAGCACAGCGCGAGGTAGACGCACGTGGCGGAGACGATGAGCTCGAAGAAGAGCATCCGCATCGGCCGGGTGAGCACGCGCACGGCGAGCTGGTGCAGGTCCGCCGCCTCGAGCTCGTGGGGCGCGATGACGTTGGCCTTGGGGTCGAGCCTGCGGATGCGCTGCGCCCGCTTGACGAGGAGGATCGGGCCGTACGTCTCGGGCAGGAGGAGCAGGAGGGCCATGGACAGCCCCGCGTAGATGAGGCCGATCCAGAAGGTCCACCGCCAGCCGATGGTCGGGGAGCAGAAGCCGGATATGATGGGCGCGAAGAGCGGGCCGAAGACGGTGGCCTGGTTGCGGTGGTGACCATGGTCAGAGAAGGCCGAGTAGGCAGTGGTGATGTGAGTGGAACTTACTGCAAAGTAGGACGCCATGGCTCGTCCTCGCGTGCGGTGTTCGCCGTAGACATCTGCCATAATGCCTGTTACCAGCGCGATAGGCGCACTGGCGAACACACCGACCAGCAACCTGAAGACGAGGAAGGCTGGCCAGTTTGGAGCCAGCGCGCAGGCCAGTGTCCATATACAGAACACGGCAAAGGTTCCAACGATGAGCCATCGCCGACCGAACTGTTCGGACAGTGGCGCCCAGACGATTGGACCTGAGGAATTCGTAATTATTAGAGGCCGATCTCTGGAGGCTCTCAAGACAGGACTCTATTTACCGAAGATATATCCTGGTAAAAAGATTTATGTCAGCTCCACATTCAAGCAGTCCTCACGGGATACACATCACATTCCCAAGACGTACCAACAAGGAAGATAGCAATAGGCAAAGTCCTTTGCATTTGGGATGTAACCTCCCACTCCTTTGTGAAGTATGGAATCGCATTGCTAGGAAGCGCGCTGCCCATGGTTGAGTTGACCACCGTCACCATGCTCGTCAAAACGATAAGAGCCTTCTTCCTCTGCGCGGCCTGTTAGTCCACATGGCTTGATGGTCGAGGAGGATAGACGGCTTGCCGTAGACCAGTTATATGGATTCTCACGGTCGTTGGGCTCGAATGCTATGATGGTACGGTCGTCGTTGCCAGACGATATCGACCCATGGTTATGCTGGATAGCATTGTTGTCTGCCTCTTCCTCGCGGTACCGAGACCTCGCATCCTCGTCGCCAGCCTGGCTAACGAATCTTTGCAAGCGGCTTTCACCTCCTTTAATGTGTTACTCAGGCTTCTCTAGAAGACTAGCATGCGAGCGTCAACGGCATGATTACTTACGCGTGAGAGGGCTGCCCTGGGTACCGGCTTCTTCGTTGCCGTTATTGCAATGCATCGTGCCAATGTGGTGGGCCCGGGAAGAGGGATGGCATAGATGAAATACCAGTTCCTTGAGTATTTTCAAGTAAAGTCTGATATAATGATGTCGGACCCATTCCAACGTGTGGGCCGGAAGACAACGCACTACAATTTGAAAAATGGGCGGTGAAAAGATTCAAAGCCAACATTGGTAATAGGGGAAGGTCGTGTTGTGTGTCCATGATGGTGGCTATTCGGCAGTTTACTAAGTGTGCTTGCCGATTGCCGTCCTCGTCAAGGTGGTTCCTACCACCGGAGGCCGATGACTCGCCTCGCATTTCAGAGGCGAGCCGCGACCCGTAGTAAATCCGGGCATAAGGTAGAAAAGTGGTTTATTACCGTGGGTAAAGAGCAAACAGAAACAAGATGATTGGGGGAACACTCGATCGTCCGGACTAATCGTGCCCACCGGGCACTCGTTGCAGTAGTGGCAGTAGTGGCAGTCTGCCGTCACACTGGACCGCTAATTTGCATTTCGTAGACTAAGTCGGAGAAGGGTGTGCGCATATGCGCGTAAATGTGTGTGTGTGCATATGTGTGTGTCCGTTGTTTGGACGGTTATTCTCGGCGACTGCCATCCGCCCAGCATGCATTAACTGTTTCTAGTGTTCTTTGACATGCGCCTTATGCTCGGAGAGTTCCCTTACTGGCGATGTCGGCGCTCCTGGGCCTGAGGGTGATCTGAGGTGCCCAAAACGGGTGGGTCTGTGGGAACACAAATATTGTCGGGCACGACACCATGCATGACATTCCTGGGCGCCCTCAATAGGAGGTTCGACGACTCATCGTCCTCAGTAGGCGTGTTTGTACGGTCCAATAGAAGACGGCGGTGTTCAGGGTCCAGGCTGACTGCCGGCAGCTTCATCCAACATTCGAGGGCGGCAGGGATGGGTATCATCTCGTTGATTATGTCTCGAGGTTGATGCTTCTTCCAAAGCGTGCGTAGAGCTCGACCTTTAGCTGTGTCATCTCCTCGCGAGCTGTGCTGAGCTTGTCCTCCAGCTGTGACACATCCTCCTCGATCCTAGTCGTGGATGCCTCGAGCATCCCTTGTGCTTGTGATACCGTGACATGGAAGAACGAGTCGCCGATTTTGTACCTGCATTTAGGGGTCGCGGTCAGGAGCGGAACAGCGGGTCATGTGCGGTGGCTTTGTACTGACGGTATCTTGTCATCCTCGTCGGCCAGCTCCAGCTCCATTGTGATATCGTCGAGCTCCTCTTTCTCTTTCTGCGCACGCCGTCAGCCCCTCTATTCCTTCTCTCAAGTACCCAACAGCCGGGGCGGAGTGCGCACGGTTATGGCCTTGAGCTCCTCCTCGTATTTCAGCTCGCGCTGGTGCAGCCGGCTGAACTTGTTGATCTTGTCCTGGTCTTCTCGTCTGACCTCGACCTCGTCGCCGACGGCTTGCTCGTCTTCTTTCGTAAGCTGTATGTCAGGATGTCGGTTAGTTATAGCTGGCTGGACATGAGAGAATGGATCTGAAACTTGCCATTCGTCTCTGCATCTTGACGGTTTTGTGGCGTGGTGCTGCACAACGAGAGTCGGGGGAAACAAGCTTCTTAGGGGCGGCGGCTGGCTCCCAAGTCAAAAGCTCTCTAAATTGGACCCCGAGCTCTTCTTGGAGTTGTCGGAGCCAGCATGTGCGGGGACGGTGTGTGGGCACAGTCTCTTGTAGCGCGACACTGTCCGCGCTAATGGTATGACGTCGGGGCGTGATTGGCAGGGCCCGCCAAATTGAATTGTTGCTGCCGATTGGAGGGCTCGTAGAGCTGTGCAAGGAAGGAGCCGAAAGTCAACAACCAGAACTCGGACCGCATGCGGCAACGGCATCGAAGCGACCTTGTCACCAAGCCAACCTGCTCTGCCTAAATCTGCCCTCCACAACACGGCAAGACGACGAGATGGCGCCAGGACAGAAAATGTACCCACGGGCGACGGTCAAGAAGATTGTCAAGGCCCACTCCAACTGCAATGTCAGCAAGAATGCCGACGTGACGGTAAGTTGGGCGTCCAGGGCCCCCCCACGCGTTTTCGACGAGCCGGCACGCGCTGACCTTGCGATTTGACGACGCAGATGTTCCTCGATTACATCGTCTTCATGCAGACGTGCGCGAACACATGTTCCACTATCGCTCACACGAATCCAATGACTAAAACAATAGACAGGCTAGTGAAAGAGGCTGGAATCGAGTCGAAGCAAGCGGGCGAGAGGGGCATCACTTCCAGGAGCGTCAAGAAGACCACCGGGGTAAGAGGAGTCAGCATATTCTCGGGCAACACCAGTGAAGGCTGCTGACATGATGGTCAAACCCAGAACACACTCGCAAAGTTCAAGGGATGAAGGAGCATTGATGCAGATGTCGATTTTCACAACAAGCGAGCCCAAGCTGTTGGTCGCGTGCCCCGAGCCGAGCTCCAGATACGCGGACCATACTCCAACATATCACAGTGGCAGCACGACGCGCCTTGGGGTTCAGATGATGCCTTTCTTTGGCCGCAATCAGTATGCGGAGGCTCCAACGTCTGTTGAGACTTTGAGAGCCGTCCCTTGGATGGAATGGGTGATGGCTGGAACACGCTGTTGGCCGGGTGAAAAGGGGGGTGGGAGGAAAAGCCGGGTCCACAACGGGAGCTACTCAGGGACGGAATAGATTCCCGCAGCATTCGTGCATGTCTGAGGTAGTTCACATGCGATGCAGCATTTCAATATGTACCCCGCTTGTAGAAAATGCTAAGTCATGGATGAAAAGGACCAGGCTGCAGGATTGGGTGTCATGCGAACTGCAAACGGGTCACTACTGTATCTAGACAATTGCCAAATCCAGCACGGTCAAGGACCCATTTGGCCTCAGTCCGCCGGGCCAGGGTGGCACTGGCCAACTACGTCGGACGCCCACCTCAAAATTTCCACTCGACCTGCAGCCTCGACAGCTCCCTCCATCCAGCTCAACCACAAACACCAGCAACCTGCAAAACTCCCCGCAAACATTCAATCTCACTCGTCCCTAAGGAAGCTTCCTACTCATTCTAACTTTTTGTACGAGCTATCTCGACAAGACCTCTGTGACACACCCTGGCATCGCACCCATCCTGAGCATCGCCGTCTGTGTAAGGCGATCCTGTAAATCCAAACCGACTGCATCGCATCACTGGACCTACTTCCTGGCAAACAACATTGTGTCCTGTGTAGACCCTCCCACCTCGAGTCCCGACCAACCCCAAACAGACCTGCCCGCCTAGCTACCTGTCACCGAGCTTGCCCGCCCGCTTTCGCAATGGCCGCTGCATCTGTCCAGAACCCTCCCACCTCATCCGAGTCCAAGTCCTCCAAGAAGAAGAAGGCGAAGGTCGCCGCTGCTGCCGCCGAGCGCACCGAGTCTCCCGCCCCTGCTGCTACTCCCGACCAGCCTGCCTCTGTCTCCGGTAACAACGAGATCTCCGAGAATGCCTACATTCGGGAACTGAAGAAGTGAGTACCTACCGTTCGGTGGCGACTTAACCTGCGGGGCAGCAGCTAAACCACACCTGCTAGGGGCATCCGCAACACCAACAAGAAGATTGTAAGCACAGAAACTCCACCCTCGACTTTCCTCGGCACACTCTAATTCATGCCTCCGTCCAGGGTAATGCGTCCAAGACTCAGGCTTTGGTCGACGAGCACAAGTCCAAAGGCAAAACCCCCGAGGAGCTCGTCGAGCTCAAGATCATCAATGCCGACCAGAAGAAACAAGTCGACAATCTGAACTCCCTCAAGGCAGAAGTTGCAAGATTGGAGGAGCAGCTAGCCCAGTACGAGAAGATCGATGGAGAGTACCGTGCCCAGATTGCTTCTGTCAAGTCGGACATCGAGAAGACATACGAGCAGGACAAGGCCGACGCTGTTGCTGAGGTCAAGAAACAGGCTGAGGAGGATGCGAAGAAGTCGCTGCACGACGGTCTTTTGGTCCTGTCCCAGTTCCTGCGTCTCGCCGCCCACCGACGGGCGGAAGCCCCCGAGTCAACCGAGGACGAGGACCAAGCCCTGGAAGGCATCCTGCTCGGTGTTTACGGTGGTGACGAGGCTGCTGTCAACGTCATGCTGCGGCTGTGTGAAGGAACCGAGGATAAGACTGTTGGCGTTGGAGGCGAGACCCTGCAAACGACTTGTCAGTTCCACTCCTGCGTCTTGGCTGCTGCTGGCTGCTCTCTAACTACCGATTCACAGACGCAACTGTCAAGACTTCAGCTGCCGCCCACTCGGCTCCCCTCTACCAGACGGCTGCCGAGGCCGAGACCGAGACTGAGCCCGTCGAGGCCGTCGAAACTGTTCAGACCGACCCGACCGTTGCCAACGCTGGCCTGACCGAGATTGATGCTGGCACGGACAATGCTTTGACGAACGGACACTCAGACGAGGCTGTTGTGGATAGCACAATCCCCAATGCTGATGTCGGTGACGCTGCTGCTAATGCCGCCGGAGAGAACCAATGGGACACAGGCAATGACCTGGCCGCTTCCCAGGAGTGGGTTCAGGTACAGACACCACTTGATACTCCCCTGACCGACAGTGCTCCCGCCGTTCCTGTCGTCGCTGCCGCCACGCCTGCCGCCGCCAACACCGCATCATGGGCTGATGATCACCCCGAGACCACGCCAGAGGTATGTAGAGACTTTGTTCATCCCCGTTGCACAAGATAGCTGAAGGGTGTGAATAGGCTTCGACCCCTACCGATCCCAACGACGGCTTTCAGTCTGTCCAGCGTCGTGGCGGAAACCGCGATGGTGGAAACCGTGGAGGACGAGGCCGTGGCCGTGGAGGTGGTTTCCGAGGCGATGGCTTCCGTGGCCGCGGACGTGGTGGCCCTAGAGGCGGTCATCGTGGAGGTCCCCGCCGTGACGCTCCTGAGGCGTCGTCCTAGGGGGCGCGTCAGCGCCACCTGCGGCGGAGAAGAGGACTAGGTCGTGGCTTAAGCTCTCAGATGGCGGACCGCCGCCGCCGCCGATCCCGTGTACAACATCACTTGCATCAGCAGCCAGACACACCCTGGCGCACCGAGCGTGCGAACCAGCGGGCTACTCTAATACACATCACCGCGACCGAATCAACGATTCCCTCGCCTATCGACTTTGTGGAGATGGGGGACTCTGAATGGCCGTTCTCCAAGTTATGCCAGGAAGGGTGGTAGCTTAATCTCACACCGCCTGCGCTCTGTTCCTAATAGTGGGATGGTTCACGAGAATGATTAATGAAACAAAAAAGCAAACCGGTCTGGTCTGGTCTGGATGGGAATGCTGTGGGCATAGGGACTTGGACAAAACGGGCTATCTCTGCTGCCTGGTACAGTTTGTGCGGTAGTCCCCGGTTGAGTTTGTGTGGTTGGTCACTCATAACACGGTCGGTGTTCGGTTCAGGTATCCTAAAAGTGCATATATCATTGCGAAGCATGTATTGCATTTGCATTGCGGTCATCACTTGGGACCAGACAAGCCCAATGCGAGACACTAGCATTTACATCCATCAACTGATTTCATTGACCAGTGTTGAATGACTCTCGCCACGCTATTTTATGCCATGCGATACATGCAAATACTGGTGAACGCCACTATAACGTGCCTCCAGGGCTTCACGAATAAGAGATATACACTCGCACCCAAGCTCCTGAGCGCTCCAGTGTCCACCAGTCAGGAGAATGCCTCGGCACCCTTTGTCACTAACTGTACCAGAAGACAGCTGCCAATGTGACTAGCAAGGGCACCAAGTCCACATCAGCTCCAGAGTTTATCTTTGGGGCTTCAGGAGCCAACAGTCCCGTCCTCAATAGATCCGAGCCTGTTGACTCAGGCCCCTCCCTTTCGCTTATCGCCTCGCAAGCTGTGGATGTCGTATCTGGAGTACACAAATCCTGATGATCCGGAGCTGAATCCGCCTTCTCGATGTCGAACTCAGAGCAAGGAGCCACCTCCGCACTTTGGGCCTTCGGCTCTGTCAGCCCGCTCTCTGGGTCTTCAGACCACTCGTCCTCAGCAAGGGTTGCTGTTCTCTCTTCGCTTCTCTGCTCTTCTGTACTAGTACTCACTGGACATGGAGAGGACGTCTCGCTCGTCTCGATGGTCGCTCTACCCGGGAACAACACATCCTCCGCGCTGCGCCAGACAACGAGCTGCATGTTGGCAGGCGAGGCCTCCTCAGGCGGCGCGGGCCGCGAGATCAGCTCGCGCACGCTGAACGCCTCGTTCTTCCCCCTGGCGCCGTTGAAGACGTACCTCTTGCCGCCGTTGCCCTTCCCGAGCTCGCCCTGGACGGGATTGTACCGGCGCGAGAAGCGCGCCAGCTCGTCGGCCGTGTCCCGGGCCCTGCTGGGCTGCATCTTCTCGAACGCGGCGGCGAAGTGGTCCACGTCGAGGCGCAGCCTCTTGGGCCCCCCGCGCGCGGTGGCGAGCGCGGGGGACACGCCGCCGCACAGGGCGTCGAGCTTGACCTGCTCGATCTTCCAGACCAGCGCGGCCTCGGCGCAGAGGCTGCGGAGGTCGGAGCCGGAGTAACCCTTGGTAGCGTCCGCGATGCCGTCGACGTCGACGGCCGGGTCGAGGTCGCTGTCCTTCAGGAACAGGCGGAGGATGGCGGCGCGCGAGTCGCGGCCCGGCAGCCCGATGCAGAATTTCTGCGGCAGGCGCCGCAGGAAGGCCTCGTCCAGGTCCCAGGGCCGGTTGGTGGCGACGACGACGAGCGGGGCGTTGGGGTTCCGCGCGAGCCCTTCCATCTCGACGAGGAACTGCGTCGTCGCCGAGCGCTCCCAGCTCCTCTCGCGGGAGCTGCGCCGGTAGAAGAGCGCGTCGGCCTCGTCGATGAAGAGCACGCAGGGGTGCATCTTTGTCGCGAGCGAGAAGGCGGCGCGGATGTACTTCTCGGCCTTGCCGACCATGCTCGACTGGGTCGTCGCGTAGTCGATCGAGAGCATGCGCGAGCCCGAGGCCGACGCGATCGCGCGGCAGAGGTGCGTCTTGCCTGTGCCTGGGGGCCCGTAGAGCAGGCAGCCGCGGATGCGCAGCTGCGAGAGGAGGAAGTCGGAGGATGCTTCCACTTCGAGCTTGGAGGAGGGGACTAGGTTCTGGATCACCTCTTTTATGTCTTGGTCGAGGATGACGTCGTCCCATGAGACGTTGAGGTCTCCTGTGTAGGTATACTGATTAGCGAAGAAAGGCAACAGAAGTGTGGGTTTAACGTACTTGGTTTGATGGCACAGTCACGGAATCTCTCTTCATGGTCATCCAGCTTGATGCCATCCAATGGATCCTTTTCAGCTTCCTCAACTGCATCATCACCTTTCGTCTCAGGATCTCCCGAGTCCTCCTTCGCCTCGGTCTTTTCAGCCGCCTTGGCAATCTTGAGCAGACCTAGTCTTTTCAATACAGAGTCGACATGCTTTGATGTTATCACAGGCTGAGGCCTGATCCACGCTCTGGCCAGTATCTGTCCAGCGGCGCGGTGAATATCGTTGACAGACCACATTTCCTGCCCATACCGCGCGAGGTCGCCGCCAGTAGCACTCTGCAACCAGTCGATTTCGGGACGGGCGCTGGATGGCGGGGCCATGCCACTCTCCAAGATCCATCTGAGACGCCGAGTGTTGATGGCTCCCTTGCGTTGGAGATCTCTTTTCTCGGAATTTTGCTGGGAGTGATTGACGATGGACAGAGTCACACCCGAGAGTGTCGACACGCCTGCCTTTTGGCACAGTTTCTCTCCTGGCTCCAGCGTCCTGGACGAGATAACCAGCACCACGTCCTGGCCCTTCTCACGCCTCTCCTGGACGAGCTCCCCGAGCCTGACTAGGACCCTCCTCTTTTGTCGGTACTCCAGACTCGAACCGGAGTGGTCACAGTCGACGAAGTGGACCACCAAGCCTCGTGAATTCGAGGCCACAGAGTCTTGTCCTTCGGATTCATACTGAGCTTTGCTTCCCTGGCCCACTTTGTTTAAGGCACCGTCAAGGATTGCGGCATATGACTCCTTGGCACGGTCTCGCCATGCTGAGTATGAGAAGTTTGCTTCATCCTGCCATTTCTTAGACTTTGCCGCGAAGAAGTGATCTGTGAACGTTGCTCCATCTGACCAGTTTGCCTTCCATTCGTCTTTGATGGGCTCTTTTGGTGTCGTGACTTCATCGGATGTTCCCTTCGCGTTATTGTCCACAACCTTATCGGAACCGGCTTCAGTTGTTGTGTCTTCTCCGGCCGAAATTTCCGTTTTCGAGGGATTCTTCTCCTTTGTCTCAGTAGACTCTTCTTCTGCTGTCTTTTTCACACCCCCGCTGACAGCAAATCCCCTGTCCTGGGTGTGAAAATCACTGCCCAACTCCTCCAGATCCTCAAAACTGAGCAACACCAACCCCATGCCTAATGACTTGGCTACTTGCTCAACGATTTCGTCCATGTGCACGGGCTCCATCGGGCAGGTACTGCACCCCGATACCGCGCAGCGGCGAAGCAGAACGGATGAGTCTTGGGGCCGCATATGCCGCCAAAGCATGTTCGTGGCCACCATATCGCGTAGCTCTGAGAACTTCGCGTAGGATATGGCGTCTTCACAGTTGTAGTCGTGCTTTTCAGTGCTGGTGTGTGATTCTTCCTCTGGTTTGGGGTCATCCGCAGTGGATTCGCTTCCAAGGGCTTGACCTTCTGTCTCCTCATCCTCGTAGAGTTTCTTGTAGTTTCCACAACCTTGGCATTGGCAGATAGAAACAGAGCCTTCCAGATCAGAAGAGGTCTTGACATTGCGCTCCAGAAACCAGGCTGGGAGATGGTATCGGCTCAGTGACTCCTTGAACAGCCCTTCCTGGTTAGATTGAGACATTTTGGCAGCCGTGACGAGAGTGCTCCTACAGATCTACTGTAGCGCTGGCGGATGGCGGTACGTGAGATATGGTCAAATGATCGATGAGGTCAGAGAGGGATGCACACCCATCAGTATTATTGCAGTGGTTTGGACAACATTAATTAATACGTGATGAACGGCTTGCTGACTGCAAGTGAGTTCATATTGTTAGTACCCACTTTTTAAGCCGCATGGCTGGGGGTTCTGCCTAATGCTACGCCTCAGCTGTGCATATCTCTGCAACTGTTCAATACGTGTACTGTGGGTCGGAGGCCTTGCACGATGCCACGTAGTGTGACTCAGGCCAAGGTATCATTCCCACTCTAGGCAAAAGAGGAGTATTTGGTGACTTGGGCCTGGTTTCCATCCTGGAACATGTGCTCATAGTTGTCTCATTTGCAGTTGTGGCTATGCAACTCGAAACAAGTTCGTTGTTGACGACGGGGGTGTGATCAGGCAATGGGATGTTGTGAAAGCCTCAGGTGCGTATTTTTGAGAAATATATACTCGCATTGATGCCTTTCACACTCTCCACAGGCAGGTTTGCTGAGATTCATGTGATCAAAATATGACGGACCAAGATGCCAGGGCTAGGAGGTTGCAGTACATTTATGTTTGCTCTGTGCCCAAGCAAAGTCTTCTCAACACTTTTAAAATGACTACATGCTAATATTACATACTAATTCTCCAGTCAACTTCACTTTTCATGTGCTGCTGACATCTCACACGACGTTGCCATTAATTTGACCATATCCGCTGATGCTAAACACAAGCACCCGGAAAAGGTCAACCACTGGCGTCAACCAAAGAACGCATTTCCTCATCAAAACAGTATGTACGGGCTTTTTACCACTTTTCATGGATGAAAAAGGTTTGTGCCGAGCGCGCCCTTGGATATCAGAGCGAGGAACAGCCTGCGCGAGCTGGTCCTTTGGAGCCACTGGGTGACCTACGACTTCTTCAAAGGCGGCGCGACTTAGGCTCAGCATTTGTCTGAGAAAATCATTTGAAATCTCAAATTACCTCATTTGATAGCTGTGAATTGACCTGGTCGATGATTGCTTATTGTACATCTCTGGACTTTGCTCTCAAGGGCCTTGACAGTGCAAAAGTTTGACTAAAAGTCTTGGCGGCAATAATACAGACCAACACCTTCAGAAAGTGCCGCTGTAAAGTCAGTCAAAGGAGTTTCTGGCTTATTAGGGGATAACTGTAGGACAACAAACTGAATTTGACAGCCTGTGATGCATCTCTGCGCCGTACGTGTATGCCTAGGTACGTCGACAACGCATTATAGGCCGGCCCTCGCTCGCCTATACTGATGTCCAAATACCGACGGGGGTGTGTTCAGGTCAAGACATTGGCATTGAGAATTACTGAGTCTATTTAAATTTCCACGCTTGCCTCGTTCATTCCATGACACACATGCCCAGAATTTCCGGCTTGCGAAATCACTTCCGACGTTGTGCCACATCGATGCCCAGACAATGGCCCAATTATGTCTTGAACAACATCAAGATTGGTACCATGAGCAAGAGCCGTTCATGACATACTTTGGAAATTTCAACCTCTGGTTGCGAGGTCCTCCGTCGACAGCTATCAAGGCAACGACTTCGTTGACAAAAATGCGTCACCTTATTATGCCTCCGGAATAGATGAGCCGGGCATATTACGCTTGATTAGTGGTAGACTTTCAGTGGTTTGACTGCATAATTAGATATGCAACAACACTACATAGCTACGCGACATACGAACTTAGACACGATCATTAAAAACATCTCCACTCGGTACTTCGGCCCAAGATACATGTCCAGGCTTCCAATATCATGTAGTCGGTACCAAACCTGGCCTCCTACAACAGACGCCGATTCCCCGGAATTAATCCATATGTTTCTGTTCAGAGCCGTGGAGGGGCGGAAGGCGCACCCAAGGGCGGGAGCTTGTGGTGTGCACCGCGTATTCCTCGGAAGTATCAGATGGAAGATCTGCTCTGGGCGAAAAGTCTAGCAGGTTTGTTTAGCTTCCCGCTGCTGTCAGCCGCGTCGCGGGATGTGGGTGTGCGTGTGCTTGCTTGGCGATTGCTTGGTTGGTCGTTTTGCTAGAGGTGATCCTGTAAAGCTGACACAGACGCCAACCGCGCAAACCTTATCTACACCTTCCAGCTCTTGCCATTTGTTCAAAGAATGCATGTGCGGCCTGCATCCAGGGCTCCTTGTTGCTGGTTTCGGGGATGGTGTTGACCAGGTGTCTACTGCGCATATCTTGTTAGGCGGGTAATATCTGTCTCATGTGAGTCGCAGGGGTTCGATGCTTCGGGGACTTGGAGTATCATCTGGCCCGCTATAACCGAAGGCCGTGCAAGTCCCGGGTACTTACAGTCACAGATTATTCTTCCCGAAACTTATTCTGAGCCTCACCATGATACCTACTATTCTTTGGGTTATCTCATGGGAAAAGGACGCTGAATTTGTGGACTCGGTCTTGCTAACACACAGGCAGGAATAATTTGCGAACGTAGGGTTCAATGAATTTCTTGCGTTGGGGAAGTAGCTAGCCCGCAATCAGGACAAAACAATTTGTGTTCGACTTATTATCGGCAGTGTCGTACTGTATTTTAATAATGGTATGGCCTACTTCTGTCGGAGACTCCCCAATAAAGCCATTGTTCCCGGTAGGGCTAGCACAGACACGACGTTAAATAACCTTATTCCTAGGCTCGATGACGGAAGCCTAGCGACGGGTAATCTGCGGAAGATCACAGCATGTGTCGTCAGTCATGATAAAAAAGCAAAAGGTATTCAGGCGTGTGCCCCTTAAAGTTTATGTTGCGAGATGCGTTACTGGTCCCGGATACGAATGTGTGTGGCCCCCAATGTGCTGCGGCGTGATCGACATGCAGACCACTGAGTCGGAAAACGCGGCACATGCATCCACGTGGTATCGGCGTGTGGTCCAATGCACCCTTCATCTACTCTTGACGCCCATATACTCTAGGGTGATCAGCTATTGTGTGCTGCATGCACAGTTCCTTGTCAGCGCATGCGCTGAGATATCCGCCCGTCCAACTTTCTCCCCGAGCGTCTGTGTGGCTGGGTTGCCGAAGTTCACCCAAACATATCGCACACGATTTGGACCCCGATCCCGCGGGAGGGATGGAGGCTTGGCCGATCTGGCCTTATGCTGTTCGGATTTATCTCCGTAGACGAGACAGGCGACGGTTATGTACCCGGACATCCTGGAAGTGTAGTGCGAGAGAATATGATTCCCAATATAGGTAGGTGGGTAGTGTATCACACAACTCCAATACTGGTCTAACCTTACGAATAATTGTAACCCGCCTCTAGACGCCAGCTAATGCAACACTCCCTTTGAAGATACGAGGACGCCCAATCATACTTCTAATTTTCCCCAACCCAAAACAAACCCTCCTCCCACCTGCACCACAGAATAAATGCTCTTGTGCCGAAAGACAACGCCCTCATGCTCAGGTGCTCAACTACAAGCTGCACCAGTCTAGAAGCAGAAGACCTGGTCCGTGATCTTGGATGACGCCCCTGGCTTTTCGTATCCCAAATCCACCAATCCCTTCTTCGCGGCGTTGACCATCCCAGGCGGCCCACACAGCATGACCCTGGAGCCATCCTCCTTGGGATCGGGGAACTTATCCGCCATGAGCTCCTTCGTCACGTACCCCGTGCCGTACGCCCAGTTCTCGGGGGGCTGGTCGAGCAGGTAGAACATCTTGAAGTTCTTGGGGTACCGCCTGGCAAAGGACTCGAGGTCCTTGCGCAGCAGGATGTCGTCCTCGGTCCGGTTGGCGTATATCAGGCTGACCTCGGTGGTGTCCCTCTCGTCCTCGCAGATGGCGCGGATCAGCTGGTACATGGGCGTTATGCCGGTGCCTCCTGCCAGCATGCCGATCTTCTTGCACAGGCCCCTCTTGTACCGCATGGCGCCCTTGGGCCCGCGGAACATGACCTCGTCGCCGAGGGACAGGTGCTTCAGGTACTTCCCGGTCAGCTGCCCGTCGTCGTACACCTTGATAACAAGCTCCAAGATGCCCCTATCTAAGTTATTAGACACGGGTGTATAGGACCGCTGGACGGTTGCGCCGTCTATTGTTGTCTTGATGGCCACGTGCTGGCCGATGGGCAAGCCCAGGACGGTGTCGGGAGTTGGCAGCTCAAAGACAAGTCTGTAGACGTTTGGTGTGACGAGCTCCTTCTCGATCAGAGGCAGAGGGTAGTACGTTTGTGGGTCCAGGAAGCCGCGCTGCGATAATGGGTCCGCCTTTGCTACCCTTGGCATCTTCTTGTGTGGTGCGTGGTGGAGCGCGCCAGCCTCCATGTCGAGCAGCTGAGAGAACCTCCTGACTGCGACCCCTCCCGCGACGAGCGCAAGTGCCGACGCGATGATGAAGCCTTCGACAAAACCAAGGCCGCCCCCGCTTCTTGGGCCCTCGATCTGTCTGAGCTTGAGGAGACTTGACAGTGCTGACAGGTCCATCCTCCGCAGGCCGAGTGTGGCACCGGCCAGAGCACCAAGGGACACGACCGCGCCGCCGACTGCTGTCGATGCGCTGCTGCCCGACTTTTTTGAAGCTGGCGGTGTCTGGAGCGTCACACGGACGGGCTTGGGTGCTGATGCCTTGCCGGCGCCCTTTAGCTTGCCAACGCGGAAGTCCGCCATGATCTCGAATGCGTCTTCAGAGTGGCCGGCGTTGTCGAAGGCCTCAGTTGCGTCTGTGCCGGCGGCTTCAATCAGAATTTCGGAGCCTCCCGGATGCTCTTCCAGATATTTGGTGAGGTCATAGACTATACGTCACTTGTTAGCTGGCCATTTTCATGTCTTCGCATTGAAGCTACTCACCCTCGCCATTAATGACCATCCAGGCATCGTCCTTCTCCCGATGGGCTGCGACCTCCTTGGCCGTGTATTCTGTGTCTGCAGACATTTTGTACAGAGTGTTCCAAAGTGAGATACGAAAAAGACTTTGGGAAGGAATGATTCTCCAGACAGGGGATATCCACAGTACGCTATCAGTTTTTATGATGGGTACTGGCGGCGGGCTTGTATATAAATGGAAGCTGAATATAATACACTAAGCGGTCCCCTTCCCTGTCTGAACCGGACTGCGCGTATCGGACCCTCAAAAACTAGTCAGGGATGAACCTTTCGATTTTAGAGTGGAACGCCGAGGCTCTGTAAGCTTGATTGCAACCCTACAGATCGATCTGCCGAGGCGCCGGCCAGATCCGGAAGCATCCAGAGCCGCGAGACAAGCTGTCAAAGGGGACCAATTCCAGGGTTTGCCAATCCCGATGAGTTTACTGGCCGGGATCGCCTCTGTGCCATTCGGGCCTCGCACCTTGCGCGTCGGTCCTGCGTCATGACGCGAGCTTACCGCACCAACTTACCGCACCAAGTTCCAAGTCGTGTGGCGTGACGTTCCTCGCGCACTCGGGCATCATTTTGCTCTCCAGCCCCGGCGAGCCGAGGCAACTGGATGGGCACGGCAAGGGTCCCTAAGATAACCTAGGTAGCGTTGCACGACTCCACTGAAAATTTCTCAATGGTTCTTTTCAGCAGCACGTCCACGCATTGCGTGAATCTCGCCCTGCCCGGGTCCACCACACCGGCGACACCTGGCAGGGCTCGACTCGCTTCTTCTCGCGAGGAGTGATCCGTACCGGCCCTGCACGCCTCGGCAAGTGGGCATTCTGGGATTAATAATGCCGCTCGCGGGCTTTAGCCTGGCAGGTTCGGCTCTGCACGCCAAAGATACGCATGCCTGCAGCTATGGGGATTCCGGAATGCTGTCATGGTTCGGCAGCGGAGGCAGCCCCTGACCGCCGATAATGAAGCGACCGCGTCCAGCCCAGACTCATTTATATATCGCCGCTCCCAATGTTCTTGAGCACTTGGCATATGCGTACTGTTATTGTATCAGGTCATCAAAAATAATATCCTCTCAGTCATTTAGACAATTGGGCTGCCCTCATCCAAGTTCGCTTTGATTCCCATTCAGACAACCGCAGCGCTACTATCAGTCAAGATGAGACCCGACTTTGCAACCAAGCAGTTCTATCTGCTAGGCGAAGATGTCTCCACCGCACGAGAGATCGAGGTTCCATCAGCAGTAGACGAGGACGAACTCAGGCACTTAATTGCATCAAATTTTGCCATTGTCGGAGCCAAAGGTATGCATGCACCGGCAGTAATTTGTTTTCTGGCTACTGAATACTGACTATCGTCGCCAGGCATTGGTTTTGTGAACGACCGCGAGGCTTATTCATCGGTGGGAGAAGTGCTAGATGCCCAAGGCCCGGTCGCCATCACTATTGACGGACGTGGAGTGCGCGAGGTTCAAGGGCCTAAGGGTCTGCCATATGTCGGCAACTACTTTGAGATCTACCCCGACCACCTGGGGAACCACCAGCGACTTTTTGAGAAATACGGCCCTCTTTTCAAGACCAACAACATGGGCAGCGCCACTTACCTCACAAACGACCCAACCCTGGCAGGTATCTTCTTCTCAGAAAATGACTTTTTCACAAAAGACATTATTCCGGGCCACCCCCTGTATCCCATCAAGAACAATGAGGCAGGTGTCTTCCTGGGTGACACGGACACGGAGGAATGGAAAGTCGCACACAAGTTCCTCCCGCCATTCTTTGGGCCAAAGGCCGTGCGTCACTACGCCCCAACCATGAACCAGACCGTCGAGGACGCTTTCAAGGTCTTTGACGAGCTGGCCGATCGAGATGAGGCATGGAACGTGTACTCGTACATGCTGAAGCTGGGATCACAGGCCGTCGGCAAGCTCATCCTCGGCATGGACTTCAACCACTTCTCCTCGGTAGACGCGCCACCGCACGAGATGGTGATCCTCATGGCGACATCCCTCGAGCTGAACAAGAAGATCACGTCAATGGGCAGCTGGTACGCCCACCTCCCATTTGGCGACCCCAAGAGGCTATATGATGCGAAGGAGCGCATGAGGGTCATGATCGAGGAGGTCATTGCGGGGGCGTCGAGGGGCGTCGAGGACCTGGACCTGCAGGAGGCGGCGCTCAAGGCGAACAACATGGTGGACTACGTGCTGCGCGCCACCGACAACAAGGGCAACAAGATCCCCGCCAACCGCGTCCTGGAGCCGCTGGTGGTCGCCACGGGCGCCGGCTTCACCACGACCAGCTCCCTGCTGTCGTGGCTCATCTACGGCATGGTCAACTACCCGGGCATGCAGGAGCGCCTCGTGCAGGAGCTCGTCGACAACGGCTTCACCGACGAGACCGAGGTGACGGCCGACCTGACGGCGCAGCTGCCCTTCCTCGACCACTTCATCAAGGAGACGCAGCGGCGCCACAACCCGTCCTACCAGCCGGCGCGCACGGCGAGGTGCGACCTCGTGCTGCCGGGCGGCTACAAGGTCCCCAAGGACGCCATCGTCATCCCGGCCCTGCACCACATCCACAACAACCCGGCCATCTGGGGCGACCCGGCCTCCTTCGACCCGGACCGCTGGGGCTCGGACCGCGTGCGCAACAAGCCCAACAACAGCTACATCCCCTTTGCCACGGGCCCGCGCGGGTGCATCGGGTTCAACTTTGCCCTGCAGGAGGTGCGCATCTTCCTGTGCAAGCTCGTCTGGCGGTACGAGTTCAGCCTGGCGACCGAGGGCGCTGTCGACTATGACCCCATGTTCCAGCTCATCCGCCCCACGAATCTGTACGTGCGCGCTGAGAGGAGGGTTAAGTGGCCACCGAGGAGTGAGGCTTAGGTTACTGTAGTCCTCATGCAGTCAGTGAGTGAGTGAGTGAGTGAGTTAGTTGAGCCGAGTACGGTGGTGACAGCATGCGCCTGGTCCGGGAGCGCGGCGGGCATGGCTCGTCGCCTCCTTCTTGGCGCTGGGGGCTGACGATGGACATCTGGATAGGACCTGAGCGCGCGGCGCCACTGTGAGGTCGGCACTGGTGTAAGCTTCTCACCTGGAGTTTCTGTGGGATATGTTCTGTGTGGCGTGGGGCGGGGCGGAATTGGCCGTATGGATGCTTCGGAGTTCAGGGCACGATGGTTTTGGTGTTTGGTGGCGTCCAGAGTATCAGTCTCGTGGGTTCTTCTGTGCAGCATTGGGGACGGACACTGTGGGTCCATAGAAAGGCAGATTCTCTTGCGGAATAGCAATCGATCGACGATGGTTGTTTGTTTGCCCCGTGCCATGTTGACACCTATTTGTCCGGCTCATGCCATGGGCAACAATAACACCGGGGGCGCCCAACGCATGGCCTGATGCTCTCGCAGCCGGTGCTGTGTCAAAGAACACAACTCAGTCAACGGGGAGCGAAGAAAGAGCGAAGGAATTCCCCCAGATAGATCGAGCGATCGGCCAACTGCGGACGCCGTCTCAGGCCATTTGGCTCACTCGGAATATTCGACCAAGTTTGAAAGCTGACTGACAAAGCGGACCAGACCCACGGAGCCTTTCGCGCCAAGGTTCAGATCAGGCCGTTGCTTACACAGACCCTCCCAGCAGGCTGCGAGATCTGAGATATGATTCAGCACCGGGCGTTCTGGGGCCTGGGCTGGGCGATGCGGCTGACGGCAGGGCCAATGGGGCGGCCGCACTCGCAGCGTTGGGACGACCCAGGCGTCCGTACCTCGGGCGCTCTCGCAGGGCCTTTGGGTACACGGATGGCTGGAAAGGGAGATAATTCCGATGGTCACCCTTGGCCCAGGTAGCATCGAGTCCAACGGTTGTCAAAGATCTGCACTGTCAAGTCTCAGCCCAACAGCGCAAAGATACAAAAACGCATGTATCTGGCGGAACGCGGCACATGAGAGGTCAAGCACATCGGCGGTTGCAGCAGAGACGCTGGGAAAACATGCTTCCGCACTTGTGGGGTTTCTTCCATCCAAGGCAAGACATCAGTTGCTTTGGAGTTTAAATCGAACATGTCTCGGTTTCGTATATTCGTAATACCAGAGAGAAAAAGTACACCGATTGCCGCCCATCCCAAGGGTAGAGAACAAAGAGGCAGGAAATGTGAGGCCAGCGGGCTTACGTGGTAGGTATCGCCGACGGTTCCCCATAGCCTGGAGCCGAATAGGCAGTTTGCAAACATCAGACTTCGCTCCGATTTCTGTCAAGACCGGAGAAAGTAAGACGTCTCTGATATGATTGACACATCTGAGGAAATCTCTGAACATCATTCCTTGGTTAACTATAAGGCCATGTTATTAGGTTGCCAAGATAAGCGCATGTAGTCCGGCTAAAGGGTGGAACAAATTCTGAGATCCATGAGGGTGCCTAGATTCCAGGGGTCGCAGATCATGTTACTGATTGGTTATGGAAGCCTAGGGTGGACGCCTAGTCTGCCATGCGAGTGCGAGGGGGGGGGGGGGGGGGGGGGAGACACCCTTCCCTGAGATCTGGTATTTGGTCGAACTGCTATCTAATGATCAGCCCATATCCCTACACACCACGCTGGTACTGGCGGGCATGGCATATGATATCCGGCTCCCGAGGCACTCTGGACAGGGCGGAAAGTTACGCACCTTCCTACGGCTGCGGGCTGTGCGGCCGCAGAGTTCAAGTGCAGATCAGACGACCCCTAACAGGCGGGCACAGTTCCCATGGCCGTTTGTCAATGCTGATGAGGCTCGCTCGATCTTGCACGAACCTTAAATACTACACACAATGTATGGCTACCTGCATTGGGGAGTTCCCGGCATGCCGACCATTGCACCACAGGCACCACTGGGAGAAATAAAGCTCTGCGGACGTGAGCATCGAGGTCGCATTGTACATCTCAGTTTAGCGTGTCTTTTCGCGTATCGGGAATAAGCTTTACGCCGGCCAGGGTCTCGGTGTGGCACCAACGATCCAGAGGGCGATCTAACACGCAATCCCCGAGGATTATTTGCCCTGCCCTGCTGACAGCTGGTGTTGGGATGCGAACTACCAAGGTACGCAGGCTGGGCCGGCGGCATTGGGGCGCTCGGATCCGAGGCGCGCGCGCTTCCTCGAACACCCACACAGCCTTGCAGGGCAAGCGTTGCACTGCGCAACGTGTTTGGGAGCCGTCACAATTCCTCTTGCTCCATGAGGCCGGCTATCATAGGTCGCGCGCATGGGCCCAAGGCCAGTCAATTTCGGCGATTTTGTTCTAGTCATGCCGTAGAGTTGCTTCTGAATATGGCGACCAAGCTTTTGTGCAATTAAACATTCTACGCAGGCTCCGCTGTGTCTGTCCCCTTTGTGCAGCTTAGTAGACTCCCATGTCAAGCTCTTAGGCACAACATTTCCAGCCACCATCCACCCGAGCAATCGCCTTGGCCTTAAATTTGAAACAGGTTCCGAGAATAGGGGGCAAAGATCAACCGTGTTTAATTACCGAGCCAACGGGTTTCTCTGGGCGCCAGAACCCTCCAAGGCTGCAGGTCGACCTGCAGGAGGGGGAGGGGGCATTACTAACTTCCTTCACTACCAGATTAGACTTTACAGCGGTCTGGGTCCTGCCCAGATTTCATTGCATAGGGCGGGCCATCCTGTTTCCACTTCTCGTGGGGTAGGTACATGAACGACCGGACAGTCTGGGCCTGGCTGGTTGGCGAGTCGGGCATCACCTCGGATAGGGTTTCGCTTGGAATCCTGTACGATCGAAATGTCTTGGGCTGGTACGTTCCGCTCCATGCGCGCCTATCCGTACACAACATCGGCTAACGAACAAGGAAACTTAGGCTAGGGGTCTAGCAACGGCCGTCGCTGGATTCTGCCGCTTGGTGCGCATACAGCTGCGGTTTTAGGGCCAAGCACACCTCAGGGTGGGCAGGGACATGGGAGCCCGCGGCGGCAGGGCGCACACCTCTGGCACCCAAATCTAAATCTGGCGCTAGCCCATTTTCCGCTGGATGTTTCAAACAAGTCCAAACGCCTCATGGTTCCGTCAGCATGTTCCGCTCCCAACTCTAGGGCGAGGGACGGCTACCGAACAAACCCTAAGGCCGTCGGGGTATTTGCCTGGCCAGCGGGACCCTTGCCTTTGGGCCCTACCCGGCCCACCACAGCTCATGCGATCCAGGCTGAGGTTGGCAGTCTTTTGATCCTGGAGCTGGTGGAAGCCATGTTCGCCGATTGGGCACTCAAAGCCCGGCCACGTGTGACTGTAAACTATCATCGCGGCTCAGGGGCGGCAGTCGCGCAAGCGCCAAGCACTCCACAGCCACAGATAGAGTTCACTATATTCTGACTTATCGACGGTGCCAGTTAATGTGCTGAAGACCATAATAGAAACATTACACGTTGACGCACCTGAGTCAACGCCCCTTGTGTCAGTCAGCATGGTGGTTGAGCACTGTTACTTGCGAGGGCGAATGCATCTAGATGGATAGGAAAATTGCTACCAAGGCCTGAGGCGAGCATACAGTCTCAGACGCTTAGCCGTCTATCTCTGATGGAAGATCGATCTCTCACCCACGATCTCCGAAAGGAGGGCGGAATGGGAAGCTCGAGGCAGACCCGCAGGACCTCTTCCTCGGCTGCAGGGATCAAGTGGCTTCTCCCGCACGATCAAGACCACCAGAGCCTCTGCACGAGAGTTTCATGTGAAAACGATAACGTGACGTGGCATAGGTCCCATTGACAATGTCGCTGTGGGTTCTGTGCATCAGCTTCATGCTCGATCCTCCCAGTTCCGTACCAGCCGGACAGGTGGGAAGAGCCCCCATCAGCCTCATGGAGGCTGCAGGCGCCCGTGCCAAGACAGCATCAACTGCCGTTACACGGCCATCTGCCACCGTCCTAGCAATGTAGCATCGCGGTCAAAAATCTTCAGCCCGGCCGCGGAATACGGGAACTATCATCTGTACTACCTTGTTTCATAGCTTCCCTAGGTAAGCTGGGGGCCACCATTGCAAGCGGAATCCAATTGTGAAGCTGCGGGTTTGCAACCTAGTTGTGCACCCTGGGTTTCGGCGACCGAATACAATAAAGGCATCACGCCCTTCCCAACTAGGTCCTGGTGGTGCGGCGATCCTTCCTGATCATCTTTTTTACGCGGACATTTTCATACGGAACAGCTGCTCAGCTACCGGTTTTGGTGGATTACTCCGTGCACTGCCTCAGCCTCGGCCAAACCATAGCACATGAGTTCACCATGTCTCCTTCGGCGACAGCGACAACAAAGACGCAGGCGGGCGACAGCTCCCCATCCCACACAACGCAGCGGACAAGACCTCGACAAAAGCCCGGTGCAGCATGCGAGGAATGTCGGCGTAGAAAACTTAGATGTGACCGGCGACAGCCCCAGTGCGGCTCGTGTCAGTCGACCGGCGTGCCGTGCCATACCACGACTGTTCGGGCGGCCCGCGGGCCAAAGCCGGGTTACCTTAAGGACCTCAAAGCTCGAATAGGTAAGTCCGCCGTCGGTCGAGGGCCATAGTAAGCCATTGCTGACTGGATATGCCTGTGATTGCAGCGGCTTTAGAGGGCACTCTCATACAACAAGCGCAGCAGTCGGCCCGCAACACATCGCCGGATGAAGACCCGTCATCATGCTACGACCCATACCTGTTCCACGGCGCGGACTCGCTCAAGATTCCTCATCCGGGGAGCGAGTCCGACAATGTTTTTCTACAGGACATGGCATCGGCCAACCAGACCTCAAACGGAATGGACCCGTCACTCGGCTTTCCCTGCCTCGGTGGTACCACGATGTCCCCGACGCCGCCGATGGACACGAGCTTGATGTCTCCGCCGCTCACTGCTTTTGGCGGCATTGGCCTTGACACGATGCTCCCGAATGGAATGCACCCGTCAGGAGAACAGATCTCATCACTGAATCTCAATAACGTGAGAAGGATGTCAACGGCGTCAAGTACCTGGAGCTCCCCCGAGGGGCCGGCGGAATTCAGACTCTCACCCTTGATGCAGCAGGACCTGTGAGTGTTGACCTGGCATAACTGCGTGCAGCCCGCAACCTCTCAAGTGCCACCCGTGACCACTTGACACCCACGGCGCAGTACCGTTGCTAATCATTGCCAGCGACCAGATTTACTGGGATCGGACCCACGCCTTTATGCCCTTCATCCATCAGCGGCGGTACGCGGCGTGGAGCCGGAAGCCGGACAAAAGCGAGGCCCAGAAGTGTCTCCAGCTCGCCATGTGGACCCTGGCAGCCTCAACATCACCAGGCCAGTATCAGACCATGGCAAACGACCTTTACAGATATGCGTCTCAATCACTCATGAACCTCGAGCCCTGGGACTCCGGGGACGAGTGGAGCCAGATGCGCCCCGACGACTTTGCGCAGGCGCAGGCCCAGCTCCTGCTGGCCTGTTACGAGTTCAAGGCCGTCGACTTTAGGCGCGGGTGGATGAGGGCGGGGCGTGCTTTTAGACTTATACAGCTCAACTGGTTTTACGATATGCTTTCCACGTCGTCGACGATGTCCGATTGGGTCGGGGCCGAAGAGAGGAGACGAACATTTTGGGTAGCATTCTGCCTCGATCGGACCATCAGCCTACGAAATGACGCCCCATGCACATTTAACGAGCCGGTAAGGCGACCCGGGGATGCTACCCCTTGAATGCAACTTGAGCTGACCATTTTCATCAAAAAAAAAAGATCTACGTGCCATTACCCGCGCCCGATACAGAGTTTCAAAATGAGATTCCCACGGTCACCGGCTACCTCAACAGCGACTCCCTGACAGTCGGCGCACCGGACTCATTATTCGTCGACTTCATTCATTTAGCCGCCATCTGCGGCAGGGCAGTGTCGCACCGGCACCAGTCCATCATCGACAAGGCGCTCGGCGTCCACAACACGGCCGGCATCTGGCAGCGCCACCGCGAGATCAACGCCCAGCTTGCAGAAAACCTCAACTTGGCCAATTCGAGGCAGCACTTGCATCATGATTCGGAATCACTCGGCCCGTCCATGGGTATAATGTGGCGGACAGTTATCCTCCACCTGCACTCAACCCTGAGCTGCACGGCGTCGACCGGCAAGGAGGAGTACGACTACGCGATAGTGGAGAGCATGCAGCGCGGGACGTTGGCTGCGCAGGAGGCGCTGAGCTGCATGGAGCGATTGTCGCAATGTAACAGTCTAAAGGTATGAATCCCCTCACTTTCACCCCCCCACCGTTGCGTCCGAGCGCGGGCTGACTTGGCAAACCCCACAGCTTCACCCTATTACTATCGTACCTCTGGCACTCTGCTCGGAGCTGATGGAGGCGTGGCCAGACCTCGCGGGACCGTTTAACAATCACTTGGCAGTAATCATGGATGCTACGCATCGGGCTGGCGGTGGGGACACTCCTTCATAGATCGGACACGGCCAGGGTAAACCTGTATAGAGATGTCACATAAATCCAGCAAAAAAGTATACAAACGAGTGATATTCCACCTACGGGTTTGCTACGGGTTTGACATTATGAGCTTGGGGTCTCATATGCTAACTGTGCCGATCTTTCGATGCAACATAGAATGTGATTCGTGGGGATAAGTGTTTTCACTGGAGCATCAGAGACCTCCGCACAGGCACAATTGCAGCTTAGCTATACAAGTTTGTGCACCGATGGTATGCCATCAAAGGATCGAAAATTGGACGATCGACACAAAATACTACTTATTTCGGAAACTGAACCATGGAACGAAGTCAGAGCGCATTCCAGACCCTCAAGTTCACATTTCGGCCCGAGGCGGGACTGAACCACGAAGTGCAGGTCATCGTATTCGATAGAAAGGCACGACTGCTCTTCCATCATGAACATAACCTGAAAAGCTGATTCCTATCATACCATCTCCCCTGCAGGACATCAAAATCAACAGAAACGTCAGAGGCTCAAAGGGAGTTTGATCAGCGCCTCGGCCACAGTTCGTCAGTTTCGCGTTGCATTTCACAGGTAGGACGATACCGTTGACAGCCGAACCGTATCGTGATGACACGTAGTGGCTGTCAAAATAAGCTCAACCCCCAAATAACCAGATGAAGCCACAAATGTTGCGGCCGGGGGGAGGGCAGCGAGGAATCATCGGACGACATTGGCAACAGGATGCGGGCCCCATTGGAGCCAAGTAGGGCAGGTGTGCATAACGATGCCTAGAACGCTCTAGGGCTTTGGTCAAGGTCTTTGGTTTATCTCGCATTTGCATTGCTGCATCTAGTAGCGTGAACATACAATCGTTCTTCAGAATCATCCCGCATATGCCTTTTTTGCCAAAGGTTGAGGAACTGGTATGCAGTTTACTCCGGGATCCGATCGATCACGATCGCCCCCCGGTTGGCTCGTGGCAGCCTTGCCCCCGCGTTCGGCCAATCATCTTACACGAACGTTTCCAAAACATCGGAGAGCTCCCCAGCCTCCCCTGAAGGTCCAGACTCGACTCGGAAGCCAGTCCGACTGCAAAGCACACGATCGGTAGGACTCGGCCGACCAAAAGCAAAGAAAACAGGGACCAGGGACTGATCGTCAGCCTTCGAAACACCGTGGTTGACCCCTAAAAGGTCGCAAAAGGCAACCCTCGGGCCCGGTTTCCCTTCCGAGCCTGCACCAGGACATCTGCCGGGCCTTTCGATCTGAGCAAACGCTCGAACCTCGGCTCGTTCCGCATGAGGTTCCCCCTCCGGATCGAGAGCTGTTCATCAAGCGGTGAGCAGACACACCAATGGGCCGCCTCCTCCATCCAGCGCGCTGGTAACTAGCGCCCGGGCTGATCGACAGAGACCGAGCCGACGCAACTTGCTTCCAGAACTCACCACCACCACCACCACCACCACCAGTACCGCAGACTCCCACGGCCTCCCGGATTGTCTCCCACACTCCGAACCCCGGCGGCTCAACCCGCTGCTGGTTCGCAAGCTTCCGTCGTGAGACAGAGAGCACTGATGAAAAATTGGCACCACACAGCCCACCTCCGCAAGATTCATCCAGTGTCCTGACCGAAGGCGCCTACGATCGAGTCACTGGTGTCGCTTGCTGCGTATGGTGCTGCCTGCCGGCTGAAACTATCTTGCTGTCCAACACTCTAGCTAACTTTCGGCTCTTATGATGTGGGCACATTCCTCTTGACGTGATCGTAGGTGTTGTCGATATGTTGCATTCTTCCGGTCTGCCCTCGAGGTGAGGGCGGGCTTTGCAGAAAATCCGAATGGCTCATTGCTGCGCGTCCCGCCGCCGTGCGATCTCCGATCCTTGATTCTGCGGTGGCGGACGAGCCATCGACAATTCCCATATCATTCCCACCATAGTGGAATGGGCCACGGCCCCGTCTTATCGCTGATGGAAATTCCGATGGGGTTACTCACGTAAGCTCTATAATTAGGACCGATATTAGTCGGAGCGCCGTGAACTGCTAGAGAAGGATGAAAACAAGGCAACTTGAGCGAAATTGGATCCACATTTGAGAGACCTCTCAGCTCAGCTCAAAGTAAAACACAGAGTCGAACGGCGTGAGACTGGTCCCTGAAGATGAATCCCACATGCAACCACGGAGCCGACACAGCGGCCGAGCCTTCTTGGCCAAGACGGATCTACAAGGCACCCGAGTCGCCGGACGTAAGCTACGCCCCCCGATTGAAGCTGTTTGAAGCTGGCCCTGTGCCCCTTCTGCGGCTCTTCCAAATGGAGTCATTTCAGACGAGCAGACCTGAGAAATGGTCGACTCTTACTCGGGAGTCAATATTCGCATCAAAGCCCAGGATCACGATCGGTCATGGGTCGCTCCGCAGTCGGCCGATCTCGAGGATTCTTGTGGCCTCCAAGTGCAGGTGGTAGGCTTTATGTGACCAAATCCCAGGCAGACTACGCGTATATTGTACTTTTCAGGAGGTCTCAATTACATTCTCTGTTAGTTTAGCCGATGGCCATCAGCGCTACAGCAATTCAAGTTTTGTGCGTTCAGTGAATATGGTTGATAAAGCTCCTCAAACGGAGCTCTGAGGGTAGGCTTTGTCTTGATCAATCTAACTTTGCAACAAGTATAAAGGCCTTCTCATTCCTGTTTACGTCTACACTGAGTCACTGGTGGAAGGATTTTGCAAATGAGTTGTATAGAGCAGGTGCTGACTCGAAAGCCTGTCTCTCCTGTCGCAGGCAGTTGAAGCAGCCAAGCTATGACGATTGCACTGTGGCCACGATCATCTCCAAGAGTGAGATCCTCTACGTGGATATCGTATGCACAGCACAGCCCAAGCCTGTAAAAAGGTCAAGACGGTACAAATGCCAAGAAACACGCCAGGAGTATATTGCATCCCATCAAGAAAGCGCTAGAGGAAGCTCTTTCCGCAACCATAGTCCGAGGAGTCAGCAACAAAGCGCTGTTTGAGCTATAACCAGAAAGACAAGAAAATTTTATGAGCGGACGCCAGTACCGAAAAATCCGGTAATTCCGTTTCCAATGCATGAGTGCAGACGATTATTACTACTACTACATGTCCGGGATTGGGCCGAGATCCTCGTCGCTGTTGGAACCGTCCAGACACTCCGGCCGCGCAAACGAGCTGGTGCCGACGCCGTACAGGCTGTGTTCGGACGAGCCCTGGCCTGCCGGGCAGGTGGCGGAGTGCCGGCCACCAGGCGTGCCGCCCGGCGACGGCGCGGAGCAGCCGCAGGCCGAGCAGCCCTGGCCGCAGGGCCCCGCGTCGTCGCCCGCTGCGCGGTAGCAGCAGTGGTGGCTGTGAAGAAGAAGCGCCGCGTCGTGCTGCTCCTGCTGCGTGTACTGCGTGTTCTGCGTCTCCTGGGTCTCTAGCGTCAGGTCGCCGGAGTCGCGGCTCCGGGACGACGGGCCGCTCGAGTGGTGGGCGCTCCCTCCCGCCGCCGAGCACGGGCTGCCGCTTTGGGGCGGCATGGCCCCATATGTGAAGGCCGTGGGGGCGCCTTGTGGGTCTGCGTACTGCGTGGGATCTTGAGACGAAGGGTGCATTGTCGAGGCGGACGTTTGTGAGCCGTTGACGCCGAGGTGGCTGGCATAGACCGGGAAGGTGGGATACGGAATCTGGCTGGTGTAGAGGCCAAGGTCAATCCCGAGCGACAGGTCATCGTCGAAACCATTCTCCCACTGGGCTTGTGTGGCCCCGTCAGGCGGGTCGCAGACCACCGTGGGTTGGACCTGCTGGGCCTGAGATGCGCCATGGCGTGTGGGGAGCTCGTTGTCCACCATGGCCAGGAAGCTTTTGTCCCGGTCGACCCTTACCTTGGAGGGCTTGTGAGACTCGCTATTGAAGAAGTACTCGAAGCTTTCAGCCATGTACCGGAAGCCATGGGCCGTTATTACCGTCTCACCACCTATGGTCTCTTTGCGGATGAATTCACGGACCGAATCTCCCTTGTAACAGTGATTCTGTACTTCGTCAAGCTCATATGGCGGTTCATGTTCTATATGTCGTCAGCAATCTTAAGCACTATTGAGAGATGTGGTCCTCTACGTACCAGGACCTGGAATGTGTTCAGGAGGGTCCCTGGGGAACAACAGCTTCCACAAAGATTCCCACAGGCGGACATTGTCATCCTTTGTTCTTACTTTCAGTGCACGGTCAATTTCCTCGGTTATGCCCTCCTCAGGATCCTCATCTCCGGTAGGATCACGAACTGGGCAAATGTTGCGCCGAGTCAAGTGATAGTTAAGGGCCGCTTGATCCGGGAATTGTTCCTTGCAGCGGACACAGGAGCTCGAGCTGTTCGCCTTCTGGTGGAAAGTTTTGATGTGCCGTCTTCTTGATGTGAGCTGTTTAGAAATCAACGGATGTCCACGTGGAATAACTTACTTGAGCAATGCAAAGTCCGCGAAAGGTTTCAAGGCGCAGCTTTCGTGATCGCGGACGTTGAAGCGGATTGGGTTCCTCTTCCTGAATGGGCAGCTGAAATTTCCGCCTCTTTTGCCCGTTTTCTGCTTCTTGACCTTCTGAGGGTTGTGGGCCTGGACTTCTCCCGGATCATCATCAAAGTCGTCTTGATCTCCGTAACTGCCGTTGCGGTTATGGCCAGATGCTTCATTACTCTTCCTCTTCTTCATGCCACTGCTGCCGCCGTTTCCGGACTGGCCACGGGCGTCCATGCCTTGTTCACCTGCATCGCCTGGGCCCTCATTGTTTTGCGTGGGCGGATTGCGAATAGGGAGGCACAGGACTTGACTTTCGCTGGGTGACCTTGGGTGGTTCAGGACTCGTTCCAGAAGATTGTGGACGTAGAGTTTCACGGGGACGCCACGGTCTTCAACATTGCCGACACAGGAGGACTCTAATATGATGTTGGTGATGCCTTCCACCAATTCGTCGTATGCAGAATCGTCATCTTCCGTGTTCGCCGGGCTAAAATCTTCAGGCGGGCACCCCGTGTTGTCATCAGAGTCTGACCATGATGATTCACTAATCCTCAGGGTGTCAGTATCGTTAATTAGGCTGACTGAACTTTCCGAACATACCGATTTCTTTCGCCACATGGCTTGTTTGGAGGACTCGGGCTCGGAGAACGAGACTCCTTGATCTCTTCCGCCTGTGTCCGGAGCTCTTTTCTGCTTATGTTTCCAGGTGCCACAGCAGCCTCCGAGGTGACGATGGTGCTGGCGGCAGAAAACGTTGCACTTTCTGTACTATGCTGTTGCTCTTCATCCGACTGATAATGCTGCACAATCAAATTTCTTGGCCGTTCACTTGCTTTGAGTCTCTGGAATATTGAGACGTTCCGGGCTAGCTTTTTGCGGCGCTGTAACAAGAATTCCGCCGATGAATTGGGAGCCAACTCACAATACAGACCATCGTGCTTGGAATCCAGTGGGCGAGCCATCCAATGATCCGATTTGATCAACCTCCTCTTTCCAGATACATCTTCCTGTGATTGCAAGCTGTGAGGGTCAGCCTCACCGGGAGGGATTTCTTGCCCGAACACGTTATGACCCATGTCTGTGGCTGACGCTGTCACCTGGCTTTGAAGAGGACCAAACAAGCTTGATGACTGTGGTATTGTTGAATCGTCGTTCTCATCACATATGAATGAGTCAGTGTCTTCTTCCGGAATTGCTGGGTCCCTTGGCCTTTCTATGGGAAATGTACGGTTCCGTGGTGGTGGCACTTGGTTGGGGTCAGGCAGAGTTCCCTCGTCCTGCGGATCTGGCCACGTGAGGTACCTGCTGATACGACCAAAAGGAGATTGGGTCTTTGGGAAAGGGACACCGCTCGCATATGGGAAGACAGGACGCTGCTCGAGTAGTGGTTTGGGGAGCGTGAACATGCGAAAGCTCGCTTCCTTTGGCAACGGTCTGCGGTCGACGGGATAAGACCCCAAGGCCGGCAGGGTTAATGACCTGGACACAGATACCGTATCATCTGAAGATGAACTGCTCTGGCTCCAGAATGTGATATCAGAGTCTTGGGTTTGTGTAGTGCTGGAAGAGTTGAGTGTGCTGGATCGTGAGAGATAGCCAGTGCTTGATGCGGCGGGTGTGTTGGGTTGAGAACCTAGTGAGGGATCCATGTTCTTTTCAAGGGCTACAGGTGGAGGCGACATGGCTCTTTCGCCTTCATAAAAATAGTCAGGAGGCTGAACGGTGTCATGAGTCTGAGCCTGGAATCCCCGAGTATTATCCTTATGAGATGACGCGGGCCTTGACGCCCACCCTTCCTCCTTTTCTGGGGACTGAGACCGTCCCGTGGCCTTTTTGTCCATATTCTGGTCGTGGCCGGGATTCAGACCTGTAGACAAGGCAGGCTAGGCTCAAACAACCAAGTGGACTTACGACGACACGCCCGTATAAGCCCCGGTAAAAACAGAGTTGATGCCTCGCGTGATAACTGCAATGGATTGTCGTAAATGCTGAGAAGATCTAAGGATGAAGAACCCGAAACCTTCTTAATGCCTATGGGCTTAGCCCTACAACACATGGGCACCCCCCACGTACAGAGCCTCATTCCATGCGAACCTGGGCTCACCGACGCATGGCGTAATCCTGCGCTGTCCGGGGCTCAAACTTGGGGGCGGAGGACCATTTTTACACTTGCTCAGCTGCTTGGCTTGCATAAGTCCCACCACCTTCGGTCAGCACCAGGCCGAAATGGTGTTACTGGACCCTACTGCAACCGCCCCACCACACTTGGGCACACAGCCAGGTTGCCTCGGCTGACCGCCAGGCACCATGCATGGCGTTTCAGACAGACTTGAATGAATTCAACGGTGAATTAGCCTTTTGATCGGGATGGTAATCCCTCCCCAGCCTCGTCAGCACACGATACGAGTGCCTTGGGAGCTCCCCGGCCTCAGGAGACCCCGACCATGGACCAAATATATAAGACGCGGGCATCTCCTCAAGCGTCCCAGCCAATTTCCGGTCTATTCTCACTGACGGCGAGTTAAGCATCGACTCAATCATATAAGATCGTGGGCTTCCTCTGTGAATGTTGCTGGAAGCTGGTGCGCAAACTCGAGGGATCGCAATCACAAATCGCGCAGGCCCACGCAGACCGCCTGGCTCAATTGTCTTTTCCATAGAAATAATTGGAGATCTTCTCCAATTGCAGATTAGGTACATGAACATCGCTGAAACCGGTTAAGTGATATGTAAAGGATGCACACCTGCATCCCTAGCCCCCTTCCTGATTGGCCTACAGTAACCTGAATCAGAGCTGTTTGAAGTCATGCCATACTCAAGGAGCATCAACATAGTATCAAATCATGAACTCTTATATTCTCTTGCGACGTTAAACATGGCGATGGCTTCAAAGAGTGACAGTCGCCATATAAATATGGCCAAAATAATGCTGAACCTTGAGCTGGAGGGAGCAGCTGGCTTCCAACAGCAACATCATTTGCACGCATACTCCACAAGTTACCAGCAGAAGCTAAACTCGCAAAACTGTCCATCATCAATCATAAAGTCTTCCCAAACCGACCATCACAATGGGTCACCAATCCAAACACAACGGATCGAACAACTCCTACAGTTCTTCTTCACACAAGTATGTCTGACCTATCACTACCCTACGGTAACGCCATGGCAGAAGATTGACAGGTTACAGGAAATCACAAGGAGGCGGCATGCTTGGCCCCTTCATTTATGACACGAGATCTGTCCCGGAAATGCAGTACCAGTGCGCTCCAGTGTCGACTGACCAGCGACGCCAAGAGATGAGGTACCGTCTTGATACCTTCGACCAACAATTCAACGC
Organism: Diaporthe citri; assembly: GCF_014595645.1. NCBI lineage: Eukaryota > Fungi > Ascomycota > Sordariomycetes > Diaporthales > Diaporthaceae > Diaporthe > Diaporthe citri. Next base: position 1,292,444 of record NW_025064852.1, on the reverse strand, counting down.
GCAGGCTGGTCAGGCCATGTACCAACAGTCGTATTCTGGTACTCCAAGATGATTTTGCAGGGGGGGTTTGAGTGTTAATTTCACAACGGTCAGGAATGCTGAGACGGTTGTTGAGCGACCGACGGCAAGGTGATTTCGGTGTTGGAGTTATTCAATCACTACGGAAGGAGGAACAGATAAAGATACCCTAAACAATGACAACACATACGCACAAGACTGATCGCATAGTAATCTGTGAAGCTCACTCAAATGGACGTGTCCGTTAGTACCTTTTCTTACCGTCACTTCCAATAGTGTCGTTTATAGTACTTGTAGTAAATCATTGAATCCATCTCACATAGGTGCTGACTTGCTTGCAGCAAGCCAGCGCAGGAGTTCTCGAGATTCGGCTGTGCCCTGAAACTGCACTGAAAATTTGAACTGCGTATGTGCGACTCCGTATGTACCTTTGTCTGCACTGTCTTCTGCATCTTTGAAAAGTTTAGTATTGAGTGGCTGTCTTCAATCACACCAGGTGTACATAAGTCCTCGGAGCTGCTCCGGCTTCTCGGACTACTACTGTGCGATTCTCAATCGCGCAGTAAACGCAATTGATCAAATTCTCCTCCGCAAAATTCGAGAGTATCAGACATATGGACCAGTCTCACAATGCAACATTGAAATGGAAACAAATGTCTTGCAAGTTACACGTAGTAGGCAAACCTCTGCATTTCGGTGCTCGTTCTGTCGGCCAATTTGGGAGCGTCAAGGGACCGCCTGGAATGCCGAGTTTGTGCCAGGTGTGTGGGCCTTCTCGGAGGTTGTGTTAGCCAGGCCAATGGCGAAAGCTTAGCATTTCCGTCCAGGGGTGCTTACTCACTGCATTGCCAGATGGACTGGTTACACGGCCAAACTGCCCAACCCCGAGCCAATTCCGTGCCTCACAGAAATCAACGCTTGGTTGCCCAACATATGTCTGTGAGTCCATGCATGGCGTCCACCTCCAAAGGCTCGATCTTACTCACCGACATGATAGTCCGATCTAGCTCCAGTCGCGAACAAGCCTGAGACGCGAGGCCGGTGATGCCGGTATCGTAGCACGGCATGCACCGGTGGACACGCTTTGGCTGAATCGTCTGGCTACGTGCCCTGACCATCGCAAGTAATCTGCATGCACGCCTGCAGGAGGGCCAAGTAGCAAAAATGACGCCGTACTAGGCTGGAAAGATTGGTCTGCCTAAGGTGTCTGCAAAACACCACATCGTGATACGCAACATGGCGCATCCATCTGAGAATATAAGAAGGGCCTCCGTCTTCCATCATGCCCGATCCTAATGGCAGTCACTCGGAGTCCTCAGCTTCTCAAGATCATACTCGAACACCATTGCAACACTCAGTACTCAGCTTCCTATTTGCCTAACAGATCGCTCAACTAGACCAGTGCCCAACATGCCTACGATCACTGAAGCGCCCAAGAACTTCGACTTCATAGTCGTTGGAGGTACGTGATAGCAGGCAAATATCATTTGGGTGGTAATTAATCGTCAGCCACAGGTGGTACCGCTGGCTGCGTCGTGGCCGGTCGACTTGCAGAGAATGCCAATGTCAACGTACTCATCATCGAGGCGGGCATAGGCAATCCGGAGGACATCGATGCTATCACAACTCCTGCCCGAGCCTTCGAGCTTCGCGGAAGCAAGTATGACTGGCAGTACAAGACGACCATGGTAGACCGGCCGGAATACACCAGAATCGAGAAGCCCAACACTCGCGGCAAGGTCCTGGGAGGCAGCAGCTGTCTCAACTACTACACCTGGATCCCTGGTAGCGCTGCAACCTTTGATGACTGGAGCGAGTTTGGGGGCGATGAGTGGACTTGGGACAACGTCAAGGAGTACCTCTACAAGGTAAGGGTTGGATTGATCTTTCATGAAGAAGCCATCTGCTGAAAGTTACCTAGCCTGCGAAATACCACGATGAACGTGAAATCTACAGCCCCAAACTCCAGTACATCGGCCAGAACGGACCTCTTCCAGTTTCGCACTCGGACCTGATCCCTGAGCTGAAGCCCTTCCGCGACGCCTTGGAAACCGCATGGGTCAGCAAGGGCCAAGAACTGACCGACGATGTTCACGGCGGCACCATGAGGGGGTTGTGGAAGTGCACCAACTCCATTTACAATGGAAAGCGTTCTTCGAGCTGGATGTATCTGAAGGGCAAGGGAAACGTAGCTGTTCTGTCGAGGACGAACTCCAGAAAGATCGTCATCGAAGACGGCAAGGCGAAGGGCATCGAAGTTACGGGCCCCGACGGCGAGACCTACTCCTTCTATGCCAACTGCGAGGTCATCGTCTCTTCAGGAGTCTTCGAAACTCCCAAGCTTTTGATGCTCTCCGGAATCGGCCCGAAGAAGACCCTCAAAGACTTCGGAATCGACCAAGTCGTGGCCTCGGAGAACGTGGGCCAAAACCTGCTCGACCATCCGATCATACCCCACGTGTTCAGGCTCAAAGACGGCTACGGCCTGGACGGCCACCTCCTCCGCCCCGGCGCGGCGCACGACGCCGCAGTCTCCGCGTACAACAACTCGAACAGGGGCCCGTACACCAGCGGTCTCCTCGAGCTCGTCGGGCTCCCGCGCATCGACTCGTGGCTGGAGCAGGACGCCGAGTACGCCGCGTACAAGCAGGCCAACGGCGGCGTGGACCCGTTCGGCCCGGGCGGGCAGCCGCACTTCGAGATCGACTTCGTGCCCATGTTCTCGGACGCCTTCCAGTGGCACATCCCCTGCCCGCCCGAGGGCGACTGGCTCACCGTCATCGTGGACCTGCTGCGCCCGCTGTCGAGGAGCGGCGTCGTCACGCTCCGGTCCGCGGACCCGCTCGAGGACCCGAGCATCAACCTCAACTTCCTCGAGGACAAGCTGGACATCATCGCCCTGCGCCAGGGCCTGCGCTTCGTGGACGACATAGTGATGAACGGCGAGGGCATGAGGGACATCATCGGCGAGGACTACCCCTTCCCGATCCCCCGGAACTCGGACGAGGCCCTGAACACCATGATCAAGGAGCGCTTCCAGACTGGCTTCCACCCGTGCGGCACGTGCCGGCTGGGCAAGGACATCGGCCAGGGGGTGGTGGGCAGCAAGCTCAAGGTCTTTGGTGTCGACAAGCTCCGTGTCATCGATGCTTCGGTGATCCCTGTCATCCCGGACTGTCGTATTCAGAATTCGGTGTACATGATAGGAGAAAAGGTATTTATGCCTCGTGCGATCGTTTGTGTACAAGCCGCTGACATGTGTTGATATAGGGAGCCGATATGATCAAGGCTGCTTACCCAGATCTATACTACGCTTGATCCGGGATGCTTTCTCAGGAAATCGCTACCTAAAGTGGTTTGGATGGAGGACTGGGGCCAAATTGCTGTGAGGGATGATCTGGGAAAGGATATCCATAGGAAAATAACACGTGCAGTCATAACTCGTTCTTTTTCTGATATCAATAAACCTCGATGCCGCACAACAGTCCCGAGCACCAAACTTCGCAGGGGAAATTCCGCTGCTTCTCAAAGAGTTGACAATAAGGTTCCGCCTGGTGAACTAAGCAGTTTGTCGGAAAGCTTACCAGAAACTGCTCTTGGCAGAGTCATATGATACTGCGAGTTGGAGAATTTGCTAGAGATGTTTTAAGCTGGCTGACCCCTCCTCTAATGCCTGGGTGCAGGCCATCACAGCGTGGGAGTAGTGCTGGCCTACCTGGGTCATGATTACTAAAGCTTTACTGACTGCATCAAGGATGTCATAGAGGGGGTTCATGCAAAGAGTGACCCCTCCAGCTGGTAAAAGGGAGAGGCTCCAAGCCAAAGCTTATGCAGGCCTTCACCCTTATTGGACCTACGGCCTCCTATTGATGCAGACTTTCGCGATCGACATTACACTTTGATCATGAAAAGTCTGGGATAAGTTGCAGTGGTGAATGATTGGTTTCCAGCCAGGGCCAGGGCTTAATTTGCCCATTTCGTTAATGTCCACAGGCGGCCCTGGACATCCAGTTGTCTGGCACTGCTTATCTCCCATGCAGGGTTCCGAAGACAGCTGCGGGATGGTGCATGGTTAGCCAGGCGCCACCTAGACACACCTGGTCCTCATACGCATTTTCATTCAGGTGCAACGCAAGCACATATCAAGGCCATCATCGTCATTTCTTCTCCTTCTAGAGACAGCTCCCACGAGCACCTTACCCTCGTTCAATATGCTGCTGTTGTCTGTTGTTCTCCTTGTGGTGGCCCTTGCTGCTTCCTGCGACGCGCATGCCCACGCGCCCGCTCATGTTGGTGGGATCGCGACCAATAACCTGCCGCTTCTCTCACATCGTGATCTGTTCACGCGAAATGACACCAACTCCAGCAGGGTACCTGGTATATACAAGCTGTCTGACCTGTATGACTACACCAACTTCTTCGACAAGTTTTCTTTCGTCGAGGTGAGCACGCGCAGGACCAAGACATTTTTAACTGTGCTAACTTGAGCTCAGAGTCGCACGGGCACAGACCAGTACACCGATGTCGACCCGACCCATGGCTTTGTCCTCTACCAGAACCGGTCTGAAGCCGAGCGAATCGGTCTTGTGCAGATGGTGGGTGACGTGGCGGCCATCATGGTTGATTACAAGACGGTGATCGAGGACCCGCTGGGCTACGGTCGGAAAAGTGTCAGGATCGAGAGCACCGCGACCTACAACCACGGCCTGGTCATTGCCGACTTCTCGCAACTGCCAAAGGCCCAGTGCGGGACATGGCCAGCCTAGTAAGCCGCAGTGCCCCGAGGGCTCCAGCACCGGACGTCGAAACTGACAGCCTCGACATAGTTGGATGTACGGACCGAACTGGCCAGAGAGCGGAGAAGGTAAGTGTTTTGCGCCCTTGCCTGTCCGATCATCAAGTGAGTAAACGTGAAACTGACCACCGAGCCACCCAGTCGACATCTACGAGCAGTGGAACGCCTACAAGTTCAACCGGCAGACCCTGCACACGGACCACAACGCGACGACGGGCAACTGCACCTTCGACATGGGCAGCGCCCTCGGCTTCCACAGCTTCGACATGGCCAACTACAAGCGGACCGAGAGCTGCGACGTCTACGCGAGCGGCACCAACGACGGCTGCTCCAGCTCGGACTACGAGGGCCCCTACGGCTCCCCAGGCGGTGGCGTCTACGCCATGGAGTGGACGTCCGACTACATTCGCATGTGGACGTGGCACCCGGGCCAGGTGCCGCTTGATGTCCTGCAGGGGGCGCCTGATCCCGAGGGCTGGGGCCTCCCGGGCCTGTCCGTGGGCGGCTCGTTCTGTGACATTGACCGGGCCTTTAAGAACCAGTCTATCGTGTTTAACATTGATCTCTGTGGCGACACGGCTGGGTCTGGAAGCGAGTGGACGGAGTCATGTGCTGAGGAGACGGGATACAATATCTGTGCGAGATATGTGGCGGCCAACCCCGGAGATTTCCAGGAGTCGTGGTTCGGTGTGAGAACGATCAAAGTCTACACTCTTCAGTGATTTGGTAGGGACAATCTTGATACGCTGAGTGCTGGGTAGCAAGTGAGGAGCCTGATGTGGCTCCGTCTTGCTCCTTTCTGTTAGCATACCCAGGTGAACCACTGGTCCGGGCTTGGATTACACAAAAAGAACTCCAGAATTACTACACAGTCTGAGCAGCTTGTAGTCTGCAGATCTGGACTACAATCAAATCAATGATAGATTTTCGATGAAGAAACCCCATAATTCCTTCTGGACGCGTCTGTCAGGGGTCAGCTGCTGGAACCCTCACTGCCACGTCCAGAAATACTGGCTTATTGGTCTGCAACTATGGTTCTTGATTCTGATAATTTCAGTCACTTCATTCCGCAATCTGGGGCGGAACTTATGGTGTTTAATTGTAGAGGGGATATCAACGCTACATCCTATTCTGCTGCAATGATCAACCATCAGGATATTAGCTAACAACTCTGCGTGCATTGCTCAGCCAGTTTGTGCTAGACCGCAGTCTTTATTGTAATTGTAATTGTACAGGGAGGATGTGAAATATCAAGCATTTATCCCGATTGGATTGATATTAAATCGCAATATCATCAGCTCTAACAGTCATTCGGCTAGCAACTCCATCTCGACCCCGGTGCCCGACACGGAGAATGTCCACTTCTTGTTATCTCTTCGGTCAAATATAACAGGAAAGTCTTTGACCGGAACTGGTGCTGCAGTCCCTGTGAATGATGTCTTGTGTTTCCCCAGTGACTCCCAGGTCCCATGGACAGGTGTTATGTCGAACCTCAGAACAAGCATGGCAGCGAGACTTAGCATTTCCGTGCTAGAAAAGTGTCGGCCAGGGCATAAATGATATCCACCGCCAAATCCACGGAACCCAATCCGCTTACTACCTTTGCCGGCGAAGTCATGTGACTTGTGGACGAAGCGGGTATGGTTGAATCGGTCCGCATTGAGGCCCCAGGTGTCTTTGTCCACGTGGACAGCACTGGCTGGCATCAGTACCGTGCTCCCTTTCTTGAAAAGGTATCCCTCCACTGTACAATCTTCTGTGACCATACGAGCTGATACAGTTACTGAATGGTACCTGATTGTCTCCTGAAGTGTGGACTGTAAAATCGGGCATGAAGTCTTGATCGAATCAACATCAACAAGACAAACTCCGTTCTGCTCATGTATGAGAGAATATAGCTCATTCCTACAATCCTCCAGGACCACAGGATCCGACAAAAGCCGATACAAGAACCAGAAAGCTGTCGGTACAGTATTCTCGATGCTGGCAAAAGCGCCGGTAAGTTCCAACCTTGCTAGGTCGGAAAGGTCCCGGATTTGATGCGTCTCCACAATGTATCTGTACCGATCTCGAAGCAGGTTTGATCCTTGTTCGTGATATCCGGCTTGGAAGAATTTTACAAAAGCCTGGACGACGTACTCCCGGGCCTGAACCGATTTTGAGGTGAGGAAGGAAGGGAGCGCCTTCGGACCAAGGTTAGGGATTCCAGGCTTGTAAAGGCTGTCAGGAAATATGAGATCAGCTTTGAGACCACTGTGATCCGTACAAGAATGACTGAAGGTTTATGGGGACCGGAGAGGCTCACCTCCAAGCATTCTCAACTCTATAGTCCCGGAACGGGTTGTGGTCGCCATAGATGGCATCTGTCGTCGCGATGACGATTTGAGAACGAACCCATGCATAAAAAGACACAGGTTGCGATTGTCCCTCTGCTAATGAATCCATGCCGTTGGTAAATGCGGAAATGGCCAGCCTGTTCATGGAATCGAGGGACAGGCCAGGTGCCAGAGTTGAGAATGTGGCCTTTTTCATGCCAAGACAAAACCCGTCCTCAGTTACAACGTCGCGCAAAATGGCTTCGTTCGCGTCGGCGCTAGTACCTGATATCCAACTGATGGCATGTCCCATGATAGGCGCCCAGCTGATGATCCGATATTGCTTTTGGACCGCCGTGATAAGTGGAACACTGTTCACAACGTACAGGCGTGATCCGGGGATGCGCAAAGTGTATATTGCGTGACGGTGCTTTCTCCTGAATCGAAACATCTATGAGCAATTTCACACAAGGATCTCAGGCACGGAATTATCCTCAAATGAATTGTGGGGAATGAATCTGGTCACATACTTCATCTCAGGATAAAATCTCGTCCCAAGCCTCACCATCTGGAAGATGGGTCCGAAGAAGGGTATGGAACTCTCAGCCAATGGTGGTTCTCCTGGACACTGGGTGTAAATAAGGAAAGCTCGAAGGACTACGTAAGCCAGTGAGGCGAACAGCAGCAGTAGTACAAGAGCCATCTTGAGACCTTTCTAGTTCGCGAGGGATTGTAGGTCTGGTAATTCAGGGCTTTCAAAGCAACAAAAGGATAAATTGCTATCACCAAGGTTGAGATTGACGTTGGATGTTAGAAAGTTATGCGTATTGGGTATTTTTTCTTCTTCAAAGGAATCTATTGACTATATAAGCCTCTTACCAGACACTCGGACTTCTACTTGAGTACGATGACAGGTTATTTGAGAAAAGATTCGCGAGGCAACCAAGGTAATAATGGGGTCCAGAAGCTCATGAGGCAGGGCTTCTATTTTCGAGAAAGGATCCGTGAGGCTTCCCAGGTAACAACAGGTCTATAATTGATCAGGCGGTTTTCCTGGGAAGAAAGCTGACCGAGGAATGCATGAGTGAATGTAACCTTACCTAACTACCCTAGGTATTCCGATAATACATCCAGCCTTGGCCCACACAGGAACCAACTCTGAGTCATCTCGAAATCTTGAGTCCTGCGTCGAATTTGTATGTCTCAAGCCATATTTATAGCGTTGACGTGGGTGGGGCGTGCTACCATCCATTCGCCATACTATAGTCAGGTACGTAGCCTTGCGAAGACAGACGCCTCATAAGAGCGGGCGCACTGTATCATTAGAACAGAAATAACACATTGCATAACAGAAAGGAAATATCTTGGCTACCTTGCGTCCAGGTCTGCTGCCCTGTTTCATAGTGGCCAATGTTGAAGATGGTGGCGTTGATTGGCGAAGTTTCCTGTTCCATTGCTTTCATTGATAGTCTCAGCTGGGCCACGCACTCTTTTCAGCCGAGAAATATCTAGGTATACCTTTTCATGAGCGGTTGCCTCGATGACGATTTAGGAGCAGGGTGGAAGGCGGCCGTAAACGCTGCATTCCATACGACGAAGCTGACGTGATAAGCTCTGAGTTTGGAACTAGAGGAAACCTGGGCTATAGCTGCACTGCCACGGCGACCGATCGCCCGTCACCTAGCTTGTGTCTTTCTTCAGAGGGATCGTACCAGGTTCAGGCTTTTCCTTGGAGGGGGGCGGGGGGCGGAAACACAGATTCCAGTAAGAGCATGGGTGAAGTGCTAAGATTTCGTGTTCGGAAAGAAGCAAGCTGCCCAGCCAGCCAACAATACTATTTTGTGAGACACGGTTGAAGCAGCTGCCTGCTGTCAACGCTGCGGGTGGTCTGACACAAAAATAAGCGCGGGCTCTCGCCGCCATAGAAAGGCCAGATCTTCAGCTTTGCCCCCACCTTACACGAAACTTGAAGATGTATTAAATCAACCTAGCCGGCAGCGTACACACGTTTGTACCAGTACCTTTCAAGTTTGTTAGAGAATTCAAGGCACTATTGGATGCAGTCAGCATAAGTATATCGTGATCGATCAAGTGGCTGCAGGCGTTCGTCTTGGCAACCGAGAGCCTCAGCGATGCCGCCGCATCCTCAGGAGCCTGACAACTTCAGGCGTTCTACCGTAGGTCCTTTTGCTCGAGTCGCCACCGGTCTGTCCGCCCTCCGACTGATGAACCGCAATATGCAGAGCCTGGCCTCTCGTTTCGCATCCGTTTTTCTGGTTGTAGGCGACCTGGAGAACCTGACACTTTCTCAGATGGTCGAGAAAAGTGGGCAAAATCTCCACTCGACTGTCCGTTTTCGCGCAGCCTTAAGTGTGGAAGACGGATATTCGTACAGAGAAGAATACGGCTGTTACACAGATACCTGCTAGCCGTAATATTTACTTAACATTCCATTTCCTAGCAGGGAACTACATGTGTGGTATTTGGCATTTTCTAGCTCAACTGCAGGATATCGAACTCTCAAGGTCTCGCTGTGGGAGTTCATTGCGACGATCAGTTCTAATTGGGAAACGAAAGTAATTCGACGATGTAAATAAACACTGTGGTCTCAGTATCTCTCAAAGGCTTCATTTGACAAGAAGCAATGGATCACAAGGCCAGAGAGTTCCGAAATCTATTGCGATTTCCTTCCCTCCCATGTCGCCTTAACCATATCAGCACATCTTTCAGCAACCACCATAACTGGTGCCATGGTGTGACAGCTGGTTACCTTGGGGAAGACGCTCGCGTCTGCGATTCTCAAATTGCTAAAACCGTGGACACGCAGCCTTTGATCAACGACGCCTGACACTTCATCGTTGGACATCGGGCACGTGCCTGAGAAATGCAAACTTGTGTGGCTTACCCTTCTCATGTAATCGTCAATTTCGTCGTCGGTCAAAGTTTTCCACGTCTTTTCCACGTGTTTTGTATTTTCCGAAGTGGCTTCCTTTTCGCGGTCGAGGGTGATCTGAGGTTTATGCGTTGCGCTTGAGATTGATGCTGCGGCGGGCAACGGGACCGGAAAGTAGTCGGTTGGGGCTGTTTTCTCCCACTCTTCGAGGATGGTAGGATCCTGACCTGGAGCAAAGACAAGTTTCGCAGGATATGGATAGCCGGATTGATGGAACTCGCTAGCTAATCGCATGGTGAATCGAACAGCAAGTCTAGCAGATGTGATATCATGTTCATTTGTGAACATGGGATAGGTGACTCGAGGTTGGGCAAATGCATTCGTACTAGCCAGTTCCACGTGCCCTGATCCCTGCGGTTGGACTAACGTAGGGTAGAGGGACATGTGTGAACGCCCGTTGACAGGTCTCTCCATTGAGTTCATGGGCATGAGCATGACCTCGATGTCTGGCACATTTCGAGATAGTGAAGCGTTGAGGTTGTCGTGACCATATTCATCATAATTCTTGACCTGCATGGTATCTTCATCGATGGCGCCCGTACGTACGTAAATCGTGGTAGGGATGGAACTAAGGCTTAGAAGCCCTTTTCCAAAGAGGAGCCAAAGAAATATATGCCAAATACCCATAATTGAATCCAGGAAGTGGAATGTCTCTTGCTTAGGGACTTCAAGCATGATGGGAACACTGTAGTGGTCTGACAGCGTAGCGCCCACCGCAGGAAGCTCTTTTGCAAGGGGAATGGAGAACTTCTGGCTTGATGCTGCCGGTCCAATGCCACTCAACAGGAGTAGTTGAGGTGTACAGACTGCGCCAGAACATACTATGACCTCGCGTCGTGCTCTGACGAAGAATTCTCGAGCCGGATCCTTCGAGGATCGAATGTAAACACCTTTGACAAGACGCGTTCGAGTGTCAGCTTCCAAACGTGATGCAGTGGCTCCTGTACATATCGTAAGGCGGTCACGCCGCTCGGAAGTCACTGCTTCGCTGAGATATGCAGTAAGCGCTGAGATGCGGCTTCCGCTCTTGTCGATAGCTGTATCGAAGATGAAAGACCCCATAGCCGGTGCATGAGGGTCATTGATATCTTCCTCTAGGCGAAGGCCCAGCTTTTGGATAGCTTGGTTGAGGCTGAACCACAATTCAGAACTCGTGAAACTTGGTCATTATCGGCGGGTGTAGCTTACTATTTGATCCACAGAAACGGGTATGAAAATTGCCGAATCTCGATTGGTCCTGATGAAACCATGTTTCGTCAGAAAATAATCCATTCACTTCACTGAAGGGTAGGCTATTACCTTGGTGGCCCCTTGAACTGGACGTGGGATGGGCAACGGCATTTTCGATCTTGCGGAAATACGGCTCCATCTTCTCATAGCTCCAATCGTAGAGGCCCATCTCGGCCCAGGCGGCATAGTCTCCTGGAAAGCCACGAGTCCACAACTGCGAGATTAACAGCCATTTAGCTCAAGTTATTCTAGAATTTGAGGGATGTCGAGTGTTGTTCCCGCTCCTGCGACCCTCGCCTGGCTTCTGGAATGGACAGAGCGGTTTTAATGTGCCAATATTCGGGTTCAGCACAGGTGAACCTTCACTGGAAAGTTTCATGAACACATACCATTGCATTCATGCGTGTAGCGCCTCCGATTCCTTCTACCGCCCACAGGCGGTTTCTTCTTCTGTTGGCACCAGAAATTGGCTCAGACCAACGGTCACTCTGAACCTGCAACGTATCACCGAGAAACATGTTCTGACTGAGGAGTGGCATGCGTGACACAACATTGTCCTTGGCATAGCCTTTCTCTATCACGAGGACAGAAACATCATAATCCTCAGACAAGCGCGACGCAAGCACGCAGCCGGCAGTTCCACCTAGATGAGTTGAGCTTGAGTTTCTCAATACGTGAATAAGGCTTAAGAGGTGGTGGCAAGAGGGGCACCTACCTCCAACAATAACATAGTCATATGTCTTGCCGTCGACCTGAGAAGGCGAGCATTCTGGATAGGATGAGAATGGCCACATCATGAGAGGTGAACGCAAACTAGGGCTTCAGTCTGGTCAACGTTCGAAAAAGGAATATGCCGAAAACGGTTTATCACTTAGAGTGGACGTCGGAAAGAAGCGGAGCGAGCAGATGAAAAGAAAGTGAATGATGGCAGTGACTGGCTGAGAAAACCCAATACAAGCGAAGGATGCGGCAGGCTCCGATGTGGCAGGTGCGACTTGGGTTCAGCTGTCTCAGGCAGAGTCGTACACAAAGGAAGCGAAGGTAGATGTGGTTGGTCAATGATCTGTGGCGCCATGCTGTGCAATGTCTCAAGCCGCCGTTCATCAGACCGGTCAGCTTACAGCAAATTCACAATATGCAGGTGGAGGTGAGCACAGCCCTGGGAAATTGATAAACGCCCCCATTTCTGTCACTGGTCACCTCTTCAGAATGTCACGCTGATCCTTCCGGCCTGCAGCGTGGTCAGGCTCACAAATGCGGGCTCGCAACATTCACGGCTACCTAGGCACAAATTTTATGTCTCACTCGGCCAATGTCGCTCTACATACAAAAGTTTTGGGTGTTCGGAAGCACGGTGACTGATCAAAAGATTGGCTCGGGTATCACTACAGATTTTATTTGCACAAGTAATCGGCTAGGCAGGGGTTCAATGCATCAACGTTGGGTTACGCCTCCTACTGTTGGCTTCACTGCCTCGGGCGCTTTCGGTGTAACGACTTGGCATGCGAATAATCACATTTCAAATGACCGCAGAAGAATGATGATTGGAATGACAATTCGTCAGACATCGTAGATGCCATGCGTTTACCTGGCAGGAATCCACATGTTCTCTAATCCAACCTATAGTAATACAACCTTATCATTCTAAAGGTGGCTCTGATAGGTGTTGGATAGAAATGAGCCCGATTGAACACCGGACAAGAACAACAAATTGTCACAAAGGCCTTACAACATGCCTGGGTTTCTCTGTCTTTCATTTGTCTACGACGTTGTTCTCAAAAGCGTATCGTCAAGTCCGGATTTACTTGCTTCCGGAGTTGTAGTCGTCAAGTAGCAAGTTGACCAAGGAGTGTTCTCACATTTCACGGTCTTACCAACCGTGTTGGCGCAAATGTGCTTGACAATTCACGCCCTCCCGGGGAGAAGATGAGGCGCTTGCAATTCTATGTCCCGGCCGAAGAGAGGCACTTGGATGGATGTACAGCTACTTCGGGTAAATAGAGAACATCAGGCCCTTGAGTGTGTGAGTGTTGGATCCAAGGTTGGGGACAGCCGCAAGGTGCTTTGAAATGGGATTGAAATGGGGTTGCACGAGCACAGGAGTTCCATCCAGATCCGGGGCAAGTCCTCGTCGCAGTGGGGTCAATTGCCCAAGGCTGCAGCTGGCCGAGGGAGTATCTACTGCCAAGTCCAAGTGTCTTGGTTTCAGCTGGTTCTTGAGGCAAACGCCATTGACCGGTCACCGGTTCAACTACAAAAAGTGAGGCTCTTGAGTTTTGTGCACCTAGAACGCAATCTATAATCGGGCGATGATGTAACTCTGAATCCCACATGTGCGTCACGTTACTTTGAACTGCATGTCAGATGGTTAGTTTTCCCATGCAGGTCTAGCACGCCACCATGGCAAAGGCTGTTCCACAGGTCTAAGGCTCGGGCGAGCCTCGTGAGAGAAGGGCACAACTTATTTATAGTTATGATGGATCGTGTGTCTTATGATTCTGCCACGCCTATGGAAAAAGCAATCTGCCGATCAGCAAGATGTGCATGATTGAGCGCCAGGTAGGACTTTGCATTCGCTTCCATTTCCCTAAACGATCATCCATCCATCCATCCATCCATCCATCCATCCAGCACATCTGGCCTAATTTGTGAGGGTGATCCTCAACCTTGCCGTTTGTGACATCAAAGGAGTTGAATCAAAATGGGCTCTGGCGCTGTACAACATAAGCCATGCCCGTCATCAGTCACTTCAGTCGAATCATTGGATTGGTATGCGTCCACTGTGTCAGCCCATTGCTTCCAGGTCACTGCAGTGCTTGACGAATACCGGTCCAGACCGAAGAAAAGATTCGGTGGTGTGTTGGGCATCCTTCAGACCCCAAAACCTTTGGCAGCAATTCGATAGATTTGTTTAGCTAACAATCCAAGTGGCTTTGGCCCCCACCTCTGCAGTCGGACTCCTGCACTCTGTAGATGGAGCTCGACCACAAATAATGTGGCTTGCTAGTTGGGTTTCAAATCTCTTCCACGACTTCTGAAGTCCCTACCACTCATCTTCATATTCCACGAAGCAGAGCACCGCAATACTTAAGCGGGCTCTTCCTCTTGGTCGATCAAAGTCACGGAAGTCCTGTCGCCGTTTCATTAGCGGGATTGGTTTTAATCACAGCCATCATGTCAGTTCCCAGACAATCCGGCTTGGATGCATTTTCGGGCCTCGACTTGTGTGCAGTTCCACTCGCCAGTCATCCTGATGGACTCCCCCCAAACTTCGAGAACCCGCCGTCCTTGAAATCAGCCCTCATTGCCATGATAGCAATGATGACTCCGTTTGCAATCGTGATCACCTCTGGGCGACTCTATGCCAATAGAACAGCTCTCAAGCTGGCAGACTGTGAGTGCGGTAACAAAATGGCACGGTACGTCTAAGTTATGGCTTGTTGACTAGCGAGTAGATTTCATGATCGTCGGTCTGGTCCTCAATATCTCAATTGCAGGCATTGTCCTCTCTTGTGAGCTGCCCATGTCGTCATGCCAATGCACGCAATACTGACCTACTTGCAGTATCAAAGTACTATCGCCACCCGTGGGACACCCCTATTTGCTGGATGGACGTGAGGTACCTCAAAGTGAGAATGTCCGATTATTCAGCACATAGAACAGCACATCTAACGACAATTCGGGTTTAGCTGGTCCTCACTGAGGTTCTGCTGGTTGGGCCTGCCCTCTTCTTCCCCAAAGCAGCTATGTTTCTTTTTTACCTCCAAATCTTTTCTGTCAATAAAACTATCAGGATCGGCTCCAAAGTCGGCCTAGTAATTGCGTTCCTGGCATACTTTCCCCCAAGTCTTGCTCTCTGCTATTTCGACGCTCCACACGTCGGACAGACTTGGGAGGAATTGATATTGTCGGACCTTCCAACGAAAGGGATTCCCGGTGGAATTGCCATTGGCGCTGCGTCTGTTGTCGTAGACATCTATGTTTTCGTCCTACCCCTGCCAACTCTTTTTTCTCTCAACATGGCCCTGTCAAAACGAATCCAGCTTCTAGCATTGTTTGCAACAGCCTTCATGTAAGCCACTCTCTTTCTACTGCAGTATTGTGACACTGCTTCGGGGCCGAGTGCTAACTGAGTTCAGGGGCATTGTAGCCAGTGTCATTTGCCTGGTATTTCGAGTAAAACTGCTTGGAATGCGGGACAGCGGCTGGCAGTCAGGCCGGATTGCCATCACAATGTCAGCATATCCTGAACTATCCACGTCATCCCACTATACAAATTCCTAGAAGCTGACTGTCGTTCGTTGAAAACCAGAATCGTTGAAAATAACGTTGCCATCATAGTCGGATCAATGCCTGCCTTTGCTAATTTTCTCCGAGTTCACGTGTCCGAAACTTCTTTCTACAAGTCGATCCGATCCAGACTCACCGGCAGCAGTAGAGGAAGCAAAAGCCGCATTTACGACTCCAACCAGGAGAATTGGAGGCAGAAGCCGGCGCTGGAAACTTTTGGCTCCCCTCAAAAGCGGCAGCCACAGTGGCACGAGCTCTCAGACTCAGCAATTCTCAACTCTCATATTACGGTGCCAGAGGGGACCCTGAGCTCACTGCACACAAATAATGACGGCATCACTTGTACGGTCGGATTTTCAAGGGAAGAGTGTATCCGAAAATCTTCCGAAAGGCTAGTGTGACAAGATCGCACTCATAATCCAAATGCTGTGGTGGATGTGTATGATACGAATCAGGTAGACTTGTGCTCATTAAAAAGTTTAGCCTTATAACTACTTCTCGGTAATAGAAGTGGTACCCCGTTGTTGACAATATGAAATTGACACATTGCGTCACGGTCGCACCTACATTGTTTTGCAATAGTCAAGACGCTGACACGCTTGGACATATGAATCTGATCACACATGATGCCACTTTAATTGAACATTTGAGGGGGGATTGTTCGCTTCAATGCTTTGCCATGCATTCTCAGGTCCGAAGTGACAGGTTATACATAGATCAAGACAAGCAGGCAGTCCACGCTGCATTCTTGCTACGAGTATTGAACGCATGCATCTTAGTATTACATCAAGGCTTTCAAAACTCATGTGCAAAACCCGAATTATAATATCCAAAGTGCTTCTGGTACGAGTGGAGTCCGTCCGATCAGCCACTGAATTACCCTGTCCGGACATATCATTCGGAAGGGTTTCATTTGGCAGCGACGAGCTACCGCGAGGCGTTAAGACTGTCGTGCTAGGATGAGGTCACGAAATGCCGGCCTCAAAATGAGGGGAAAACAGAGACTCGTTCGGCTTCTGGGTGGTCAAAGAATGCTTACACCTGGTGAAGGTGGTATAGCTTAGATAAGAAGGCTGTGAGAAGTTTAGCAGAGGCTCCGTGAATAAGGCAGAAGGCCATGTGTGTGTTACCTGAGATGGCCGATCGGGATGATAAAGAACTGCACTTGAGGCAGTGGGCCAACTGAGTGGCAGACCTTCGATGACGTTGATATTCCTGCCTCATTATTTTACATTGCGCCTCGACAGCAGGCAGCTTTGAGGCTGGTAAGTGGGACAGTGGATGTTAGCGTGCACATAGTCCAACGTTGGCGTCAAGACATTAACCCAACACAACATGATACACAGCATTTTAAAAATATCGGTCACATGAGCAGCATCTAATGCGTGGCTGTTCGACCCGGATACGACATCGGGGCTGTTTGTCGGCCGCCAACTGCTGGGTTACTGGCCAGACAGGGGCTAGAAAGTGGCCTGGTACTTAGCCACGATCTCATGGCCGAATACAAAGCCAGGGAAGAATTCTAGACGCCACTCTGGAACACTCAAGGCCCATTCAACGAGCCTTTGATGCCCCAACACGGCGGAGCAAAGTACGCTTAGTGTCCCGGCCCATTGGGTCGAGCAGTTGCACAGCCACACTGTGTATTCCAGTCCTCTAGACCGCCCTTCATCCTTCGCGTACTTTACTGATGATGCCTAGTAACGGGGGCACATTAAGTGGCCTGGCGAAGTAACCGGATCATCTCCGAGAGGCTGCATTGTGCAACGTATGGGGCTATTATCATTAGTACGACGAACAGGTAGAAACTTTAGGCCTTCTCGCCTAGTGATGCGGCTCACTTCATAGACGGGCTCCAGCCAACAAAGACTATGAATTTGGGTCAGAGATATCATCGTGTATACCAGCAGCCACTGAGTACCACCAACGCGGACTGCTCATGCAGCCATTTATACTCCACAGTCACCATTTTGCATGGTGTTCAAAATTCTGGAAAGAGACTGCCTGCCTGATTCTTCGCTTCTTTCCTTCCTTCGCTGAATGCACCTTTTTTCCACCACGATTTAGTGCATGCACATAATTCTATGCGCGCAACATGTCTGAAGCCATCCAAACGCACGAGACACCAGCCCCAAGGTACACCGAAAACGACGAGAACGGCTTCGCCGCCCGCCTCGAATCATTCCAGAAGACCCACCCGGACTACCCAATCATCCCAGTCACAAAATACCCCAGCACCCCAGAGCTATTCAAAAACCGCCTTCCCAGCCTCTCAAGCACGACAGAGTCATGGCAGTCCGCCGGGAGCGACGCGCACGGCCTCCAAGCCGACATAGTCACCGCCCTCTTCGCAAGCATCTCCGCCGCGGACACAGCCGCAGCCGCCCACCTCATAACCCAAGGCCTAATCTCCCCGGACTGCCCCAAAGCAACCGGCGAGACCGCACTGCTGGCATCCGTCCGCGCCCGCAGCGCCGCGACGGCGCGCGCCCTGCTGCTCCTCGGCGCGGACCCGGACCTCGCCGGCAGGGCCGGGGGGCCGGACCACGGCGCCGAGCGCACCCCGCTCATGCTCGCCGCCGCGACGGGCCAGCTGGCCGTCGTGCGGATGCTGGTCGGGGAGTTCGGCGCGGACGACGCCGCCGTCGGGCCAAGAGGGGAGACGGCGCTGCGGCTCGCCGCTGAGGCGGGCCACCGCGATGTCGTGCGGTACCTCCCCGCGCGGCGTGGGGGTGCCTGGAGGCGGCTGAAACACAGCAAGGAGGTCGTTGCGCTGCGGCGGGCAGCAGTCAGCGCGAGGAAGGCGGTGCGGTTCTTCGGGTGGGACCTGCCGCGGCTGCTACTGGTTGATATCCCGTGGGAGGTTGGGAAGTGGGTTTGGAGGCGCAGGCACTGTGTTGGGCCGTGGGTGGTGCGTGTGGTGAGGGGGACCCCTCGGGGGTTGATAGATCTGGCCAAGGCCATTTGGATGGGTCTGAAGCGGCTTCCTCGCCTCTTGTGGAGGGTGGTCTTGTGGATCTCTGAAGTGGTGTCCCGAGCTTGGGAGATCATGCGGAAGGGGCTTGTGGACGGCGCGAAGAACCTGGGCCGCGCCGTTGTTTTTGCGGCCCGGAGACTGGTCTCGGTTCTGCATAGTTCCTTCGCTGCTATTATCACACGTCTGAAAGGTATCAAGCTGAAGGATGTCGGGCATGACTTGTTGGTTGCGATGGAGGCACTCTTTGTTAAGCTTCCCCGAGCGGTGTGGGCTTTCGTGTCTCAGTCAGTGGTGATGGCTGGGAGGGCTTTCAAGACGTTCTTCAGCAATTCCTGGATACGCACGCTGCTTAAGGTGCTCTGCATTGTTCCACAGATACTCTGGTTGATGCTGGAAAGCATGTGGGCATCTTTTGGGCGCGGGCTGGACGAGCTGATCACCTTGGCCAACCCTAAGAGAATTCCATCTGGGGGAAGTAGATCTTGAACAGTTCGTATTATAATGAGTAGTATTCACTTTGGACTTTTTGACACATACATGGTCTTTTACACGCTCCTCATCGTGACGTTCAAGCCCGTGTCCGCTGCGTCTCCACCATGCTCAAGCAGAGCAAAAGTGTACTCGCCTTTCTCCAGCTCCCACTCATCCCACCGGTTGATGATGGTCAGATAACGATCAACATCCAGGTCCATGTTCACGGTCGTCCCCTCTCCTACGCCAAGATACACCCTCTGGAATGCCACGAGCTGTTTAACCGGCTGCACAATGCTTGAGGTTCGCCCGAGGAGGTATACCTGCGCAACATAGCTACCGTCGACGGTGCCATTGTTCCTGACGCTGACTGAGAAGCTGATGGTGTCTCCAGATGTGAACGTGTTTTGACTCGATGCCCCCACGGCCCTCGAAGCCGCTGGACCACTGCTCGCTTCGAACCCCGAAATCTGGAAATCCGTATACGACAGACCATACCCAAATGGATAAGCGGGTTGGGAGTCCAGGTCGAGGTATTTGATCTTCCGCCCGAGGCTCTTGTAATTGTAATTAATCGGCACCTGGCCCACATGCTTCGGCACGCTCACCGGCAGCCTCCCGCCCGGGTTGACTCCCCCAAACAGCACGTCAGCGATGGCCTGCCCGCCGCTCTGGCCGGGGAACCAGGCGCTCAAGACCGCGGCGCTCTGGTTGTAGTAGTCTGGGATCGCAAATGGTCTTCCACCTTGTAGGACGAGAACGACTGGCTTGCCTAGGGCGTAGATGGCCTTCGCCAGCGCGTCCTGGCTCGGGGCGAGTCCTAGGGTGGCTCGGTCGCCGCTTTCGCCGTCGCTGTTCCATGCCGCGCCCACGGCGAGAATGATCACGTCTGCGGAGTCGGCGACTGAGACGGCCTGCGAGATGGCATCGTTGGCAGGATTGCTGCTGACCAGGTTCCAGAAAAGCAGGAGCTGCGAGTTGAGGGAGACGAAGTTTTCGATCTTTTTGTAGAGATTGAAGGCTTGGAACTCGATTCGGATGTCATGTGTTTCCCCTTTCCTGAATGTGAAAGCAGCCGCGCCTTCGGGAGGCAGGGTGCTGTTTGCTTGGGTGTAAGTGAATTGTTGGATGTTGCCCAGTATGTTACCCTCAGTGGTCAGTGGGAAGCCTCTTGACGTGGTGAGCTCGCCATCAACGTAGAGCTTGTACGTGCTGTTCGCACCGACGGCAACACCGATCCATCCGTCCACATCAACGTCGACTGGTGATGTCAGAGTGCCCTCCCAGATGGCACTGAAATTGTTGGATGGCAGACCCGGGGGAGGGTAGAGTCCCCAGTCAAGCGCAGGATTCTCCAACTTGGTGACCAAGGGCTCGCTGAAGTTGGTGTCTGCACAGTATGTCGCTTGCAAGCCACCAACTGTGCCGTTGGGGGCTGAAAGAAGGTATGGCGGGATAACATGTTGTGCGTTATACTCCCAAGTGTTTGAACCCCAGCTAGAGACCAGATTGAAAGGGGCATCCGGGTCTTGGCTGTACGATAGTATGGCCTGACGAACTGTTTTGGCGCCGTCGGCCGGATACTCTCCCCATTGACCAGAATAGTCGCCATAATTCAGGATGTCAGCGAAAGGACCAACGAGGGCAATATTTTTGATGCTCTGCTCGCTTGGTTTTAATGGTAGTGTCGAATTTCGATTTTCTAGCAGAACGATGCTTTTCTGGGCAGCCTCCAGCGTCGAGTTCTTGTTGCTGTTCACTATTTGAGCAGGGTCAGTGGCCGGTGAGACGAAAGGATCGTCAAAGAGGCCGAGGTCCCACTTGACTCCCAGCACAGACTGCACTCGCGACCGGACGGTTGAAAGTTCCAGCGAGCCGTTGGCGACAAGATCTTTTGTTGCGTTCAGCAGAAGCTCCAGCGGCCAGTCGTAGAACTGGACCATCCCGCCTGCGTTGTACCATTGTCTGATGGCATCAGCTGGTGAGTCGGCAACCGCGTGCTGGGTATAAATGTCGTTCATTCCTGTGTCATCGGCTATGACAAAGCCATTGAATCCCATCTCGTTGAGCGCGTCGTACAGCTTGGGGTTGACATGAGCAGGTATATCGTCAAACTCGTTGTACGCCATCATCACACCTCGAACACCCCCAAGCTGGACCGCGGCCTTGAAGGGGGTCAGAAGGTCCTGGAAGACCTGGCGATTGCCATGTCCCATGAACGGACCCGCGTTGTGACCAGCCTGAGGGGACCCATGCGCCGCGAAGTGTTTCATGACGGGCACCACGGCGTCGGGGTCGGACCAGGAGCTGTTCTTTGACAGCCCGGACGAGTATGCGACGCCCATGTGCGATGTCAGGATTTTGTCCTCGCCCCACGCTTCTTGCATCCGTCCCCATCGCGGATCCAGCCCGAGGTCGAGCACGGGAGAAAAGCAGGCGTGGATGCCGATCGATCTTGCTTCGGTGCCGATCGCGCGCCCTACACGGTGAACTAGGCCTGTGTCCCAGGTTGCGGAGAGCCCCAGGCTTTGGGGAAACAATGACTGCTTGAACGAGCCAACTCCATGGAGGCATTCGCCAAAGTGCATCAGGGGCACCTTGAGGCGAGCCTTCTGGAGGTTGAGCTGCTGAACTCCGTTGTAGTATGACGTGTTCAGGGGATACCTTTCAGAGGGTCAGTGTACCTCTCACCCTGTTATTAGTACGGAAGTATGAGATTTCATACCAGTCGTGGATAATACCGACTGCTGAGTCGGGGCTGAATCTCATTGTATAGTCTGGCTTACACGGTCAGCCGCAAAGCTGTTTGGAGTGCCTGGAAGCTCAAACATGAGTAGCAGACGCACCGTAGAGCTCATTATCCGAGTTGACACCGACTATATCCCCGCCAAACGTCAAATGCAGCTGCAAGACTGCATTCCGTAAGCCAAAGAGCCTCACTCCGGCGACGATATGTCGACTTCGGGTTCGTCACGTCTCACCGAGGTCCTCAATGGTCATATTCGAGACGAGAGCGCTGATGAAAGCCTCCTTTCCCAGGCTCGTGCCGTGGGCGCCACTGCCTTCGATCCATTCTGTCGCCGGGTATGGGTAGGCGATGATCTGCTGCTGGTCCCGGGCCAGGGAGGCTGGGGGAAAATACGCAGCGAGTAGTAGGAACTGGGCGGCGCGTAAAGAGCCCATGGCAACGACTGGACACGTCACGGCTGCTGCGTGACTTCGAGTACAGTATCGTGGTGTGCCGGTCTGCCTACATGCTCCAAGTCGTGTCTACCCGACGCCTGGTTTTGTTATTGACGGTCCGGTCGTCGTGAAGTCGACCGGGGAGCGCGCAACGTTACAGCCACAACCATAGGATCTCGTGTGATTAGCGCAACGCCGGTTATTTGCCGACGGGTCTTCTTAGGATACATCGTAAGTGGAGGAGATGTGAACTATCGCCGGAGATTAATGTGCACTCATGGCGTGTCCACGGTGCGGGGAGATCCTGATTTGGCAGTGCCAGGATGAATTGAAGATGTTCGCTTGAGGGAAAAGGGTTAGGGCTGGTCGCAAAACAGCAGGTGGGGGAAGCGCAGCGGAAGGGGGGTAGCTGCAGCTGGGTCGTGCGGCCCCGGTCGAGCACCTCATCGCGGGAGAGCCGGATGTTTGGACGGCCGACGGCAGCTCAGTTTCAAGCGCCGCGAAGCGCACAGCTCTGCTCAAGGTTTGACCACAACGTCAAACACCGATAAACCAATCCGGTCCCATCCTTCGCAGACATCAACCATGGCCGGAGGAGTCGAGCAGGGGCTTGAGGTGGCCTTCTACCTCTACCCTTGCGGGCTGTTCGCGACTTTGTTGGGGTCACAGTCCGTCCAGTACTACCGGGAGCGGCATGGCAAACCGAGCCGCGACGCCTCGGCCGACGAGAAGCAGGCCGAAGCCACCCGACGCTTCTACGCCCGCCTCATCTGGTGCTTCCAACTTGTGCTGTCTCTGTTGCTGGTGAGTTCACTTCGGCTCCTCAAATGCCTGCACAGCTGTGGGGACCAAGGCTGACCTCGCACCCCCACACGCAGCTGGCCAGTATCGTGGTGGTCTTGCGCGATGCTGTCGCCGGCCACGCTGGCGGCCCTCAAGCTGCCTTCCCCGACAGCGCATACCTGGCATCCTACGTCGGCGTGCTGCTGTACTTCCTAGCCGGCCTGCTGCCCGACCCGGAGGGCCCATGGTCACCAGTCGCTGCTAACGGCCACGCCTGGGTCACCGCCGTGCTGCTGGAAGCCGTCATCGCCGCCGTCCTCAAGACCCAGCAGCCTGCAATTGGGCTCTCCCGCGATGTCGTCGATGCCTTGCTCAGCCTCGGGCTGGCCAGGCTTGTTGTGCTTGTGGTCATGATCGGCCTCATGGCCCTCAGGCAGTACAAGCTAAGGCCGGCCGAGTCGCAGTCAGCCCCCGAAGAACGACAGTCGCTCCTCGGAAATGGCCAAAATGGCCAGGGCCCGGTGGCTGACTACGGTAGCGCACATCCGCATACGCCCGCCATCAAACCTGCCTCTGGGAAGCCTCCAGGCGTTCAAGGGACGGGCTGGCTGGACTATTTCGCGGGCTTCCGCGTCCTCTTCCCCTATCTTTGGTACGTGACGTTTCTGGTTTCACACATCATTCCCTTTCATGTCACTAACGCTCGACAGGCCGAAGGACTCGCATCTTTACCAGGCCATCGTGGTCATCTGCATAATACTTCTTGTCTGCCAGCGCGTCATCAACGTCTTCGTCCCCGTTCAGCTTGGCTATCTGGTCGATGCCCTTGGATATGGCCGGATTCCGTACAAGGAGATCGCCCTTTACGTCATCTACAGGGCTCTTCAGGGTAATCAGGGAGCCATTGGTGCTGCCCGCTCTGTTCTCTGGATACCTGTGTCACAATCTCTCTACCGACGGCTGTCCTGTGCTGCCTTCGAGCATGTCCTTGGCCTCTCCCTGGAGTTCCACCTGAGCAAGAAGACTGGTGAGGTGACGAGCGCTCTCGCCCGCGGCGCTGCGATGAACACGTTCCTCGAGAATTTCCTATTCCAGGTCTTCCCCATGGTCTTTGACATCTTCGTCGCTGGCCTCTTCTTCTTCGTGAAGTACGATCCTTTCTACACCATCATCGTGTTCTTCATCATGTGGTCGTACATATTCCTCACGATTTATATGGCCAAATATCGCTCGAGGCAAAGGAGAGACATGGCGACCAAGAGCAGAGAGATGGACGCTGTAAAGACGGATGCCATCATGGCCTTCGAGACAGTGCAGCACAACTGTGCTGTCGTTCAGGAGACGAGTCGATTTAGGACCCACGTGATGATTTACCAGAAAGCCGAACGCCTGGTACTTTGGTCCCTACAGGCGCTGAACCTCACCCAAAGCTCGATATTTTCTCTTGGGACGGCCTTGCTTGTTGCTGTTTCAGCATACAAGATTTCTATCGGCGAACAAAAGGTCTCGGAATTCGTTACTCTGATCCTCTACTTTACACAGCTCCAGGGGCCCCTGAATTTCTTTGGCACGTACTACACGATGCTTCAGAACAACCTGATTGAGGCAGAGAGGATGCTCGATCTCGTAAGTCATCATGTAATGGACATGTTCTCGGCCAATGCTAACAGTTCGCAGTTCAAGGAGACTTCTGGCGTTGAAGAGAAGCCTGATGCAATCAAGCTTCCATCTGCAATAGGCGAAGTATCTTTCAACAATGTCAAGTTCTCCTATCAAGGCAAGACCAAAGAGCCAGCCCTTGACGGCGTCAGCTTCACTGTCGCACCGGGCACGAAGACGGCCATCGTCGGAGAGTCCGGCAGCGGCAAGTCCACCTCCCTGAAGCTGCTTTTCCGCTTCTATGATGTTGAAGACGGCTCGATCACCGTGGACGGGTACGATCTCAGGGATCTGAAGATCGACAGCCTCCGAAGGAACATTGGGGTCGTGCCACAGGACACGGTGTTGTTCAATGCCACCATCATGTACAACCTGCTGTACGCCAATCCCAACGCCTCCCAGGCGGACGTCTACGAGGCCTGCAAGGCGGCAAATATCCACGACCGCATCCTTGCCTTCCCAGATCAGTACGAGACAAAGGTTGGAGAGCGCGGGTTGAAATTGTCTGGTGGTGAACGCCAGAGGGTAAGTCTCACACTTTGCTTCTTTTGCGAGTACCATTTCATGAGGTATGTGGACTGACACGTCGGCTTTCCCAGATTGCCATCGCACGAGCAATCCTGAAAGACGCCCGTATCTTGCTCCTAGACGAGGCCACCGCCTCTCTCGACACTCACACCGAGAGGCTGATCCAGGATGCTCTGGAACGTGTCACGGCCGGACGAACAACAATTACGATTGCGTAAGTACACACCGCTCTCTATGATGAGCTGCAACCACGCGTTCTCTTTTTTTCAACTGTATGTGAATTTGTCACTGATGTACTGTAGCCACCGCCTCTCCACCATCACCACGTCCGACCAGATCGTGGTGCTCCACAAGGGCAAGATCGTCGAGCGCGGCAGCCACCATGAGCTCTTGGACCTTGGTGGTCGATACCATGCAATGTGGAAGAAGCAGACTACCATCGAGAAGAGGGACCAGGAGAAAGAAAAGCTGGGCGAAGCAGCTGAAGCGGAGCTCCAGGAATAAGGTGCTCTGAGTTGGGAGTTGCCTCCGTGGGTCTTGGCGGTTTCCCTTTTCCAAAAATGGCGATAGATCATGATGTGACGGTAAAGATAGACTATTCTGTACAAATCTGTGAAAGGAATACAACTTCTGTGGGTACACAAGCCCGGCATCGCGGCACCAGCATAAGGCTCGCGCCTCGCGTCTAAGACGACAAGACAGGGGGCAGCAAATTCTCGCGTCAGAAAGTCTCCGCCGCTTTCCAGCCAACAACAGCCAGGCTTTGCCACGAACCCGCATGAGAGATATGGATTCCAGTAAACACTAACGCATCCCACAGCTCCAGCCAGGGGGCGCGAAAATAGCGGTGATTGGCGCATGGCGATGACTAGCACCGTTGCAATAGCACCAACATGATTACTTGCGACGATTCCGCCCCAGATAATTACCTTGGCGCCCACTCACTCTGTGAGACAGCCGCCCTAGGCGGTGAAAGCTCATGGGACCTTCACCTACCTCTGCCAATACCCACTGTGTGCTGACATTCATTTTTGACAAATCTCCCTCGCATCTTTGTGCGTTCTGCTTAGCTCAGTAACAGCGCAGCGCAGCGCAGCATTTGTTGCCCGCCTGGAAACAAACCCACCTCGCAGCAGCAAGAAGCGCCTCCACAAGGAACGCCCACACGATGTCCTCCAAGCCCACCTTCGTCCTCGTGCCAGGCGCATGGCACCGCACAGGGTACTTCGCCCAGATCAGGGCTTGCCTGTCGGACCACGGGTACCCATCCGTGGCAGTGACAACCCCGTCGGTGGGGTCCGACCCGCCAGCCACCTCGATGGACGTCGACATCGACGCCGCCGAAGCGGCCGTGAGGAAGGTGTTGGATGCCGGTGACGACGTGGTCCTGCTCATGCACTCGTACGGCGGAGGGCCCGGGTCTGAGGCCGCGGGGAGGATCGCCGAGGAGTTGCTCGGGGGCGGCTGTGGTCCGGCGCAGGGGAAGGGCAGGATCAAGAGGCTGGTGTATGTTGCTGCGTTTGTCCCCATCGAGGGCCAGCAGATGGGGTCGCCGGCGTCGGTGATTCCTACGTTCGTACCTGAGTATATGGACATTAACATGGAGGTAAGACAAGAGGCCGGTTTTATCGCTGTTTGGTTGAAAATGGGCAGCGTGGGGGGTTTCCGGGACGTCTCTCTGAAGTTGGTCGCTAACATTCAGCCGCAAAGACCGGAAACACCAAATGCAACGAGACCGCACTGGAGTGGATGTACGCAGGCCTGCCAGAAGAGGAGCAGCGAAAGCAATTGGAGGCGACCTCCACACACCCACTCGCAACGTTCCTGGGACCACACAAGCGCGCTGGCTGGAGATATATACCCTCCACTGCCGTGTACGCCACCAAAGACAAGCCGCTACCCCTGCCGTTTGTGGAGTTCATGGTGAAGCGCGCCCAGAAGGAGGAGGCCAGGGAGGGCGGTGTCCAGGCCTTCACGGGGGAGCTGGGAGAGGTCTACATGGACTGTGGGCACTGCGCCATGTTCTTGGTGCCTGAGAAGGTGAAGGAGCTGGGCAAGATCCTGGTGGCTGCTGCAGAGGAGTCGTGATTCACGACACCAAATCCACGGTGTTGGCTTCGGTTGCACTTCAACAATTCATAGAAATTTTTCACTAGCACAAGCATTGTTGCATCTAGCCAAATAGATTAACAGGGATCTGTTAAAGCATCGAAGCACTATTCATCCTTTCGGATAAGGACAGTGCCCAGCTCAAAGCCTCGAGTGTTACCGGCCTACTGCTGTAGAAAACGAATGAACGCCGGAAGAGTATCTGAGGACACTGATTACATTTATCCGCCAGACTGTCATCATTGCATAATGTTCTGTGACCATTAAGTTTTGAACCAGAACTATCCCAACAGACTGCCTATATGATCTGCAGTATCTGCCATGCATAGTGTATTCAATTGTATATTTTCATTATTCTGCTGCTAACATTGCTCAACGGTATTAGAACCATACGCTGTTTAGATCGGCTCTATGGTAGTTAGAAGCTCAGAGCAGCTCGCATTGGGAACAGCTGAATTCGGGACAGGTGCCAAAGGAACAAATTGAAGGTGAGGGAAGTGTATGAAATACAAGCCATCGAAGCTCCCCTTTCTTGCGGAGGAAGGAAGCGAGTAGGGTGCCTTAGCAATGGACTTCCGTTGCCCAGGAGAGTGCCGTTAAGGATATAGTTTCATTGGAAGGAACGGAACCATTTAATGACTTTCATAGAAGGAGAGTTTCACCCAGGAGGAAGAGAGGTAGGCAAGATGGGTTTGTAAACGAAAGAAAGAATATGCTTAAACACCCTACAATTACCCTTTCTATAAGCTAGGCCCTGTCTACACTTTACACCATTCCTGTGGATTGGACCGTTTCTGCACTATTTAAAGTTTGAGCCGCTTCAACTTGGAGTAGTTCCCACCTTAGAACAAATCCGGCGGTATAGATTCGATGTCGCCGACCGAAGGAAATCCAGCATGAGAATAATCCAGCCCGAGGGCTTCGAACTGTTGTGTCAACAACGGGGCATATGCCGTAGAATCCCGCGACTCCCAACGAATGGTCGCTGCCAAGTCTGTCTGCTCGTCCGGCCCGTCTTCCTCCCCGTCAGACAGCTCCTCCTCCTTTATGTTAGTGTTGGAGTCCGCCTTCTCGAGGGCGTCCAGGCTACTGCTCTCGGCCAGGTCGATGCCCTGGTCCCACTTCCAGAAGTTCTTCTTGTCCCACATGCGCTTGACCTGCTGCAGCTTCTGGCGGTTGTTGCCGTAGTAGGCCTTGAGGTGGTCCGTGTCCGGCATGCTCGAGTCCGGGAAGTTGATGAAGGCGGCCTTGCCCGCTATGGAGAACTGCCTCAGCCTGTTCTTGAACTTCTGCGCGAAGCCCCGCATGTCCCTCTCCAGCCACTTGTCCTTCCACTGGACCATGACGTACGTGTGGAAGACGGTGTCTCGCCAGCGGAATGCCGTGTCCCACATCTTCCGTCCCGTCGTCTCGCCTCCGGCGTGGATGAACGAAACCTGGCACAGGCCTGCGGGCTCCCCGGCGAAGAGCCGCTTGAAGGCCTCCAGCTCTTCCTTAACGATGGCAGTAATCTTTTCGGTCTCAGTGCGGGAGTTTGTGAAACAAAATGGGTGGAAGACACGGAAGGTACTGTTGGCTGGGGTTGACCTTTTGGTTTCCTCGTCCCACTGAGCGAAGAGCGTCTCATGCAGGAAACGAGAGCTCAGCTCGGGCAGCGCTCGGCGCGTGAGCTGCTTTGAGAGGTCGGCGTTGAGGATGCCTTTGTGGATCAGCTTGTTGAAGTCGTCCTGGTTGCCGTCAAAGTAGGCGAGGAAGCGGATCGCAAGATCTCCATTCTGTATCTCAAGGTCGGAGAACCACGAGGTGTCTATCGTCATTTGGTTTGGCCAATCGGTTGTATAAAAATGATTCATCGTCGCAAGCAGGCCGGTGCCCTCTTCAGGTCGCGGCCGCCGCGGAATGAGTCCCAAAAAACTTCCCTGACTCCGGTCAATGGTCGGAAACCACGTGTGTCTCCCAGCGACGATTTCTTTCCCTCCGTTTGACAAGTTGTGAGTCTGAATCTTTATCTCAACCACCACGCCGAAGTTGCCACCTCCAGCACCGCATAAAGCCCAGAATAGCAGCCCTAAAACCTTGTCAGCAAGTGTACCTCCACTTGTGCATCGGGTCAGAGATCATCATGGACACAGGCAGCTTATCCCCTGTGTTCCTCACAAAGCAATCCTTTTATATGTTCTGGGGGATGGGGGAGTCATTTCCAGGTACTCACCATTCTCTGAGTCTTGGTCATCATCCCTTCTGACAACATACAATTCTCCATCCGCGGTAACAATGGTCACCTCTATCAGGTTGTCGACTCCCATCCCGTAGCTCCTGCTAAATGGCCCAATGCCTCCGCCCAATATGAATCCACTCACACCGACGCTGGGGCAACGGCCACCATTGACCATGATCCCATCCCCTTCATCGACCAGGGCTCTATATACGTTGCCCCAGAGAGCACCTCCCTGAATAGTCATCTCCCGTGCACCCCTGCATATCGTTAACATATCATATTATTGGATCGATCAAGCTGTAAGAAAAGAAGGGAGGACAAGAAGGCAGGCCCGTTTAGATCCATCCAAAGAAGGCCTTCAAGGAAATCCCCAGTTCTCAGAGGCACTTTGACAATTCAAACACGTACTTGTCCAAGGTGACCTCATTCATATGTTTGAGATCCAGCATTATGCCGTCGTTGGGGAACGAAGAGCCAATGTACGAATGGCCACCGTTCTTGATCGTAATAGGCATTTCCCGAGCGACCGCCTCGTTCACGACCGTCATTACGTGAGAGATGTTCTTCGGCCGAATGACGTACGTCGGCCTCGAGAAGCGGTACAGCAGGTTTGAGCTCGCGACCGCGCGCTCGTACTCCAGGTCGCCGGGTAGATGCACGGGGATCTTGTGCGCTTGGAGGACGGCGGTGAGCTCGGGGTCGCGGGGCCGTCTCGGCGCCGGTGTTGCTGCCCTTCGCCGTGACCTCTGCCGCGTTCCCGTGGCTGTCTTTCTGATCCCGGCATTTGTGTTGGCCCGCGGCGCTCTGCTAGGCGTTGTAATCGAGCCGGGCGTGGCCGGAGGCCTGCCGCCGGGCGTGTTCGTCGGCCGCAGGCCAGGTGTCCCCTGGTTCCTCCGTATGGTGTTTGGTGGTGTCGCCAGCCCCCCTGTCCCCCAGTTCTGTGTCTGTTTCGGTCCCATCGTGATATTTGTCGTCAGCACACAGATATGGGCAGGCTTGCCGTGTGTAAATCAGTTTCGAGGGGTCAAGCAGGCCTCAGTGGTCGAGCATTTACCAAGGTGAAGGGGACAAAAGAGAACGGCACGGGACACTTTTGTTTCCAAAGTCCGAGCTATACAGGTAAGTTATACGGTTGAATGAAATATTCCAAGCGTATATTGGCCGCTCCTACTGATGCTGGTCTTTGTTACAAAATTCCAGTGGGGGCGCATCAAGACCAGAACGCCTGCTTTGCGGTCAAAGAAAAGAAGATTGTGACGAGAACGGAATTACCACAAGCTCAAACTCCATTTCCGGTTGATTCTTTGAATCATTTTTGTTTATTTCACCTGTACTCAATCATCGAGCTTGGAAAAATATACATTGGCCGCATCAGATGCGAACTATTCTTTGAATTAAAGTCTTGCAAACGGTCAATTTAACATGCACAGAAATTCCGGTCCTTTAATGCTTGATGCGAAATTTCGGTAGTCGTGTAATGCTGCTTTGGCGAAGTTCATGTCTCGGTGTAATTGGAGTGTAATTGAATAGCCCATACAGGATTATAAATTTCAAAAATTCACTCCTGGACTCTGTGAGAAAGGGAAGCGGTAATCCGTGGCGAACTACATCCATGTACTGAGATCACTCTATCCCCATCGGTTATTCACGAAATATTTATGCGCCGTACTTCAACGTGGAAGTATCAAAACGGCCGGGTGAATGACAGTGCACTGGCAGCATCTTGAGTCCAGTACGATGACATCGGCGTTGGGCCCAACGATCTTTTGCACAATTGAGGGGAGTCATCAAAAAATTCCATTCATTTGGCATATATCGAAGCAATATCAAGGTTCATTCATGTAGAGAATATGTCTACAATGTAGGTGTTTCCTAAGCTCCGACAGACACTGTAGATTTGGAAAAGGCTTGAGGTTACCATGCTGGGCCAACTAAAAAGGCCAAATCTTCAACAGAGCAAGCTTGGCTTTCCCGACCAAGACCCCCCACAAACTCCAGTAGGACACCAGTTCATAATTTCTGTTCAGTTGAATAGCGCCTTCAATCGGCTTGAGCCACTAGAGTGGAGGCTCGCAGGTCAGCAGCAGTATTTGGCAGGCCTCATGATCAGTTGACAATGGAAAGGAAGGGATGAATCCGGCGGGCGGTCCGGCACAGAAACCGGATTCGTGCCCATGCCGGCGGGAACGGACAACGCCAAGGAAGTGGCTTGCTTACCCGCGGCCGCCTCTCAACATAGACCTCGATCGCGGGTGGCTTGTCCAGAATGCTCTGGTCATCAAGCACACCTGCTCGCAGGCCCACGTTGTCTTTCATTGCTGGCTCGCCACCCGTGCGGAACAGAGTTGTGCCACATGTTGAGCAGAAGTGATTGTTGATTTCCTGTAAAGGCGTTAACGACTTATGCAATCCCGATTGTATTCAAAGTTATGAATACGAACGTTGCCGTGGTCCGAGGTCTTCGTGTATATCTTGGGCTCCCCTTGCGTTATGGAAAAGTTCTTCTTTGGGACCTGCTACACCGTGAAATTGTTGATCTTGCGATCATCATGACAGTAGCAAATCGCCTGAGAGATATTAGATGCGAGCCAAATATAATGACTAGCTACCGACACTGGCCGCTGCTTGGTGACCTGGTCACATACTGTGTATGCAGGACTTCCCGTGTAGGCGATCTGTATCTCACCACAGAGACAGCTTCCCGTCGGCATGTTCGGCGTCGTGCACGGGCTCGCAAAAGAGACACCGGTTGCCTCGATTCAGCGCTATCCGATGTTGTCGAGGCCTTTTCGACGCTCCAAGGATTCAAATCTATGTGATGTGTGCTGAATGGTGGCCAGCGGTCGGTGAGATCCGTGAACTGCAATCATCCAGGGACGGCGGAGCTGAAGAGTACTGTATTGCCATCTTGTCGCCTCCGCAACATGACCAAGCATAAGCACTAAGGGTTGGTAGTCCAACTAGCTCAATTTCCCCTTGTGCGACAGACTAGTTATGACCATAAAGTCGACGGTGTCATCCCGGACTTAAATGGGACTATGAGAAGTGCTGTACCGCTCCGAAGTCTTGCGAGGCGTTTCGAGCGATGGACGTGCTGCTGCAAGCGCATGATTATCAAAGACTGTTTTGTATGTCGTCGGAAAAAGCCGTGGACACGTTTTAATTGCTTCCAATATATACCATAGCTCCAAAACTCCCTTTCTTATTCGACCCAGACTTGTCTTCAGGCTTCGTTCGTGGTTCTTCGTCAGAGGCCGCACTACCGCCGTGTGCATTCATTGCGTTCCATTCGTCTTCTTGGAAGGACTCTAGATGAATCTCATCTGGCCGGTCTTGACATATTCTCTCTGAGCGCTGGCACATGAAATCGTACATACGACTTGAGTGACCATTCGACTCTTGAGCTGATTGCTTCAGGCCGCAATGGTGCGCAGACATTCTATCCGGAGCTGCTATTTTCTTGCACGTGACTTCTCGGGAAATCTATTCAGATTCGGCGAAATCCAAACCGAATCTGCTCTCTTTCTCGATGGCGATTAACATCCGTCGGCACATTCAGTGAAATCAGTCGTGGTTATGTGGAAGTTTCCGACGCCGGACATCTTGTTTGGACCGAGCGATAACCACCAGCCACTCGCACGCCTCAGATTACGAAGGGCCAGGAACACGATTCTGAACGAGAGCCGGTAGATAAAACGAAACCTGGCTCAGGTGCTGTGAACGCTGGAATAACAAGCTCGACATGACGAACCTTTTCCATACACCCCGCTTCGCAGGTGTGATGTCTACGTTATCCGCACAGACTTCGCGGGGCCTTGCGGGAGACGTCGACGTCTCGCGTTGACCATCGCGGCGGTCTAGCTCTAACTCTATATCGCGCAGCCAATCGTTTGTTTCGATCAAGATTTAGGCAACTAACTGACGTTCCCCGATCCGGGATGCTCACTACACCTTGAGGGAATCTTTACGTCAGGACGAGGTTAATAAATAGGGGCCGGACCCAGCCCTTCGCTTAAGCCATGTTCGTTTCCCATTCCCCAAGCCATCTGGTCTTATTCAGAAAGTCGGCATTTCTACCCTCATTTATACCTACAAATCAACACGGAGAAAGCTTGCTCCTATTGCACCATCGAAATGGACTGTGGCTGCTCATCTTCTGGGAAGGGCTGCTCATGTGGCTCGGACTGTAGCTGTTCTAACTGCATTGTGAGTCCTCCCGCAACGTTTCTGATGATTGAGATGGACGAGATGGACATTTTAACCCATGGGCAGGACAAATAAACTTCCGGGCTGCCTTTTCCGCAAGTCGACTTGATCCGAGTCAGGCGGGAAATCGAAACACGGCGCTCATTACTTTACAAGACTGAAAAAAGTTTGGGAAAGCGGTATCGGGGACGTTTGGTCAGTCTGTGGACGTCGAGAGCAAGGCGGCGTTAATTCTTTTCATTTCCAGAGATACACATGGTCACAAGATGCTTTTGACTTTCAGGACCTTTGTGATTGGTTTGGGTGGAAGCACGTACGGGGCCAGGATCAAGTACCGCCAGATTGTCTGTCAACTTCGATCCAGGGACACGGGTTGATCATAAATTATGTACTACCTTGACAGAAGAATTGTTCGCAATTACACATCTCATTATTTATTCATCCAACTGTGTAGTGACACTCTGGGCACGGTGACAACATGTAAAGATTAATGCTGTAACATCCTTCCTTGGGAACACATCTTTGTCTCGCTATTCAAGCCAAAACCTTATGGTTCTGGTATCTATAGGAAGTCGGTGTCGAGAGGCAGAAGGCCAAGTTTCGGACGACTCACATAGCAGAGGACGGCGCCGCCCAATCCGTTGTCAGTGATGAAGACCTCCTCGTACCCGACATACGTGACTTCTTTCCTTTTATGAAACCAGTCATTCACCACGGCCTTGGAGCTACCAGTCGCGTCGGCCTGGAAAGCCGAGGGCCTCTTCCGGTCGACGACACTTTGCATGCTCAGCTTGATACCAGCCCCGTTCGCAGCAAAGAACGGGGCATGGGACTGGTTAGCCTGAGTTCCTGAAGTCCGGGCTGCGAGGTTGGACGCGGCCGCGGAGGGGTGATACTGGATTTGGAAGAGCAGGGTATCGTTGTCGGCGGCGTATGCTAGGATGGGCACGTCGACGCCGTCACCACCGTCGTAGATCATAAAGGTGACTTCAGTTTTCTGGTTTCCAACCATCCAATCAAGTAGTTCACTGCCAATGATAGAGCGATTGTCCCAACTATTTCGATCGGCGTGCGTGTCGTGCAGGCTAAT
Source organism: Diaporthe citri (assembly GCF_014595645.1). Classification (NCBI taxonomy): domain Eukaryota; kingdom Fungi; phylum Ascomycota; class Sordariomycetes; order Diaporthales; family Diaporthaceae; genus Diaporthe; species Diaporthe citri. The sequence goes on along the minus strand of NW_025064852.1, from coordinate 1,257,619 downwards.
ATCCCAATCGGACAGATGAGTAGTATTTGATACCAGGGCAGCAGACCTCTTGGTCTTGACATAGCCGGGGTCCGGCCCGAGCTGTGCTGTCTAGACACCGGTGACACCGCTGATTGATGCCGTTGTGACGGCAATGTGGGTGATGGAATCGACGGCGGTGATGGTGTTGAGGGCTGTGGCGTAAGCATTGGTGCTGACATAGTTGTTTCTCTCGAGTTCTTCAATGACAGACCTCGATATGATGTTGCAGATAAGGACTCTAACAAAGTACCACTCTCAGCCCTCAACCTGTACAATCAAGTTTTCCCTTGGGCTGACGAGATTCTCGGACGGATGTGTTCTCTCTTCCCAGACGCTCGGAGACTTCTCAGTGACGTGGCTGGCGGTGGCGGGACTAGAGTTGACAGTGGCTCCTAGAAGAAGCAGCGCGAGGGAAGCGGCCTTGGACACAAGCGTTTAGATTGAAAGTACTCGGATGCCGATGGTGAAGGTAGCTGCTGCAAGTTCGAGAGTCCGGGCAGCTGCACATCCATACCTAGGTAGTTGCCAAGCCGCCTCTTATACACTTGCAGCGATACATCATAATTCGAACTCGAGCTAGCACAAGGCAGGCTACTTACCGTTGGCAAAGCTTGAGCACTTGTGCACCCGAGAACTGGTGGAAGAGTGCGCGTAAAAGTTGCTCGGCGCCACGTGTCAAGACGAGGTGATATCGTGTGTAAGTGTTTTCCAAAATGCATGGTTCATCCCACAAGAGGGCCGAAAAAAAGAGCGAGTGAACTCAGCCGAAATTAGACTACCTTTCCAGCCGACGGCTCGTACCGAGAAGTGACTATTCAAGGCTTTTCCCTGGCCAGGCAAGATCGCAAAGGAAAACGTTCCAGTGCGTGGTAGTTTGTACCAAAGCACGTTCCTTGATTGTATTGTCGTGGAGAGAAAAGCCTTGTGGGAAAAATCATTAGGCCGCCTGCCTACCTACCATCGCTTCTTACAGTACTGTGTGAATTATTGTGCAATGAGAATTATCAAGTATGCTCTTGTCTTATTGGACAGCTTTTGAAATCCAGCCCAGCCTTACACAAGACAATCCCTGCCTTATCACAGCTGGCCTCGAACTGGTCTTGGGGTCCCATCGGCAGCAACCAGGTTTACGGCTCACGTCTTTAGCACAACGCCTTGGAAATTCTGCCGGATCTCACGGTACATATGTCCTGTGCGCTGGGTTTATTCCCAGTCATCCGCTGGGCAGTTTCCAGTTCCAAATCCCCTGTTTATTGGGGCTTTTATAGAGATGTTCGAAGCTCACCACAACACACCTGACCCGACCTCACCCCTTGCGTTGAGCGTCGGCCTCCGTCCCAGGGCTCGGTGGAGGTGGACCAGTCGTCCAGTTGGATGGGTCAGGCCCCAGAACAAAGTCCATTGTTCCACCATTGTCAAAGATATCCGACCAAGTCACCCACGACTTGTCCCACGTCTTCCCGTTCACCTTCAAGCTCTGGACATAGTAAGACGTCTCGTTTCCACCATCCGTTGTTATGTCCAATTTCTTGCCCTCGCCAAGATTGATTGTCAGGTCGGAGAACCAGGGGCTTCCAACCAAGAATGTGGTCTGGCCAGTCATCGGATACAACCCCAGCATCACCCACAACACCCAGGTCTCCATCGCGCCGGCGTCCGAGTTGCCTGGCAGACCAGTTGGGGTCGGGGAATAGTAAGCTTTGGCGAACTTGCGCGTGTAGTAGACGGTGAGGTCCTGGCGGTTGGCAAAGTTGAAAAGGTACGGCGTGGTGAACGAGGGCTCGTTGCCGGGGTTAAAGATCATCTGACCAAATGAGCCTGAGGAGTAGGCTCCCGGGGCGAACATCATCTCGAGACGCTTTACGAAGTTTGCCTCTCCGCCGCAGTAAGAGATGATTGTGTCGATGTCGTGGTGGGCGTTCCAGGAGTATTCCCATGGTAGGGCTTCATAGTCTGTGAAATTGTTAGCGAAAAACACCCCCTTCTCCAAACAGCTTCCTGATCTACTGACAATCATCACCCCAGTAGCAGCCTCCGCAGCTGAGAGGATCCTGCTCGATGAAGCCGCTGACGTTCCGCGGAACAACAAATCCAGAGAAACCCAGCGACTCGGCGTCGGGGTTCCAGTGGTTCCTCCAATTACGGCTCCGGTTCAGATATGTCGACGCATTCGCCTCGCCCAGTCCATCCCCAACAGTATAGACAGCAAAGTCGTTCACTGAGTACTCAACCGCGCGACTGACGGAGCGACCAAAGGACGGTGTGATGAAGCCGTGCTCGAGCCAGTCCGGAAGCGCCCCTCGGCCCTCCTTGGTTGACCCGGTAGTGTCGCGGGGATCGTCGTTGTTGGGCGGCGTGACCTCTGCGTTGGTGAGCATGGCGGAGTATCCATCCGCCCAGTTGACGCCGCCGCGCACGCCCTTGACGTACGCGTCTGCAAGGACATTATCTGCGTTTGAACCGCCCTGAGTTGCGCCGTTCCAGAAGGACGAGCGCGCATCCGGCATAAAGCCCTCATTTCTCCAGATGTCGATGAGTGAGCGGATGTACTCCTCGTATGCCTTGGGTTGAATCAGGTGGAACAAAGCGGTGCTACATCGAAACTGCAAAGGTCAGCTCTCCATCTTGAAGAAAACCTCACCTCGACATATGACGTACCAAGTCCCACAATGTGAAGATGTCATCGTAGTATGGCTCTGAGGACGCCCACAGAGGATTCTCTCCCGTCTTGTTGGTCGGGATTATACTCATGTGATACAGTGATGAGTAGAGCAGCTGCATGTCAGTCAGGCTCCTGTTGTCCGTGGTGGTGACCTTGGACAGGACTTGGCTGTTCCACGCATCCTTGGTCTGTGCCGTCAGCTCCTCCCGAGTTGTCCCGGCCGGAATCTGTGAGTCGACGTTTGAGCAGGCTTGCTCCGTGGAAATGAAAGACACGCCGACCCTCGAAGTGACATTGGTGGCACCATCGAATGTGTACACGACGCCAAGACGCGACGTCGAGGTTACGCTGCCACCGGCAGGATACTCAACAACCGAGCTGTTGGTGTTGCCGGACCCCAGAAAGGTTTGGTACGTCGATGGTGCAGGGTCGAAGTGCCCGCAGAAGTAGACTGTCCACTTTGGCGCTCGGTTCCAGCCGTTGTCATATGAACCGTAGCCCTTGTAGTAGCCCTTGTCGGTGTCACCATCAACCACTTCAATGTTGCCTCCCAGATAGGACTGCTGGAGGCCCATGCCACGGTAGCTGGACAGCACATGGCTCACGTCGACAATGACATTTCTCGTCTGGTCGGTATCCGGGAATGTGTACTGGTAGAACCCCGCCCTCTCGGTGCCCGCCAACTCAACTGTGATCCCACTACCCAAAAACGACTTGTAGAACCCAACTTCGCTTACGTCGGGGGCGCTTCTTGTGTCATTATGATCGGCCAGCGGGTTGGTGATCTTGCCCAGGACAGGCATCTGCGAAACCACTCCGTACTTGGGTGCGCCGCCTGTGCCGCTCTCGTGCAGCATGGAGAATCCTGTGAAGTTTCCGTCCGGCCTATAGCCGGAGTAAGCGTCAGATCCGTCGTACAGGTCTGGCCCCAGCTTCACTACCCCCAACGGCCAGCTCACTCCTGGAAATGTGTTGCCCCCGTTTGCCTGGCCCGTCTATTGCACTCGTTAGCCCACGATCGAAAGAGCTCACATGTTGTGTTTCATGACGGGGTACAAACGCTAGGTAGCACGTAGCCTGTCAAGTCCACAGCAGCGACTGTGGATGAAAAGAAGGCTCGCATTATGATTCTAAACGCGAGTGTGAGCGACATGATTGCTGCTTGTCGAGCAACTTGAAAGTAATGGCTGGAATGGCAGTGGAAATGCAGCAGAGTTTAGACTGCTGCATGCTGAGGCTTACGCAATTGAAAACATCTGATGAGAGAAAAGTCTACACCATCAGGATTGACATAAATAGCCCCACGACGGCGCAGCCTATGTGAATGTGACTGGCTCACCTTTTCAGCCGCGACAGGGGGTGGTGGGTCACAACGTGGTTGCCTGCATATCTATAAATGGGCAAATGATTTCCCCAGTAAATACATAAGGCTACGTCTGCCACCCTGGCTGCTATAGTGAATTTGAAAAGTGACAGTTAAAAAAGCAAAGAGGCAGAGACATCCAGAAAGATGGAGTCAAACAGGGCCGGTAGGTTAAATGTATATGCCCCACGCAGGTGTTGGGACTACCATCTGAGCAATGTAACGTGGGTTGCAACCCACCCTGCCTCCCGGGTGTCTTTCGTGACCAACCTGCACCATGTGACCCAGTTGGGGACGTACGAGAATCGGTAGTGAATCACTTGAAAGAGTTCAAAGCGAAAGGGGGGAAAGCAGAGGAAGTGCCATCCCTGTTGGCAGCTATGACGGAAGTTCGGCATGGCGGTGTGATACCTCGTGTAGTACAGGATTGATCGTCAAGCTTTGCAGCCTGAAAGGGTGAAGGAAGCTGATCCTGGGAGAGAGTTGTCTGTTGCGTGGGGGACCTGGGCTGCACAATAGAGAAAGTGATCCAGCATGAAATGACCGTCTCAAAACCATTTGATTCATCACATAACTTCCGCGACTTTTTTAATGCGTAGTTCGGCCTTATCTTCTTGACGTTTTCATCCGTTGGAAGCGCGTCTCTAGCTGTACACACGACAGGTTGTGGTTGTGGTCCAATCTTCTGCCTTGATTTGCATGGGACCCAGACCAATCCTGTTTCTTAGGGCTGCTTACATACAGGCCAAATCTTAAAGCTTCATTACAGTTGCATTGGCTTGAACCAGGGTTACATCCATGATCGGGGTGATGTTGGAGAACAGCTTCCGCTGAGAGCCACTTGAAGGCTGAAAACGGAGACCACAGCTTTCAATTCGACTTCTTTAAATATCCTGGCATCAGGTTTCCAGTATGTCTAATCACTACTAACAGCACCTAACACATGCACTTGCTTGCCACGAGAGGCTATCCTGAATCTCGTTCACTCTCATCAGAAACTTTAGAATGTTCTGCAACATTCGCACATGTGTGTCACCTCAGCAGTTCAGAGTACTCGAAAGACTTGGGGACGCCTGAGAGGTTTCAGTTGGGGGTTGGGATTCGAACGGTCCTATCCAGGATTCTATCCAGTTGCACATGTACATAAACGGCAGACACTAACTACCCCATTGAACCTTTGCAGCGCGAGTGGAATACACGCCTCGATTTTACATCTCAGATTATGCCGGTACGCCCTGGCTATAAGTACGGATAAAGTTTCCGATTTCCAAGGCAACTCCGTATGCGCTTTCTTCCCAACCCATCATATGACCAGAGGAGATCTACAGCCATTCACTATTAGTATTTTTTCTCTTTGACTGGATTAAGACCTTTTTTCAGGTGCCTCTAAATAGGTGTCTTTGAACACGTCTTGAATATCTCGCCGAACTAGACGTCTTCTGCAGCTGGCTCATGAATTTTTATGAAATCTGAGAAAGAAACCTTCGATGAGGAGAAAGCTGTACTCACGGTATCGTGTGGCGCGTTTTCCTCACAATAGAGCTGGACCTTATTCGCCTGTACGAGTCGCATTTCCTCAGCCCAAGCTATAATGCTGGGTCCCAAGATCTCACACTCGCCGAAGGAGGCGAATAAAGGGACGCTCGAGCGAAAAGGATGACCGAGAGGCGATACGTATTGGGCTGGTGCATCGCCAGCTGTACCAGCTGGAGCATACGTACTACTGGCACCAAATTGTAGAAACGACATCGTGAGATAATCAGTCGCCCATGCCTTCTGTTCCCGATAGGAGCAAGTGGGACTGAGTGATTCCAGAGGATTCACCCACGGAGAACAAAGCACTGCAGAGACATGCGGCTTGATCCCAGTACTGTGCTCTTCGAGATAGCGCAGAAAGGCGATGGTAAACCGCCAGCACTATCGCCTCCAACCGCGATGGATGTAGCCGGTATTTGCAGTGTCTCCGTAAGATAAGAGTATGCAGTTATCATATCTTGGAGGGCAGCGGGGAAAGGGTTTTTGCCACATCCGGAAAGACGATATTCGGGACAGAAAACCGCCACAGCTCCGGTGTGAAGAAGCAATGCTTTCGCCACGAGTCCACAGAAGAGCTCCCCAGAATTTCCCATTATGAAGGCTCCACCATGGTTCCAAAGGATAATCAATCCTTTTCGGTTGTTTGGTTTTCTAGGATACCAAGTCCCTTCGACCTTGTCTGGGGTGACGGCCAAAGAGACTGCGTGACCTTGGTAGAATGGTTTCGGGAATGTTGTCGGGTCGATGACTTGAAATCTTTCTCCTTTCTTTCCGGGATATACTGAGAGGGCCTCAGTGAGACCTGCCAAAACGAATATGTCCATAAAGTCTCGGGTACTGCGGACACACAGGGTTTGCTTGAAGGTCCATTCTGGATGAGGACAAGAGAAAAAGGCCTTGGCAACGACATATGGGAGGCTGATCAAGGTCAAACTCAATCTGAGAAACTGGCCCACTCGACGCCATAGTGATCCTGTTGCTTTAGGATGGAGAACCTCTTGAGCCATGGCGATAATTTAATCGACTCATGTGTCCACTAGATGCTTTGGAGGATCGTGCCAGAAGCGGCATCGAAAGGAAGCGCCTTGGGCACTTGCAAGTAAAACCCTTCTAGACAGTGTTTTCTCTCCGTGTTCAATGCCACTTTCTGTTGCATTGTGTTTAACGCTCTTCGGGCAATTTGGAATTCTAAGAGGCCAGTTTCCCAGGGCAAGGATTCTTTTCTCCAACGGGGCTTTTAATGTCGAAGGATTTGGGACAACCTTCTAATCTAGGTTAGGAAACTGTATGTCTGCTGCTTATCGGAGGGCCGAAATTTACCAACACCCGCATGAAGGAGGTTTGTGTGGCCTTGAGGGGAACCTTGTTCGCTGCAGTGCTTGCTGTGCTGACATGGCTGGAGGCGTCTTTGCCGTCTAAGCCGGCTTCTAGCAAAGCAAGGGCATGGGTGATTCACCCAGAATATTGCAGAGCGAACAGATCCTCGATTTTTCCTCAGCTAAGTAAGTAGGGACACTCCTTGTTGACCAACTTCGATGATCCTGATCTCTTGCAACATATGTAGCTCCTGACATGTTGAGGAGGTGTCAAATCGACAAACTGCAGATCGGCAGAGCCGTTCAATTATTCCAAAAACTAGTCGCATGCTGCCTTGAGGTGTCCATTCTATCAGTGTCTAAACCCCTAAAGGCGAACAGCCAGCGACCGGCTTCTATTTTCATCTTTTCTATACGGAAGCTGGGCGTGCATGTGTAGGGCTATGTTGCAGGTAACCCACACGACAGTGATGGGGGCCGCCTGGCTTATCTGCACTGTCGGATGACAAGACTGGTCAAGCGGGAGCATCTCTCGCATGCACCCAATCCAGAAATGGATTTCCAGACCCCAAACTGCCAGTGACTAACTGTATAGCCCGCAGTCCGTTCTAACCGTACACGTGTGACTTGCGGTCCGTTTTGCTAGTTCCCGAGTGGCTGGTATTGGGGCAGTGAAGAACGAAAGAACATTCCTTCATCGTTGCCCTATAGGCTGGAATCCGAATCTTTTGCCAACTACTGTACAAGCTAGGCACCGACATCTGGATGATTTAATTATTTGTTTCCAATATCATGGACCTCCTCGACAGTTTCAAAGAACAATCGATTGTATCCTTTCACATCTTGAACTTCCGACCATCTTGTGACTACCCGAGTCCTAAATTCCAATTCACCCAGGGTACCGACATCATGGGAATGTCAATTATTAAGCCGTCAAGAGATGGGGCGGCCTTGATAGCTCTCTCTGTTGTCACCGCCACCCTAGCAACGACCGCCATGGTTCTTCGTCTTTGGGCCCGACGCCTTATGAGAGTTACATTGGGTCTCGATGACTACTTAGCGCTGGCAAGCTTGATAGTCTATTATGGACAACTAATTGTTTGCTTCCTACACGTCTTATATGCTGGTACAGGCACGGACCAAATGACTGTGCTCATGGAAAACCCTACCGCTATCACTTACAATCTAAAGGTCCGTCTGCAAAAGATTATTGTTCGCGGCTAGGGTGAAAATAACTTAACAAAGTCAATTCTCACAGTTGATGTATTTCAGTCAGTACATCTACGGTTTCAGCTCCCCTGCCATAAAGTTGAGCCTCTTGATATTCTACTGGCGAGTATTTCCCACGCCACTAGTTCGCAATGGGGTATACTTTCTCAGCTTCTGCTGCATTGGGTGGTTTTTCGCTATCATGGTGCGCATCTCCGTTGCCTTTGGCTGCATTCTTATGTTGATCTCACCTTTCATCACAGATCATCAACGGCGTTGAATGCAGACCAATTTCCTTTGCTTGGACCGGAACGGGTGACGGCGAGTGTCCCGTCAACACCACCTACTACTTTGTTTCGAGCTCGTTTGCAAACATGATCATCGACATTTTGACATTGTGCCTTCCAATCCGTGAAGCTGTCCGACTGCAAATGTCAACATCCAGGAAAATCGCTATTATAAGTGTCTTCCTTTTCGGCAGCCTGTGCGCACCCTTTTGCATCTGTGATCTGTCTTGAACCAAGCTGACATTGATTTAGGGTCGTCGTGGCTAGCATAATACGTTTTGGGACACTTTTCACCCTGTCAAGCGCAGCCGACTACACGAGTGATGTGACAAGTACGCTGTTTCAGCTGACAATAGTCTATATCATGCTAACAAAGACAGAGCGGTATACTATAACGTCAGCTGCTACTGTAGCAGAGATATTCATTGCTATCTTCGGTGCATGTGTTGTAAATCTCGGACCAGTTTACAGGCGTCTACGCTATGGTGATCCTCAGGGAAGCAGTAGCAAGTTCAAGAAACCGGGCAGTGGTGGAGAGAGTTGGGGAAAAGGGAACAAGAGAGTCGGAAGCATTTCAGTTCACACCCATGATTCCTTCCAGCGACTTAATGGTCACGATGAAGGAAGCGAGACGATGATCATAGGTGACGGAAACCACACAGATATGTCGATGAGAGGGATTATAGTCGATCGTGGTGTTGACTGGAGCGAGAATCACGGATCGGCACGCTAAATCTATGGCTAGCTCGATGTCTCGGACACGAGCCGCATCAGCATTAAATTGATTCCATCGCAATTCACTGCGGCTTCCCGTCCTTTGATATTTCATCTGTATACTGAATTTGCGTAGGTGCGAACCTCGGCGGAACTCATTTGTTGTGTTACGTTGGATACCAGTTTCTGGTGTGAAAGCTCTGACCAAAGCGTCAAACAGTCGTGGTCTTCTCAGTGCCTAGTCCAACACTTTCCCATATTTACTCTCTCAATCATTATCTAGCTTAATCGCAAAGGGAATCAACTGCTACGGAAATGAGGACAACGCGATGGTTAATTCCGAACAAGGGGTTGTGTTGACAGGATGCAAGAGCTGTGTCATTCTTTGTTTTTACATCCCAATGGATCTCTTTGACCGCAACCGGTCTTCCGCCTAAACTTTCCAACAAAGGTGAGCTAATACCTTGATCGGGAGGTAGTTCTAGAGTCTCACGAGATATGGCAGGGCAGCCTCTTCACATTTCAACCACTACACATAGGATACGGCATCAAAAAACCACCTCAACCTCAACATCCAGCCCGCACCCAGCACACCCAACCCACAGCCCAAAATGGCCGACACCATAGAACAAGTCTCACAAAACTACCCCATACCCAGCAGCGAGTACCTCCGGAATGAGTTGGAGACACTACAGCAGGCATTCGAAGAGTTACAGCAGCTCGTCGGCGGCCTCCCGGAGTGCTTCTGCGTCGACAACGAGCCCCCGCCGCAGGACCCCGCCGACAACGGCTGCGACTGCGACCCTTGCAACTGCCCGACCGACAGGCACCCGTGCTACGAGGGATCCGAGTTCAACAACGGCGACCAGAGCAACGCGGGCCTTCGCGGCGCGCTGGCCAAGCTCCAGCGCCGGGCGAACGCGCTGCTAGCTGAACAGGACGCCGGCGGGGCGTGCGAGTGCGCGGGGAGGGCCCCGCCGGTTCGTCCGGGGAAGCCGCTGATCTCTAGAGGAAAGCCGCTGATTTCTAGAGGAAAGCCGCTGATTTCTAGAGGAAAGCCGCTGATTTCTAGAGGAAAGCCGCCGATTTCTAGAAGAAAGCCGCCGGTAGAGCACCAGACTGAGGATCCGACTGAGGAGCAGTCTGAGGGGCAGTCTGAAGAGCAGTCTGAAGAGACTTCTGGAGACCAGACTGGGAGTCAGACTGAGGAGTCTTCCGGAGACCCTTCTGAAGAGCAGTCTGAAGAGACTTCTGGAGACCAGTCTGGGAGCCAGACTGAGGACCAAGCTGAGAGCCACATTGAGGAGTCGACTGAGGATCCTTCTGGAGATCAGTCTGGGGAGCCTTCTGGAGAGACGACTGAGGAGCTGACTGCGAGCCTGACCGAGGATCCTTTTGGGGGGGAGTCGACTGCGTACCTGGACGAGACTGAGGACCAGACTCAGGAACAGACTCAAGACCAGACTCAGGACCAGACCCAGGACCAGTCAGGCTACGACACCTCCACCTTACCTCCAGTCATCCCTCCTCGGAGAAAGCGACCGCGTGACGAGATAGAGTATGACGACTCCACCACCATAGATCCGTTTGACGACGACCCAGTGGACTCGACCGGGGATTGGAGTTACGGCTAGATGGTACTAGCAGCCAGTGTCCAGTGGGTGACATACGCCCGGCTGGGCCACTCTCTCGGTATAAGCTACCTGGAGAAATGTCACTGTCTTGCTCGGGAAGATGGAGAACAGGAAATGGAGAAGAACAAGTGTCTGGCTCGGAGGGATATCGATTTGGGGGGCCGCAGACCGGGGCTTTGGACGGTCGAGTAGGGCCCGGAGTCATCATCATTTCTCTTCCCGAGTTTTCTGGACACCCCGGGGCCACGATAACATCCAAGACTCTGAACTGCGCGGAAGCAGGGGATGCAGAAGGGGGGGGGGGATAACAAACGACAGAGAAGCAACCAAGCAGCGCTTCGCGCCCGTCGCATACAAGGGCCATCTCTCTGTCCACACCTTCATGCAGAAACAGATAATGATCGACTCTTCGCGCACACACAGACAGCTACTCCCCAAGCCGGCGTGGGACTTGATCTAACGTGACAAAACAAATACCACCCATCTATTCACTAAATCACGCATCACAGATCACTCGCACAACGTACACACACACGAGCAACCTTGCTCAACACCCCCAAGTGAGCCCATTAGGACGGACGAAAAGTTCTGAAATCTCGCCGCAGCGTCATACACACACACAGGCACAGAGAGGGTCTTTGAGCCAGCCAGCCATCAGGGCCGAGGAACCGCGCCATCACAGGCGAACAGGCAGGCAGGCAGGCAGACGGGAAAAAGAGAAGCGAAGCGAAGATGGGATATCGAATATGCTACTACACCCGTCATGAACAACAAAAGAAAGGACAGACAGAAGTCGCCGCCGCATGAGAGGTATCTAATCACGCACGGCACGTCTCTCATGCATGCACGCACGCACGCACGCAAGCAAGCATTTACATCCAACTCAGAGGTTTGAAAGTTCGAACAACAACAAAGAATCAGGAAAATATTAAACAACTCATCAAACAACAAAGCCGGCACCAGCCAGCCCGCCTGGCCAGTGCTACACCGTACCCTCTTAAACAACAAATCATGGTCAACAACCAACACCAGGCCAAGCCACGCCAGACCAGGAAGGAGAGACAGACAATATAACATCCCGACTTTCAACCCTCATGGCCTCCCAGATTTTCAGTACACAACGCCCGAGGCAGTCCTCCCAACAGTCTTGAAGCTCTCCGCGCCGGCGTCCCGGGCCGACCACCCGCCAGCCTGGGCGTCCCACACGTCGAACCTGCTGCTCCCCGCGCCCATGGAGTCGATGCCGACGCCAAAGCCCGTGAAGTAGTACCCCGTGACGACAACGAGGTAGCTCAGCAGCAGGATGGACCCCTTGAAGTAGTTGCTCTTGCCCTCGCCGTACATGTAGCTCAGCAGGAACACGCATAGGATAACCGTCACCATGTCCCACTGGGGGAACAGCAGGCTGAACGTGTACTTGGCCATGTCGAGCGGCACCTCGCCGTTGGGCAGCGTGATGGTGTACACGGCGCTGAAGAGCACCAGCGCCGGGATCTGGAGGAGGCAAACCTGCAGCGCATATGCGGAACCGATCTCCATCGAGAGGGCGATGTTGCCGTTCATGGCGAAGGATATGGCGTTCTGGATCACGGTTAGTCAGCCTGATCCGAGCAAGACGAGTTCGGGTTAAGTTGGGACTTTAGAGAAAAAGGTGAAGATGGGTCAGGAGTAGATAATTCAACGTGTTCTCAGCAACCGCAAGTATGCGTCTGAGTGAGCTGGGTAGTAACGCGTAATGCTCATCACAATGTCCACCGGAAACAAGGGGAGAAAATCAAGCCAAGACCTAGACTTACCAAGAACTCTGTGGTATTCGGCACCAACGCGAAGAGCGTAATACCCAGGAACTTCTCGTCAATCGCAAAGCCCTCGAGGACCACATCCACCGTGTCCACAAGAATCTCCGCAATGATCGCATACAGCACGGTCGCACCCATCAGGATGACGGCAGACTTGGTCCTGCTCCAATTCGGGGCGTCGTGTCCTCCGTGACCGCCCGTGTGCGCCTCGGCACCGAGGGGATCGTCGTGCTCGGGGAACGTAGCGGTGCGGATGGGCGGCGGTCGGTGGGAGCTCATAGCCGTTTCCCTCCCAGAGGAGTGACCCTGCGGCAGGTGAGGTGTCGTCGCAGGGGTGCTCTTAGCAACGCTGCTCCGCGCGTCTCTAGCGGCAGCGGTAGCAGCCGTGCTCGCAATCTCGGCGATCTGCTGCACGAGCTGACTATTCTCGGCTTCCGAGAACCCCGGGATGTTTACTGCCGAGCTGACGGTGTCGGACCTTGGAGGCGGGATGTGCGGTGTCACGGCAGCGCCATTACTGGAAGTGCTGGGCTGCAGACCTACCTGCCTAAGGGTCTGGCCCAGAGTTCGCTTGTAAATCTGGCTGTCGCGCACGTCTGCACCACTGGCCTCGCCAATGGATGGGTAACCGCTGCGAGGGGCTGAGCGGCCACCCATTGCAGAGTGGTGCATTTGTTCCTCGTGCCTTTTCTCGTCCTGTTCGCTGTTCCAGATCACTGCGGCGTGGGTGCGTAGTGTAAACCAGAGGCCAATGACATAGCTCAAAAACAGCAGAATAGCCGCCATGTAGCAGTATGGGCGGACCGCCTCGAGATAGAACCGTTCATCCAGGGCGGGAGTCTGGCTGAAATAGCAGCGACGGCAATCCCTGGCTCCCTGGCCGTGCTTGGAATGACCACTACTGATGCAGTCCACACAGTTCAGTTCATGAGAGCCGTATATCTGATAGAACAGGGTGGGGCCAAACGCGCCGATCACTGCGAAGAGCAACATCGTAGATGTCACACCGGCCGAGCGGGCGTTAAAGCGCTGCGTCTTGCGCTTGATGGCTCCGAAGCACATGGACAAGCCAGGCAGGAACAAGATGCCGGCAAAGATAGAGCCCACAATACTGCCTTCCACAAGCGCGCCCTTTCCGTCCTTGAGCGCGACACAGTACAAGAAGACCTCCACGATAGTAGAGAAGAACGCGTTGATGGCGGCGCCGAATCCCATGGATGACTGCGCCGAGATGGAAGCCACAGCTTGACCAATGAAGTACGCCAGAGGGATGATGGAGAGTAGACCAGCAACGAAGAGGAAGCCTGGGGACGTGATGAAGTTGTGGACCTGGAAAACGCCCTCCAGTAGCGCCCAATCGAGGATGACGAATAGCACAACGGCCATGAGGTTGATGAGGAAGATGTTAGTGCCATCAACCGTGTACTTCCAGTACTTGAGTCCGACAGCCCGATAGGTGCAGACAATAACGGAAGAGTGAGGTGCCGCCGGGATGCGAGCGTACGAGATGTCGGTCTCGAACGATAAGGCCAAGGGGTGTCGGCGCAGATGATCGAAGAGGAGCATTGTGACCTTGCCCATTGGGATCCAGAAGACCAGAAACCAGCATATAGCTGACACGATGAAAAGTGATGGGCTGATGAGGGCATAAAAGAAGATGAAGAAGATGAGCCGGCCAATGTTCCACTGACCACGTCCAAAGAGCCGCCTCTTGATACGGGGCAGATCGTCGTCGCTGTTGTGGCCGTGGTGGCCCCGACCGCGTCCCAGCAGGCTGTCGGTCTCGCTGGGCTCGGAATCGATACTCCTTCGTGATCTTCCGACGATAGAACGGGTGCCCATGTCGGGACCGAAGAACAGCCTTCCGTATTCCAGATCGCCGCTCTGCCACTGCTCATACTCGCTAATACTTCTGCCCTCGCCCTGGTCCTCATCGATGTACGCCTCCTGCTGCTCAAGTCGGATGAATTTGCCGAAGGGGTAGAAGAGGTAGCCTGCAAGTCCCCACAGCACACGTCCATACTCAAGCGCGCTAGGAGCCGCGGCGAAGAGGAAACACACGACAGCGCCCGTGAAGGCGATCAGGGCCATCCACCAGCCAAAACAGAGTGTCCAAACAATGTTGAACAAAAGTAGCCAATTACTGACCCTGCCGCCGGGCGAGCTGTGAATGTCCACCTCTGCATTCTTCTGGACCGATCTGTCCTTCTTGTAGAGAGCAGGTTTCCACAGCCTGATACCAAATGGGTGCGTCTCGTTTATGGCCGCCTGCCTGTCCTTGAGCGTGAAGCTCTCGGCGTCGCTGATGTCACCGTCATCTTCATCGTCGTCGACAGGCGTATCTTCGTCTATCCCGTCGCCTGCTTGTACGCTCCCTTCCCCGGCCTCTGCATCTGGGGCGTCATCGTTCTGCTCCTCTACAATTACTGGGGTCTTCGGTGGTGGCACGTCCTCGCTGGATCCGGCCGCGTCCCGGCTCGACTGTATCCTGCTCAATTTTGGCGCCGTGGCTTGCCTCCTCCGCACGGTTGAGTAGCTTTGCTGCAGCTCGTTCACCTGGTCCGCCTCGATCTCGTCAAGGGCATCGTCCACAGAGAAGACGCCTCCGCGGTGCGGTGCTTGGGCATTGGAGGAAGCTCGTCGCGACAGTGGTGGCTTGCGCGGCTTGGCCCTTCCGCGGTCGTGGGTGGATGGCGGTACGGGGGAGCGAGACAGTTGTGACGAGTTGGTTCCCATGCGCTGGTGGTGTCGTTGCTCGTTGGAAGTCGTAGGCTCGAGATATTGTGACGAGGATGCGGTGCCAACGGAAGGGCTGCTGGTGCCTATTGAGGCGGGCGAGTCAGGTTAGCCTAGGACCTTTGAAGTAGCACGAGCGCGAAATATGCGATCGCAAGCGAAGTTGGGCGATGCAGCAGAGAGAGATCTAAGGGGCACAGGGGCGCGATATGACGGGAAGTGGCAGGTCACACGTACCGTATCCTGCTGTAGCATCTGGTCTCCTCCGCACAGTATCTGTAGACTGGTAGCTCTCTGAGAAACCGTCGTCGTCTCGGCCGGTGATGGACTCGTATCTGCTCGCACTCCGGACGTCTGTGGGCGAGGGCGCGACCGAGGAGCGGCGCGACGCCTCACTGGCGTCGTCTGGCTTGTTTTGGTGAGGATGGTCCATGTCGACGGAGCTGCTCGTCCGAGGGTCCGACAAGCTCGTCCCAAAATGTAGCGTATTTCACACACATGCACACAGACTGAGTGAGTGCGCGAGGTGTGCTCACTGCCTGTTTGACTTGTGGCGAGGCGAGCCACGTCGCGTTGCGTCGGGCACGATCACGATATGGCCGGCTGAACCTTTGGGCTGATGTGCGTGCTCGATATAAGAGGGGTATCAAGTTACGAGTACGTACGAGAAAGAAGATAAACAAGGAACAGGGGCGAAGCAAAGATGGGCGAAATTGGGTCCCGGAGCGTTACATGTGGTGGTGATTCTGGGGAGATCGAAGAGGGCCGATCATGTGTAGAGCTGGTGTGGGTCAAGCTGACGGAGGGTAGAGCTCCAGTCTAGAGGCAGGTTGGAGTCATGGCAGTGCCTGCGTGAAACCCCAGGCAGATGAGAAGGAGGAGGAGGAATCAAGGCAACAAGCTCGGGGAGAACAAGGAAGAAGGGGAAAGGAAGTCGTCGTGGGCGTGATACGGGTTTGAGGGACGAGGGTCGACGGCCGAGGAGCAGGTTGGCATGTACTTCGGTCAGTCGATGGACTCGCACTCAGTGCGTGCAAGCTGCCATCATAGGTGAGGACTTTTCTTGGAATTTCGACTTGACTCGGACCAGATGCGAAGATCAACATCGGACAAGAGCCTTGGGGACTTTGGAGGAAGGGCCCAGTGCCCAGCCAACCAACCGCAAGCTGATCCTTCCACCAGCTCGCCAGTATTATTAGCAAGCACGCACCCCGGCACCCTGGCACTTGTCCGTGCTGCTCTGCTCTGAGCAGGCCATTTGGGCGCTTGGATGGGCAGGCCGGGCTGGTGGGCAGGCGGGCGGACAGGCGGGCGGGAGGCACATGTACCGGGTCCAGGGCTGCAGAGAGACGCACGGGTGCCCCAACACCACAGGCGGGAACAGACCTGTAAGCCTGGGCCCGCCAGATGAGGGCAACGCAGGGCTACCACTGCTCACAGCCCACTGTTTTGTGCCCACTCCAGACAGCCCCAAGAAGCCAGAAAAACGGAGCCGAGCAGATCAGGCCTCGGCCATGGCTAATACCTCTGTGTTTGTCTACTGAAAGTACATTTTCTACAGTAGACCAAGTACATACTCCAGCCACTTGAGTACTTTGGTACTTTAGTTGCCTGTGACACTAATCAGTCGGATTCAAATAGCAACAGCACCAACACAACACGGTGGGTAGCAACAGCTGGATTGCTGACGATATTACAATCTTCCCGCCGCGGCACCAGCCCGCCCTCTGACATGCAGATTTCCAGACATGCAGGCATCTCGTCCTCCCGCCTGCTCTGACATAGACATCGATTTCTGCTGCTGCGGACTGACCACGGTGAACATGTCTGTGTTGTAAATCGCAGCCCGATGTAGCCGTGGGTGCATGGCACGGCATAGCATGGGAAGAGGGTCCCTCATGCCCGATGATGTCGCATTGCATTGGCCTGGAGCAGTGCCATGTTGAGGGGTACAGATCCGTCCCGACTCAGCCCACCACACCAGACGGGGGGCCACATGCGGGAGCTGCGAACCGATAGGTATCTGATCAACCGTTTCTGCTGCATACAGTAGAGAACGCTGCTAGAATGTATTTCAGCCGAGTCGGGCCTGCATCATACCACTGGCCACAGTCCACTGGTCACTGGTCACATTCGGTGCCCCAGATTGGCAGTGTTCATCATCGTGAATCCAGGACCCATCATCATCGGGCCCTCCCCTAAATTCCTTGCAGCCGCCTCAACCCTGCGCAGGTCAAACTTGGCTGGGTCGGACGCAACCCAAAGGGTCCACATCTCAGATCATCCACCTAATTCTCTGCCACCCATGTGACATGATATGCGAGGCTCCCCAGTGGTGTGGTTGCGTTGCCGCATTCTAGGTGTGTCAGGTTTGACCGTTGCTATCTAGTCTCCGAGACTGGGAACTTGCCACCAGTCACCGCTGTCTCGAGACTCGTTCATGTTGTTGCACGGTACAGTATGGCACCTAACACGCCCAGATACCCTCACGTACAGGGTTTTCCCTTTACCAACGTCAAATCAGTACACCTGCTCTTCCTTGCTCCAGGCCAACAGGTTTTACATGACCGAATCACTGGCTGGCTGCACTGGAATTGACACGGCAGTTGTGATTGCAGCCGTGAATACAGACCGGACCATCATCCGGTAGGTAGGAATCGCCGGGGTGCCGAGGTGCAGCCCAGCAATTGTAGCTGGTGGCGCCTCACCGCCATCTTGCTCTCTGCATTGGGGCCCCCGATTGAGTTCAAAGCACTCTACTGTGTAAGTGAGCTTGATAGTAGAGAGTGCCTAGGTAGTCTGGGTACTCCCGGAAACATGAGGACCTGGGATATGCCTCGCTCCCCTCAACGACCAAAACAAAACAACCAGGACAGGGCAGCATCTCGGACGAACACTGGCCCTGAACTAAGGGTTCCTGTGCAGGCTATGGATGTTTCTTTTTCTCACAATCGGCGTCGTGCGGCTCGACCGGAAGCGCCAGATGATCTCGAGACTTGGGTCTCAACATCAGAAATCTAGCGCCGCGTGACGCTTCACCTGTGAAGGAGGGTGAGTCTGTCCATACGGATGACCTCGGGAGGCACAGGTCACAAACGATTGCGCTATCCTCCCACTACGGCCTTTAACACCCCAAAGACCGAGACATAGCATGTCTCTGAGGCTGGCTGAACATGAGTCTCCAATGTGCTGCGTGAAACCTGAGTTCTTGTCCCAACAACAACAGACCCGTATGTCGATATATACAGACTGGATATAGAATGAACCAAAGCAGTAACTTGCAGTCTTGCTGACCAGAGCTGGTAGAAGCTCGGTCCAATATGACGTCTCTCATGATTATCTAATCTCCCAGCTCCCGCCAACACTCGACGGCAGCACTCAGAAGGAGAATCGACATGGGTCCAGAAGCACGGGCCACCAGCGGTGATGGACGACGCGTTGGCCGAGACTGCCTGCGGCAACGGCTGTGGCAGCTGTTCGCCTTCTGCTTGCGCCGCATCGTGACAACCGACATCTTCATATCCATCAAGCAACTCAACACACAACCAGCGCAGCTCGATCACTCAGCCTCTGAACCCCCCACAGACGAGCTAAACCCCTCGCCGACCGAGGACGACGACGAGTCTCCTCCAAGCTCCTCCCCCTCGACGTCAGCCCCAGCCAAAGCGCAAGCTCCCCGAGCAGCCTCCATCACCATGGCGCTCGACAACTACTACCACAACAAGATCGAGGCGATGAAGCTCGAGATCCTCAAGGGTCAAGCTGTTCTGCGCCGCCTCGAGGCTCAGAGGAACGACTACAACTCCAGGGTGCGCCTTCTCCGGGAAGAGTTGGGCCTGCTGCAGCAACCGGGTTCCTACGTCGGAGAGGTCGTCAAGGTCATGAGCACCAAGAAGGTGCTGGTTAAGGTCCACCCAGAGGGAAAATACGGTATGTTTTCCTAATAATCTAGGTCCATCATGGCGCAATCGGACGACACAAGACCATTGATGCGCCGATGGTCTTGACCTCATCAGCATGCTGACACCCGCTGCAGTCGTCGATGTATCAGATTCCGTTGATATCGCCAAGCTCACAGTCGGCAAGCGAGTCACCCTCCTGTCCGACTCATACAAACTCGAGAAGATCCTCCCCTCCTCCGTGGACCCCCTCGTCTCCCTCATGATGGTCGAAAAGGTGCCCGACTCGACCTACGACATGATAGGTGGCCTGGACCAACAAATCAAAGAAATCAAGGAGGTCATCGAGCTCGGCCTCAAGCACCCCGAGCTGTTTGAGTCCCTCGGAATCGCACAACCAAAGGGCGTCCTGCTCTACGGCCCGCCAGGAACAGGCAAGACCCTCCTGGCGAGAGCGGTAGCCCACCACACCGACTGCAAGTTCATCCGCGTGTCCGGGTCGGAGCTGGTGCAAAAGTACATCGGCGAGGGCTCGCGGATGGTGCGCGAGCTGTTCGTCATGGCGAGGGAGCACGCCCCGTCCATCATCTTCATGGACGAGATCGACAGCATCGGCAGCTCGCGTGTCGAGGGCTCCAGCGGCGGCGACTCGGAGGTGCAGCGCACGATGCTGGAGCTGCTCAACCAGCTCGACGGCTTCGAGCCCACCAAGAACATCAAGGTCATCATGGCGACGAACCGGCTCGACATCCTCGACCCTGCCTTGCTGCGGCCCGGGCGAATCGACAGGAAGATCGAGTTCCCCCCGCCAAGCGTCGAGGCCCGTGCCGACATCCTGCGAATCCACTCGCGCAAGATGAACCTGACGCGCGGGCTTAACCTCACCAAGATCGCGGAGAAGATGAACGGCTGCTCCGGCGCCGAGCTCAAGGGCGTGTGCACCGAGGCGGGCATGTACGCCCTGCGCGAGAGGAGGGTCCACGTCACGCAGGAGGACTTTGAGCTGGCCACGGCCAAGATCCTGAACAAGCACGACGGCAGCAAGGAGGTCAGCTTGCAGCGCCTGTTCAAGTGATCTGGTGGGTCGGGTGTGGCGCTGGCGTGGTCGTGGTGGTCGGAAACGGGAAGGTTGGACCGGTGCTCTACAAAACGAAAAGCCGAGGAAACAGCTTGGGCACTTACTTGTCCGACTTGTACAACACTATGGGTAGAGGTGTTAATTGATGAAATTATGAATAGACTCGCACTGAGCCCATGTCAACCCTCTGGGCAGCAAAGCGTCCTTCACGAACGCCTGGATCCTGGAGTGGCTGGTGGCGCCTCACTGAGGTAACCACGGTCACTTCATACACTGTTCATGCCTGCATTCCTCGAGCTGTGTTGGCAGTAATTATGATCTCAGAGCATTGAGTGATGAGCAGCAAACTCGAACAGAACGCATCGACCACAGTTCATGAGTGAGATGTTGACTGCAGCCACGGTACCGGTCACATCTAGGTGCCTCCTAGGGTTGTTACATGTACTCCGTATCTTGTCTAGACCGGCACGAGATAGAAATCAGAAGCGTATATGAGTTGCCACTTGGGCACCGCGGCCACCTTGACCAACTCTCCAGTGTCCTCTCGCCCCCACGCTTCCTCCCCCTTTTCACTCACAGACCTCGATCGCCCTTATGAAGGAGTAGAAGCACTCAAGCCTGTTCCACTCAGTCGCCTCCTCTCGTGTGTATAGCTGACACAAGGCGAGGGCGCCTCGCCTGTGCATCTGGCCTGGGCATTTACTACCCGCTCTGATATATGAGGTGTTCGTGCCTTGGGACTTGCCACGTTTATGCCCTTGTATCATCCATTTGTTCTCTACCTGAACATTTTCGGGCCGCTGGCGGATTCCTATCACCGAGGCCGTGCCGCTCCTGGAATAAGCTGCTCATTGTGTTTTTGGAACTGGTCATTCCTTGGCACTGGTTATTTCAGGGTCCCTACCCGCCATCGTTGCCTATGTCGGTAATCTTTCTACACGATCACTGGCCTCACAATTATGTACGCTAAGTCGGACTCCTGCTTTATTGCCATGTCCGCTTCATGGCATGGACATAACGCAATGTCGATCCAAGATTCCATGCGATTGGCCAACTGAACGAATACGATGCCGAGATGAACACTCCTCAATGCACCTCAACACACTTACATTTGAAGGTGAGGTTTATATAAGTCCTCATCATCAATGTCCATTGCGACGTACTTCCCACTAATGCACTAGCAAGCCAAGACTACCATCCTTAGTCACTACCTAGGTATACAAAAATACATACATAGCCTTATTAACAATGTGGTTCATCTGGTCCCTCGCTCTACCCTTCGCCTACCTCCTCGGCAGCACCGCCCTCTCCCTCGCGACCAACTACGCCGCCGCCCGCAAGACGGGCCTCCCGCTGGTCATCAGCCCCGTCAGCAAGCTCAACCCGCTGTGGCTCGTCCTCCAGCGGCGCCTGGCGCCCTGGATGAGGCGGAACCTGCCCGCCCCGCTCACCTCCTGGACGCGCCACAACGTGCTCAGCTGGTTCTTCGACGACAAGTACCTCCTCTTCGCCGACCTGGGCAGCAGGTCCTGGCTGCACGTGACGCCCCGCGAGCTCGAGCTCCACTGCGCCGACCCGGCCGTCAACGCGCAGGTGTTTGGGAGGCGGGGGCACTTCGACAAGCCCGCCGACGTGCTGCACCTCGTCGACATCTACGGCCCCAACATCTCGTCCGTGACGGGCGTAGAGTGGCGCCGCCACCGCCGCGTCACGGCGTCGCCCTTTAACGAGCGCAACAACCGCCGCGTCTGGGACGAGGCACTCCGGCAGGCCGCGCAGGCCGGGGCGTGCTGGAGCGGGAGCGGCGCGGAGGGGTTCAACACCACCGCCGCGGACACGGTGGCCGTGTCGCTGAATATCCTGGCGACCGCCGCGCTGGGGGAGTCGTGGGACTTCCGGCCGGCGCATGATGCGGAGAACGAGAAGCATGGGGCCCAGGGCGGCGATGTCCAGGCCGCGAGCAGCTACCGCGAGAGCCTGCACGTCCTCCTGAGCAGCGTGCGGACGCTGGTGGTCACGCCCAAGTGGGTGTACCGCCTCCCCGGGTGGTGCATCCCGAGCGGGTACCTATCGCGGTTCGTGGAGGCGCGGCGGGTGTTCGGGAGGCACATGGAGGAGATGGTGCGGCAGCGCAAGGCGGACATTGCGAGCGGGGACTTGAGGACGGACGACTCGACGTTCCTCAGCGCGCTGGTGCTCAAGTCCGAGGAGGTCCGGCGGGAGGAGGAGAGCGGGAAGGGGGCTGGCGGCGGCGGTGGTGTCAAGGCGAGCCTGAGCAATGATGAGTTGTATGGCAACCTGTTTACTTATAACCTTGCCGGCCACGAGACCACGGCCAACACGCTTAGCTTTGCCATCTACCTGCTCGCTGCGTTCCCGGAGTGGCAGGAGTGGGTGCGCGAGGAGGTCGATGCGGTGTACACGGTATCTGCGGACGGACAGGTGAACACGGCTTACGAGGACGTGTTCCCCAACTTGAAACGCTGCCGTGCATTCTTGGTAAGTCATTGTCCTTTGCCTTCCCCTTGATACAGACAAGCTGTCTACTCGCGCCGTGTGTCCCTTAAGCTGACCGACTGCTCTCCAATAGTTCGAGACACTCCGATTCTACGCCCCGGTGCTCAGTATCAACAAGGCCACCGTCGGCCCTCATGGCCAGGAGTTGTTGATAGACGGCAGGTCCGTTCTCCTTCCGCCCGGGACGACAGTAGCGCCGAACGTGATCGCGTCTCACACGATGCCCGAGCATTGGGGGGAGGATCACATGGTCTTCAGGCCGGGGCGATGGATCGAACAACCCGGTGACACCGCCTCCGAGGTGCTTCTCGACCTGCCCGCCTCGGTCAGAGAAAAGACGACGTCTCCCGATGGCAAAGGCATCACATTCTTCCCTTGGTCATCTGGTGGTCGCGTCTGCCCGGGCAAGAAATTCTCTCAGGTCGAGGTGTTGGCCGTTGTTTCGAGTATCTTGCGGGATTATAAAATAGAAGTCGTGCCAGAGGGTTTGGAGACGGAGGAACAGGCGCGGAAGCGGTGCCTCGCGGTCATCGAGGACAGTGAGACCCAGATCACACTGCAGATGAGACGGCCTGATACTGTATTTCTTAGGGCAGTGAAGAGAGCATAGATCGAGGCGATATGAGAGTATGGGTGAAATGGAAGTAATATACAAGCCTTGCAGAGCAGGGCTCGGAGGAACGCGGCAAGAAACAACATGTATCAAATACAAGTGATCTGCTCCTAGTGCCCATTGAACCCATTCACGCCGTTAACACCATTGACCTGCTGCCCCTGCCGCCCCTGCCCCTCAACAGCAAACGCCCTCAGTGTCTCCAGATCGACGCTCCTCAGCGCGCTCTCCTCCGTGGCCTCGAGGTCGACCTTCGGGACAGCGCTGCGCGGGATGCTGCCGCTCTCGAAGGCCCGGAGGGTCTGGAGCCACCGGCCTGTGCACAGGCACCACTTGCAGCCCTCACTAAGGCCCAAGGGCCGGAGGTCGTTGCCCTGGCGGGCGGTGTAGTCGAGGAAGTCCTCCGAGACGACGCCCGCCAGGGCGTGGTTCCCGCGGTCCAGCGCGCTGGTGCGGCAGTAGCCGTCGCGGTGGAAGCCTGTCATGGGCTGTGTTGAGAAGAGCTTGAGAGGCTGGCGGAACACTGCATGGTAATTAGTGTCTTCGTTTGGTGCCAGATCTCCAAGAGAGGTATGGGTGGGTTTGGTGGGTCTGGAGGTCGCACTCACCGTTGAGACTGGCGTTAGACATGATGTATAGAGGCCAAATATAGTGCATGTGATGATCATGAATAAGACTCCTGTTTAAGTTCACTACGAATTGGTAATAATTGAGATGTGAAGGAGACGTTGTCTAAATGGGAGACAAGATTGAAAAAGTTTACCTCCAGAAGTGATGTCATAGACTGATGGCAGTTGGGGGAAAACGTCCCAGCCGTGGCGTCCTTTTTATCCCGATGTGGTCTCTTTGTTCCCGCGTGGGGATCTCAGAGTCTAAGTATCTTTTCATTTTCTGGGCTCACAGGTTTTGTAGACCTGGTCATGTGTCGAAGCTGAGGGCTTGTAGCTTGAACGGAGAGCATGCTATCTACCTGTGAGTATGATAACCGGACAGTCCCTTTCGATTCCAGTAAGAGCAGTGTCTTGAAATACACACAAAAAGACTGCACGAGAGATTCTGACATATAAAATGAATATGTTGGAGGGTTGTCCTGGCGTAGGTAAAGTGTAGAAATATGGCAAAACCCACCATCTGATGCACAAACCCCTTTCCTGATCTTAGTAGCTGCCTACAGGTCTTCATTTTCGCTTAGGTGGCTTTTTGTAATTCTCGAATTTTCAAATGTCAAATATCCCCTAGGATACCCCTTTGAAAGTTTTGGAAGGGCACAAAGTATAGGTCCAGGAATAACACTGTCCAGATTTCCTCCCCTTAAACCAACCAACCCACAAAACGGCAGTTCAAACAATCCCACTTATAGTTCGCACCCTCGACAACAACCTGCCTCGAATTCCAACGCGAATTCTTGCTCACAAGCGTACCGGTCTAAATCCTAAGGAGCTGGCCCCGGTCATTTGAGTCGGTAACGGCCAAGACGCCCTTAACGCCAGGCTCGTTCCCCTTGAACTCCGCCGGCCCATGTTCCCAGCCATGACCGTACACCAGCACCTCAACGGAGCAGAAAAAATGACATTGGTTTGAAGACGTCTATGATGGGGTTGGCCTCTACGGGGTATAAGACGAGGACGTGGCGGACTGGAGGGAAGTGTGGTGCGAGCAAGGGGTGTGGACGGTAAGATGGCATCTTCTGTAAGTCTAAGGACAGGCTGTCTAGGCCCACACACTTACGCACTCGGACAAGTTGGTCCAACATAGTCGACGTCCACAAGAAGCACTGTCAACATGATGAGGAACGATGAAGAAAGAACCAGGACCGAGTCCACCCATGAGGCAAGCAAGTACTTCCATCTTACAGCGGCTGTATCCGAGCACCCGGCTCACCATCACACAATCCCAGCCCACAGACCCTCAAGACACATGTCACACACACACACACACACACACACACACACACACACACACACACACACACACACACGAGAAGAAACAAGCCCGTATCCAAACGGCATTGATATTGGAGGAGTAAGTAGTAGTAAGGCTGGGGACCCGTGATCGACCCTCTGCTGTATACAAATGCTTTAACGAAAACCCAACCCAACCATGAGCCGGTTTTTCCGTTCTGGACCATGCAAACACCGGGATAGGGAGAAAGAGAAAAACAATTGGGGAGTGAAAACAACAGATGAACCATCTTGGTCTTTATCCCGAGCCAATTCCACGGCGCCGATCCTGTGTGTGCCCTAGAACGCCTGAAAACAAGGGCTGGTAGTCGCCCGTCCCGCCCTGTGCGCATGATGTAATTTGAATGCAACCTTTACTGGTAGTAGAAAATCGGGGGCCAGGAGACTCTGAAGCTCGGCTCAGGTGAGTTTAGCCATCCTCCAAAATAAGCCCATGACCAACGTCGCCCCGGGCGTTGGCGCGTACTCATTGTGACCGTGTGGTTTGAAAACCACATCCTATTTCGAATGTCCCACATGGGCCACGGTGCCGCTGCGGCCCCTAGCCCGCATCGCGGCCGTCCCACCGGCCCCCGTCCCGGGTGCGCCGACGACGGACCCAGCAGGGCCACCGCGCTCTTGAAGTCTCCAAACCCATTCGACAACCGTCTCGTAACAGAGGACAAACTGGCGCAGCGTTTGCACCATCGACAGGCGCTGGCCCCGGAAGTCAGTGACAGTGGCCGCAATAAGATCCATAGTGTCATCATCAATCCAAGACCTGTCGATATTGCCATAGTCGTCTTCGCTGTCGGACGGAGAGTTGGACCGAGCGGGAGAGGGCGAGGCCATGGTTACATCAGGGAACGCAGGCGACTTCGGCGGTGCAGCGGTGCCAGGGCTGATGGCGTCGTCGAAAGGGTCCCGCCGTTCGGTTCGGTCGCTGAATGCGGTTTGGAGCGAGTTGAAAGAGAGACCAGCCATGGCAACATCTCCCTCTTGGTCTTGCGGAACCTGCGGGGGAGGTTGCAGCTTGTGCGCGCGAACCTTCTTCTCGATATTGGCGTTAGCCCTCTTGATGTTGCGCATCCTTTGACGCTTGAGCATGTCGATCACGCTGTCGACAGTACAGAAGGTACCAGTGCGTCCACAGCCCGCCGAGCAGTGTACAAGCATCGGACGCGCGTTTTGGTCCGCCTCGGGCTCTTCCCACCAGGCGAGAGGCATCCCACTTTGAGCACGTGTTCGTTTCTTTGGACTGCGTGCGGGTTTCCCTTGTGTCGACGATTCAGATTGTCGAGGGCTCTTGGCCGTGGCTAGTGTGGTGGTCACATCAACAGGCAGTGCCGCCCGTTGCATCACGTTTGCGAGGTCGACAAGCGCCAGGAGGTGGCTCGGCTGAGCAGGCGCACCAAAATCGGGCCAGGAAGGGTAGTGCAGATGGGTAATCTCGCGCATGGGGGCAAAGGGATGAGCAGAGTGGGACAGAGCGAACTTCCGAATGATCACGTATGGAGTCTCGCCATGGTTTGGAGGGTTGGCGGCCGACTTGGCTTGCCCCTGTTGTGGGCTGGCATCCAAAGTCGTCGTGGTGTTCGCTCTTCGCCGGCCCATTTCAGCTGCTGCAGCACCGAAGCCGAAGGCATCGTCTGGCTGTGCTGTGCTGGAGGAAGAACTTGAGTCGCTAGAATCGGTCGACGTGGTAGGTTGTGAGCTGTTCTTGTCAATGTCAAGCGACACTTTCTTCTCAGATAACGCGCGTAGCTTGATGGACCCGAATTCACGGTCTTTCCAGTACGGATGACATTTGAGTTGACCACCCTCGGATTCTGCTGTGAGCATCACAATCACACGAACGTCTTGGTCCCAGATCACGGACCAGAAGTCCTAGGGGAGGGTCAGCTCAAGCACGATGTTTGAGGGATAGGGCAGTGTAACTTACCTCGAAGGTTGCCGGCAGTGGACCCTGGCTGGCGATATACCTCTTGTGGCTTCTGGAGGCCTTGATGTGACTGGCGTTTACATAGTCGCAGGCGCCTTCTGGCTTGCCCTGCAGTTTAACCCGAGCATGCTCGAACGGTAGTATGTCTTTGTACCGGTTCTTGCCGCCCTTTTCAATACCGCTCAATACGACTTTCTCCTCTGCTTCTCCTCCGGCACCGACAGCTGTCCCGGGGTTGAGGTAGGAATAGGCACCCTTCATACGTGATTGCTCGGCGAGCTCAATCTTCAGAAACTTGTCGCTGACCTTTTTGCCCTTGTCTGATGGAGTTGCAGCCTCACGCAACCATCCCGGAAGTGCGTCCATCTCTGTCCCCTGCGGCACCTTCACATCCATCTGCCCGACGCCGTCAACCAGGTCTTGGTTCTGTCGAATGTTGGCGAAAAAGGGATTCGCCGCGCTAGTCGTATTGGGAAGCATTACTCCGCCGACAACAGGCGCAATACTTGGTCTTGTTCCGCTGTTACTTGAGCCGCTGGCGCCAGGTAATGACAGTGTCGGCCGGCCAGGGGACTGCTCTGAGGTGTTACCCTTCTCAATGAGGGCCGGATAGGATGCCGCGAAAGCGTTGAAGCCGCCCCTCAAGACCGAGCATTGACCAGTGTAGCCCTCGTTAGTGAACTTCTTGATCGTGTTCATGGCGGAGACGGCATCCTTCTTTTCGGACGAGAAGGCGTCATACACCACCAGATGTTTCGTGTCTCGCCACTTCGCGAACTTCTCTTGGTCTGAATTGCCTTGAAAGGTCTGTTGAAGCTTGTGAAGATTGAAGGTGGCGCGCTTCAGCAGCGTCGTTGGGATGCACAAATTCAACGCGCCTTTGATGCGAGACTGGGCGTATTGTGGAGACACTCGGAGATCCAGGAGCAGTACTTCATTCTTCGATGGAGAATCCAACATTTCTTTCAGTTGCGTCGGTGAGATCATAGACGGCCCGGTCGCATCCAACGTAGCAGGCACGGTGTCCGATCGAGCCTTCAGGTTCGAGACTGGATTCGGCGACGGCGGCTCGACCTTGTCATGAGCCAGTGACAACCTTGGGTGACGATCGTCCACATTTGACAGCCCGCCCCTCTTATCGAAAGATGAATCAAACTGCGCTGGCGACTCGTGTCTTGGCAGGTTGAAGAAGCTCGGCTGGTTGACGCTCGCTTCTGAGTTGCGCTTTGAATCAGCAGAAACATATGCGGAGTCGTGTGTGCTGACGCTTGCATTATCCACGTCCATCTTCTCTGGAATCGCTTCCTTCAACCTTGGTATGTCGGTGGTATGACTGGACGAGCGTGTGAGCCCCGGCGTCGTGGTGGTATCGGTACCATGGGTGTGCCATCGTGGAGGACGCGGCCTTGATGCTGGCGGTCCCGATGCAAGTGTGAGGGGTGTGGTGCCGCCAAAGTGAGAAGATCCCAGGCTGAATGACGACCTCCCCCTATTTGCATCTGCTTGCTTCCTAAAAGCCTCGAAATCCGGGTTGGCATCGAGAGGCACCTGCTTCGGTAAGGCGGCGCCAAAGCTCTTCACCGATGACGTCGAGGGGCTCCATCTGTCTTGAGCAGCCCCGCCTGTTTCCATCGCGTCGATGGACTCGGCCTGCTGTCCAAAATAGTTGGGGGAAGGGGTCCTCGCATCTTGACCATGTGCCTGTCCCAGGGGTGTGGATAAGAGGCTTCTAGGAGCGGCTGACGGAGAAAGCTTTGGTGGGTGTGAGGCGGCGACCGACAGAGGACCGCGAGGCGAAGCCATGGGTGACGAGGACTTGGTCGAGGTCCTCGAGTGGCTGCTGGATTGTGACCGTGCGTGGGAGGAGCTGGCCGAGGGATATGGTTGTGACGAGTGCGATTTTGAGGTGATGGGAGGTGGTCTTGAGGTCTTCATGTTGTAGTAGACGGTAGGAGCGGCGCGCTCGAAGTTGTTTCTCGGCTCTGGGGGCGCCATGTTCCTAGGAGTTATGTGGACTCTCTGCGAATTGTTGCCGCTGACATGCAAAAGTGGGTTGGTTCTCAAGCGAAGCTTTCGTCCACGTCTTGCGGTGTCAGGGCCGTCCTGCCTGCGAGTTACTTTCATAAGGTCATGTTTGCAGGGCGGCTGCATATGGTGATTTCGAGGTTGGTGGATGGGAGAGGGCGGCCAAGTTTGAGGTGTGGGTGGCGCCGGCTGACTTGACCCGCCTCGCTCGTTCTCTCGTGTCTCTCTCTGTCTTTGCCTCTATCTCGAAGTCTCAAAATTCCTTCTGCTGGAGGGCGGGCGTGTGACCAAAAAAAAAGGCAGGTCCAGTGTCTCGGGTAGTCGACGGTCGAGGAAGTCTTGTGCTCTTGCGCGGCTATGGAGGGGGTGATGTTGTCGAGCAGCACAGAAACGACTGGAGCAGAGACGTGGGAATCGAAGGTCGCTGGGAAATGGGAATTGATGTCGGAATGGGATTCATGGGGGTCCAAGGGTGGATTGGATATGATAGTAGTAATAGTTGGTGGTCCCAGACCCTTGCTGCGTGCCCTGTGGGGAAGGTTGTCCAACAAGTCGAGGCTGCTGCTGGGGACAGTACATAGATGTCATCAGCAAGTTCCCTGCAACGAGGACGGCAGGGGCAGGGGGGGTCTTGGACAGGGAGGGGTCGAGGTCTATCAATTTCAGGTCAAGGAACGAGCAGATGGACCCTTACCCTTGGGACCAGGAGTCGCAACCGACTTCGGGAGACACAGAGACACAACTGGATTGATTGCCAGGTTCCTGCAGCTGTGCTGCAGAAAATCCAAGAATCCGGGAGTCAGAGTGCAGAACCAAAAAGAGCGACGAGGAGGCTAGTCGGTCGGCGAGGGAAATGGATGATTGAAACGACTCCAGGGAACAACAAGGGACCAAACTTGGTCACGGCTACGGCTCCAGCAGGTGAGAGTCCCGAAAAGTAGGGGTCCAAAGAGATGGGGGGAGACCACCACCCTGCGGTAGCGTGAGGTTGCGGAATAAGCCTTTGCTGGACTTGGCCGTCTCTTTCGGGCATCGCCTCGACCCTGGCCTGGGCTAGAGAAAGAGGGGTCCTGTCAGTCGTGTGATGAGCCAGTGCATACATTATTTAGACTATCTACCTAGTACTACCTACTAGCCTCATGTCGACATGAGGTGAGTTGAGGATCAGCAGAACTAGGTACGGTAGCACACAGCTCGCCCATGCTTGAACAGGACCGGCACAGGCATTCATTCCTCTTGGGAGCTCGCTGCCCACCTGTAGCTCTCCTAGTAAGCTGCATGTGCACGCACTGGGATCATCGCCCGCCACTGTTTTTCTACATGTACTGCCGAAGAATACCCTTCCAACCACTACTCTGTGATATCGGCCTGACAGACCGACACCCTTTGAGAGACCGCAGCTTGATGTGCAGACAGCAGAGAAAGGCACATCTTGGATGTGGAAATGGGGGATGCAGAGACACGAGCACGGCAACTCGGGGGGAGAGGGGCCTGCAAGGAAGACATTACGGAGCAGTTGTTCTGAGGGGGAAGTGATCTACACGGCTCGAAAACCACCAAGGTACGAGCGCTGGACTAGGTACATTGGCATCTTATCAAACCGTTGCTTCAGCGAGTGACTATCACCGCCTATCAATCTTTGCCTGCATGCTGTCACCAATCCGGCCAAACCTGTGACATGACGGCCCATGCATCCGTTCAGCGACCGCGTTTCCGCAGAGTTGCGGGTAGTCGGGATACTCTACACGTCAGCACGTGTAAGTATGTTTGATGTCTAGCATGCATGTCTCCATCAGCCCATACGAACAAATAGGGCCCATTGCTTCCCACAGCAGCCCAAATCACTGAAACAGCCTGCGTGCCACACCCACCTTGGACGTTGTTGGCGGCCTGCTCTGCTGTGAGGCTCTTGGGCAGCACTGCCCCTCTCCCAAGCACTCGACGCTCTTGCTCGCGGAATGCCTGAACCCCTGATCGTTGTCGTCACCGTCGTCATGATGAAAAGACAGTGACGGAAAAAGCGGGCGCTCTGCTCTTGCGAGCATGTTTGCTGGTGCCGCTGGTGTCCCACTTTCCATCCACGATCATGCGTGAAAGAGGGAAGCCCGTCGGTCTGATGGTTTTACTACAGTCAGATGCGCACAGAGTACAGTATCTTCAGCGGCCCGTAGTTCATGGTCTCGGTGGGCTCCGCAAATAGCCAGTCAGACTGGAGTCGCACAGGCAGAACAGACTCTGTACAACGTCGGGGCGGGCAGGGGGACAGAAGAGGCAATCTTGGGGGGGGGTCTGGTCCTGATCGAGACGGGGCCGTGTCCAGAATTGCCAATACCAGACTGGGACTGCTGTGTACCTGTTCCACGCGGTGCGGCGGTCGCCCGGGTACAGTACGTACCCCAAGCATGCTCCTCGGTGGCGTACCAATGACGACATATGGCAGCTTTCGGCCCCATCGTGGTCGGGCCTGCCTTGTGCAAGCCAAAACTCAAAACCGCAGCAGCGTCACATCTCAATTCGGGGCTCTGGCCAATGGCCACGCCCAGGCGAGCCCAGGACCCCTATTTTCCAGAACCCGCTGTTAACGGCGCCGCTGGGGAGGGACAAGCTACACAGGGCACCTGCCCCCCGCGCCGTGCGGTTCCTTCCTTATCACCCACCCCCACTGCCACTCAAACCTCATCATCGTCATTGATGGGACTTTGGTGCTTCTAGAACCGAGTCCATGAGCCCAGCCCTCGCCAGACGTGTTTCACTCAGACCACCTCAGCTTTCTAAAGAGGGAGTGACCTGCACCACGGTGGTACTGTGCTGGGCGGCAATGCAGCGAGTGTTTGTCAGAGCAAGCAAGCAAGCAATCAAGCACGCCTGCTGGCATGCGAAAGAGAGGTCGGTTGAAGCCATCGAGATTTGAGCGACTCGAGTCAATCAACCACTCAGTCATTTCCTGCATGCAGTACGGATCCGTTTCGAGACGGTCTCGAGCGTTCTTTTCGTAGGTCATGATGCGCCGCCCTCGAGGGACCGCAACAATCTGATCGTCGTGCGTACGACGATGCGTCACCAATGATGGCACCTGTCTGTCTGTCACCGGCGTCCGCTCCAAAATAACAACCGTGGACGGCCGGCACCCAGCAAACTGACCCTCCCGAGCCCCTGCCAAACTCTGTTCAAGTCGTCTCTTCCCAATGCCTTGGGAAAACCCCACGGCCTCTCGGAGATGCCAAGATACAGTCTCCAGTACGGGCAGGGAGGCCGAGATATTGCCAACTTGGTCTCTCTGCCGTCGACCTCTCTCATGCGCTCGCACCACCATGTCAAGCACGTCCACTCCTCCAACCCTGGCTCCCTCCGCCGGTTCAGCCATTATTCCATGCGGTGGGGATTGATTTCCCCCAGGCTGGGTGATGTGCGTGAGAGGTTCCACTCGCTTCCAAGTTCGATGAGATGTCCCACCAGTCTACCAGGAACTTGACCGTGGGGTCATCTTACCGCTGCAATTCACGTGGCTGCTGCTCTCCCGCCTTCCCAAAAAGCCAGACAGCAAACCAGATTTCCAGCTTTCTCGGGGCTCTTTGGGAATCCGACGAGATCGACCCGGCTTGCGTTCCTGCCAGGAACGACGCCAGCGAAGAATCCAACGACTCCTCGATCTTGCTTTTAAGGTTCGGCCTGTGGAGGGCTCGACAGCTCGGCACGAGGCTTTAGATGCCGATGCGATGCTACATCACCCACGTATGCCGACAGACCACCTCCCTGCCCAAATCGGTG
Source organism: Diaporthe citri (assembly GCF_014595645.1). Taxonomy (NCBI): domain Eukaryota; kingdom Fungi; phylum Ascomycota; class Sordariomycetes; order Diaporthales; family Diaporthaceae; genus Diaporthe; species Diaporthe citri. The sequence goes on along the minus strand of NW_025064852.1, from coordinate 1,224,560 downwards.
TATAGCAAAATGCTCTGCGCTGTGCTCGCGAATTTCTGCTGCCGGTGCGGACACGGCGCAGCACAGCAGTGCGCAGCAGAGCGCATGCTGAGGTGTTGGCAATCGTCATCCCGCTTACTCTTCTCTCCACCAGGGGCGTTCTGGAAGAATCGAATGGAGGGGCTTGTGACGACATCTCACTGCCCATTCCGTCGTACAAGGTAACTCCGGCGGTGCTCATCATTCATCTGAAGGGCCGTTCAATACTTTAGACTTACGAGCCTGCGCTTCTTCCGGTGTCACTCTCGCGACGTTGTGACTCTCGTCAATCGAAGTCTGCACCGATCACCCCAAGCCTGACACCTACAGGGAAACCTGACAAAGAAGCCTAATTCGTGACTTCCGTGGCGTTGGCGAAGGGTCCCTTGACTTTCCTTTCTTGTTTATGCGTCACCATAAAAATAATACCAGCTTTTTGAGGTAAAAATAAAAGGGAAAAAGGTATCTTATTTATATCATTATATTCCAAATATGCTATAATAGTGTAAGTTTAATTAAGGAAAGGATAAATTATAAGCTGTGATTGGTTGGAGATTATTATTATGTTCTTTATGGGGCGTTGTAGCGACATGGATAATCTTTTCCAGGTCGCCCTGTACTCTACAAGGTACGCAGGACCGTAGCGGGTGTACCAGCGAATAGTCAGGGACAGCCCGACGCGCCCCTAAAACACCCTGTCCGCCACGAGACACCGCTCCCAAGCCCGTGGGCTAGGACAGTATTGACTTGGTCCTGGAGTGCCAGTGGGGACTAATAAAATCTGACACATTGGCTCACAGGCGCCGGTACAGAGTTTGATCGCACTCAGAAACTGGGAAAACGAACGGGACTCGCGCTCCCACACCATGGTATTCTCTGCATTTCCCATAGTTCAGTAGTCAGGGTCTAGCAAAGTTCCGCTCGTCGGGATGGCGTGGCTCGTGACGGACAGCGCGGGACCAATGAGCCCAGCGGACCACGTTCTTGTCTGTCCGCCTCACTCACTAACAGGAGTCTTGATCTCATCACTTTCCCCAGGGGCCCACAGACCTGTAAGGACGAGCAGAAGGTTAGTAAATGTACTTGCAGAAGATGGCTGTGTAGCAGCCCTTCCGGAGACCTCACTCCGGCCACATTGCGCGAGGTGGTGAGAGGAGAAGGGGGAGACGAACGCCTCCTTCGCACCCCTTCAGAGTTCAGTGACGACAGAGTGGGAGTCTAGACCATGACGGTTGAGACACTTGAGCTGCTGGTTCCGTCTTGGCAATCCTGCGCCCGGCTTCCAGCAGCTATCTGGGCTGGTGGACAGGCGGTGGTGTGTGTGGATGTGCTACGAAATTTTTCCTGTCCTCTGTGCCACTGCGCGAGCCCGACTCCGCGGTCAAAAGCAGGCAAAAACTAGCAGGCGACTTGACTCGGAAGTCCTTGACAAAAGCCCCTAGAGCCACCATCTCTTCCCTCGTGGTTCTCACGGCTTCTCACCGCCCGGGGGGCTGACCAAGTTTACCTGAGGCACAGCAGATATGTGGACGGTTTGTCACGAGGGCAGCATCCTCCAGAAGGGTCTGTGGAAATCTGACACCCGCTTTTTTTTGTGCCTTAGTCCGGGGGCGGCATACTGTACAAGTTCGCTCCTCAAGCGCGACTGGAAAACCTGAAAAAGGCAGGCAGTCAGTCAGTCTCGGGACCCCATCACGGGTCTCCCTTTTGATGTCTCTAATAATAGACGGACACGGTTCAGAGCCGCCTCATATATGTCTATCACAGACAGGTGACTCTGCAAGCCGCTGCCCTGATTATAAACTCCAATATTGGCCGGCCTGGCCGCTCCACGTACGTACGTGCATGCGCGCGTGATATGAACGGAGATAGAAATGTGCGGGATCTATTGCCTGCGAAGCAGGTGAACCTGCCTCCCTATGTGTTCATGCGGGCAATAATGAAACACAGCGTGCCGTTGTGTGCAACCCCATCCCGCGGGACCGGCCAAGTTTTTGGTCCCCCCCTGAATTACATGCACACAATGTACCTACATTTCCTACCCGGGATATGGGGAGACCAAGTTGGCCCGATCCTGGTTCTAGCTTGTTAATAAGCCTGCTTTCCCACCATATTGGCCCTGAGTTGTTGTGTGTGCCTCGGTTCCTGGGGACAGACAGACAGTTCGTCCCCTGACCCGTGGGTTCGATCTTGGTTCGTTCGTTTCCCGTGGATGTGAGATTTGGGGGTGATTATCTGCATGTACAGCGACCTACTTAATGCCGTCACCAAACCACTGTGACTTGGGCAAATATAGTCGCAAGTGAATTCAAACATCCCAGGAATCAGGCGATATCTGAGCATTGAAACGTTGGCGAACGGAAATGCCAACAGAGCGCGGTTCCCTTCGTCCCGCGTCTTCCGTTGCCCTCTGGATGAATGACTCGTTCTGTCATTTTTCGCTACCCCGGCGACGGACGGAAACAATCTAGCGAGGGGCGGGGGGGGGGGGTCTTATTGTTGTTGTTCCTGCTGCTGCTGCTGTCAGGCCAGCCAGGCAGATTCAAGAAATCCACGGCCAAAAAGTTGGATCGCTACCCTGCTGTGGGCGGCGGCGGGACGGCGGGACGGACGTGAGCTCCGGGGTGGGTAGGTGGTAGTACCCGCGTGACCCTGACGAGCGAGCGCTCCCTACCCTTTACCTCCCTGGTCCGTCCAAGATCAGCAAAGCATCCCCGGGCCGAATCCGTGACCGGGGGACCTCGGCATTTCCATCTGGGGTGTACCTACGTACGTTCGTCACGAACCAAGCGCTTTTGGCGACCGCGATTGTAATACAGGGGAAAAGAGCAAGCAAAAGAGGGCGCCGACGAGGGATTAGTAATTGGACAAAAGGGACTGACTTGTTTGAACGTCTGTCTACTTTTTCTCGTGATCGGCCAGAAGCCGCCGCCGCCGCCGCCGCCGCCATGGCTCCCGGACCGGCGGAGAAGCCTACACCCTCGAAGGAGGAGAACAGGCGGAAGGCCATGGCCGGCGTGCAGGCCATCTTTGACCGGTATGGACGGCCTCTCATTACGTTCATTGTGTTATGTCGCACCGCACCGCATCGCGTCCCAATCCGCCCGTCAGCACGGCACAAAGCTCTGCCTCCCCTCTCACCCCCTTCCTCGAAATTATTCACCACCCCCGGCGCCAGTTGTCCCATTCCAGACCTCAGCATTACCCGCATGTATTAGTACTAACACACAACCCCCGGGGGGCGTCGTAGCTACAAGCTCGTCCAGGCCGGCGCCGGCCCGGCCTTCGACAACGCGACCATGGGCGACTGCGTCGTGCTGGACGCGTCCATCGGGCCGCCCCACGACGGTGATGTCCCACGGGTCGGCGGGAGATCGACGCCAGACGCGGGTATCAGGGCGTCGTGCACGACCAGGTTGCTCATCGGCGCCGAGCTGAGCAACTACAACGGCGTCATGCACGGCGGCGCGGCGGGGGTCATCTTCGACATGCTCACCACCATCGCTCTGGGGCCGGTTGCGCGGCCTGGGTTTTGGACGTGAGTGTTCTTGTTACTCTTGCTGATTACATATTTCTGTCTCGGCTGTCCCGTTTTTCTCTCTCTTCCTGTCTTTTGGTCTTTGTTGGGCGGGACTGGGCTGTGTCACCTTGGTTGCGAGGGGCTCGTGGGCGGGATTTGGGCACCCTGTGGGAATGCCATTGGATGCGGCTTGGTGATTGTGCTCGATGCTGATGATATCTCCGGCCCTACAGGTTCCTGGGTGGCGTGACGCGCACGCTGAATATCAGCTACCTGAAGGCTGTGCCTGTTGGTGAGTTCACCCAGCGCGTCGTCCCGGTCATGGAGGACCACCCCTTGCCCAGCGCGCGCCGCTCAAGACAAAGCACCGTTCCCTCCTGGCTTCGCCTAGGAGCATGTCCCGGCCCTGGCATGCCATGACATGGGCATTGAACCTCCCCCGAGGGTGCGGCGAAGGCTACTTGGTCTAACTCTGCGCAGGCACAACCATCATAGTACACGCCTATGTCTACCAGGTGGGCAGGCAGACGGCGTACATCAAGGGCTGGATGACGAGTGAGGACGGAAGGACGACATATGCCGTCTGCGACCACCACAAGATCCACGTGCCCACGCCTGCGGAGCATATGGCGTTCAGGGTGCCGTGGGACGAGCAGTGGGACAACGAGGGGAAGGAGAAGGCGAAGACGGCGTCGAAGTTGTGACATCAGACGTGGTAGGTGCTGCCGGAGACTGTGGGCGTCAAGTCGTTGAAGCTGTGGTCCTTAGAGGGCGTCTGGGTAGGTTCGCTTGCCCTCGGGCATTGGCTGGGGAGCAAACGCCGTGTAGACATGATTACAATGCATATCACATCACGTTCAGATACTTGGTTCCTCGTGTAGCCGGTGTATCACTTCTCTGCCGTGACAGTTGAGTGCGCTCTCATACGATAATGTTATGAACAAAAGGGTATTATGACACTGGCCTCCCCCGTCGACGGCCCTCCCAAAGACGACGATGAGGCCAGCCGGCGCGACTTCATATCTCGGTGCTCCTAGCAAAGAGCAGCCGGATGTCACAGGAAAGGCCGCAGAGTAGAGGAAGCGCAAAACCAGGCTATGCATTTCTTTTCCAAAACCAGCAATAACTCTTTTCTTCACAAACATGTAATTGGTGATTACAGCCGGATGTAGACGTCCAGGCACTCGATCCTCCACTCCCTCTTCCCCAGCAGGTTCCTCAGCCACTCCATGCCTATGCCCGTCCACTCGCTCCTCGCCTGGGCGACCTGCTCGGCGGCGGCGCCCATCATCGCGTTGGCCGTCGCGTTGACGGTGTCCTTGGCCACGAGGTAAGTGGCGTTCGCGGTGGCGGTCATGTTCTCGACGGCGGACAGGGCGGCTGCCCCTGCGCCGGCGCCGGCGCCGGCACCCGTCTCGGCGCAGCCCCCGGCCTCGGCGCAGGTGAAGGAGGCGGTCCCGTCGGTGAAGTAGGAGACGCCCGGGCGGGGCTGGAACCAGTTGGAGCTGAAGTCGAAGAAGCAGCGGTCGGACCAGTTGCACGAGGTCATGAAGAGGATGAGCAGCAGGAAGGAGCAGTAGATGCAGGGCCTGTTGAGGAAGTAGGTGCAGACGAAGAAGAGGAAGATGAAGGCCGGGGAGGCGTTGGTCGGGATGAAGAGGAGCGGGAGCCAGCTGGAGACGCGGGAGAAGGTCAGCTTGGGTTCGCGAATGACCCTGGAGGGCGGAGCGAGGCCAGGAAGAGGGTGGGGAGACGTAGGGTGAGGACGCCATACCTTCGTAAGCAAAACATGGTGCCGACTGTCTGATGGTGTACTGTAGGGGAGAGAAGTTGGGGTGGGATGTCGCAGTCTCTGCTTGGGTAATGTATGTGTCCTCGGTTCACCGTGGCAGACTCGAGGCCCGGCTCATGGCAGGAGGTAGGTAGAGCAGGGCGTATGTCGTGTAGTCAAGCCGGCGTTGAGTAGGTGGCCAGGATATCGCGGGTCTCGAGCGTAAGGGCAGGTGGTGGGATCGGAAATAGACAGAGCAGGACACGTCTGGTGGCCGGAGGGTCAAGGCACAGGTAGAGTACAGTTACGGTACAAATACAGATGTGAGGATTAAAGAATTTGTTGAGACGGGCAGTAAGTGGCCGCGAGGCTGAATCTATTAAATGCGCGCTTTGTATGCTGCGAGAATAGTGGAAGGCTCTGGGGCACGTTCCTAGGTTCGAGGAAGAAGAACAGACGTTGGTGAAAAGACGGGGACAGTCTGACGTCGCGGAGGATGGCGATGCATTCGGATTCGGCGCTTTCCTCTGATAGTCGAGGGGATCTGGCCCATGCGCCCGCTAGCTCGATAGGGGACTGTTGAGTACAGTAAGTCTGCCGTTGGGTGGACCAGGTACCAATGCCGTTTATACCGTTACACAATACCCGTAGTACTGTAGCAGCTTATAGCCGAAGCGGACCCGGGAATCCGGAGACAGCAAGAAGCGGCCTTCCTCTCTGGTGGTAGAATATGTTTTGTCAATGGATAATAATAAAAAAACAGACAAAAGAGAGCAGGGAGCAGACAGCAGGCAGCAGAGCAAACACAGGGCTTCAATGCTGGAGGCTGGGTGTCCAACCACTCAACTGACGCAGCGCGTTCGGCATTGGCATTGGCCTGGGCTGTTGGGCCCAACTGCTCGCTCTTGCATGCTGCTGTCACCGTCATATCTCCCGGTTTACCCCCTCTCTTCCCGCATCGCCTCTGCTTTTCCTGACGCAGCTGCACCTGCACCTACTGCAGGCGACAGACGAGCTGTCAACCAACTTCAGGGCTGCCGGCATGTGCCAGCCACGTACCCACTAGATATCCCAGATAGAGTACCATCTCCAGGTAGGTAGTAGATAATTCTGGTCAAACCACCTACCTGGGCAAGCTTCCTCCTGAGCCTGTACCTGAGCCCGAGACTGGGTTGGGTTGGGTTGAACGCTTGGGCCGACAAACAAAAAAAGAGACCGCCTCCCATCCGTCTTCGCCCCGCCTCGCCTTGCCTTGCCTTGCCTCACTCACCTCTCTCACCTGCGTGCACCAACTTGTCTGCATCACCTTCTCCTCCTCCTCCCCCAGCTCAACATCCGCGCAGCCCGTCCCGGGTTCATCTCTGGTTGATGGTGCTCAAGGAGAAGCCTTCTGGTCCTGCATTTTTGGACTGCCGACATTGGTGCCGGTCGAGGTTGGTTGCGCCAGGCCCGCCTGAGGAGAAGAGAAGTGATGCAATAGAGCTAACCTGGGCGTCTGTCTAGTGATGCGACTGCATACCCCAGCATCATCGACCAACTTTCCACTTTTTCTTTTTCGCCCAGCCGCGACTTTTGAGCCGCAACCCAATCCTCCGAGCAAACGGAAAACCTGACAGCATCATCCACTCGCACCTATCAACAAAACCCCCCTTCCCCCTTCGCATCCCCACCCAACTCGGTCTGGAGAGAGCTGCAAAGAAAACATCGGGGCTGACCGACTCCAATCTCGGATCACTCTCCCCTCGCCCTGGGTGCTAGCCACACCTCCCAGCTGCCGCCCAAGCTCGAGCTCGCGTTCAATCATGGCTAGCTATGGCGGAGGTGCCGGAGGCGACGGCTCGCTCAATTCACTCCTCGCCCAGCTCCAGCGCCAGCACTCGCACCATTCGCAGCAGTCCAGCGGCCATGAGAACCACGATCCATCTGTTGCAGCGCAGTACCAGCATCAGCACCATCAGCAGCAGCAGCAGCAGCCCCCCTCCGTCTACGATCTGCGTTCTCAATTCAATCCGTACAACAGCAACAATCAGCAAGCTTCCCATTATCATCACCACCAGCATCAGCACGTGGATGAGTCGTACCCTTCTCAAGACAGCACCGACTACAACCCTCCGGCCGCGCCGACCCCGCCCGCTGGTGCGATGTACCAATCGCAGCACCCCCCGGGGTTTGCCACGAGGCCAATTGATGGAGGCGACGATCGCACCTCGAGCTTGTTGAGCCTCCTCAAGTTGAACAGTGGCGCAGGTGGACAGCAGGGCTTGTCGCAGCAACAGCAGCAGCCGCCGTCGCAGCCATCTGACCAGCTTCACCGCGATTCGCTCATCCGCCACCTCGAACCAGCAGCCGAGCACCATTCATGCTCCTGCGCCCTCTTCCGCCGATCCCACCGGCCTGCTCGCTGCACTTATGAGAGGCAAGTTCCAGGACGACGAGACCAAGTCGGAACATTCGCCCAAGCCTCAGGCTCAGGAGCCTGTGACTGACAACAGCTGGAACACCGCGCCTCCGCCCGAGAATACTCAGCAGTACTTGCTCAACTTGTTGAACCGGCCCAAGCCTAGCCAGAGCGACGCCCGCCCCGAGCCTCATGCGCCGAGCGAAGCCGAACACTCAACCAAGATTGTCTCCCCCGCAAGCGAGCAATCCAACAAGCAGGACTTTGCTACCCTCGAGCGGGCCCTGTCCGACTCCACTAGTCGCGCCAATCCTCCTGTTCCCGCTACTAGCACGTTCGAATTCGCCTCTCCTGACCCTGTCCCCCCGCCGCAGCAAAAGTTCAAGCCTTCCCCAGCCCCCGCACAGTCGAGTCGAGATGGCACACCTGCTACAAAGTCTGGCATCTTCAACTATACCAATCCATTCGATGAGCTCACTGCTTCAGTGTCTCCCCAGAACCGGGCCAGTAGAAAGTCTACAACCCCCGGCGCGTCCGCTTCTACCAGCGTCCAGGGTCAAGCTCCAGGCCTGGTCCAGATCTTGAAGAAGCCTGGATCGGCCGGTGGACCCGAGCACAAGCGCCTGTCAAGCACCAGCAGCCACCTGGAAGGTCGCGAGACTGTTCGCCGAAAGGTGGATGCTCCCAACTCGCACGACCACAAGGGCGAGCCGTCGCATCCAGGCGATGGGCACGATGCTAGACCCAAGGAGACAGTGGCTGAGGCTGTAAGCGATATCGCCAACACTGCGGATCTGCAGGCACGCGAGGCAATCAACCGTGCTGAAGATGAGCAGGCCCAGGCCAGGATCACCCAGGATCTCAAGGAGCTGATGGCTGCTCAGACAGACAAGGAGTTCGATGAGGCGGCCGCCACTGCTGCTTCAGACATCAGGGACGAGCTCGAGAAGGACGAGAACAGGGCTGCCCTCGAGGCTGCATTCCGTCCCGAGGTGGCGAAAGCTGTGCGAGACATCGTGGACGATGCAGCTCAGGGCCCTGTCGCCGACAGCTGGGAGAGCGCTGAGGCCGAAGACGAGATTGTGGTCATCGAAGAAACCACGAGTCCCGTCAAGGTCTTCAACTTCCCCATGAAGCCATGGATCTCCATCTCGATCCAGGATGGCGCTAATGACACTCGCCCTGTCTTCCGCGATGAGGCCATCCTCGACATTGCGCGGCTCAAGAAGGAATTTGACCAAATCGACCGCAACCTTGTGGCTGCTTCTGAAGCATATCTGGCATACGGGATGTCTAAAGCTGGCGGTCTCCGAGTCATTAGGCAGGACGATGGCCGTGATGCCAAGTTGTTTGCTGATACTAAGGATCGTATTTTCAACCTTGCCATTTCTTCCACCCCGGCAGACCAGGACATCACCCAGAAGGAGGCTATCGTTGGCACTGGCATCAGTGGCACGGTCTATTGGGTGCAGGTCAGGGACGGTGAGAAGGACCACCTCGACGATGCTCATCTTGAGCAATACGGATTTGCTCTGCCGCCAAGCAGTGCACAGGAGGGTGGGGACGCCCCTGGTGGTGTTTTGAAGACACGCGCTCGCACTTCGACGAACCACCCGGAGTACTTTGCCGTTGGCCGCGGCAAATCGATCAATATCATCTGGCCGTCGTTTGTCTTGCAGAGAAATCTCATCAAGCCCGGCCACGACCGTGTCGTCGACACCGACAGACTTGCCAAGGAGTGCTCGCTGAAGATCAACACTGGAAAGGCTGGTAAGGACTTCACTTTCAGTCAGGATGACTCTGTGGTTGTCTCGCTTGACAAGTCGGGCCGCGTCAAATTCTGGGATGTCCGTGACTTGACGGCCCCAGACGAGGAATCTGATCCTCGCAACCCGATGCCAGCACACACCTCCGCCGAGGTGAAGGAGCCGCTGATGACTCTCACAACGACGCCAGAAGGAGAGAAGGCCTGGCCCACTTCTGTGCTGCTGTTGGATAAGCTCCGGCCGTACCAGAAGCGCACAGCGCTGCGTTACTTAATCGTGGGTATGAAACAGAACCACACGTTGCAGCTCTGGGATCTGGCACTGGGCAAGCCTGTTCAAGAATTCAACCTTCCTCACAGCAAGGAATCCGACGCTGTCTGCAGTGTCATGTATCACCCTCCCTCTGGCATCATTGTTGTTGGTCACCCGACGCGGAACTCCGTCTACTTCCTTCACCTTTCGGCGCCTAAGTACGCGTTGAAGAACAACCCGTCTCAGGTCGATTACATCCAGAAGTTGGTGGCGCAAGATCCCTCGATTCCCACTCCTGACTCTACCGCAGTCATCAGTGGCATGCGGGAGTACTCGTTCGCCAACAAGGGAGTTCTGCGAAGCCTTTATCTTCTCCAGAACCCTGCTTCCTCCAGCGAGGGCGTTGAAGCGACTCTCTTTGAGCTCTACGCGATGCACTCTAAGGGGGTTGCGTGTCTTTCCATCAAAGCGTCCGAGCTTGGATGGGACGATGACAACAAGGTGATCAACCCCGTCGACGCTACACAAGCCGGCGTGGTCTCCATCACGAAGCTAAGGCCACCGCCGCCTCAACCCCAGAACCAGCTTCCCGAGGAAGGAGCAGCCCAGCCCTCAATTCGCCTAGCCGTGCGGCCAAAGGAAACGGCCCCAGAACCTGCACCAGAGCAATCGACGCGAAAGGTGGCCACCCCACCAAAGCACAAGGAGGCCAAGGAGGAAGAGCCTGCCGTGCCAGCTCCCGTTGACAAGCCTGATAAGAAGGGAAGGAAGAAGAAGGCTGCTGCTGAAAAGGCTGCTGCACAGGCTGCCGCGTTGGCTGAGCGTGAGCGCGAAGCTGCTCAGACCAACGGTCACCCTCCCAAAGTCGTGGCTACCACGACCCACGAACCAGCCAAGGCTTCCAAATCCTCGGCTTCTTCCTCAATCTTCTCGCAGGAAGTCGACACTCGCATCAACACGATGGAGAAGCGCCTCGTCGAGAACATTGCCAGCTCGTTTCAATCCGGTCTCTCTGGTCTCCGCCAGAATCTCGACAAGGACGCGAAGGCTCGTGATGGCCAATTTGAAGGGAGCCAGCTCAAGCTGCTTGGCATGGTCTCGGAGGTACTCAACGAGAACTGCCAAGGTGTACTCGCCAAGATCATTGAAGAGGAGATGGAGAAGTCTATCGCGCCTAGGGTCGGCGAGGTCGTGACCCGCACTGTGACTGCGGAGCTTGGAAGCAGGCTCGGCAGTTCCGTGTCGCAGTCGGTGCAGAAGGAAATGCAGCGCGCCCTGCCTCACTCCCTGGATCAGGCTCTGCGGAAGCCCGAGCTTGTCAAGTCCATGACCGACAAGATGGTTCACACACTCTCTGCCAAAATCGACGAGCAGCTCTACGCAGTCCTTGACGATAGAATCATCCCTCGGTTCACCAAGCTGGCTACCGAGGCAGTGACAGCATGCGGCAAGGAGATTTTGGTCAATGTCAACAACCAGTTCAATGCAATCGAGCAGGTGCGCATGAAGGACATGCAAAAGTTTGAGCAGCTCGTTGCGCTCAACACGAACATGTCGGAGACTCTGAACACCATGGTCACTGCCCAGGCGAGCTTCCAGGAGGAGATCTTGAAGCTTCAGACCGAACTTGTCAAGCAGCAGCAGCGGAAGGTGTCGCCATCGCATCCAACTCGTTCTCGACAGATTGGGCAGGAAGGTCATGGACCAGGCAACGGCGCATACCACAGCCCTTCTCACAGCCAGTCTCAGGCTCTGCAGCATGTTGCGCAAGCTGTCGTTCCTCAGCAGCACTACAGCAGTCCACAGGCTGGGACACAGCAGTTCCCAAATGCGGCTGCAGCGGCTCTTACCTCTCCGCAGCAATGGGCACCCGCGAGCTCCATTGTCTCCCCACAGCATCAGCACCAGCAGTATCCCAACCAACCTGTGAATCCCAGCATTCTGTCACTGCAGCAGTCTCAGCAGTATGGAAGCCCGTCCAGCCAGCAGTCCAGTCAACTTACTGGCCAGCAACAAATTCAGCAGCAGGGGGCCCCGCAAACACAGCCACTTACTGGATCGCAGCTCTCCACGTCACAGGTCGTGTTCCAGCCGACTACCAAGGACAACCGTGAGCGTCTGGATATCGAGCAGGCTTGCGAGCGGGTGCGCACTTATATGACACAGGGCAAGTTCGACGACGCAGTCATGACCTGGATTCAAGACACCCGTAACGAGGAAGAAGTCTTCTCCCAGGTACTGGCCAAGTACGACGCTACTTTCATTCAGAACCTGAACCCGCTGCTTCTCCTGACGGTTGCAGCGACTGTCACGGCAAACTTGGAAAACCCACAGCTGCTGCACACCAAGCTCGGCTGGACGGAGGTTGTTCTGGTCACGTTCTTTGAGGCTCTCCCCCGAATCGTAAGCACGTCCCTAACATGATCCTCCCTTTTTTTTTATCACATCACTGTGTGGGACGAGGCCAGAGCTGACTATTCTCAAAATTCAGGAGGGACAAGTTCGCGAAATCACCCCCAAGGTCATGTCGCTGCTGAAGGGCCGTCTCGAGCATGTATTCCTGCGCCTGAGCAGCACGATGCCTAGCGACCCTGCTTTGAGGAACATCTCCAACATGACGAGCCTCACGCAGCGAATCACGGACTCCATGCGACCTCTTGCCGCCAGCTCGTCGTACTAGTAAGGAACGGAAGGCGCCATCCCGCCGAGCTACCTGAGAAAACGGAAACTTGCGAGCGAGGAGGCTGAGGGCACCTTCGCCCTCGCGCCTGTGCGACTGAAAGGTGTTGTTTCGTATATGTACAAACATAACCAAAACATACATATGGGTGGTCTACGGGTCTGGACTGAACGAAACAGAGAAAAAACGGGATACCCACAGAGGTGAATTTGGGACAAGGGGCATTTCTTTCCGCGGATTTGGTAACACATTTGGCTTGGCTTGGCTGGAAAGCGGAGCCAAGTAAGGAAGGCAACAGAAAAGAGAGAGAGAGAGATACAGGGAAAGGCACGAAGGGCAGAAACACGCACGAGGGCCCGAGTGTGCCGGCAGGAACACAGCTAGCTGTGGGTTGACGAATGAATGTCTGCTACAGGCTGAGAGCGCACGCATGCTGGAGGGAGGGGAAGGGGTCTTGACTTCGGTTTGAAAAAGCTGGGGCCTGACAGAGTAATAACTGGTTTCCTGCCTGGGTTCGGTGTAGAACACCCCCGTCCCCCTCTCTCTCTGGGAGGAATTGTCTAGTAATTTTGTAGCATTGGGGAGTAATGAATATGGAGAGATACTTCCAGTCATCTTTGTGAACGTTTCTGGTTGGCATGTTTCGTATGTGACCGTAATGGGCTTGCTTCCCCTGCCTGCCTCTCGAGAGCCGGCGGGTTGAGTGAGGTGAGATGTGAGATGTGAGACGGGTGGAGGGGTTGGGGGTGAGGAGGGCAATCAAGTCGACGTGATCACTACAGCCAGTCATCTCTAACGGCACGTGGCGGCTTGATCAGCTTGGACGTCTACTTAATCCTCTTGCCCGCCCTTTCTGAACACTTGTCCATCTGTAGAACAACCATCCGTTGTCTCTGATAGAAATCGCTATTCCCGTCACTATGAAAGACAGCCGGCGACCAAGTTAGCGTACGCCCACCCAGCTTCTATAGTACGCCCACCCAGCTTCCAGCATTAGCCCACTTAGTATAAAGAAATTAGCTGCATATATTAATAAAATATAAATATACCTTAAAAGCTAGCTTTTTAAAACTATAGCTACCCTATTACTTTATTGCATTTACCCCGCCATTCTTTATATAATATATTTAATTTGCATTTATTATATTAATATAAGGCATAAAAAAAATTTTTATAACTTTAAGTTAGCTTACCTACTTTATTATTACCTACTTTATATAAAATTTAACTTACCTTATAACTTTATTATAAAATTACTTTTTACTTACTTATTTATATATTTAATTAATTTACTTATAAAATAATACTTATTTCTTTTTATTTTTTTAAATTAATTATTTTATAACTTTTACCTTTAAATATTATTTTATTATTAATATTCTTAAACTTAACCTTAACATAACTATAAATAATTAAAATAATAACTTAAAAATAATAATTTAAATATTTAAAATATTTATAATATATTATTTTTATTCTTTAAGGTAATTATAAATATCTTTTAAATATAGCTTATAAAATTATATTTAAATTTAAGCAACTTCGCTATTTACTTATTAAAATGTAATTTAATAATTATAATCCTTATATTAATACTTATAAGGTAAAGCATAATCCTTATTTTTAAAATATACTTAATATTTAAATTAAGCTATATAAATATATAATTATAATTATATAAATTAAAAAAGACTTATTTTATTATTAAATTACTATTAAATATATATTTAATAATAAAGCAAAGTATTATAATAAAAAAGCAAATAAAACTATAAATAAATTTATTAATAACTTTAAATAATAAGTTAAAAAAGTAATAATAATTAAGTAAAAAAGATTAAAAAAGCTATTAATTTTATATAAAATAAATTGCTTATTTAGCTTTATAATTAAGAAGGATATAAGCACTTTAAATAAATATACTTAATTATATATTTTATATATATTTATTAAAATATATAAGTTTCTTTTATATTATAAAAACTTTTTTTTATATAATTATTTAGTATTTAAAATCCTTAAAAAACATTTCTTTATTAAAACTACCCTTTTATTTTATTATTAAGAATAATATAATATTTAACTATAACAATATTTATTAAATACCTTTATTATTTATTCTTTTTATATAATCTTATATAAGTAAATAATCTTTAAAAATATTAATAATTAATGCAAACTACTTAATTATTAAAATATTAAGGGCTAGTTATTAATTAAATACCTTATTAATAGTTTAATTAAAAATAGCTATTTAATTAATTTATTAATTAATATAAAATATTAAATTAAGCATATTATATTTTATTTTATAAAGGTAATATAATTTAAAAGCCTTAATAACCCTTTCTTTTTTATTATAAATGCTACCTATAATATTAATTAATATAAATTATTACTTATTTATATAATTAAGATAATACCTTAATAATGCCTATATATTTACTTATTAGCTTTAATAAGTAATTAAATAATTAAGGATTTTACTTAAATGCTTAAAATATTAAAAAGCTATGGAGTTAATTATAACCTTTAAATAATAAATGCTAAAATTGCTAAAAGTAATGCTATTTAAGTAATATTTTTATAAGCATAAATTATTATATATTAATAATACCTTCTTTAAGTATTTAAATACAATATTTATATTGCTTAATATATTTTAAATAATATAATATTTAAAGAAATAAAGGCAAAGTTTTTTATTATAATTAATGCTACTTATATTAGCAACTTTAAGAAATTTTAAAGCTTATTTTAATAAAAGTAAGTAAAGATTAATAAGGGTATAAAAGCTATTTACTATATTAATAAAACTTAGCTTAATTATTATTAATAAAGTATTTATTAAGCATACTTTCCATATGTAATATACTTTAATATTCTTTTTATATTTATTGCAAAGAATTTACATTATTATTTAAAAATATAGCTTAGCTATTAAAAGCATGTAGATCCGTAGATAACGGGCAGGCAGCTGCTTACATAAGCAGCGTTGCAGCCCAAAACACTAAAGGCACTGCCCTTTAAGCGTAATTAGCAACCAAGCAACCTATACACCTATATTATATAATTTACAATATCCCTTATAATCATTATAATATTATTTAATAGGTTAAGTATATAAAAAAAGTATAAAAATAATTATTTTTATTAAAAAAACCTTATTAAAGCACCTATTTAATAAAAATTATAATTATAAACCTTTACGCTATTAATTAATAACCTTCCTTAAAGGCAATAACCTTTTAAGTAATTAAAACCTATTAAATTATTATTCTTAACCTTATCCTTTATTAATAATTTACTTTTAAAAAGCAACTTTATTAATTAATTTATGCAATAATAATATTTATGCTAAAATTATTACTTATAAGTAAATATTTATAAAGTTAATTAAAAGTTATAATAATAAGCATTATAATACTCTTTATTAATAATTAATAAGCAAGCTATAAAATAAATAATTATTAAATAAGCATTAATAATAAGAAATTTATTAATTTAGCATTATTTTTATTAATTTTTTCTCTTTAATTACTATTATTTTTACTTTGCCTTAATATAGCTTCTTTTCCTTCTTTTAACGCTATAGCTGCTTATATAAGCAATTATAGCATTATAATTATTTTTATATATAATTATATTAATTAATTTATAAAGAAAGTTGCTATAAAGTAAAATAATATATAAATTACCTTTATTACTTTTATAAATAACCTTAAAGCTATTAATAATAAATTTAATAAATAATTAAAAAATCTTTAAAAATAGCTAAAGATTATTAATAATAAATTAAATTAATACAATAATATTCTTTATGCTTAATTTTAAAGCATTTTTATCTTTATTATTAAAGGCTAATTATATTCTTAAAAATAAAATAAAAGCATTAAGCCCTTAAATTTATACCTTTATAATAATAATATTACCTTTACCCTTAAACCTATAAATTATTATAATAATAATAAACTTAATTTTTACTTTATTAATAATATTTAAGTAAATTATCTTTATATTTTAATTAACTTTTAACTTAAGGAAGTTTTTTTAATAATTATCCTATTTAATAAATACTTTTACTTAAAAGCTTTTACAAAGAGAAAAGTCTTTATTTTAAAGAAACTTTACTTTAATATAATTAATATTATAATTCTTAATAAATTAAAAAAGATATAAATCTTATTATAAGTAATAATAATACCTTATAAAATATAGCTATTTAAAGTAATTATAAAACTTTTTAGTAACTTTTTTAATATTACTTAATAAGCTATAAATAATTAGCTAACTTAATTACTTTTTATTAAAGCTATTATTTAAATCCTTAGCAAGCATAATGCTTTTTACTTAATAATAATAATATTTTTTATTTTATTTCTTTTTAAAGATAAGTTATATATTAATTTTATTTAAAAAATTTATAATGCTTATTATAAGCTATTAAAGATTTAATAAAATACCTCCTTAATTTAATTAATATTGCTAAATAAGATCTTTATTAATTAGCTTAGCATCTTTATTAAGATTCTTAATAAAGTTTAAATAATAATTACCTTTATAATAATTAAAAAAATTATTTAATAAGTTAAGATATATATTAATAAAATAATAAAGCAAAGCATTTATATTAACTTATAAATAATTATTTAATTATATAATAACTTTACTCCCTTTTATAAATTATAAATTAGCTTAATTATAATTAATAAGCTTAAAATAACCTAAATTAAACCTATTAACGCTATAGCTATATAAATCATTATCTTTAACCCTTAAATTAATAAATATATAATCTATATAATTAAATAATAAAACAGCAACTTTGCTTATATTAATGCAATTAATAAGAAAGATAATATATGCTTTAATTATAATAAGTAAGGCTATTAAATAAAAGATTGCCGTTTTAAGCTTAATTAACTTAAGGCCTTTTTAATATTTAATAATAGCCGCTTAGTTATACTTAAGGGCATTTTATATAAAGATAATAAGCGCATTAACCTAGCTTTCTACCTATATAATATAGTTTCCTTTTAATATAATAAGAAGCCTTATTCTTAATCTTTATTTAATTATATAAATACCTATATTTATATTATTAATTTAAACTTAAATAATAAAGATAAGGAGCATTATAACTTAACTACTTAATTTAATGATAATAATAATATTAATAAGCTATTTAATGGTATTTTTAATAAATTAAATTATAAAAATTAAGATAGTTAAAGCATTTACTTTATAAAAATAAGTATTGGCAATTAACCGCTATTTACTTATAATAAACTAGCTTACAAGGGTATTAACATTCCTTATAATATTTTTTAAGCTAGCTTTTTTAATAATTATAAGTTTAATACCTTTTTTAATTATAATTCCGTTATTTATTACTATTTTAAATCTTTAATAATATAACTTACCTTATATAATTCTTCTTACCCTATTTATATAAAAGGCATTAAAGGTAAGAATCCTTATATTATTAAAGATATTCTTATAATAGCTTATTTTATTATAAAGACTAGCTTTATAAATTAATTTATTATTTTTTATAAAATCATTTTTAATAATATCTTTTTAATAAAGCTAATACTTAAAAAGATAATCTTTTATTAATAAATAATTTACTATACTTTATAAAATATTATCCGCTTATTTATATTTCCTTATTAACTAAAACTAATTCTATTTATTTATTAGCAATTAATATACTTAATAAAGGAAATGGCCTTTTTAGCTATGGATACTTAGCCTCTTACCCTTAAATAGCATTTAAATATTCCTATAAATAACCCTTAAGTTTAGCATTATCTTAAGAAATATTATGCTAAATTCCCTAAATTATTTAATTTAAAAAAGCATTAAGTAAACCTTTTAGTAAAAACTAAGTATTATATTAATATTAATAATAACTTATCATTCCATTAACCTCCTTAGCAATTTAGTTTAGCATAAAAATAAGCTATTTATAACTTTATTAAAGTATATAAAAGAATATTAATTAAAAAAAGCAAGAGCTCTTAAGTATTAATTTTATATTTAATCCTAAAGAAATCCATCCCCTTAAGCCAAAATACGCTTAAATTATAATAAATAATTTAGCATTTTTATTATAATTATTAAAAGCTTAATAAATATATTAAAAAGTATATATACTTTATGCTTAATGCAATAAATTAAATTTAATATATAATAAGTTATAAATATTATGCCTTTATTAATTTAAAGAATAGCTTTTAATATATTAGCATTTATTATATAAATATTAAAAAGATAGCGTTTATTACCTCCTTTAATTTATATAAATAATTAATAATGTTATTTAACTTATATAATGCTTTAACTATCTTTTAAGCTCTTATTAAGGAAATTTTCCAAAACTTTTAAAATATTACATATAGCTTTTTAAATAATATTGCTATATAAGCAAATTTTATGCCATAATTACATAAATATTTACTTATAATCTTTTAATAATTATATTGCTATAGTTTTATTCTTAATACTTAAAAGACTTCCCTCTTTATTTATAAGAATATATTTTTAGGCTTTCTTATCTTAAAAGAAAGCATTATAGCAAACTTAATAAGAATTGCAATTATTTATAATTAATCTATATTAACTATAATTATAAAAATTTAAGGCTTTATTAATATTATTAAGTATCTTTAAAACTTAATATAAGCATATTTTAAAAGAACCGGCGCTTTAATTAACTTTATTAATAGTTTTAAAGGTTAGCTAATTACTTTATTAAAAACAATATAATAGCAATAATAAGATATTTATAATGCTATTATTATTCTTTTAATTATTAAGACTTTTAACTAGCAACTTCCTTTTATTATAAAAATAAATACTAGCTAAGGCTTTATAAGCGTTGCCCTCTTTTAATTATATTTATATAATACTAAGTTTATTTTATACCTAATTTTATACTTCTTAAAAAAGTTAATAAATATATAAATTTAATACTTTGCTTATAAGCAAAAACTTCTTAGCATATTATTAACATTTTAATATTAATTTTATTAAATTTAAGGCATGGAAATTACCATCCTTATAAATTATAAGTTCCTTAAAACCCTTAATATAAAAGCTAATTAATCACTAAAAATTATATATTTCCTTAATGCTATTAAGTATTATAGCATTTATATTATATATTGCATTAACAAAATTAACATTTTTATTAACTACCTTTTTAAGCTACTTAAAAACATAATCTTTAAATTTACTTTGCTTATTTTTAAGTAAGAAAAGGAAAGAAACCTACCTAAGTAAATTTAGCATCTTTATAAGCTTAATTAAATAAATTTATAAGCAATCTTTAAATACCTTTAAAAAAAACTAATTTCCCCCTTATTATTAACTTAAAATAAGTAAAAAAGCACTTTATAATTATTTAAGGATAATTATATAGAATTTATATATATAAATAATAACCTAATAATTTTCTTTATAATACTAATATTACTTTAAAGGTAATACTCCTTTTATTAATTTTAAAATATAATAACCTACTTATAGCTATAAAAAAGCTATACTTAGCATATAACTATTTAATAATTAGCAATACCTTTTAAAAGGCATTAAAGAAATATTAATATTTTAAAATTACTTTTATTATTTAGCAAATTATTATTAAGTATATAAAGTATTAGCTAATAAAGATATTTAACTTAACATTGCTTAACCTTAACCTTATTGCATTATTAGCTTTATTAATAAGATAAGCTATTAACTTTACATTAATTAATAACATATTAATCTTAATAGCTATTAAATATATTATTAAATAAGTTAAGGCAAAAGTTATATTAAATTAATAATTTAAAAGCACTCTTTTATTGCTAAATAAAATTATTAATATCTTTAATATACTTAATAAATAAATCTTTAATAATGCTAATTGCTTTACTAACAAGGTTACCTTAGCTTAACATTATTAATATAAATTAAAGCTACGCTTAATTATGTTAATTAAGCTAAAAAGCAATAATAAAATTAAAAAAATTAATGAAAATTTAAAGTATATAATTTTATAAAAGTAGCTAGCTAACTTAAATTAAGATATTTAAGCTTTAATATAGTAAGTAATTATACTATATAATTAAATCTTAAAGTTAAATAAGTATAGCTTTTATTTCCTTTTTTTTAATATATTGCTGCCTTTAAAGTATAAACCCTATATTACTTATATATAAAAACCTATAAAGTAAAAAGATAATAACTTTGCAAAGCAATTAATTAAGGAATATAAGGCTTTATTAGCATAAAATTACGTTATAAGGTTAAAAGCTTTTTATAATTAAATTTAAGCATTCCTTTAAGAAAACAAGGCATTACTATATATATTTACTTTTAATAATTAAGTCTTATAAATATATTAATATGCTTATAAGCATAAGCCTTATTATAATAATCCTTAAGCCATTACTACTTATTATATTAGCAATACTTATACTTTTCATAGCTTTAATAGCATTATATTTAAGAATATATATAATGGCATAAACTTTTTTTAATATATATTATAAATAATTACTTTATTAAAAGCCTATAGTATATTAATAAAATAATGCTTTAATATAATTATAATTAAATTGCTTAATTAATATAACTTAATTAAGGATAAAAAGCAGTGGCTTGTTAGCTATTATTAATTATTTACTAATATTTTATTAACTTAATTAAATACCTTATTTTTAAGTAATTCGCGCCTTTTATACTTAAATAATTAAAAGAAAAATAAAAAAGGAAATTAATTAAATTAAGAGTTAAACCCAAGACTTCCTTATTTAAAAAGCTATTTTTTAAAGGCTACCGTTTTTTTAATAAATCTTTATAAAAGTAATTAAATTAAAAGGTAAATTATTAAAATAAATAAGGGTGCGTTATTATTATATTACCTTGCTATTTATTATAATAATAAGAAGGAATAATTATTTAATAAGGGTATAAATTAAATATTAAGCATATATCCTACTTTTCCTTATTAAAGGATATAGTTTATATAGTAAGATTAAGGATAGTTTATTTAAGGAAGGGGATAATATGGATTTGTAAATAGCGGGCAGGCAGCTATTTATATAAGCAGCATTGCAGCTTAAAACATTAAAGGCACTGCCCTTTAAGCATAATTAGCAACTAAGCAACTTATACACTTATATCATACAGTTTATAGCGTCCCTTGTGATCATTGCAGTGCTGTTTAGTGGGTTAGGTGCATAAAAGAAGCACAAGCATATATATGTAATTATAATAAATGCTTTTCTTTATTTAATAATAACTTTATTTTAAAGGTTTTAAAATATTTTAGCTAAGGAGTTAAAAATAACATTAAGTATATTACTTTATTTCCTTATATGTTTAGCTAGTTTATTATTTATAATATCCTAAATTATAAGTAACCTTTTTATTAATTATTATAATAAATTAAAAAATTTAAGTTAACTTAATATATTATGCATAAGATTATTTTAATATATTATAAAATATTTATATATTTATAAAGTTAATATTATAATATAAGAAAGTAAAGCATTTTACTTAATTAACTTTTATTTATATTAATATTAATTAAAACCCTTTATATAATAATTAATATAAAAATTTACTTATTAATTATAGCGTTATATTATAAAGTTATTATTATATTTTTAAGGGCTTTCGCTATTAAAGAATGGTTTAATATTATAAGTTAATGCTGGAAACCTTAGTAAGCTTATTAATTTTAAGTTTAAGCTTATGCAAAAACTATACTTTACCCTCTTTTTATTAAGTAATTTATTATAAAATATAAGTATTCTTAATTATCTCCTTATTAATAATATTGCCCTTAAAATTAAGCTAAATAATTTATTCCTAATCCTGCCTTTAATTCCATCCAACCCTATTAATATTATATATACTTCCTTAAATAAAGCTAAGCTTAATGCCCTTAAGTTTAATTCTAACTAATATGCATATACAAGCGCAAAGATAAATGCTAAGCCCTTTAATAAAATAAAGCCCTTTTTATTATTAAAAAAGAAAAGAATTAAGCAAGTTAAGAATGGTTTTAAGAGGGTAAAGGTAAATTATTATACTTATAAGTTAAATATACTAACTACTTTAATTAAATAGCTATTAAGTTAAAATAAGGCGGTAAAGAAAAAAAAAGCAGCCTTTAAAAGGAAATATAAGTAATGCTATTAACTTAAGCATAAATACATAAATCCTATTTATTTAGGCATACCATTAATTAAAATAATATAAATATTATTAAATTTTATGCTTAATTTTAATAAATAAAACTTAAAATATAGCTTTATATTAAGGCTTGCTTAAAATATTAGCTTTTTAAAAGAAATAATATAAGGCGCATTAAATATAATAAAAATAAGCAACTTATTAAAATGCATATCCTTATATTACTTAATAATATTATTATTACATTTAAGCAATATATTAAAGCTTATTTACTAATTTTATTTACCATTTCCTTTAAATATTTTAAAGCATTCTTTACTACTTATCCTTAATTTTTTGATGCTTTAGCCTTAAATCCTACTTTTTAACTTTATAATATTAAGTAATTATTTAGCCTAAGCCTTTTTAAACTAAGTAATATATAAAAAGTATATTAAAATAGCTATTATTAATTATAAATTAAATTAAGTTTAATAATATATTAAATAAAATATATTTAAAAAACTTAATAATATATAATATAAAAAGAAATATAAGCTTTATTATTAGCTTATAATCCACGCTAATATAATTCGCATTAATTAGCTTATAGCAAACTAAGCCTTATTACATAATTTATTAATATATAGAAAAAGCTTAATTATAAGAAATATTATAAATTATAAGCTAATTAGTTAAATTAATAATAAGAAATATATATAATTAAATTATATAAAAAAAAATAATAATATAAATAATAATAAATATTATAAAGGCTTAAAAAAGTTTAGCTTTATACTTTTAATTAATAAAATTATAGCTAAGAAATAAAAATAAGATGAATTTATTATTAATAATAATATATTATTTTATATAATTTAAATATAAAAGATATATAACTATATTTTATTTATTATAAACCTTAATAATTAAACTTTTAAAAAGATTTAAGAAACATTTAAAATAAAAAAGAATTAATTATTTTATAAAACCCTTTACTTTAATTAAAATTAATAAAGATATTATATTAAAAAAAGTATATTTCTTAATATATTAAGAGAGTTAAGTAAAGAATTTATATGAAATTATATTATTATTAAAAAGTAGTTTTTAAGCAAGGAATATAGCATTACAGCATTTAATTAAACATATAATATATATATATAATAATTTTTAAATAAATTTACTTAATATTAATATTTTAAACTATATTATATTTATCCTAAACTTATTTAATATCTTTAAGTATATTACTATTAAGGCTTTTAAGCTTATTACTTATAATATAATTTATTATTTCTTACTAAAAAATTTATACCCCTTAAATTCCTTATTTTATTACCTTTTAATTATACATTTTATTAAATCTTAATTAATATCCCTTTTATATTACCTAATAAGTTAGCTAAATATATTATATTTAAGGGCATAAAGATTATTATTAAGTATTCTTTCTCCTTAAAATAAGTAGCAAGGATAGGATTTAATTTTCCTTTTTCCTTATAATTATAAAATAAGCCTTAGCATTTAATACTTAATTAAATATACTATAATATATAAATATTAAAAGGCATAACCTATTTATTTAAATATTTTTAAATTCTTTACTTATTTATATTTATACTTTAACTTATTTACTTTCTTTATATCCTTAATTAATATTATTAAAATACCTTTTAAAGCTATTAATAAGCTTATCTTTAAAAGCCTTGCTATTACTTTTAAGGCTCTTAAAAATATAAATATTAATAAAATTGCTATTTTTAGCAATAAAAAACGCATTAAGGTATATAAAACTTACTTTTATATTTATAAAAGTATTAAAAGCAAAGCATATTATTTTTAAAGTAAATATAATTTATATAATAATAAATTATTAATCCCTTTTATTTAAGTATTTAAGCATTTTATTCTTATCTTTTTAAATTATTTTATTATTATATTTATGCAAACCTTTTCTTTAATAAAAAAACTCTTTT